>NC_134923.1:0-1200000 GCF_051014615.1 Bombus vancouverensis nearcticus | reverse complement strand
GGAAGGTGCAAATGTTCGGCACGTTACGAGCTCGCTGGCCCGCCCGATGGTCAGGGTGGAGACTAGGGACTAAGAGGATAAAGGTCCTGCAGATTAACCTGAATAGATGCAGGCTAGAGCAGGATCTTTTAGCTAAATATGTGTGCGAAAACAGGGTGGACATAGTGATCGTATCCGAGCCGTAAAAACAATTACCGTATTGGTACAATGATAAGATCCGGGATGCATTGCTATGGGTCACTCTTTTTAATGGACGACAAGCGTCTACTGAGACGCTGATCAGCAAGAGAGGAGTGGTTGGCATCAGCGTCGAGGACATTATGTGTATTAGTGGATATTGTTCTCCTTATGTGAACAGGCAGGAGTTCGACGGTTACATCTTGACATTGTCATCTTGACTACGTCGGACAATTTACGACCGATGCCCGGCATATAAAAGGGATAGACAACAATGTAGCCAATACTCTATCCCGGATCGAAACCATCGGGAAATCAGTTGATCATCAAACGCTAGCCGCAGCGCAACAAAACGATACCGAGATAATTAAGTCTGGCTCTAGCGCGTTGCAATTAATAAAGGTGCAATTTCCCGATCAGGATGTCGGATTATATTTTCATCTCTCGACCGAAGACCATTCGTACCGGCACAGCTACGACACACCGTATTTCGGTTGCTGCATGGACTTTCCCATCCAAGGATGCGCGCCACGCAAAAACTGGTGACGACGCGTTTTGTCTAGCCGTCCGTAAACAAAGATTGTCGAATGTGGACGCGGCAATGCATACCGTGTCAGCACAATAAAGTCACCAAGCACGTATACTCACCAGTTGGAACGTTCAAATCGTTAGAAGGCCGGTTCGAACATATACACTTAGACATTATCGCGATGCAATGCTCGCAAGGCTATCGATATTGTCTAACGTGCATCGAACGTTTTTCGCGTTGGTCTAAAGCCGTTCCCATTGCCGATATGGAAGCGCCAACCGTTGCCTCGGCCCTCCTTTCGACCTGGATTTCTCGTTTCGGCATTCCCTTGAAAATAATGACCGATCGCCAGTTCGATTCGCGTCTATTTGAAGAGTTATGCCGGTTGCTCTGCGTCACTCACTTACGCACGTCGGCCTATCATCCCGCGTCTAATGGGATGGTAGAACACTTACATAGACAACTTAACACTAAATCTACCGACGCGGTCTTTTAGACCGCTTCCAGAACTTCTACTCAAATTTAACCATATTTAAACGTTATCAAATCGCTTCAAATTTCGTGACTTTTCCTAAAACATGCATACAATATATTTTTCGGTATTTATTTTTAGTTTGCTTTTTTCTTTTCCAAGAAAAATTTGTATTTTGTCTTGCCTACCGTGGGCGGTCAATTTGACAGCTCGATGGAATATTCTATTTATTCTCAAAATAAATACAATCAGTGCAAAGAAAAGGATATATCAAGGTCAGATGACAAACAAAATTAGTAATAACAAATGATAACAACTGTTACACACGTAACCTTGTCATAAACCATAATTCATCCCTGAATCAAGAGGGCCACTCAGTCCCATATAATGACCCTAAGGAACCGCCATAAAATTTAGCATTTTTGTAGTCAATTGTTACAAACATTTTAAAAGACGAAAAGTTTTTAGGGTTATTGCTCATTCCGGTAAAACACGGAAAATGTGGGGTTTTCCCATGTTCAACAGTCAATTCCACCCTCGAACAACCATTGATGGAAAATGGCCAGTACCCATCAATATTTTCATATAAATATCGCCGTCAGAGACTATATTTTTACTTGGTATCTTTCTTTCGACCAGAATACGTGTCGGTTTCTTAGTGAATCAGTCGACATCTAAACTTGTTATCTCTATAACTCAGACGGAAAGTATCTCGGAGTGTTTTGTGTAAAGTGGTTATAAAAGAAATAGTAAAGCATATAAAATTTGACAATAATTTTGTATTCCGTACATAGTGTTATTCTGTGATAAATATTTACCCTAAAAATGTCAAGACTGCAAAAAAAAGTTATTAAAAATAACGGGCATAGCAGAAGACTGTTCAGTATGCGATGAACAAGAAACTCCAGCAACTGAAAACAGCATGGAAATACATGAAAAGCTATTTACAACCGAATCATAGTTAGACCGCAATAATGAAGACGAGAATATTATCAATGAGCTTTCACGTCCAGGGCAAAAAAGAAAGAAATTATCATTCACAGCAGAACGTAAGATTGGAGTAAAGAAACAACGTATCGAAACTGGGCTCGATGGAATAGTTTGGAAAGAACTAGATGCAAGTTCCAAACCTGGCAGAACACCAGCTCATAATATTTTTAGGGGTGTGTCAAGTCCGACAGGATATGCTAAACATATAGTGAAAGGATATAGTGAAAGGACAAGTAAAGACAGCATTTTATCTTATCATTGATCACCGTATAAGGGATCATATAATAAAATGTACGAAAGAAAAAGCATTTAGAGTATTAGGGACTAAGTGGGAGCTAGATACAACAAAACGATCGGATACGTCAATCGTATCCACGCTCTCGTTATTAGGCATGGGCCTAAAAACTGTCCCAAAAAATGTTTTAAATATCCAACTTCGAGCTGCAAGTGGAATTTTCTTACGTATCCTTGTTAAATATGCATCGTCGGAACAACACTTAATACTTCGACATGTAAATCATTTTTCATTCTATTTCTCTATATGATTTTAAATATTACACCAAGGCATACTATCTATCTTTTTTCACGGTGTATTCAGTGTTTATCTGTGCTCCTTCGAGCATAAGAAGCAGCCACATGGTCTAGTTCATCTACGATGCAAGTGTTGGATGTTATTTTATCATTTACCATACACTATAAACCAAAATTAAGACAATCAGCTCAACATGGAATATGTGCCATATTAAATGGTAGCACAAATTTGAATAAAGAAATTATTCAAATAAATTGGACAATTTTTGATGAACTTTAATATTATGATGTTAATTATAGGAGTTGATATCATGAAAGGTGAAAGCCCACCGCAATATCATCCAGCTACTCCATACATTGCAAAATTCTGTATTGGTCAACTTGACTCCGAGTACGATGGTACTACAAATGTTCTTCATGTCCTTACACTACTAAAAGACATTTTCCATCATTTATCAAAGATTCATGTGAAGGTATTTGTCAACATTTGTCAAGGAAATACATATATGTCGGAGATGAAAGAACACCGGAGCCTTCGGAATTTTGGATAATCCCGCAACATTGTAACCTAGAGTCTACTATAGCTGTAATTAAACAATTGTAGTTATTCAATCCGATTGTAATTGTTCACGAGTTGTGATAATGAGCTTGGGTTCGAGGCGACAGCTAGTTGCCGAACGTAGCCGCGGTCACGGGATGAACGCTTTGCCTAACAAAGGTACGGAGTAATTCTATAGCTCTCCTTAAAGGAAATATTCGTGGCGACACGCGACAGTAAACATTCCAACGGTTTCTGTCAATTGTAGTTATTCAATCCGATTGTAATTGTTCACGAGTTGTGATAATGAGCTTGGGCTCGAGGCGACAGCTAGTTGCCGAACGTAGCCGCGGTCACGGGATGAACGCTTTGCCTAACAAAGGTACGGAGTAATTCTATAGCTCTCCATAAAGAAATATTCGTGGCGACACGCGACAGTAAATATTCCAACGGTTTCTGTCCCGTGGCTCGCCACACGCAGGCCCTATTCTTCGAGTAAGATGATTGCCAGATGTCGATGCGTCTCCGCAGTACATGTTCGGCTAGCCCGAGGGCCCGTTATAAATCTTAAGGTTTAGTTAACTAAAGTCCTTCAAACAGACAAACAGTCTTTGTCTCAACTACGGGAAGATAGGGGAGACATATTTCTCAACGAGCGCGGTCTCCCACTAGCAACTTTCCCTCAAGGGCGGCTGGGATCTTTTTCTAACCACCGATATGGAGATTGACCAATTAGCAGCAACGTCAATTTCCCTTACTTTCTGAACGAAGGCTTTTCTCGACGAATCCGATGATCTCGTATCCTTAGACACACCCCATTATAGTTTTCCTCTGTGGCATCATCGGGACGGGAAAGGCATTCTCGCTCGCGATCTCATTGATGAAAGGAGTAACTCTTTACGACCAATGAATATTACGCGTCCGACTTAGATTTTGTGAGTACGTTCATCTATCATCCCGTCGACCGCGGATTCGTTATTGAACCTAGGATCATTGTCGTTAGTTTCTCGAGTTCCTAACTACCACAGTTACTTGTCCGGTTCTATAATAATCGTATTTGCACTAGTCAATGTCTTCTCTATTGCATAACGACAACGTGTAACCCAAACGAAGATTCGTTTCATGCCCCTAACCCTAATTCTAGTGTAAACCCGACATATATATTTCTTTTTTATCTGCAGCCATAACCCAGAATATTGAGTGTACTATTATAATACTTTCCTGAGGATTGTAAACTCATAAAATATTAATTCATACAAATGTTACAGATTTATATTCTATGTAAAGAAAGGATACAGGGATGCGCTATATCATAACTGAATACATGCATTTTCTATGGCACATTTTGGAAACTTATTAATACAAAATTTAAATTTTATTAATGAGAATTATATGACACATTTGGAAGCTTTAGTTTTCCTAGTGTCATATTTATGTCATGATATAGATATAGATCATAGAGGATCAAATAATGCATTTCAAACTAAACGCTCTACGATTCTAGCTAGTCTTTGTAGTTCTGAAGGTTCTGTAATGGAGGTAAATTACCTTTAAGAACAAAACTGTTATAACAAAAATGTTGAAAATGATAACGGGAGTTCGCGCTCGCCATCTATATGCAGATACGCTAGTTACAAAAAATAGGTACCTTGACGACAGGTGGATTTGCTACAGCAGCAAGGAGAGAGAGGAAAGGCGACCTGTCGAACGCGGAGTCCCGCAGGGCTCGGTGCTGTGATCGATACTATGGAACATTGTGTACGACGAGGTACTGCGATGCCCGCTGCCCCCAGGCGCGGCCATGGTGTGCTACGCGGGCGACACCCTGGTCCTGGTCGGGTGTCGTGGCTAGCACGAGACACTGCGCATCGGCGAAATCGCAACGGCCTGGGCTTGAGGGTCTCCCCTGCGAAGTCAGAGGCCATCTGGTTCTACGACAAGAAGCAGCGAGGGACCCCACCGCCCGGCCTATGCATAAACATGGCAGGCGAAACCGTCCAGGTGAGATCGCAAATGAAATACCTGCGTCTCGTCATCGACAGCCAGTGGACGTTCGAGCCACGCTTCGACTGCCTGATTCCGAAAGTGTCGGTGGTCGCTAATGGCTAATGCAGCCTGGTACCGAACATCGGCGGGGCGGGAGACGCGGTGCGCCGACTTTACGAGGGCGTTATTCTGTCCCGAGTGATGTACGGGGCCCCGGTATGGGCGAACGACCTGATGGCGAGCCGCCGCAGCATCCTGCTCCTGAGGAGACTCCACAGGGTAACCGCCATCAGAATCATTAGGGGATACCGGACGGTGTCTCACGCGTCGGCGACCGCCCTAGCCCCCCCCCCCCCGTGGGAGCTCCGGGCGCTAGCGCTCAAAAAGAGATACACCCATCGGAGAGTATGGCATCCGGGAGAAGATCCGACCGAGCAGGCGGCTCCGAATGGCATTGGAATCGCTGAGGAGGACACGTGGGACCGGCGGCGATCCCGGCTGATCAACGAGGGAGGTGAACATCGGGGCGCGGAGGCGGTCCTCCCAAACTAGGAGGCATGGAGAAGCCGCCACGGCCTCCCGCTCACATTCAGAATGACCCAGATGCTCACCGGACACGGCGTGTTCGGCGAGTTCCTGAAGAGAATTGGACGGGAGACGACAGACATCTGCCACCACTGCGGAGAGGACAGGGACACGGCGCAGCACACCCTGGAGCTCTGCCTGGCGTGGGAGCTGCCCCGACACTCCCTGCGGCATGCCACAGGAGGAACACTGACCCCCCCAGCAATTATAGAGGCGATGTTGAGAGAGCCACAGGAATACGAGGCCGTCCGCCACTTCTACGAGCGAGTTATGCTCGCGAAGGAGCGAGCAGAAAGGGAGAGGAAGAAAAACTCTCACCCCTGCAGGATAAGACGATGGAGAAGGATGGCAGTAAGGCGACCTAGAGCCGCCCCAACGCTGTCCCAACGGACCACGCCTGAAGGAGTGCAGCGCTAGGGGCAAGGACCCCCCTAACGCCAGCTCAATATACGGAAGATACTAGGACTGGCTCGAACAAGAGGACGCGAGAAGAGGGCGCAACAAAAGTTAATTCATTGAGGTTCCTGGAGCACCCCCGTCGCACGCGTAGGATGGTCATCGTGGAGTTTTAGTCGGTAGGAATCCGCTACTACGCGTCCTGCGGCTGCGGAGTGTCCATGAGGATTTCTCCACGTACAAAAAAAAATGTTACAATAAATAGTAACTGGAAGATAATTCTAGATACAATCGATAGATTTAATCGATAGGTTTAAGATGTTCTTTTGTTCTTATCCCTAGTGCATGTAAGAAAGTGCAATAAAGGATTTTCGGCTCAGAAAGGCGTGATAGATTTATCCAAAGAATAAAATAATAGCTATTGTGGTTCTACCTCTGAATACAGAAATAAGAACAAAAAATTGAACATAAATGTGATATCAACATAACTTATCATTCTCTCATTTAACAGAGACATCATTTTGCACAGACCATGTGCATTTTAAATAAAGAAGGGTGCAATATATTTGAAAACGTTAATAGTGATTATTTCTCAATATGTGTTGAGATAAATGTTGGTATGATCATTAGTTTCTACATGCAGAGTTGGTACGTCTACTTACGACTCTCTTTTATTTTTCCCGTTCGCCATGTGTTAATTATCTGAGTATTCGGTGTGTTGTAATGGCTGTACATGGTGGTGAAATGCAGAGTATACAAAACTAATCTGTGCGAATCAATTAAATATCGAACCCCAAAACCTATTTAATAACAATATGCTTATGACATGTTGTGATCTTAATGATCATACTAAGCAGTGGAAAGTTTCTAAAAAAACTGCAGTAAGTAGAAGTCTAAGTCTAGATAAATTTCGAAGACAATAATATATTTAAGAGCTTATGTGCTTTTTTCTTTGACTTTGCGTTAGGAACAAATTTATAATGAATTTTTTTTCACAAGGAGATTTAGAAAAAAGTATAGGTAGTATCCCCATAGAAATGATGAATAGAGAACGAGCATCTATACTAGGCCTACAAGTTTAATTCATTACAAATATAGTCCTTCCATTTTTTATGTAAATATATTTTAAAAGAAACTGTCTTTGTACAACATATGTATATACTTTTATTTTGAATGCACATTCAAAGTAAAAAAAATCGGATTTGAGATATATTTCTCATAAGGAGTATAATTAAAAGGAAGAATAGTATTTTTGTAAAAGATAAGATTTTCTTAATTGAAAAAGACTGATGTTTTGTGAAGACAGTAGAATATAGATTATAGATTATAAACCTTTCTTTTTATACAGTTAATTTTAGTTTTCCATATGATTTATTTAATTATTTTGTCTCTTAGTAATCTTTCTATATTATTTCCAATGGTACAACCACTTGTTGACGTGCTGAAGGAAAATCGAGCTTTATGGAAAGTGTCTAAAAAGCATATTCCAAAAATATATGAAAGCAGGAACAAAAGGTATTGGTATCCTATTGGATCCTACTTTTGAGGAAGAAATATTACAACCTTATGCATAAAGTAATACAGGTTTCTCAAGAAATTCTACTATCAAATTGCAATTAAATGAAACAACAAATAATAGTAGGTATACAATAAAATAAATACACAATATTTTTATCATGAATATAAAAGTATTTAAAATATATAAATTATAAGATGTTTTAAATTCAAAAGCAATATATAAGGTCTATTAATCACTAGATATACAGAAAACAAACAAAATTTATTTATTACAAGAACGCAGGCGTTATAAAACTGTTTATTATACATTTGATGTACACTGAAATGTTATATTTATTATAGAGTATGTATATGTATGTCGGAGATGAAAGAACAACGGATCCTTTGGAATTTTGGACAATCCCGCAACATTGTAATCTAGAGTCTACTATAGCTGTAATTAAACAATTGTAGTTATTCAATCCGGTTGTAATTGTTCGCGAGTTGTGATAATGAGCTTGGGCTCGAGGCGACAGCCAGTCGCCGAACGTAGCCGCGGTCACGGGATGAACGCTTTGTCTAACAAAGGTATGGAGTAATTCTATAGTTCTCCTTAAAAGAAATATTTCTGGCGGCACGCGATAGTAAACATTCCAACGGTTTCTGTCCCGTGGCTCGCCATACGCAGACCCTACTCTTCGAGCAAGATGATTGCCAGATGTCGATGCGTCTCCGGAGTACATGTTCAGCTAGCCTGAGGGCCCGTCATAAACCTTAGAATTTAGTTAACTAAAGTCCTTCAAACAAACTGTCTTCGTCCCAGCTACGGGAAGATACAAGAGACCTATTTTTCAACGAACGGCGTCTCCCACTAGCAACTTTCCCTCGAGGGCGGCTAGGATCTTTTTCTAACCACCGATATGGAGATTGACCAATTAGCAGCAACGCCAAATTCCCTCGCCTTCTGAACGAAGGCTATCCTCGACGAATCCGATGATCTCGTGTCCTTAGACACACTCCATCATAGTTTTCCTCTGCAGCATCATCGCGACGGAGAGTCATTCTCTCGTGAGGTCGTATTAGTGAGTTACTTAGAATCTGTACGCTCGGTGTATATTCCACGTTTTCGCAAAGAGTCCGACTTAGATTCTTGTGAGCACGTATATCTATCATCCCGTTGACCGCGGATTCGTTATTGAACCTAAGACCAACATCACTAGTATCGCGAGTGTCCAACCGCCGCGGTTGATTGTCGAGTCGGTAGCATCCATACTCTCGTATTAACAGACCGTACGTTCGTTATAACGTACCTCCGTTATAACACGACGATGGCCGATTCCAATAAAGATTCATCGAACGCCCACAACCTTATTCCTGACCCTTCTCCGACATCAGAAGTGGGATCAGTGTCGATTATAACACTACAAGTGTTACGACCATCGTACGCGAGTTAATTCAGACGCTAGTGCAGAAATCGAATATGGAACCTAACAATTTTCGCCACCGTGTTTGAACCCTGAAACTGCGAGCTCCGATTCCGCTGCGTGATGCGCAGCTGTCAATTTGATTATGGAGGAAAATCCTTACGAAGCAGTGCCCTGAATATAATCTCAATGATAAGGGGCGAATCGACTTTTACGTAGCGGGAGCATCAACTGGTGGATCAAGTCATCCGGGTGAGTCGTTTCCATTTTACCCCGATTTTGGAGCCGAGTGTTCACTAATTAAAGAATCCGTAGTCTTGAGATTTTCTGACAAAAGAACGATTGATATAGTAGTAATGCGAGGAACGAGAAATATTGGAACATCTCAACTCTTGTCCGTTGTCGGTGTTAGTGGTTTTACATTAGAAATAAATTCGTCATGCTCTCGCGTATGGTCATTTTAAAATGTGATACCGCGATTGATCGTGAAATTTTAAGTCAAGGTTTTGATGTAATATTACACAAAATAGCCTCGCTATGTGTAAGACAAATAATTAATGCCTGTAATAATACCGCTGAAAACGAGATCGATGTTAATGAAGTTGGCAATGATGTACGTGGTAGCGATAAAGGTTGATTAATCTTTCTTTTCGAAAATTCAAAGATTCATTCGTTACGGGTTTCCTACGTGCTCGCGTAATTGCAGGCCGGTTGGAGATGCAATTGATTGGTCCTAACATCACCGTACAAAGAAGTCCTTATACATTTCGCGAGGAAGAGCGCAGAATAGTACGTGAGAGAATAAGCGAATCAATTAGAGCCTAGTAATTTATCGCTCGCGAACACCATGTTACTCGTGAAGACGAACGATGGTTCAGATAGATGATTTGTAGATTTTCGAAAACTAAATAAAAATACGGTCGCGGATCGGTGCCCTTTGCCCCTTATTGCTGGTAAAATCGCGAGATTGCTAAAACGAGATATTTTATTGTTCTGGACATGGCCGGCGGGTTTCACCAAACCCTATTCATCCTAATTCTAGTAAGTACACAGCATTGGTTACCCTCGATGGACAATTTGGGCAATAAGTTGTTGTTTTCTTCAAATTCTTTTGTGCCTTTGTTCGGTCCAGTCGACGTCTTTTGTTCGCATGGCATGGTTGCGTGCACGTCTGGTGTTTCTTCAGGAATCATTTTTCGAACAGCGATATTGTGCTGACTCCGTTGAAAGCGGGAATTCTTGCGTTTTTATAAAATCTTAATAATTTTGCAACTAATACTTGTCTAAATATCCTAATTTCTTCCTTGCTGCAATTTTTACCGTCAAGGCGTTTACCACGGAAATCCCCAGAGGTAGTCGCATGCCAGGTTTTCTGTGCCATTTGATCCTTTTTCTAATTGTGGTGACATGGGGGGCCATTTGGTCGGAGTGATCTGTACCACGCTTTTCTTCATTGTATTCAGCGGCGGCTGGTGATTTTAATGTTGCGAGCAAACGAAACAAGAGATCATTCTTAAGGTTCCTTTGAAAATACGTATGGCATACGTGCGTATGCCATTCGTACGTTGTTGTTTATTTTGTTGACGTTCTAATTATTGCCGACTCCATAGATCGAGCTCGAGAAGGATTGTACACCGTATTAAATACCCTTGTAAACGCCGAGTTTTCTTCTAAATGCCCTTTCCTAAACATATCGGTACTCTATTTGGGACATGTAATTCATAACGCCGCCTCCTTACAAACTCTTCCTTGATCTTCCTCCAACTCAACGTGTTGAAGGCGTTTTTCACGTCAAGGGCGACCATTACACACAACAGGCCCTTCCTCCTACACTCTTCCACCACCGCGATCTTCCTCCTACACTCTTCCACCACCGCGACCTTCCTGTCCAAGGCCTCGATGGTTCCTCTTTTCCTCCTGCACCCATACTGGTTCTTCTGGAAGGGATCCTTTCCATGAGCATCTTAATCGTGTGCTCCCAGACTTTGCTCAACGCCGGCAGTATACTAATCGGCTTATACGCCGAAGATGTCGTCATATTGCGGCCGGGTTTAGGTATCAACACAACCTTGGTCTCCTTCCACACTGCCGGTATTCTTCCTCTCCTATTAATGCCATTGAGCACGTCCAGGAGCACCTCCGGTCTTCTCGCTGCTAACACTCTTATCAACAACTAGAGGGTCAACTTCCGCCAGAACACGTCTTACACGTCAAACGAGACACACATGGTAACGAGTAACTTTAAACTCACAACTACAAGGTAAGCTCGTTCTTTGCATTGTCTTCACCATCCGCTATATCAATGGAGAACACAGAAAAAATTACCTCCTTGCATCGGAGACGAGGCTTTCAAATCGGCCGATTTACCACTCTATCGAAACGACTCGATGAATACGAACAATCTAGCCACCGTCAAGTCTGCATGCGCCACTGGCACTTGATTTTCGACTATCCGAAAATAACTAAAGAGACACCAGAAGCCATAGATGATTTTCTCGAGACGGTCAAGGTAAACCTCCAAGCTTTAGAGAAACTCGGTGAACCAGTCACACCAAAAGTCGTTCTTATCAAACTATTTACATCGAAGCTACCCTCAGCCATCATTCGCAAATGGCAACGCACATTACCTGACAAGAAAATGCCGTCATATACGCACTTGGCAGACCTTCTTAAAACTCGGACGAACGGCGATAGGACAAGCTCGGACCTCGCCCGTTTTTGGGAAATCGACGAAGGACCGCGCACTCCACACATTTCGGAAGCGGAACGACAGTGCGAGGAACACTTCCGAAATCACGTTCAACACACCAAAGAAGGGCGATACATTGTCGCTCTCCCATTCAACGAAACAACTCCTTCGCTTGGATCATCTAAAGCAATGGCGATGAAGCGACTCACATCCCTCTGCGGGGACGTACTTCATACGGGACCGAAACTACAAGACAACTTATTTTTCATTCTTCTAAGATTTCGTTCTCATCAATACGTCATTACAGGCGATGTCGAAAAGATGTATCAACAATTTCTTGTGCGTCCAGAGGATCGGAAATTCCAACAAATTTTGTGGCGCAACTCTGATGGAGAAGTTGACACCTATCAACTTAACACAGTGACATTCGGGCTGTCAGCAGCCCCTTATCTAGCCATTCGGTGCCTCAAACAACTGGCAGACGACGAGGGACATCGGTACCCACGAGCAGCGATGGTCTTACAGCGAGACTTCTACGTCGACGATGTTCTCACGGGAATTGATACAAAGGTCGAGGCACGATCATTGAGAACGGAGCTCAGAGAATTGCTTAACTAGCCGGCTTAAACATTCGAAAATGGGCATCGAACGACGGGGAACTGCTACGAGGACTTTCCGAGCAGGACATAAACGATAAGCTGCTACTGGGCGAATCGCAAATCTTCAAAACTCTGGGTGTTGTTTGGAATTCCTTTGACGACTCGATCCTATATTCCGTCAAAATCAATCCTACTGCCTCTCGAATGACGAAAAGAACAATCAGCTCCGAAATCGCCAAGATTACTCAAGACCCTCTTGGATTACTGGCACCAGTGATCGTTCGAGCTAAGATGCTGCTCCAACGACTTTGGACATTAAAAATTGGTTGGGACGAATCTCTTCCGGCTGACGTACATACAGAATGGAGCAAATACTATGCACAGCTTCCATTGCTAAATAACGTAAAGTTTCCACGTAAAACTATAATCAAGACTACAGCGGAAATTGAGTTACACGGGTTCTGTGACGCCAGCGAAAGGGCGTATGGGGCATGTGTTTACCTTCGCACCATCACTCCGGATGGTCATGTCTGGACACGACTCCTCACTGTAAAGTCGAAGGTGGTTCCGCTCAAATCACAAACCATTCCAAGGCTGGAACTGAGTCGAGCACCTCTTCTCACATCACTGGCCACTACAGTCCTTCAAACCTTACCACGCAACATTTCTCGGACTGATTATTGGACTGATACTACCATCGTTCTTCACTGGATTAATACATCACCCCATACGCTGAAAATCTTTGTCGCTAATCGTGTGACAGAAATTCAACAGAAGACTCACACCTCAGATTGGCGTCGCATTCCCACCACCGATAACCCTGCAGATCTCATATCTCGAGGCCAATCACCCGAAGACTTCCTGCGACCAACCATTTGGCAACATGGACCGGAATGGCTTCAACAATCCGAAGAATACTGGCCGACGTGGAACCCAGTACCATTAATCGAAACACCGGAGCAGAAGAAGTTAACCTATCTGTCCGTGACTCCGGCTGACCATAGTATACTGGAGAGATTTTCTTCTTGGCCCAAGCTGATAAGAATTACAGCACGTTGCCTCCGATGGAGACAAAAACAGGATCGAGGGAGACTTCTAACAACGCATGATTTAACCAATGCGCATAACAAACTGATCAAATTATTACAAGTCTGTTATTTTTCCGATGAAATCGGTACACTCCGAACAGATAGAAATTCTGCAGCGAAGGGGAAGCTACAACGACTCGATCCATTACTGGACAAGGACGGGATGTTGCGAGTCGGAAGCCGACTCATTCACTCACCAATGCCTTTCAATTAGAAACATCCAGCATTCTACCCAAATCCTCAATTACAGCGCTCATAATCGAGCATGAAAACCTCCTAAATCTACACTCCGGAACTCAAGCTACCTTATATGACCTAAGATCTCATTGGCCTATCGACGGCCGTAGTCCGGTGAATCTCGTTTCTCTTTTCGAAACAATGCATCTGCGTTTGCATTTGTTCGTCCTTCCTTATATTGAATATCAAACTCAGTCTGATAATTTCAGTTTCCATTTCCAAATTCTCGACATGGGATCCTTAACGGAATTCATCCATACCAGTGATTTATGGTCAGTTACTATAGTAAATTTCCTACCATGCAGTTGTGGTTTGAAATGCATCGCGCAGTAGACGATTGCCAGACATTCCTTTTCTACGCTAGAATAGTTTTATTCTGCGGGGTTTAGTAGTCTAGAGGCATACGCGATTAGCAAATCATTTCCAATCGGCTCCAGACTCGATACTCCGCCTATTGCGTATCCCGATGCGTCGGACGTGAGGTTGAAGGGTTTGGAAAAATCCGGATATTGTAGAATAGGTTTTGTCATTAATGCTGTTTTAAAATTGTTGAATGCATTTTCTCGATTTATGTCGTCCAGATAAATGAATAGTTCTACTCCTTGCAATCCTGATAGCACTGAGTTCATCAAGGGTTGAAACATTGTTGGGGCGTTTTTTAATCCAAGGGACATTCTTTTGAATTGAAAGTGCCCGTACGGTGTTGAAAATGCCGTAAGGCAGGTTTTTTAATGATATTTATTTCTGATCCGGAGTCTAATAGCAAATTAGTTTTAGTTTTCAAGTCTGCGGAGACTATTCTTGCGGTTGGAGTGCTCGGGGTTTCGTTTATCTTTATCGTAGCAATTCGTAGAGGTCTTCTTCCGAAACAGAATCCGATTCTTGCGCATCCTTGGTTGTTTTTCCGTGCTTTGGAGGGGACCACAGACGACGAACCGGCAACGTCCCTGGATATGAGTTACTTCAAAATTTTAGTTCCATTAATGGGGGATGAAATTGCCTGTCCGGTCTGTGAAAAAAGGGAAATACACCTACTTTTTATGACGCTGCAAGATCTGGACTGGCATCTTAATGAACACCATGTAGAGACCCCAATTCAATGGGGCTGTATCAAATGTGATAAAAGTTTCCCTAAGCTCCATGGTGCACAGTCTCATATTCCTAAATGTAGGGACCGCACGGAACATCGCGAGGGTCAATTCAAATGTGACTCTTGCCCCAGGAGCTTCGGGTTCCAAAGAGGTCCTTCGGCCCATAAACGACACGCGCACCCTGTCGTGAGAAATATAAAAAGAAGTGGAACGGACCCCCCTGTTAATGAGGCAAGTGGTAGAGTGTGGAAAGCAGATGAGGTTGCCCTCCTGAAGGAACTGGATGTAATTTATAGAAATCACAAATACCCTAATGTTGAAATGAGCAAAATTTTGACAACTAAAACAGCGGAACAAATTAGAAATAAGAGAAAAACGCTAAAGATTGCTAATGTCGAAGGGGACCTTCCAGAGAAAGCCTCACTGAGAGAGGGCGGGTGCGATCTCGTTGAACCGTCCATGGCGTCTACACGCCAAGAAATAAGCGTTAATAGCGAAGAAACGGTTCACGAGTGGAGGCAATGCCTCGCCAAAGAAATCGAAAGACAAGCCGAGGTGCCCCCTGTGTTAAGGGAGGCTTATACTCGGCTGAGAGAGATTTGGGACAAGGAGAGAGACAATAGGTCGGAATTGATTAAGCAAGTCGATGGATACATTTATACAATTTTATATGGAGCTCTTAACAATAAGAGTAGTAAAAAGAGCAAGCCCTTAGAGAAACAAAAGGGGAAGAACCATAGACAGGATGGTGGAAAAGGGACTAATAAAAATAGAAGAAAAAGGTACTCCTACGCACGTTGCCAGGAGATCTTTTATGAGTGCCCCAGAAAGTTGGCTGATGCCATAATCAGTGATGATCTGGCTTACCTGGAATTAATCAGAAAGCCACCAGATGCGGTGGATGTAAAACAGTTATATGAAGCTCTGTGGGGAAAAACTGGGCCCACAAATTTGGAACTGCCTTCAGAACTGCAGAGAGCTTCAGAACTGTCCTTGAACAACTATTTTATGCCCGTTACCATAGAAGATATTGAGGGAAAAATTAAAAGAATGAGGAGCAAGACAGCGGCAGGGCCAGACGGATCGTTAAAAGAAAAGTTGTTAATGCCTGGCCTACCTATAATTTTGGCTAAATTATTTAATATATTATAGTATAGTTCCTATTTTCCGACCGTATGGAAGGAAGATAGGACAACTTTAATACCTAAAGCCAATAAAGATGGAAATATGGTCTAGAACTGGCGACCAATTACGATCGGCCCAAGTTTGGGCCGAATTTTCTCATCAATCCTCGATAGACGGCTAAGACGGGGTGTAGACCAGAGCTCGAAACAAAAAGGATATACATCCGAGAGTAGATGTAAGACAAATATTGAATTGCTTAACGCGGCTCTGAATTATAGCAAAAGAAATCGAGGGGGAGTGTACACAATAGTGGATATTTCTAAAGCCTTCGATACTATACCCCATTCTGCAATAAAACCGTGTCTGGCTAGAAAAGCCGTTCCAACTCCCATAATGGAATTAATAAGCGAAATGTACAATGGATGTAAGATGACTACAAAAATTAATAATACTATAGGGGTCGAGGTAGAAATTCGCAGAGGAGTTAAGCGGGGCGATCCGTTGTCGCCACTGCTTTTTAATCTATGTCTTGAGCAGCTGCTTGAAACAATCGAGAATAATACCGGTGGCATCAATATCAATGAAGCAAACAAAGTCTCGGTACTGGCCTTCGCAGATGATATCGTCTTGCTCGAGGAAGATGAAAGGGAGGCACAAAGCCAGATGGACGAGCTTCACAGATACCTAGAGAGGCTTGACATGAATATATCAGCCCATAAAAGTTATACATTCCAGGTGATAACCAAGAAGGATACCTGGTTTATTAAAGACCGGGCAATTAAAGTTGACAATGAAAGGATACCGGGTATAGATCCAGTCCTAGTCTTGAGGTATTTGGGTGCTAAGGTAGGGCCCTGGAAAGACGTCCATTGTGGCATTATAATGCCCGAGATTCTGCGCATGGTGAGGAGAGTAAGGGAGCTCTCCTTAAAGCCATGCCAGAAGGTAGAATTATTGACCAAATATATCTTCCCTCGATATATATGTCGAGTCATGATCCGAGTCTGGGCTCGAGTCGCTATCACGGAAGGGGGCTTGGGATAGGTAATGATTCTTCACTGAAGCTATCTATCCTCTTACAGCACGGAAGTGACTTTTATTGACACAAATAAAGAGGTTACAAAGTTGACGCAAACCCACGGTGGTCACACACTCGCGACACTAGTGACAATGATCTTAGGTTCACTAACGAATACGCGGCCAACGGGATGGTAGGTGTACGTACTCTAAGTCGGATTCTTTGATAATCTTCCTTGACCGTAAGGTGTTACCCTTTTCGTCGATGAGATCGCAAGCGAGAGAGTGAGTTTCCGTCCTGATGATGCAACAGAGGAAAACTATGATGGGGTGTGTCTAAGAACACGAGACCATCGGATTCGTCGAGGATAGCCTTCGTTCCGAAAGGGAAATTGGCGTTGCTGCTAATTGGTCAATCTCCCTATCGGTGGTTAGAAAAAGATGCTAGCCGCCCTCGAGGGAAAGTTGCTAGTGGGAGACGTCGTTCGTTGAAAAATACGTCTCCTCTATTGTCTCGTAGTTGGGACAAGGACTGTTTGTCTGTTTGCAGGACTTTAGTTAGCTAGATCTTAAGATTTATGACGGGCCCTCGGGCTAGCTGCACATGTACTGCGGAGACGCATCGACATCTGGCAATCATATTACTCACAGAATAGAATCTGCATGTGGTGAGCTACGGGACGGAGACCGCTGGACTGTTTACTGTCGAGTGTTACGGCTATTTCCTTTTTAAAAAGAGCTATAGAGTACTCCATGCCTTTGTTAGACAAAGCGTTCATCCCGTGACCGCGGCTACGTTCGGCGACTGACTGTCGCCTCGAGCCAAAGCTCACTATCACTAATCTCGAACAATTACAATTGGATTGAATAACTACAATTGTTTAGTTACAGCTATAGTAGACTTTAGATTGCAATGTTGCGGGGCTATCCAAAGGTTCCGGTGTCCTTTCATCTCCGACATATATATATGTCGGAGAAGGGTTGCCAGGAGGGTTGTGGGCGTTTGGTAGATCTTCCTTGGAATTGGTCATCGTTGCGGTTCCCCTACCAGACTGCTTGGCGGCTCTGAGGCGCAGAGCCGCCAAGCGCCCAAGCCCGAGTCCCATGGGGGGCGGGCCCAGCGCGCTTCGCCAACGCCACACGGAGTGCCAGGCGATCGCCCATCCAAGTACTATTATCCGTGCCCGGCGCTGCGTAACTTTCGTGATCTGACGGGAATGAGTGCACTCAGCGCGGCCAGGGCGTTGGCAAAGCAAACACTGGGCCTATTCTAACCTCAAACACCTCGTTTACATAATCACTTACTTCTTATTAAATACGATGCACCTCAAGCCCACTCTAATGATATTTCATCCTATTTCATCATTTTTCTTGTCCACAATATTGCTTTGTTCCTTTCTTGAACCTTCCTTTCCTATAACCGTCACTCTAGCCGTCAATGTTATCACTGTTTATCCATCTTTACGATTATAATTACCTATTCAAGGAATTTTATCTCTGCACATTGTCTGAATCACTAAATAATGAATACATTAATCCCAATAAATCGCCGAGCACACACATATAAATACTTAAGTAAGTAAAAATTTTCGACAGCGAACCGACGCATGTCCTCACGCGTCAACGTCTCGAGCCGAACACTTGCCGCGATCATCTGCAGTGTCCCTGACCCTGAGCGAGGGGGCGAAGACGTCATACGCGGAAGTGCTTTGGCATCGAAGCGGTAAGATGCGTAAGGCCATGACCGGCGTTATCATCTTGGAGGTCCCCGGCGACAAAGACCGGAAAAAGGCGTCCACGCTGGCGACGTACCTTGCACAGATTTTGGACCCGGCCACGGTCAAGGTCGCGGCACCAGCCAGGATGGCGAAGCTGCGTGTGGCCGGGTTTGACGTGTCCGTAGATAAGGAAGAGCTGCAGGACGCCCTGACGCTGACCGCGGTATGTGGCAGTGTGGAGGTACAAGTCGGGAAGACCGGCACCTCCAGAAGCGGCCTTAGCTCGGTCTGAGTGCGTTGCCCATTGGCCGGAGCGCGCAAGCTTCCCAGGCAAGAAGGGTCGCCCTGGGCTGGTCCACTGTAAGGGTCGAAGCCATCGGGAAGAAGCCCTTGCAGTGCTTCACATGTTTGGAGCTTGCACATGTCAGGGCGACGTGCGTGTCCACGGTGGACCGGGCACACCTGTGTACAGGTATGCCGAAACCGGGCACCGTGTCAAAGGCTGCCCTGCCTCGACACCTAAGTGCTCCTTGTATGAATCTCTGGCGGTGCACCCGCCGCCCATCGGAGGGGCGGGGCGGTGTGCAGTCCCTTCAAGACAAGGAAGAACAGGCGAGAACCCGCCGGGGCAGTAAGGCAGGGTGACAACGCGGCCAGCCATCCGCTAATCGGACGTAGCAATGCCAAAGCGGTAGATGACCAGGAGGATGCTATGGATTCAGTATAGTAAATTCTACCGCGTCCTCCAGCCAAATTTGGGCCGATCGAGGCGCGCGCAAGACCTGCTCTTCCAGACTATCCAGGAGAACAGGATCGCCGTGGCGGTGGTGGCCGAGCCCTATCGCGTGATCGATTCCCCTATCTGGGCCTTGGACCTGGACTGCTTGTTCGCCATGGATTGGTGTCAACGACAGGCACGTCCGCCTCCGGTACTCTTCTTGATCATGGCAACGGATTCGTCACGATCGAGTGGGCAGGCATGGTTGTGGTGGGCGTCTACGTTTCCCCCAACAGCGGCCGGGCCTCTTTCCCATGCCCATGCCTCGCAGTGGAGAAATCCCAGGACGGACACCCGCGGCCGAGCGCTGTTAGATTGAGCCTCGGACTCTTGCTCGTCAACAGGGGCTCGGTGAGCACCTGTGTAGTGTGGAGGGGATGCATCGTAATTGATCTTACATGGGCCACCCCTAGTGCATTCAAACGGGTCTCAGATTGGAGAGTGGACGAAGCAACTGAGACTCTGTCGGACCACCTTTACATCTTTATGGAGGTGGCCCCCGAGGTTTTGCCCGCTGTGCGGGCCTGCAGCACCCCAAGTGCGAGGCGCTCCCGTACATCGCAACCAAGATGACGTCTGAAGTAGTGAGATAACGACATGCTCCAGGCGGCAGCCATCGTGGTACTTTGGAGCTGGGAGGCTCCCAAGGCGTGGCGAAGTGTAGATAAGGAGGCGGAGACCCTCCGGCAGGACATGAGCGCGACGCCTCGATGCCGCGCTCTGTACCCGACAGTAGACACACCTCGGCTGGGTATTAGTGGACCCTTGAAATCGTGGAGCTTCGTGTCCACTGCGTTTGCGTCCGCAGATCGTTTCAGTGGGTACGCCGCAGACGGATTCGCGACGAAGACGAGATCTCCCGCCGTTACTAAGCGTACAGAGACAAGGCGTACGTTACAGCGGGAGATCAAGGTCGCGAGAGCCCGGTCCTGGATGGACCTTGTTGAGGCGGTCAATTCCGATCCGTGGGGGCGGCCATACCGTAACGTTACGAAAATGTTACGCTCCTGGGCCCCTGCACTGACCGCCAACATGGACCTGGAGTTGCTTGCCGATGTCATCGGGACATTGTTCCCACGGCAGGATGATGTCGGGAGAGAGCCACGGTCATCCTCCACTCGGTCGTTGGAGTGACGGAAAGAATTGGCCGTGACCGAAGAAGGGCTCTCGGTAGCGACGAAGAGGATGGCCTCTCGGGACGTGTCCAAACGGAATACCTTGACGGGTTTAGGCGGAATCAATCAACATCTTGGCTCCCCGTCCGCGACACTTCTTTACAAGATGCTTGAGAGAGGGCGTCTACCTCCGGCATGGCGGATAGCGAAACTGGTTCTGCTAAGGAAGAAAGGCCACCTCTTGGACTCACTGGCTAGAGAAATAGAAATTTATACAAAACTAAAATAAACTAAATCTATCCAGCTAAATTTATATAACGCTAAAATAAACTAAATATATCAAGCTAACGCCTGCGCTTCAATGAGAGACCTGATGATACATACGCAGATCATCACATGTATAAATATATTATATAGTAATAAATAAATAAACAGCCAGCTAAATAAATAAATAAATAAATAAATAAATAAATAAATAAATAAATAAATAAATAAATAAATAAATAAATAAATAAATAAATAAATAAATAAATAAATAAATAAATAAATAAATAAATAAATAAATAAATAAATAAATAAATAAATAAATAAATAAATAAATAAATAAATAAATAAATAAATAAATAAATAAATAAATAAATAAATAAATAAATAAATAAATAAATAAATAAATAAATAAATAAATAAATAAATAAATAAATAAATAAATAAATAAATAAATAAATAAATAAATAAATAAATAAATAAATAAATAAATAAATAAATAAATAAATAAATAAATAAATAAATAAATAAATAAATAAATAAATAAATAAATAAATAAATAAATAAATAAATAAATAAATAAATAAATAAATAAATAAATAAATAAATAAATAAATAAATAAATAAATAAATAAATAAATAAATAAATAAATAAATAAATAAATAAATAAATAAATAAATAAATAAATAAATAAATAAATAAATAAATAAATAAATAAATAAATAAATAAATAAATAAATAAATAAATAAATAAATAAATAAATAAATAAATAAATAAATAAATAAATAAATAAATAAATAAATAAATAAATAAATAAATAAATAAATAAATAAATAAATAAATAAATAAATAAATAAATAAATAAATAAATAAATAAATAAATAAATAAATAAATAAATAAATAAATAAATAAATAAATAAATAAATAAATAAATAAATAAATAAATAAATAAATAAATAAATAAATAAATAAATAAATAAATAAATAAATAAATAAATAAATAAATAAATAAATAAATAAATAAATAAATAAATAAATAAATAAATAAATAAATAAATAAATAAATAAATAAATAAATAAACAAACGAGCAAGGTAAATAAATAATATAAAGAAGAAATGCATATATCTGCATCCCCCAACCCACACGACGCCGCACAACTCAAATAAAGCCTCCACGTACGCAGCACCCTTCATACTCATTGATTCTTATTTATTCACCAAGGAAGTTTGGCTCAAGTGGCGAAATAAATAAAATAAATAAAATAAACGATATATAACTAGAACTCTGGTCGACCCGACTTTATTTCTTCATAATAGGAACTTAAGTCGAGCCGACCGTACATACTCTAGTGTGCTGCCCGTAAGGTGGCGACGCCACACGTCGGCGCGACAAACCACCTCGCCTGCGCATCGCTCGGCACCACGCGTGCGTCCTACCACTACCACTCACGACAATGGCGTCAAATCTATCCACGTGCGCGTCTCAATATTAATCAAAGTCGCATTTTTATCGTTATACAAATTGTCGTGCAAACGCGAGTGCTATATTACATTCAGTGATACTCAATAACAATTGTTACTCGCCAGTACGCTCGAATTTACACACTCTACGACGAATACATTTCCAGAAAGTATGCGTGTATATACGTGTGTGTTCGTAATTACTAAATATAATTATTACAATATATCGATACCAATGTCACGTGAAGAAAGATCCCGCGACGTGTGAATATCTTACATTAAACATTTCTCATTGTCATATTTACTTATAGTGACAGAGTAAAATACCCTCCACACCCGAACAGAGAAAGGGACAATGACAGCCGAGTCGAACGCGAAATGGTGCGTATATTCTAAATACACACAACCTTCATATTATTAACAAAACCTATAAGTATAAGTAAGAATAGGAATATTATTACTTACAGACCTCCGCATAACCTTATCCGGTCACTGCGTCGCATGACAAGCTACACTTCTCCAGCAAAGTAATAAAATACTGCACCATCTCACGATCACTTGTATCGATAGTGAAATATTAAATAATATGTAGAATCCAGTAATATGCACTGCTACTCTAAACCCATACGATACCTATTTACAGGCATCGAAACCTCCATCATCTTGACACCAGGTCATCGTCAGGTTATAGCAACCTCAGGCATCAAGACCTCTTTCGCATGACAAAGCCATCATCAGATTTCTCACTACTTCATGGAAGTAAGTACCTTGTCATATCAATAACTAATCATAAAATAAATGAGTAGGTAAGCAATTTAATCCATTTCACTAAAACTCATACATTATCTATTTACAGACATCCGATCCACCATCGCATGACCCTAGGCAGCCATCAATAATCACAACATACTAAGGTACGTTCTTCCTTACTGTATCAATAGCTCTTTATTAGGTAAATAAATAAATAGATAAGTAAGTGAGTAGGCAGATAAAATTCACCTACTACAAACTCATTCAATACCCATTTGCAGGCATCAAGAACTCCCAAACGTAGCACCAGCCATCATCAAATTATTACCACATCTTTTCCCTAACTATCTCTGGACTTGCTACAGGCACCCAGAATTCCTTCGCCTGGCACCGTTCCATCTCAATTTATCAATATCTCCTAAGCTAAGTACTTCCCTCCTTAACGATACTTATTGTCCACTAAGAGGGTCAAAAGCCCCATCTCTTCCGTATTTATGATCGTTAATTACACATCGTCTGTTACGATAACTACTATCATTTATTTATGAAAAACATCACTCCACCATTTCTCTTACTTAATTTTCACTTTGTCGCACATATTACTCATTTCTATGTTAATACAACCACACACCTCTCATTTTTGTACCGAAAAATACGACGTCTCCATACGACGTCCCAAGCCGAACATTGTCTGCTTCGCCGATGACACTCTGGTCCTAGCCTGGGGGTGATGGTTTTACGAGACTCTGCAACTCGGCGAGATTGCCGTGGCGTACGCGGTTCGCGTCATTCAGGGACTGGGCTTGAACGTATCACCTGCCAAGTCCGACGCCATGTGGTTTTTCGACCAACATCGTAGAGGAGTCCCTCCTCCTGGCCTCTGTGTGAACATCTGCGTAGAGGGAGTACAGGCGAGGCTCCAGATGAAATACCTGGGTCTCACGATCGACAGTGAAAGGACGTTCGGGCCGTACTTCGAGCTCCTGGTCCCTAAACTGACGATCGCAGCCAACGCCTCATGCGGCCTATTACCAAACATTGGCGGGGCCCGAGTCGAAGTTCGTCTACTGTATGAGGGAGTGGTTCGATTCAGGATCCTGTGTGGGGCCCCGGTGTGGGCGGAAGATCTCCCGAGGAGTTGTCACAGCTTACTGCTGCTGAGGAGGTTGCAGAGGATTACCACCATCCGAATAGTCAGGGGATATCGAAATATATCTCAAGCGTCGGCTACTGTGCTGGTGTCGTGTAAAATTAAGGTAAAAATAAGGAACTTGTTAATTTCCGAAAAGGAGATTAAGTTCTTTTTATTTTTTACTCAATTTATACAATTTTTCGGTTCGCGATGATACACTTTCGATACTTGGATTAGTTAAGAATTTTTTTATTAGACTGACTGGATGATTTTGAAGGGAGCATTTATATTCTTCCATTCGTTGGAGTGGGAGAAGGTTTTGTTTATACTTAGTGTAAAATTCGGAGAACGGCTGGAGTGATCGAATGCCACTCAGGCGGCTGAGAACGGGTGCTGACCGGACGGTCACACGCGATAAGGCGTTCGGAATTTCGGTTTGTTATATACAGTTGCTCGAATTTCGTCTGTGACATTCCCCCCTTCTTAGATTGAACTTGATCCCTCAAGTTTTCTTCAGAAGACTTTTGTGGAATCGGATTTGACGTGGCTTGAAAATTACAGCTGATTCCTCCTCTTCATCTGAGTGGTATGTGTTGGTTGGAATATAGATGTTGGGTGTTGAGCCCAGGGTGAGTGGTACTGGTGGGGCTGTCGCATTGTGGCTGTTGATTACAGTTTCATTTTGGCAGCAAAATAAATTGATACATAGTTTGTTCGGTATACATTTCCTGATGCATTTGAATACCCCTATTTTGTTTAATCCATATATACCTAGTATGCCTAATGCTATGTACCCTAATATCTTAGCGTGGTTAGTCCCCAATACTGTATATTTTTAATTCTGTGTTCGAAATTAAGGGTTTCTATCTCGTCGCCTATTTTATCGATCGTTGTTTTATAGCCTTGTAAATTATCTATTATTTTCGGTGCTCGCTCGAGTTTATCTAATAAATGAGTGAAACTATCGTTTGTTTTGGGCGCTAGGGATTTTGTTTTGATTTCGTATATGACTTCGTTTTTTGTTTCGCCTATACGCATGTGTTCGTCTTTGTACAATATATCGCAAGAAGTGTTAGCTCTTATGATGGAAGGCTTGTCAAGTTTTTGTAAGGTATGTTTCGTTTGGCAAATTGTGTCTATTTCTATCGGATTTGCTGGTATCGCAATGTAACAGTTGCTAGTTTTGAGCGGTATAAAGCTAATGTCTTCAATCTTAAGTACAGTTATTTGACAATGTTCAATGTGTGGTTTGAAATTTATTATTTCGCTGCGACAATCGGTTTTTGAATTTCTGTCATGGATTAGTAGTGTTTGTTTGCATATAGTGGTTCCGGCTCGATTCTTACAAAGTTTGTTGAAATACTCGATGTCAGCGTTTATAAATGAAAGACCTGAAGTTAAATATATCTGATGTTCGATTACTGGAGCCAAAAATACTCCATTTCTTTTACTCGGGATAGGATATACTTGTAATATGTTCCATTCTGTGTTAGAGACTAAAGGTACTATGATTTTGAAAAATATTTTGTCATCTATTGTGAAGATTTTAAGATCACTGATGTCGAGTATGAATTGAAAATGTTCGGTTTTGGCAGAAATCGCGGTGTTGTACATCTGGCTACCTATTGCCTTGGCGTAATTTTCTATGAATTCATTGGGGTCAAGTATTTGTGGACTAATTATTCCTTGTTTGCCTAATATCATGACGTTAAGTATTTCATCTAATTGGAAGTGTAAAGTTTGCATCGCGGTGTCGACTTTCATGATCATCTTAAGCATAGATCTATCGATATTTGCCTGCTGTTGTAATTTTAATATATCACTATATGATCTCTCTAAGTGGTTTAGGTTTTCTGAGTTTACAATTTTTCTAATAAGTGCTGTTTGATTAGCTATTATGGTCTTGATTTTATTATTATCATCGAATAGTTTGTCCATATTTTTGTTTATGAGCGTAAGATCATCGTCGAGAGTCCCGAACAGACTTTTCGATACGGAACCTATGATGTTAAGCAAACCTCGTGTGCTCCGGGTATGTGTTAACGCTTTCAAGTGTTTTGCGAGTTGTTTTAGGTTATTGATGCGATTTTGTAATCCGCCTAACTCTTCGACGTATTGTTTGCTGATTGCACGTAAGTCTATTGTTAATTTATATGATTCTATTGCGCTTATCTGTTCGTATATGTCGCTAGTGTCTAATCCTACTATTACATTGGCAGTGTCGCTGTATAAATATCCTTTTCCTATGTTTTCTACGAATACAGAGTTTCCTTCTAATGGTGTAATATTTATTTGCGCGGATACTATTCCGGCAAAGAGGAGCGTCGACCTGGAAAGTAAGGTTTTAAACGATTACCGTGTATCTTTTTGTCTTGAATCAGATAGTACGGAGTACATACTTTATCAATCGTGTACGGTCCTAACCATTCCACATCAAGTTTATGCTTTTTATGATCGTTATGCATTAAAACGGAGTCTCCTTCTTTGAAAACTGATTGAGGTTTTATAATTTTACGTTTTTGATCGCGCTGATATCGCTGTTTACTTTTGATCAATGTTTCGCGAGCGTGTCGGAATCTAGAGTCCCATTCCTTTTTGCGGAACGTGACTTCGTCTGCGTATGTGCGTTGGGGATTCTTGGATATTGTGGAGGGAAGATTGGCTTGGTGTCCGAATGTGAGTTCGAATGGCGTGTAACCAGTAGAGTCGTGTATCATTGTGTTATATGCAAGGCATACAAAGTTAAGTTGATCGTCCCATTCTTCATCCGAATTTCGCTGTATCGATTTTAACATGTCAGTTATTACTGCGTGTGTCCGTTCTAACGATCCGTTACTTTGTGGGTGGAAGGATGTCGTTTTGATATGTTTGATTTTGAACGCGTCTTCGTACTGTTGCATTAAACTAGATATAAAATTCTGTCCGCGGTCAGTTAATATCTTTTTTGGAGCGGAAAAGATGTAAATGTAATGATTCAAGCGTGCGTTCCAAATTGTTTCCGTTTGCTGAGTTTTTAGTGGTACGAGTATTAAGTATTTTGTCAATTCGTCATGTATGGATAGAATGTACTGATTGCCTTTTTTCGTCTTTTTCAGTGGGCCTAATAAGTCCATAGCAATTTTATCGTTTGGTTCGAGGGGTGTGTCGGTGATACAAGGTTCTTCGCGCGGTCTGATACGTGTAGTTTTATATGTTTGACAGGTGTCGCATGATTCTATATGTTGTTGTATACGTTTCATCAAATCTGGTACTCTGTGCCGTTCACGAATGCGATCGTATGTCTTTTGTATACCGGGGTGTCCTACTAAATCGTGATTTTCTTTCAATAATTCGTCTATTTCTTCGTCGCTATATGTTTGAATTGGTTCCCATGCAAAACTTAATTCTTTTACGGTGTCGTTCAGGGATAGTAAAATTTGTTTGATCGCGTTCTTTTCGGTCTCTGTGAAACTGTCGTCGCCTATACCTATCTTTTCGTTTATATGAATAATTTCGTTTAATTTAGTTAACCATTCGATTCTGTCGTAATTTCCTAGCTCTGTTTTGGATAATTGATAGAAAGATTTACGGTTCGGAGTCATTTTGAGAATTTTGGGTAACGCGTCGGTAGATTTTTCCCAATCGTGATATTTTTTATCGAGTTCTATGTTCAAATTTTCGCGTCGTCTGGTCAGAACATGTATTCTAGATAGTGCGTCGGCTGCAGTATTATCTTTTCCTTTCGTGTATTCTATGTCGTATTCGTATTCTTCTAGTTTTAATCGCCATCTCATCAAGCGTGATGAGGGGTCTTTGCAATTCTGTAACCATTTTAGTGCTTGGTGATCGGTTCGGATGAGGAATTTCCGTCCTAACAGATATTGTCGGAGGCGTTTCACGGCCCATACTATTGCTAAAAGTTCTTTTTCTGTGGTGGAATAATTTCGTTCCGGTGGGTTTAGAGTTCGCGAGATATAACAACATGGATGTCCGTCCTGTGATAAGATTGCACCTATACCTTCGTTACTGGCGTCAGTCGTTAATGTGAATGGTTTCGCAAAGTCTGGGAATTTTAGTACGGGTGATGAACAGAGTTTGTCTTTTAATGTCTGGAATGCTTCCTGGGTTTTATCTGTCCAATGAAATGGTGTCTCCTTTTTTGTAAGTTCGGTCAATGGTTTCGCGATCTTAGAAAAGTTTCTGATGAACTTACGGTAATAACCTGCTAGTCCTAAGAACGATTTGATGTCTGTGGGATTACGTGGCTGTTTGAAATTGTTAACGGCTTCTAATTTTTTGGGATTTGGCTTTACACCTTCGGCGGTTACTATATGTCCAAGATATTCTAATTCTGGTTTGAGAAATTCGCATTTGTCCGGCTGTATTTTGAGTCCGAGTTCGCGTAGGCGTTGCAATACTATCGCGAGGTTGCTATTGTGCTCTTCAATCGACTGACCGAATATTATAATGTCGTCTAAATATACGAAGCAATGTTTATTTATGAGTCCTCTTAGCGCGGTATCCATCATGCGTTGAATGTTAATTAAAATTAATGATAGTGTCCTTGTGGTGTGGAGAATGCTGTGTACTTTTTAGAGTCTATGTCCATTGGGATTTGGTGGAATCCGGAGGATAAATCGAGGGCTGAGAAGAATTTTGCGTTGCCTAGTTGGGATAGTATGTCGTCTATGTCAGGTAATGGATATGCGTCCTGGTCAGTTAGTTCGTTTATTTTTCTGAAGTCTATTACAATTCGCCATTTCTGTTTCCCTGAGGCGTCTGCCTTTTTTGGTACTACACAGACTGGTGAATTGTAAGGAGAATCAGATGGTTCTATAATGTTCTTTTGTAGCATTTCGTCCATTTGTCGTTTGATTTCTTCTTTATGGCATTCAGGCGGTCGGTAAGATTTTGTGTTAATGATTTTATTTTCTTTTAACGTTATTGTGTGTTTAGCAAGATTAGTGCATGGTAATAAGTCGGTCTCTAGATTGAATACGTCGAGGTAGAACAGCAATATCTTTTCGATTGGTTCACGGAGGGTTTTCTCTATATGCGAAAGTCTAACTAAATCTTTAAACGTGGAGACTTGATCATACGTATTTGAATTTTCGATAAAATTAGTCATTTTGGCTGGGCACTCACCACCATTGATAAAGCATATCGTTGTCGGTTTTCCTTCCAGGTAGGCTGTTTTTGACACTGCTTGTTTTGGAGGTACGTCGTTTTCCTGTTGCAATAAAAGTATATTATTGTCAAGTTTTAATTGTTGATTCGAGAGTTCAAATTTGAATTTAGATAGGGCTGGCAAACCGAGTATGCCGTCTTCTATAATTGGAAAGTTGTCTTCTACCACAAAAAATTCTAGAGTTTTGCCAAATAGTTTTATCAAAGCGTGTTCGTTGGTTTTAAATTTAGAGTGTCCCATCGAGAATTTCCGTTCTTTTGTTATTCTTGGTCGTAATACGCATCTTCGCTTGAGTATATTAATTTCTGCTCCGCTGTCAATGAGGAATTTATGTCGCTGTCCGTCGGATCGTAAAAGTACTGTGGGTAGTCTTCCTGTTGTGGCGTTAATTCGCAGGTCTGGTCTGTTGGTTCCTGTATTTCTTCCTTGTGTGTCTCGAGATTGTGGACTGCTGGTGGTCTTGGAAATTGGCTGGGCGTTCGAAAATTTTTACATTGACTGGAGACATGTCCGATTTGGTTGCATTTGAAGCATTTTAATTGTGTCCTTTGGGCAGGTGGTATTTGTTCGGTTTGTCGGAAGCTTCTTGGCATTGGATTGGATGTTGGAGTTGGTTTTTTAGTGATCGGATTAGGATTATTGGTTGTTAGTCGTTGCTGCTCAGGAAGTCGTAATCGTTCTATTGGTTTTAGTCGTCGATTTCGATCTTCCCTGAAGAATCGCTCGATGTCGGTGGCTTTCTTTTCGGCTTCAAGGATATTGTATGGTGGATTGGCGAGTAGTAATTGTCCTATTTCGCCTTTCAGGCCTCGGATAAAATCGATCACGGAATCTTTTAAAATCCTGTCGTTCATAGCTCGTCTAGTAATTTCGTCACGGTATTCGTTCGTTATACTGTATTGTAACATATTGAGTGCTCTGCGGAACCTGATGATATAACTTTGCACACTTTCGTCGTGACGCTGTCTCGTTTCGCGTAGCTGGTCTTGATGTTCTCTAACAGAGTCTTGGGTGGCTACGTTTCGTCTTAGGGCATCGTACAGGTGTCCGTATTCGTATATCGGTATATTGCAGATGGCCATTGCGGCTTTACCCGTGATTTTCCCGATTTTGATCATTTTTAATAGTAGCGTGGGTTCGCTACACATGGCTCGTAATTCGCGTACTTCGCGTATGAATTCTTCTACTCCGATATTGTCTTCGCCGTTTAATTGCGGAATACATACTATCGCGTCTTTGGCCCGTAAGCTCGGAGAGGCGAATTGCGGTGGACGGTCTTCGTAAGAGGGATGGTTGTCTTCTTCTGTTCGAATTGGAACGCATGGTGGGGAAGTTCTATCTCTCGCGGCAACAGATTCGTCCATAGTAATAAGGGAGCCTAGTTCTGTAGTAGCGTCGCGGCCTATTTTTATTTTAGAGATATTTTTGCCTAATAGTTCTATTTCCGCTGCACGCTTCTTATTTTCACTGTCGGCCGTCCGTTGTGTCTCTTCTACACGTTGCGCAAGAATTTCAATTTGTTTTTGAATTACGTCGAGTATGGCACGAATCGAATTGTCCGTACCTCCGTTTGTAGAAACGGTTTCAATAGTTTCGACTTTGTCTTTTCGTGATGTGGGCATGATTCTAATTGAGCTTATTGAGTCTGAACTACTGTTGCTATTTGGACTCGAAGCGCTTGAGAAACTGGGTTTTCTCACACGGTATCGTGAAAATGAATCCAGATTTTTCAGCTTACCGTAGTAGCTATGACCGTTGAGGAGTCTCAGGGATGTTTCCTCTCTGGTTGGTTCTAGATTCCGAATCTTATTCGTAGGCTTGCTCTGCGCTGACCGTAGCCCTCTCGTCTAGTTTCACCGTAATGGAACGTTGAAAGTTGCTGCAGGGCTTCGTGGTAGCAAAGATTCGCACTGGGTCCGTTGATCCTTCGATCTTCAATGATGCGCGTACGCCGAAATCGTAATTTCGTTTGCACTGAAGTGAATAGATCCTGGCACGGATCGCCAAAATTGTCCTGTAAAATTAAGGTAAAAATAAGGAACTTGTTAATTTCCGAAAAGGAGATTAAGTTCTTTTTATTTTTTACTCAATTTATACAATTTTTCGGTTCGCGATGATACACTTTCGATACTTGGATTAGTTAAGAATTTTTTTATTAGACTGACTGGATGATTTTGAAGGGAGCATTTATATTCTTCCATTCGTTGGAGTGGGAGAAGGTTTTGTTTATACTTAGTGTAAAATTCGGAGAACGGCTGGAGTGATCGAATGCCACTCAGGCGGCTGAGAACGGGTGTTGACCGGACGGTCACACGCGATAAGGCGTTCGGAATTTCGGTTTGTTATATACAGTTGCTCGAATTTCGTCTGTGACACTGGCAGCGTCCCCTCCGTTCAAGCTACAGGCCCTAGCGCTCCGACAGGTATACCATCACTTGCGGGGCCTGTGCTCGGGCGAGGATACGACCTCCGCCGGCCAGTCGGTCCTCGACGTCTGGGAAGAGGCAAGGCTCGAGACCTGGGAACGGTGGCGCATTCAACTTGCCGCCGAGGATTCGGCGCGGCCTCATTGAGCCTTGAGAGATCGTGGTGGGCTCCCGCTGACATATAGGATGACGCAGGTGCTCACCGGGCACGGAGCGTTCGGGGAGTTCCTGCTAAAGATCGGCGGGAGGTGACTGGCACGCGCTACGCAAAATATTCATAATTATTGTTTTGATATCCCGATTATTCATACCCATTCGCTTGAGGGTTCTTCCCGCATTGGGCGAAATTGCTCCTCTACTGACTAAGACCACGAGTAAAACTTCACGCCCGCCAACATTGAACTTTTGTTTAAGGTAATGGAACATTAAACAGGATGGGTACTTGTCGACCTTTTCCGTTTTGCTTTCGAGAGTTAATCCTTATTCTCGTAACGGCCAGTTACGTCGATCACGAGAACCCTTTCCCCGTTTTTAACTACGAGGTCAGGTTTAACCAGATTACCCCCCACTCTCAAAGTAGGCTCGACAAATAGCTCGTTGCATTTTCTCAAATTGTCGGCGAAGATTAGCTTCACCTCATCGTGCCTCTTCATCCTTAGGCCTTTGGTGTATTGGCACAACCCTAATATATATCCAAGGGTCTCAGGCTGGGCTCGACATCTTCTGCAAGCACTGACTATCTTCTTGTCGGCTGGTGCCAATTCAGTCCTAGTCCTAAAGGAATTGGTCCTAAGTCTAAGGGCATCGATGAACCTCGATGGCTTGAGCAGATTATATTCCTCAAGACATACGTTGCCAGTTCCATTTATTGAGAAGTCATAAACACCTTGACCGTGACTCCCGAATTCCGCCCATTGTTTTACATGTAAGGCTTTGAGCCTCCTCTTTGCTTTCTCAATGTCCTCTAAAGAGGCTGGCCAATTGATCCGTAGGGAGTTGCCCATTTTTTTGAGTTTTCTGTCACAGTCTTCATCAACAAGGCTAGAAACTGCCGGATGGATCGAGTTTTTAATATTGATAGCGCTCTTTAGGGTACCGAGTTTCACGAGATGTTCAAACCTCGGCAACCCTAGCCCCCCGCAGACCTTAGGGGCATAGAAAAAACCAGTGGCAGTTGATGTCATAAGACGTAAAATTGTCTTAACCTCCTGCCTGACTTCACCATTCAACAATTTCAAGACGCTGTCACTTGGCGAACTCACGAGCAGGTGATATATGTACCGAGGAAAGATGTATTTTGTTATCACCTCGATCTTCTGACATGGCTTGAGAGAGAGCTTTGTAACTCTTCCCATCGCGCTCAGAATCTCGGGTACTATGATGCCACAGTGGACGCCCTTCCAAGGCCCCATCTTAGCGCCTAAATAGCTGAAGACCTCATCGGGATCAAGTGTTGGGATGTTATCTTCCCCGAGCCTGATCGTTGGTTCTCTAACGATCCAGGTGTCTTTTTTAGCAACAACCAGGAACGATTGACTCTTATCCCTAGAGATGGTCATACCGAGGCCATTCAGATATTCCGATTCATTCAGAAGAGAAAATACGGCCGAGAATGGCTGCTAGGCTTACTCATCTTTGGTATCAACGTAGTTCTATTTTTCTTCTATAGAAAAGAACTATAACACAAGATGTTAAACAGTTTTGACAAAATTGCAGGTAGGCCAGGAATCATTAGGTGACCTTTTTGGAATCCATCTGGCCCAGCCGCAGACTTTTTCCTCATTCTGCTAATTCTCTCCGCCACATCCTCAATAATTATCGGTGGGAACATCTTATTTAAGGACAGCTCAGAGGCTCTATTTCCTGGGATTGGGGCACTTGCAGGTCCTGTCTGACCCTCCAGTTCCCCATACAGCCTCCTCACTTACGCGGCTTCAGGTGGTTGCCAGGCCGGCTCCAGGTATGCCCGATCGTTGTTGACAACAACGTTGGCCAACCTCTTAGGACATTCATGGAATAACTTCTGGCAACGTTCGTAGGAGTATCTCTTCCTAGAATTCCTATTTTTCTTTCTATTGTTATACTGACTGTTTCTTATAGTCTTTCTTTTGGATTCATCACTTTTCTCATTGTTTATTTCTTTGGTAGCTCCATACAGAAAAGAGCAAATAAAAGTATTTATTTTGTCAATAAGTGCTTCCCTAAACCCTTTATAAACGACCCAGATATTTATCAACCGACCAAGAACCTCCCTTAAAACAGGGGAGCACCTCGGTTGGCGTCATAATCGCATTTTCCATTTGGAGTCTCCATTCCTCGATTGACTCATTATTATTCCCGTCGACACCAGACTCTTCGAGATACACATTGCCTGAATCAACGGGATCGCACCCTCGCTCTGTTACCTGGGTAACCTCCTGAGGGCTGTCATCCTCACTAGCTGACTTTAGCTTCCTTCTTTGATATTTGATTTGGTCAATGGTTTTGTTTGTGAGGAATTTGCTTATTTCTTTATTGGGATGTCTATGATCTTTGTAGACTTCCCAGAGTTCCTTCAGGAAAGTTACCTCATCTGCAGTCCATTTGATAGTGTCTTCGGGGTCCGCTCCCCTCCTTTTTACATTCCTCACGGCAGGGTGCGCATGCCGTTCGTGGGTGGATAGCCCTCTTTGCGTCCCGAAGCTCATGGGGCAAGCTTCGCATTTGTATGTTCCCTCTTCTTTCTGACTTGGGCCACTACATTTGGGTATGTGGCACCTAGCCCCATGAAGCTTCGGGAAGCTTCTCTCACAATACAAGCATCCCCACTGGATGCTGTCTTCCATATGATGCTGATCAAGGTGCCTGTCCAGGACCGACAACGTCATGAAGAAAATGTGGATCTCCCTTTTTTCACAGACCGGGCAGACAACCCAATTCCCCATGAGTGGCACGGTAATCCTCAAACTCGCGTCCGTGAACAAAGCCGAGTCGTTAATCGTGGTCCTCCCCAAGGCGGAAAAATCTGCCACAGCGCCTCCGGGACCGAGAGGCGCCGCGTCCGAAGCTGAATTTCTACTAGTCATCCTAGCGAATTTAAATTATTCTGCTCCTTAAGACTTAATCCGATCATATCCAATTCATAAACTAGTAAGACCACTTCGTCATCATAAACCACCAAAATAATGGATTCCTTATTATGACGATGATGGTAGTTCCCAACTTCACGGCTTGAAACATATTCAAAACCGTTGAATCGGCAAGCCGAGTATTGAAATTAGTCTTCCGCTCCTTCGTCGTCGCACTCCGCGTCATTGACGCTGCGCCTGAGGGACAATACCTCACGCTAACACGACGCACATATTACCAGCGGTACCACAGGGATGTAGGAGTGCGACTTGGGCCGACAAGGCCGAAGATTCCCCTGCCCTTGAGCACCTATGACTCTCCGAGGCTTCCCAATACACCGTTTAAAGGCGACATGTTGCTTGTCAGCCTGAAACCTGTGGAGCCTCTTAATGAGGCTCCATACTTCCGAGGTACCCCCTCGTAGGGACTTATAATTTCTTAAAATTGACAATAGTCAATATTCAATATGTACAATTCCATTATAATAAATAAACACAAATTAATTTAAACAACATATAAATAAATAAAGAAATAAATAAATAATTTAATAAGTTAGGTTGAAAACAATTTTAACCATATAAAAATACGTTGCCAATTTCAATAGAGCTCCTAAGCACGTGTATTATTATTGTCTTAATTTTATTGTTATTTAATCCCATTTCGTATAAACTTTCCTAGGTTTTCATAGTAACAGTCCCTCTACTACCAAGCACTACTGGTATTATTCATTTGTAGGAGGTTGAATGATGAGATTACGAGTAAGTAAAATCGTTATTGTATTTAAAATCGTCAATACAATGTCCTAGTCGCGAAACGGCATGTGTAACGTCGTATGGTCGCAGTTTATAATAATTCGTTTGCGATCGCGTCCGTTTATTTATAGTGGTCTGGGGAAGTCGGAAGATTCAAATTTGTCTGTTTTACGGTTACATGTAGCGACGACGTTGTTTTGCTCGGAGTTTGTTTATTCTTACATTATACGTAACGTAACGAACTTTATACTCCGAAGCAAAACAACAACATGATTTGAATCGAATTCTAACTCTTGTGCCGCTACAGATGTAAAGAATGCGTTCAATTCCCGTTCTGGTGGGAGGTAATTCTGAAAGAGGCGAGGTGTAGGAGTTTTAAGCTGCCAGGTTCCTTTCCCTCCACCACCTCTCGAATGTCATTTCTAAATTCGACAAGTTTCGTATTCTTCTACGAGTGAGGAAGGAGGGGTACACTACGCCTCTTTTTTTATTGTTCTGCTACGTCTTTCTTTGTCTCCTCCAACTTCGCTCTTGTTTCCTTCAAAACTTAGGTCTCCGGTCGCATTTACCTACCGAGAGGGCGCCCCGGGACCCACCCTCCTCTTGTCGTTTGCAGGATGACCGTTGGCTCGATCCTGGAACACCGCTCGAAACACTGACGGGGCCTAGAGGCTCCGAAACCCCCTGTGCCGTAACCTTAATACTCTTATTTGTACTATCCATAATTATCATATCAAAAAAAAGTACCATTGTACAGGCCGTGAAACGCGAGGAAATTTCGGAAATCCCCAAAAAATATCTTCAAAGTAACAGCTCAACAACGGCGGAACTTTCTTAGAGCAGCCTCTATTTCTGACAAGAAACAAATGGTCCGTAATGTGGCGACTTATACGCGAGGTTGCGAGTGGCCCTCGAGCACCGCGCCTGGTGATATACCGACCCGTACAAAAACATGACGTCTCAAGAACCAAACTTGGCAAACCACTATTTTGTCGGGAACTTTCGTTTAGAAAATTATTCCCACTCCAACTTATTCCATGTTATTAACCCATGTGATTAAAATAACCCTACTTTCCCAATCTTAATCTATATGTACATGCGTCAAATATGGTCAACACATTCCAACTATCCCTGAATATAGTGATAACTGAGACAGTATTCGAAGGTCATTGTCGATAATACGATGATATCACCAAATCAAATATACACAACTTTATACGCTTATCGCCGTACTAATAATAACTAAAACAGCGGTAAGCAAATAACATGAAAAGTAAATAAAATTAATTACACTCAACAATGGCACTTATCTCTCGACTCTATCTCAGCCGGCCGCAATATGATTATGGATGGATCCATCATCCCAATTTGGTGCCAACTGTTTAATATCATTCACGGCACTCTCGTCCGACGCAGGCTCAGCGATCTTGAAATCAAGCTCTGAATAACAGGGCACTATCACAGCATCGCGTCGAATGCCAGTCACCGTAAGCGTCGCCTCTACTCGCGCCGATCAAGTGCATTACAAACGGTATTACAAAATGGTTATACAAATCGCAATCTTCGACCTTGTCAAGGCTCCAGCAACAACAAGGCATCTGTCATCCCATGGATTCTTACTTCCATTAACAATCTTACACACTCGTCAACAGCCCAAACGTTAACATTAGCCATTCAACTCATTACCTGTACTCTAACTGGCAAGTACCATAGGCCTATGTGCAACCGTTATTTAGATTCATTCAATATTATTTAATTTAATTAATTAATTTTAATTCGAGGTACGGCATTGCAGGCCTATCAATAATTAACTACCAGGCATATCACTCTGGTAAGGTGAGCCAGTGTTTATATATAACTATTTTGCTCTTTCATTATAAATTCTCAAATCATACTACTATATCTTAGATTAACTGCTTACACTTCAATCAAAATGATACTGTTACAACTTTGCTTTAATGTTACTACGTTCTTCTACAAATTTAATCAAACATTAAATTTATTTAATTTTTAGGGACTGCATGGCTAGTCCTGTCAGTAATAAAGAAATTTATCCTCTTTCCCCTTGACAAGCTAAGACTGATCATATAAATAACTATTTCTTTTTGTTAAGATATAGAGAGGATTCGGAAATACAAATAGTTTACTTTATTTCACATACAACAGCTATTCATATACAGGGTGGTTGGTAACTGGTGGTACAAGCCGAAAGGGGGTGATTCTACGCGAAAAAAAAGTCGAAAATATAGAATAAAAATTTTTCGTTCGAGGTTTTGTTTTCGAGAAAATCGACTTCGAATTGTCGCTCGGTACGCGTGCACTTTATCACGTCTCGTTATAACGGATCTGACCGTAGATTTTTTAAAAAATTAAAAAAAAAAATTTTTTTTTAATTTCTATTCTATATTTTCGACTTATTTTTTCGCGTAGAATCATCCCCTTTCCGCTTGTACCACCAGTTACTAACCACCCTGTATATTACATTCTGAAGACCTCGATAACCTTCTTGCACGCACGCTTGTTGTCGACCGACTCCTCTAGATTCTTCTAACGGCTTCCAATCTTCTTTTGGCTCAACTGAGACCTGGACGCCCTCTGACGTTTACACACAAATTTACATGTACAGTGTAAATGTATCATCTACCTAACACTTTCATTCATAATTCTCAAATCCTCCTAATGTGTTTCCGATTTTAACCATTACCGCTCCTTTATACCTAAGCTCCAATAACTACTACGTTATTTTGATATTTATTAAGTTTTCTATCTCACTTTAATCATTGTATTATAAAAAAATTTTTTTTGGATCGCACAAGGCCCACCAACTCCAATGATTCATCCACTTTCCCTTTAACAGAGTAATACTGCTAAACAAAATCACTATTTTATTTTAATTCACAATTTCTAGTCCTACATATGCATTTCTTATTAACGCTTATTATTATATAAGTCAACCACCACAACAGCTATTTTTATAATAAATATAATTACAAATTTAACTTTTATAAAGACCACATCCATTATATTTTATTATTATATCTTCCTGCTTCACATTGGATGTCTATGAGCCATTATTAGTCCAATCATAAATATTTCTATTGTTGTTTTTAATACTAGATACATCAATTTTGAGCGATAAGTCATTTTATTTTAATTCGTTTTATCCTGTTTTTTATTTATTAGTTTATCTCCTTTGTTTTCAGCTATGCCTCCTTCGTTCTATTTAATTCATTTATTTATTTTATATCGAATAACCTTAACCTTAATATAGTTATAATTAACTTCCTGTGTATTTCTATTATGTAGCCATATATACATGTCGGGTTAACATTAGGATTTAAGGCGCGTAACGATTCTTCGTTTGAATTAGCCATTGTTTTACAAAACAGAGAATATATTTACACGAATAAACAAGGTTTTACAAATATTATGAATAATGAATTTTGTAAATGATATGATTGATTAACAAATGATAAATTAAATTATTAATTAGATTAAAGAATAATAAGTTTTATCGAACAATAAAAGAAACGAATAATATATCTTACGATTTACTAATTTAACGAATAATGAAAATTAACGATTGATAAATTTACAAATATTGAATTTAATTTACGCTATAAACAATGATCCGGGGTTCAAACGAATCCACGGTCAACGGGAAAACTTTAAACAATTTTTATAACACAAAAAATACGTTTGCTGAATCACTCGGAAAAAATTACTCGATGTATCACTTTCCAAGGCGATCACACGAATGCCTCTCTGATTAAAATCTTTTTCGTAATACGACTGCATTTGTTTGTTATATTCTCGCTGGAAACATCGAGAAGGTTCCAATCGTTGTTGCTAGGCAATATCTGTCAAAAATTTGTTCTATACTCCTTGGAAACATCGAGAAAGATCCAAACGCCGTTGCTAGGCAGTTTCTGTCTGGAGATTGATTCCTCATACAACGTGTGTCCCATTATATCGACATCTCTAAAGTACAATTCTATGTGATTTCCAGGGAGAACAATACAACCGATCCACACCTTCGTCAGGCAAAACGTTTATCCCGTGACCGTGGCTACGTTCAGCGACCAGTTGTCACCTCGAACCCACTTTCGCTTTTCACAAATATCAAACAATTACAGATGACAATTACTTAATTACAGTTATGATAAAATCTGGGCTAAAGCATTAAAAGGCCTCCTCAAAATTGCATAGGGAAGGCTCCGGTTTTCATTTCATCTCCGACATACATATACCACGGTTAATTTAATTCATTTTATTACTTAATTAGGACGAATTAGCCGATGATTATCTACATGTAACTTACTGGTTCTCCATACTATTGGCAAGTTAATATATTAGAGTGAGTATCAAATTTATTTACTAATTTCTACATAGCAATCGATTTGTTATATGCGTTGAGAAAAGGTTAAGTTGGCGTGGTCGTTAGTTACTAGAAGCTAAGTTGGTATGACTTCCAATGACGCTTTTTTGTCTTAGACGTCGACTACGTGTTAATTGACTAAGTGTATCCTGTGTGTTAAGACGTGTTGTACGAAGCGGAGAAATGTAGAGAGAAAAATCGAATCTGTGTAAATCGATTATCAACCCCAAACCTACATCAATTAACATTATGATTTCACTAATCTTACTATACCTTACTATACTTTAACTACAGCTTCTTTCTACAATTATCAATTTATTATCTTTGTTATATTTATTATATTTATTTCATTTTATTTTATTTTTATTTTAGGTCCGGACCACCAAACCCACCCATTGCTATCAAAATCGCATTTTACATGACCATTGCCCAAATTGGTCTTTCTTTAAAAATGAACTACGATTATTTAAATTCTAAACATCGGCACTTAATACAAGAATATTCAAACTGTATACATAATTAATATTTAATATAAAATTAGATATATATTTTAATTACACGTTGACTTTATTACCTACCCTATCTTTTAGTCTATGACCTACGTCCACCTTAACATGTGACTCGTAGTTATTCATTCGTTATAGTTCCAGAATCGTAATTGCACTTTATTTCAATTCCCATTCTAGTCAAATTCTATTATAATTTCTATTTCCTTTAATTTAGATTAGCTTAATATTACTTTAGCTAACTTAATTAAAATCCACTAAACGCTTACTCACTCAGTAACATTAAAATTATATCGATTTTAGCCCCGCTATGCCTTCCAATTTAGCTTGCGACTTCTTAAACCCTCTTATCTTATTCAAGTCGACAATAAACTAAAATCACTGTACGTAATCATGACACCCTAATTCTTTCACTGGATCCTACCCATTCTCCTAGACACTCCAATATTCCGCCACGTATTTCATCTCAAATGGGAATTATCCATCACTATCTCGCTCGTTAACAATTGATATTTCTCATGTTTTCTTTGAACTAATTCTACCCACGTTATGATACATCTACCTCTAACCAACTACTATTACAACTAGCCTTATGCTCACGAGCGGGAGCTCGCGGCAAACACGATATAATGATTTTCAGCCTGTAAAGGTACGAACATCAATTGTTTCAGCTTGAATACAGCAGATTGGGCAAATTTGGATTGTCTGTTGGTTACTAATTAATCCGATTCTACATTCAGGAGAACTAATTCTATTGTGACTTGGTTGAGTTCTCTTACAAATGTTGACGATTGTCGTTCGTTTACAATATTTATTTAAGTAGTGGCTATCGACAAAGGTGCATTGTTCTAAGTTGGTTAGTATTAGATCAGTTTCTACTACAGGTGCGATAAGTACAGAGTTTTGTTTGAAAGATATCGGATAAATTTTTGTTATTTTCCATTCGTTGTCTTCTAAAAGTGGTACAGTTATCGTATATATAAGTTTGTTATCATTTGTCCATAATTTTTGTTTACTTAGATCTAGAATTAGTAGAAAGTTTTGAACTGAAAGATCGATATGATTACTCATAAAGTTTTGTTTCGTTATTTGGTCGAGTGTTGTTAAGAATTGTTTAGGTTCTATAATTTCGTTTATGATTAGTAATAGTAGACGTAGTTTATGATTCCTTGTTTTCCTGATACGATAGTGTTAAAAATTTCGTCGATGTTAATATGGAGCTCCGATATGGTAGGTTCAGTCTGAATTAGTAAAGAGATCAATATTTTGTTTTTCTCTTTATGGTTTTCAATTTTGCGTATGTCGTTGGTAAGGTTTTCGAGTTGATTCGTCTTAGTATCGTCTAGTACGTGTTTGATATGCGGCTTGGTTACTGTGGACCGTTTTCATTTTGTTGTTGCAGTCCAATGATGTATCAATATTTTTGTTAATAAGTTCTAAATCTTTTTCGAGGAGAGTTCCGAATAGAGTTTTAGATACTGAGCCTATGACGTAGAGCAGTCCGCGTTCGCTTCTATAGTGTAATGACAATTTGAATTGATGCGCTAGGTTTTGGAGATTTCTATACTTAATTTTTAGATTGTTTATTTCTGGTATGTAAGCTCAAGGTGGTTAGCACTGACGGTCTATTAGCTCAATTATATGTTGTAATCTATTGGTTTGATCAATTGGGTCGATAAGGTCCACTATAAGAATGATATCTACTTGTTCATTATACAGATAGCAATCCTCGATATGTTCTAAGAAAACGTTGGCATAACTTAGTGGTCTTACCACTAGATCGCTTTGAATGTACTCGAGTGTTAGAAATATCCATGTTATAGTCGCTTTCATGAAACATAAGGTTTTAATCTGTTATCATGAATTCATTGCGTTTAACCATTGAAATATTCAATAAGATAAGTGGGTAGATTGGACGAGAGGATTTCTGCTGGTCCTAGCCATTCGTGGTCTAGTTTGTTGGTTTTGTGATCGTTATGTACCCATATCTTATCTTTTACTTGGAATATTGTAATATCGGAAAATAAAGATAGAAATTTTTCCTGATTGCTTACAATTAATTAATATTAAATTGAATATACAAATATAAATTGGACAGAAAACGATATTTATTTAACGGAGACTAAATGCAATACTCGTATCTATATCAAATAACTTTACAGTTATTTGGCCACTATCGTCACAACGAATCTAACTCTCTCTCTCTCTCTCAATTCTCTCGACTCTACTCTTCGATGTCTCGATTAACTCTAACGACTCTACTCTTCGACGACTCGATTAGCTCTGACTCTCGCAACACACACACTTTTCGACTCGCACACTCTGACCTTTCGGTCGTCCCGCCTTGAAAACACGAAACCGTCCTTCTCGTCTAACGTTGTCTATTGTTCTCCTCATAGCTATGTAAGAACTAGGTGACTTTAGTCACGTAGGCACTCTTAAATGTAAACGAACCACAGAAAGACGACGTACACGGTTTTTTCTATTTTCAACCGATCTCTAGTTCAAACTACTTTACGATATTACAATATCGTTTGCGTTTTGATAATCTTTCGAATCTGATCTCTCTGATATCGCTTTGTGTTTGATTCAGTGATTTGTCTTGCTTTAACTATATAGGCGTTATGTCGATTTTTCCAGAGGTTAAATAATTGTTCTTTAGTTAGGGTGGGGGTGTTTGATATTGCGGATGACATGTCAGCTTGTCGTCGAAATGTCAGTTCGAAAAGGGTATATCCGGTTGTTTCGTGTACAGGAGTATTATATCCCATACATATTAGTTTTAGGTTTTGGTTCCAGTCGTTTTGTCGGTCGATCGTGCAAGTTCGAATAAGGTTTTTTACCACAGCATGTCTTCGTTCGAGGGATCTGTTAAATTACGTGTGGAAAGAAGTAGCTTTTATGTGTCAAATCTTGAGAGCCTTTTCAAATGTATCCATCAGTTTACATACGAAATTTCGTCCCATATCCGTCAGAATACTTTTAGGTGCGGAAAATATGTACACATAGTGATCCAAAAGTTCGTTGATGATCGAGTTGGCTGTTTGGTCTTTTAAAGGGATGAGAACGTGGTATTTGGTCAATTAGTCTTGAATAGACAGGATAAACTGGTTACCTCGTTTGGTTTTTCTGCGAGGTCTGAATATATGTATTGCGATTTTGTCATTAGGGTTAACGAGTGTGTCAGTTATTACGGGTTGCTCTTTTGCTCTGATACGGTTCAATTTATCTCGTTGGCAAGTTTCGTATAAATTCTGTGACGCGCTGTTCTAGATTTGTCCAGCGATGGTGCTCTTGTATTCATTTCACGGTGCGGTGTGTACCTACGTGTCCTACGATTTCGTTATGGTTTCCGCGTAGTACTTTTTGTTTTCGTTTATTATCGTAGTCTACTGGCGTATCTTATCCAAATATTAGTTTAATTTGAGGAAATCTCGTTGTCAAGAATCTTAACATAGGTAGAATGTTTACTTTTTCTAACGTGCTGAAGCTATTGTCGTTTATTCCTATTTGTAAGCATTCAGTTTGGCATTTAGTAAAGTGTTTAGTTAATTGATATAACCAGTGTTGTTCGTTGGAGTCTCCTGGTTCGGTTTTTGTAATTTGTTTAAAGTGTGGTCTGTTAGGTTTTCGAGTTAATGGAGCTGGGGTTGTATTAGTTTTCCAGTCGATATGGTCATCATAATAGTCTGGGTTTTCTTGATCGAATGATGCTTTTTTCGAACTTCTTCGAAATTCGAACTTTTCTTTCTCTATTGTTGGGTGGTTTCCATTATAATTATAGCATTTTGCTTCGTCTATCTTTCCTTTGTATGGGCAGTTCGTTGTTAGGTCGTTTTCTGCTCATTTGACACACGCTGAGTTTCTGTTGCAGTAATTTTTTGTGTGTCCGTATTGTTGGCACTGTATGCATTGCGGTATGTCCTTTTATAACGAATTGGTTCAATTGTTACTATTGTGTTTAGGATTTTTTTAATGTCAAAGATTTCTTTGTTATTAGCTTTGGGTTCAAGTTCTATTAGAAATAGTGGCAATGGCTGTTTCGTATCATATCTGGTTATACTATTTATTGTTCTTGCTTGGAGTTCGATTTCTGCTAATTCCTCACATATATTTGTTGTGTTTGTCCTTGGGTGTAGTCCTCTAATTACTATTTTGCAGCTTTTTTCTCCTTCGAGCTGGTATGTATGATACCTAGCGTTTTTCGTCTTTAATGCTGCGTCACTTATCTAAAGATTTCAGGAGTTCTTGTTTGTACTCTTACTTGTTCTAGTTTTAGTTCCTTTATACTGTAGTTTTCTTTTCCAGCAGTGTTGTTCAATAATTCGATTAGGGGATCTATTATTTAGGCATCTATGTAGATCGGTGGTGGTTTGACGATGTGAGTTATGACTTTTCCTTTTGGGTCCATATCTATTTCTTCTATGAGTGAACCGAACGAATTTCGGAGTGGGATGTATTGTAGCCATTGTTGTTTTCCTATATCTGAAATGTTCATGGCGCTTGTGCTTGGTATTATTTTACGCTTTTTGTGCGCTGTTGCTATCTTCCAGTGTTCATCTTGATATGATAGTTCGCCATCGTAGCTGTTTTCTTTTTGGTTTTGCATCGTTCCCATTTCTTTTGTAGCTTTATTTATGTAATATGTTTCACCTTTGTTTGTTATTTTGATTGGTGGTATTTGCTGTCGCATTTTGTAGCTTTATCATTTGCCAGTGTTTGTTGTCTTTTTGTTCACATAAATTCATTGCTTGTCGCACTTTCACTGAAGGACAGTTTCTCACGTTTGTATAGCACGGCTGTTCAGGCAGAATTGATCCGATTATAGTGGAAGTGTCATTGTGGCGTTGAGAATGCAGTATGTATTTTAGACTTTTGTTCCATAGGTATCTGGTGAAATCCTGACGGGAGGTCTAGGGCTGAGAAAAATTTTGCCTAAGTGATCGAGTATTTCGTCCGAATTTGGTAGAGGATACGCGTCTTGATCTGTTTGCTCGCTTAATTTTCTAAAATCTATAGCGATTCTCCATTTTTGTTTACCTGATGCGTTTAACATCTTTGGGAATACCCAAATTGGCGCGTTGTATGGACTATGCGATGCTTTTATGATTTGTTCGTTTAACATGTCGTTGATTTGAATTTCAATTTCTTTTTTATGACAGGGAGGTCTATAAGATTTGATGCTTATAGGTTTGTCTGTTTTGAGTGTGATTGCACGTTCGATTAGGTTGGTAGTAGTTGATAGTATCGTGGACGAAAGGCCTAAAAGATATCGGGTAAACCATAAACAATGTCGCGAGAGCCGAGGCGTCGTCGGCTCCATCAATTTGTCGTCGGTCCTTCAATTGAACAGTTTCGTAGAAAAGGCCTATGTGACTCTGGCCACGAGTGTCTGCGGGATACGTGTGTGGTGGACCCAAGAAAAGACAAAGGGGTGCTAGAACAGGCAATGTCGGTGGAGAAGCCAGAGAGTGTGAATCGAAAAGTCAGATACTGCGAGCTGCGTTGTCGAGATAGTGTTGCTAACGTTGTCGTGAAAGTGTGGTCCGCGTGAGAGAGAGCATTGGATCCGTTATGACGAGAGTTGCGAGTTAACTATTGAGTTGTCTAGATTATAGCACGTTATTGTGATTAGTTCACGTTAAACAACCATTGTTCTTCTGTTCAATCAACATCTGTACAATCCATTTATTGCAAATAAATCATCATCATTAATAATTATCGAGAATAATAATTATATATATGTTCCCGATATGACAGTAGTGAGTCTGTTTCCATGTGAAAAACGTCTAGGTAAATGATAAGGGTTTGTTTGGTACGTATTATTTCTGCAAATTTATTGATTTGACTTAATTTGTCTGGTTTTTCTGTTGCGTTTGTAATATGACAGATTTGCTTACCAGTGTTGATAAAACATATTGATGTGGGCTTTCCTTCAGTGTATAGAGTTTGGACTAGACCGTCAACAGACGTGCACCGTCTCAGTACCCGCTTTAGTGGGCACCACCTGCACTGACAGTTGCAGGATATCTCTCCGGCTCACGCGCTTCGTGTTTGCTTCTGTGTTTTGGTTCCGTTGTTGTTATCGTCTTCCTTGTTCTTTTCTGTCTGTTGTCCTGTTTTTCTAATCCGTCGTATTATTTGTTTCCATCCGTTTAGTGTATTTATTCCTCGCTGTGTTTCTTTCTTTAGTTGTTTCCATTTCTATTTTCCGACGGAGTTGGTACCTCTCTGCTCTGCTCAGTCGCGCTAGCCTTGCACTTCGCCCCAGGGGCTGACTCGTCTGCTCATCCGGTTACGTCGATCTTCTTTCTGGAGGCCGCTCCTGTTGCGATGGATCCTCCATTTCTTGCAAGACTCTCCTTCTTGTCTGCTCCTTTCCCTGCAGAACGCTCCTTGTGAACTGACGGAAGTGAGGGTATACGCCTTTGTGACAAATTCCCACCTTTCCTCCGGCAAGTCCAATTCAAATGATAAAACTTTTCAGTATATGCCTTGAATTAAGTTTTTAAAAGAAGAGAAAATTAGAATTCATTTAGATGAAGCCAGAGTTAAATAAAATACAATAAAGTATGGTAATATAATGGAGAAGTGTTCTACGTAATATGATTGAAGAACTATATAAATATGTCGGAGATGAAAGAACACCGGAGCATTTGGAATTTTGGGTAAACCCGCAACATTGTAATCTAGAGTCCACTATAGCTGTAATTAAACAATTGTAGTTATTCAATCCGATTGTAATTGTTCGCGAGTTGTGATAATGAGCTTGGGCTCGAGGCGACAGCTAGTCGCCGAACGTAGCCGCGGTCACGGGATGAACGCTTTGTCTAACAAAGGCATGGAGCAATTCTATAGCTCTCCTTAAAAAGGAAATAGTTGTAACACGCGACAGTAAACATTCCAACGGTCTCTGTCCCGTAGCTCGCCACACGCAGACCCTATTCTTCGAGTAAGATGATTGGCAGATGTCGATGCTTCTCCACAGTATATGTTCAGCTATCCCGAGGGTCCGTTATAAATCTTAAGATTTAGCTAACTAAAGTCCTTCAAACAAACAGTCTTTGTCCCAACTACGAGAAGATAGAGGAGACCTATTTTTCAACGAACGGCGTCCCCCACTAGCAACTTTCCCTCGAGGGCGGCTAGCATCTTTTCTAACCACCGATATGGAGATTGACCAATTAGCAGCAACGCCAATTTCCCTTACTTTATGGACGAAGGCTTTTCTCGACGAATCCGATGATCTCGTGTCCTTAGACACACCCCATTATAGTCTTCCTCCGTGGCATTCTCGCTCGCGATCTCACTGATGAAAGGAGTAACCCTTTACGACCAGTGAATATTACGCATCCGACTTGGATTTTGTGAGCACGTTCATCTATCATCCCGTCGACCGCGGATTCGTTATTGAACCTAAGATCATTGTCATTAGTTTCTCGAGTATCTAATTACCACGGTTACTGATCCAGTTCTATAATAATCGTATTTGCATTAGTCGAAGTCTTCCCTATTGCATAACGACAACGTTTAATCCAAACGAAGATTCGTTTCACGCCCCTAACCCTGATTCTAATGTAAACCCGACATATATATACATACATGCAAATATATACAATTTTCATAGACACCTGAAATCTAGCCCATACCGCTTTATGACTTTAAGCACTGTTTGAACGTATTTCCTGCTAATATAATATTTACATTGCGATGTCTTTTCATTTTTTTTTTAGATGATTCATTTTTTTGTTGTTGTTATATAGTATGATGAAATGTGATAAAAAGGTACTACGATAATATGATAGATTTGTAACTTTTAATTAAAGAGGGAGAAAAAAGAAAATACTTCACATTTAAAAACGAACCTTTGAAACCTATTATCTTGTGCCAATAAGGCTAGAAATTAAATAAATTTCGTATATCGCATCGCAAACTGAACTATGAAAATTGCAAAGTTGATCGTTATCGATCGTCACGTAGGCCCATACCAATAATCACAAACACGTATTTTATCGTTCTGCCCGAGCAGCCGAACTAAGCGTACGTGCAAAGAAGCGCTTCAGAAAAGTGCGGCAAGTGGGGAAGAGAAAGTTACGAACAGCTACGCCCATAACTAAATGGTGGAAACCCGTGTCTTTTATTAAGAAGACTAGCAAACCTACTATGAAAAAACAAATTACACAAATAAAAATTATTAACAAAGACGATCAATACTACATAAATAAAACAACAAACGCATCAAAAACAAGTCAACAAACAAACCAAGGACAGGACTGCTCAGTTACAATTGAAGTTGACATGGAAACCAACAAAGAAACAACTCAACAGGATGAAAGCTGGAAGGTGGCCAGCTACAATAAAAAAAGAAAAATAACAGGTAATCTAGATACGGAAAAGCAGCGGTGGCTGCAAGAATTACCACTAAGAAACTCCTTCAGCTCGCTAACAGAAGAATTAGACGATGACCCAACAAGCAATACCACAACTCAATCAACACACATTACAAAATCACCACCAATATTTGTTGAGGTGCAAATAATAGACCCGCTTATTGATCAACTAAACAACATAGTTGGAAAGGATAACTACACAATAAAACAAACAAAATTAGAACATGTAAAAATCCAAACAACCACCCCAGAAAATTATAGGAAAGTGATAAAGGAATTAAAGGAAAAAACGCTATATACCACACGTACCAGCTCAAAACAGAAAGGAGCTACAAAATAGTTATAAGAGGATTTCATCTAAAAACTAACACAAAAAAATTAAGTGACGAGTTAGCAAAAATTGGCCACCAAACAAAAGCAATAAACAATATGACAAGATACGATACGAAGCAACCATTGCCATTATTCTTAATAGAACTGGAACCTAGATCCAACAACAAGGATATTTTTGAAATAAAAAAAATACTAAACACAATAGTAACAGTGGAACCACTATGCTACAAAAAAAGGTACACCACAATGCATGCGGTATCAACAATATGGACACACAAAAAATTACTGCAACAGAAACCCGGGGTGTGCCAAATGCGCAGGAAAGCACCTAACAATGGACTGCCCACACACGGGAAAAATAAATGATGTAAAATGTTACAATTGCGGTGGAAATCACCCAGCCAGCTACAAAGGCTATTTAGCAAGAAAATAACTTCAAGTAAACTTTTCCCGCCGATTTGAAACAGGACACGCAACAATTTCCACACTCAACAGGATAACACAGAATCTATGACAACACCAAATCCACAGTACGTAATGAACAATAACCACAGTAACACAAACACCGTTGGTAGCCGAAGTTACGCGCAAGTAGTCAACCAGTCGCCACCCTTAGGCAATCAAGGACAGAACAATCACAGCAACGACACTACAGAAATCAAAGAACTACTAAAACATTCCATAAAAAACACCGAAATACTTACAAAAATTATAAGCGAACAATATGAAATCTTCAGACAGCAAACACAACAAATAACAGTCATGCTACAACTACTTACTAACATGCTGAGCAAAAAATAAAAATAGACATGCTTAAAATAGCAGCCTGGAACTTTAACGGCATACAATAAAGGGCCCTAGAAACTAAAACATTCCTGTATAGGAATAATATCGATATACTACTCGTTTCAGAAACACACTTCATTATAAAAACCTGTATAAAAATACCGTACTGCATGATACCAAGCATCCCCCAGGAAAAGCACACGGAGGGACCGTAATAATAAGAAACGACATTAAACACCACTTACACAGCCAAGTTAGTAAGGAATATATACAAGCAACCACCGTTACTGTACAAACTAGCAGTAACCATTTACAGTTGTCAGCAGTATATTTACAATCGCAACACAAAATTACATCATAAATGTGGGAAGAGTACTTTCCACACGTAGGTGACAAGTATATCGCAGCGGGAGACTACAACTCAAAGCACACACTATGGGGATCAAGAATCACTACACTTTGAGGTAGAACTCTGGAAAACTACATTAGAAACAATAACCTCAATATATTATCCACAGGAAGACCGACATACTGGCCGACAGACCTGAGCAAAATACCTGACCTACTTGATTTTGCAGTTACAAATGGACTAAACGCAAATAAACTAAACATAGCACCCAGCCTCGAACTTACCTCCGATCGTACAACCATAATAATTATATACAGAAACAAATCCATACTTTATAGCAATTCAGAGACACTATGCAATAAAACCACCAAATGGCAAACATTTAAAAAAATAATTGAGAGCAAAATCAGCTACAATATCTCACTGACCCGAACACATCGATGAAGCAGTAACAACATTTACAGAAACTATTCAAGAAGCAGCAAGGGCAACCACTATATCTGAATCAACCACTAGACAAACAAAAATAATTCCGCCAGACATCCTCGAAAAAATTTGAGAAAAAAGGAAAGCGAAAGCAAAATGGCAAAAACATAGAACAAAAGAAAACAAAAAACACCTAAACAAACTCGCAAAAGAAATAAAAAGCAAAATAAAAGAGCACAACAACAATGAGTTTACAAAGTTCATCGAGTCACTATCTGCACATCAGAACTACAACTACTCCCTATGGAAAGCCACAAAAAAATAATGGAGACAATAAAAATGGTCCCAGCAATCAGAAGAGCAGATAACACATGTGCAAGAAGCAACGAAGAGCAAGCTGAACCATTTCCAACCACCTGTGCAACACATTTACACCACATAATATCAACAACAGCAATCACAATAGTCATACGAACGAGGATGCGCTAACCACTAGTACATCAACTGACAAACACTACATCATACCCAAAACAGCAGCACAAGAAATTAGAAACATAATTGAGAAAACAAAAAATAATAAAGCACCAGGAATCGACCTAATTAACGGCAAAATCTTGAAAAACCTTCCGAATAAAGCGATAAGACAAATCACAATAATAGTTAACGCAATACTAAGAACACAATACTTTTCAAAAATTTGGAAACTGGCACAAATCATAGTGTTACCCAAACCAGACAAAGACCCACACGAAACTAAATCATACAGACCAATTTCATTACTTCCTGTGTCCTCTAAGATACTAGAGAAAGTAATTTACGACCGCCAATAAACCAATAATATAATAATATAATAAACCAATAATATACTAATATAATAATCCAATAATATATTAATAAAACCTATAATAGAGAAGAAACAATTAATACCGGATCACCAATTCGGATTCAGAAACAAACACTCCTCAATAGAACAAATGCACAGACTCGTCAATGAAATCTCACAAGCACTGGGAACAAAACAATATTGCACGGCACTCTTTATGGACATCGAAAAAGCATTCGATAAAATAAACCACAATAGCCTACTTCAATGAATTAGAAAACAGTTCCCGGAGCAGATATACCAATTAATTAAATCATACTTAAGCAGCAGAACCTTCGTAGTAAAAATCAAAGACACATACTCTGAAGTTACAGACATGAAGGCAGGGATTCCGCAAGGAAGCGTCCTAGGACCAATATTATAGACACTATACACAGCCAACATACCAACAACTAACAATAGCAAAATACTGACATTCGCGGATGACACAGCTGTACTAGTCAGGCACACTAACCCTGCAACAGCAGTTACATTACTACAAGAACATATCATAAAAATAGAAAAGTGGCTTCAAGTAAAACAAATTAAAGCAAACCCCGATAAATGCAAACACATTACATTCACACTGCGAAAACAGAAACATCGTACTAAACGGCACACACATAATACAAACAGGCAAGTCGAATACCTAGGACTCCACTTAGATACACGGTTCACATGGAAACAGCATATTAAAGCAATAATAGACAAAATACAGACAGCACGGAGACAAATGTACAGGCTAACAAGTCGGAAATCCAAACTAAATATAGAAAACAAACTAAAAATATATAAAATGATCATAAAACCAATCTGGACATACGGAATACCACTATGGGGGACAACAGCAATGAGCCATATAACCAAAGTAGAGGCAATGCAATCTAAAATACTCAGAACAATAGTAAACGCGCCATGGTACGTTAGAAACGAGGACATTCGGAAAGACCTGGGAATACCAATGGTCAAGGAGGAGATTAACAGATGTGCAAGAAGGTACAGAGAAAGAATAACAACGCACCCAAACCGGCTGGCAGCGGAAACAGTCGGCACATCAAGCATAAAAAGAAGATTAAAAAGGAAACACGCAACAGATCTCACAAAGAACATAACCTAATAAACAAACACTTACCTCACTAAAGAAATAAATCAATCAAATTCGAAGATGGTATCTCACTAGGGGTAGCCAACCACATGTTACTTACCAATTAAGTAATAAAAATTTTCTTCGGTTCTGTACATATTCCTAGGTAGTCGTGTATTAATATTAGATATAAAAGTACGAATCTATCTACACAGTTCATAAAAATATAATTGAATTAAGAACATAAATTCCGTATTTTATAATACATATTACACATTTATTTCTCTTATACGTACGCCTAGATCTACGATCTCTTCTATTTATCTCTGATACATATGGTTTGATATGATTAGCTATTCCAATAATATAGGTTAACTTACATAAAACATACCTGTTTCATATTAGAATAACTTAAGTAAAATCTTTAATTGTATAAACATATATAGAATATTTATCTTAAACAAATCAATGGTCGATCAAGTGTAACATCTTTTGTATTTCTACATTCGCTTCTATCAAACTTTAACAGATTAACTTTGTAATTCTTTGTTTAGCATTCATTACTAACTGATATATATCCACATTCTAGGCAATCTTCAACCAACGCACTACTAACCATGTGCGAATCCATAGAACGACTGCGCAGTGCCTCGTGTCGGTCAACCGTTATTATCTCGACTTGCTTACATCATTGCTCGTTGATTGGCTACAATTCAGCAGTACAGCATGGTACCTGCGCACATCCTTCCACGAATATATAAGAATATAAACGTATAACATTTGTATTTTAAGATTGATTATTATAAGATTGATAGATATGTAAGTACGATTTTAACAAGCCATTTTAACAAGATCTTTATGCACATATCATACATTAAAGACGATACATGCAAAGTATGTATAACCTTCAAGATACACGTATGTATGTGTCGGAGATGAAAGAACACCGAAGCCTTCCCTTTGGAATTTTGGGAAAATCCCGTAACATTGTAATCCAGAATCTACCATAGCTGTAATTAAACAATTGTAGTCACCCAGTCCGATTGTAATTGTTCGAGATTTGTGATAATGAGCTTGGGCTCGAGGCGACAGTCAGTCGCCAAGCGTAGCCGCGGTCAAGGGATGAACTCTTTGTCTGTCAGAGGTATGGAGTAATTCTATAGCTCTTCTTAAAAAGGAAATAGTTGTAACACTCGACAGTAAACATTCCAACGGTCTCTGTCCCGTAGCGCGTCACATGCAGACCCTATTCTTCGAGTAAGATGATTGCCAGATGTCGATGCGTTTCCGCAGTACACGTGCAGCTTTCCCTCGAGGGCAGCTAGCATCTTTTCTAACCACCGATATGGAGATTGACCAATTAGCGGCAACGTCAATTTCCCTCACCTTCCGAACGGAAGGCTTTCCTCGACGAATCCGAGGATCGCGTGTCCTTAGACATACCCCATATAGTTTTCCTCTGTGGCATCATCGGGACGGAAAGTCATTCTCTCTCGCGATCTCATCGACTAAAGAGTAACGTCTTTACAATCAGCGATTATTTCACATTTTGCTAACAAAGAGACAGACTTAGATTTTGTGAGAACGTTCATCTATCATCGGGTTAACCGCGAATTCGTTATCGAACCTGAGGTCACTAGTGTCGCGAGTGCCTAATCGCTGTGATTAATTGTCAAGAACTGTTAACAATCCCATTATTGTAATAAACTACACCTGTGTTGTGCCGCATCAATGGCTAATTCCCGTGAAGATTCATTTGACGCCCCCAACCTTAATACCTGTGCCCATCCGACATATGTATGGTGAAAAACAAAAATGTTAATACAGTTGGAATATAGAAATGAAAAGGACAATATTATCTACATTATTCAAATATATGTAATTGTACACTATAAGAAACATTTATATAAATAATGTAATTGTATAATAATTGTATACAAACATTGACATTATTATAATATTGCAATGCATGTATTTAATAATATAGAAAATATTGATCTGTTTATTTCCACATTCCCTCCTTCTTCTTCTTTTTTTTATTTGTGCTTTACAATTCGTCCAGCTGGACATTTGGTAAATGTTTATAATACTTTATTACTCTATAACACGAGGATGGCTATCCTCAATGCGATACCATCTTACAGTTTGCCTATTTAACGAGTTCACTGGGATGTTTTCTTCTTAGCCTTCTTTTGATATGGGGTTTACGCGTTTCAAGAGCCTGTTGGTCTGAATGTTTCACAATTCTTTCTTTGTATCTTCTTCCATATAACTATTGCGATTGTGGCGACTCTAGTCTATTTATGTGGCTCATTGCTGCAGTTCCCCACAGTTAAAATATTCTGCACTTCCGAAATGGTCTTATGATCGTTCTGTAAATTCTTAATTTATTTTCTATGCTGAATTTAGAATTTCGACTGGTTAATCTGTACATCTGTCTTCTTTCATCCGTGTTTTTTCTGTAATTGATTTAATATGATGCTTTCATGTAAGTTGTGAGCCTAAGTGGAGACCTAGGTATTTAACTTGCTTTACTTGGTGGCTTCCGTTTTCGTAGTGTAAATGTAATGTGGTTGTATCTACTGGGGTTTGCTTTTGTTTGTTTATCTTCCAACAATATTTCTATTTTTATAATATGCTCTTGTAGTAATGTGATTGCTGTTTTTGGATTAGTGTGCTTAACTAGTACAACTGTATCGTCCGCGAATGTCAATATTTTGATGTTGGTACTTGTTGGTATGTTGGCCGTGTATAGCGTCTATAATATTGGTTCTAAGACGTTTTTTTACGGTACCCCTGCCTTGAGGCTTTTAACTTCAGAATGTACATCCCTTATTTTTACTACAAATGTTCTGTTGCTTAGATATGATTCAAGTACGTGGTAGATTTGTTCCGGGAAATGTCTTTTGATTCATGAAAAGAGCCTTACACTATTGTTTCTTTTTTTTTTGCTAGCAAAATTTCGTTGACAAGCCTGAGCATTTTCTCTATGGTGGAGTGTTTGTTTTCGAATCCAAATTGATGATCTATATTAATTTTTCTTTCTCTATTGTTGATTTTAGACGGTCGTATATTATTTTCTCTAATATTTGGAAAACACAGTGTTACGCCACGAGGCTTACCACAGGCTATATTTCTAACCGTCGCTCGCGGCCCTACAGTGTCGCAGGCAGATCGTCTCATCTGCCCGACGGAACATATGTAATATATCGACGAACGCATAGTTGTCACCAAGCAGCAAGATCTAGAAACGTCGATTTTGGTCCGTTACTTTCCCACAAAAAAAGGCGGCATACGTGATCATAGGCGCGAACGGTGGCGTGACCCGAGCATAGTGGGGGTCGTCTCCCAGAGAAGAAAAAGAAATGATCGAAGGGCAGTCAGTCCCTTCTGACGAGCCAAACGTTATACATCGAGAGGTCTGACGAGTAAAATCAAAATCGCATAGTCTAATGAATTCATTGAGAGATATCATAAAGTTGGGTCAATTTTCTGTACCACATTTACAGTATTCATTGTTAAACAATTTGTGGCGTGTTCATCATATTAATGTCAAATATATTATTTTATGTTAACCTGTTAATACAGTGTTAAATTCATTGAACCACCTCTGTTATCTTGATCGAAACAGGGGAACGACTATTTCGCGGCGTCGATTAACAGAATCGTAGCGAGAATTTACGCCTCTCGCTGACTCGTTTTCCTAGCGATCGCGTCTCTCCGCGAACGGTCGTAACACACAGAAAGCAGTGATATTGGCCTATAAGATGCAGTTGGGTGTGGGTCTTTGCCTGGCTCAAGTAGCATTATGAACTATGTTAGTTTCCATACAGTAGGAAAGTATGAAATTCTTAAAATTGCGTTGAATATTATCGTCATTAATCGTATTGCTTTTGGGGCTAACCAGCCGCTAGTCGGAGGAGACCGCCAAAGCGGTAGATGGCCGGGAGAAGGCCATGGATTTAGTACAATAAGTTTTAACGCGTCCTCCAGATAAATTTGGGCCGATCGAAGCGGGCGCAAGACCTGCTTTTCCAGACCATCCAGGAGAGCAGGGTCGCCTTGGCGGTGGTGGCCGAGTCCTATCGAGTGATCGATTCCCCTATTTAGATTTCGATTCTGGACTGCTTGGTCGCCATTACTTGGACATCAACGCCAGTCACGTCCGCCTCCGGTACCCTTCTTCATCGTGGCAACGGATTCGTCGCGATCGAGTGGGCCGGCATGGTGATGATGGGCGTTTACATTTCCCCCAACAGCGACCGGGCCGCTTTCGACAGCTTTTTGGCCCGCGACTGCGTGGCGACATCTTTCCCAGCAAGTCGTCGCTCTGGGGGATTTCAATACCCATGCCACACAGTGGGGAAATACCAGGACTGACGCCCGCGGCCGAGCGCTGTTAAATTGGGCTGCTGGCCTCGGGCTCCTGCTCGTCAACAGCGGCTCGGCGAGCACCTGTGCAGTGTGGGGGGATGCTCCGTAATTGATCTTACGTGGGCCACCCCAAGTGTATTCCGACGGGTCTCGGATTGGAGAGTGGATCAGGAAACTGAGACTCTGTCGGACCACCTTTACATCTGGATGGAGGTCGCCCCGAGGTATTGCCCGCTGCGCTGGCCTGCAGCACCTCATGAGCGAGGCGCTCCCGCTCACCGCCACCAAGATGGCGTCCGAAGGAGCGGCATAACGACATGCTCCAGGCGGCAGCCATCGTGGCCCTTTGGAGCTGGGGGCTCCCAAGGCGTGGCGAAGTGTATATGAGGAGGCGGAGGCCCTCCGGCAGGACATGAGCGCGGCGTGTGACGCCTCGATGGTGCGCTCTGTAACGGTGGTGGACGCAGCTCGGCTGTGTATTGGTGGACCCCTGAAATCGCGGAGTTTCGTGCCCGCGGCGAGAGGATACGCCGCAGACGGATTCGCGACGAAGATGAGATTTTCCGCCGTTACGAAGCGTACGGAGACACTGACGTACCTTACGGCGGGAGATCAAGGTCGCGAGAGCCCGGTCCTGAATGGACCTTGTTGAGGCGGTCGATTCTGATCCGTGGGGGCGATCATACTATATCGTTACGAAAAAGTTACGCCCCTGGGTCCCCCCACTGGCCGCCAACATGGACTCGGATTCGCTTGCCGATGTCATCGGGACATTCTTCCCCGGCATAATGATGTCGCCAGAGAGTCACGGTCATTCTCCACTCGATCGTTGCAGTGGCGGTAAGAATTGGCCATGACCGAAGAAGAGCTCTCGATAGCGTCGACGAGGATGGCCTCTCGCGATGTGGAACCGGGTCCGGATGGGATCCCAGGTCGGGTTTGAGTGGAGTCCATGAACACTTGGCCCCCCGTCTGCGGCATCTATATAGCAGATGCCCGAGGGAGCTAGGCTGGTCCTGCTGCGGAAGGAGGTTCATCCGTCTGACTCACCATCCGCGAATCGGCCGGTGTGCCTTCTGGACGAGGTTAGCAAGCTTTTTGTGAGATTAGTTGCCACCCGACAGCCAATATGGTCGTTCGACCGTGGACGCGGTGAATCGCGTGAGGACCATGGCGGAGGCCATGGTTTCGCGGACTGATGTGGCGTTGGCTGTGTCCTTGGCCGTCACCAACGCGTTCAACGCCATACCATGGAAGGAGATAGTGGAGGCCCAGAACACTTCGAAGTGCCTCCCTATTTTGTCTGAGTCATCCGCGCCTATTTGGATGACAGATGGGTCGATTACACCGGCGGATATGGCGAAGAGCGATGGCCCGTCGAACGAGGTGTTCCGTTTTGGGCCCTATCCCTTGGATCATCGCTTACGACGCGATCCTTCGCTGTTCCCTGCCCCCGGGCACAGGCATGGTGTGTTATGCTGACGACACCTTGGTCCTGGCTGGGGGTCGTTGGTGGTACGAGACGCCGAGCCTTATCGAGGTCACGGTGGCGTGCGCCATTCAGTCCATCCAGAGGCTGGGCTTGAGTGTGTCCGAAGTTCGAAGCCAATTTGGTTTTACGACCCCCGGCGGAGAGAAAAGCCTCCGCCCGGCCTTTGCATGCAAATGAGATATTTTGGCCTCACCATCGACAGTCTGTGTATGTTCGGGCCGCACTTCGAACTCCTGGTTCCTAACGTAACGGCCGCAGCCAACGCCTTATGCGGTCCGCTGCCGAATATCGGCGAGGCCGAAGTCGGAGTTCGACCGACGAAGACGCGGAGGCAGGAGCGATCCGGCTGCGGCACGACATGCACGCGATCTGTGATTCGTGTGTGCCGCAGTCCGGAGCCCCGCGCCGCGCCAGCGCGGTGTACTGCTGGTCCGAGGAGATCGCTTGTCTCTGCGAGGCGTACATCCGCGCTCGACACCGGTACAAGCGCGTTTCGGCGAGACGCGCTAGGTCAGCCGCGGCCCGCGGTGGGGTTCAAACTTAGGCGCTAGCAGCTCAGCGCCTCGGGGCCGCTGAGCGCTCCGGTAGGGGAATCAAACTGCGTGGCACAGCGGCACCGGCGACGAGGAGCGGTGTGACATGGCCGCACACCGCTCCATTATGGGATGTATTGTGCGCTGGGTCAGTTTGGGGGGGGGGGCGGTGTGTCGCTCACACTGGTTCCCGAGCCACTCTCGGTCGCAGCCGAGACAATCATCGTGGAGGTTTTAGTCGGTTGGAGTCCGGCACTACCACGCCCCTTTTCCCCAGAAGCAGTCAAGTGTCCGTGCGGATTTCCTCCACGTTAAAGGAAAAAAAATTTAGTGACGGTGATGTGGCAGAGGAAAGCTAGGGGTGGCTTTGTCTAAGGACACGGGACCACCGGATTTGTTGATGTCAATTTTGGTTAGGAAAATGAGGGCAGTAGACACCGCTTTCGATTGGATAAGAAGATTGGTGCACCAGACAGGGTCTCAGCCGCCCTAGAGAGGAAGTTGCTAACGGAAGATACCGAACGTGAGAAAAACTAACTCTCCCGTGTCAACTCGTAGTAAACAATAAATGTAAAGTAAAGTAAAGTAAGTGTAAAGTAAAAAATAGTTGTGTGGCGGCACATGAGTCATAGGACGAGGCGGATCGAGAGCGACTCATGTGGTTGTTGTGCCTCGGAACAGGGGCATAGCCTTGACGCTCGAAACATAACGATAGATAAACTGCGGACAAAGCAAAGTCACCGTTATGGGTAACCATCGATCTAAGACAAATTCAAATTTTCCGACTCCCCTCCGACCAGTATAAATAATCGAACGCGATCGCGGGCGACTCTGTATATACCGAGTAACACGAATTAGAGATCAGTATGTGGTGGCACGGGCCACGGAACTTTTCAACGGCTCCGGATACAAAGCGCGACGCCGCCAAAGCGCAACACCGACGTGCCCAATGTATCATCGATATCTTCACACTCTTTCCGCCGAATTCTTGGAAGAGCATACACGCGCCAGCACAGGCGGCACATCTAATGAATGCACACTAGTGGGGATATCGATGGGCTACGAAGGGAAGGATCTGCGCGAAGACAAACAAAAAGCAGAGTCAGTCTGTCTTGCGTCATTAGAAGTGTAACTCCTCGGTCCTTTTTGATAGCAACGCGTCGAACGACATCTCGGTGTCTATCGTTATTTGTTAGTTGTTACCCGTTGTCTGTTAAGTGAAATTGTTGATTATTAATTGTTGACTCTGATTGTTGATTAGTTCTAATAAACTGTTATTCGTTAAAAACACCAAGAGTAGTTCCTTACGCACCTATCACTATACTACCTCAAATATCTACGATTCGAGTTTTCCGCGAGCAATCATACACTATTGTTACGAATACAGTGAACGAGCGTCTTTCGAAAGCATTTGTACTTTTATTTATTTATTTATACTTATTACAAATATATTCGGCGAGTTGCAACAGCAATCTCTTGCTCTTGGTATGTTATATTATCCATCCTTAACTCATCCTCTACACTTGTTTGGTCTAAAGGACCTTAACTATGAAAATGCCAAGACCCATGGTGGGTCCTTACACGACAAGAATATGTAGACATCTAGCTACCATCTTGCCCGCGATGGGTGGTCTGGTCTCTGACAGGGATTGATGTTACAAGTCCAACCTAAATTGGCCGAGCGAAGGAGTCGCAACTCCCTCTGGGTTTCACTCGACCCCCGCGGTTCCAACTTTAGTCATTGGTGGGACTATCGGTGTGGATGGACGACTGCGTCACTGTCGGTCGGAGATCCCGCTTACCGAATTCAGCACTTTCACATGGGGCTCATGCAAGCGAGGGCCCAAAACAACTGGTATCGATCAACGCCGATGGTCCGATTCCGGAACTTACCCCGACGGTCCCCCCTGGTTTCGGGAACATGGGTTTGACATACCCCATAGACTCACGCAAGCGGGTGTACAGTAGAGTTAAAAACTCCCTGCATACCCGGCGGTCCTCCCTGCGGGAAAGCACGCGAAGAATAATACGAATACGGCCCAGGTAACGCGCACTAGTATAATTGTCAGGCCTCCATCGTATAATTAAAAAACTCATTGTTAAATCAATCCACGGAGTATTTCTTTGGCACCCTACACCGAACACATCCTACCACCTCATTACAGAAGGAATCTCTGCAGCCAAAGTGGCAGACACGTTCTAAAAACGATTTATTTGTTGTGTCGACTCCCCGAGACCGATTTTAACAAATCAAGAAACGAATTTTACATCGTCGTTAATGAAGAAGATAGTAAACAGATTTCGAATAAAATAGTAAATTACAATAGCATACCACCCTCAGGGCAATGGATCGATTGAATGACCGCACCACGTACTAGTCAGATACCTCAAATTATATGCAGAGAAAGCCCTTGCTTTCCTTCTTCTACTTCCTAAATTAAAATGAGTAGGAGAAGTCAGCCATGATAACCTATACCACTTTTGTGGTAGAAGGAAGGAACGAAGTTCTCTCTTAATGAGTTAATTTTCAAAGGTCTGGCCACGCCAGAGAACCGTCCGGTAAAATAGTAATCGAAGAAAATATGGAACCGACCTATGTAAATTTTTATGGGATCTACTTGACACGATCAACACGACGCAACTCGCAGCAAAGGAAAATTTAATGTAGCGGCTTATGGTCATAAAGAACGTATCGTCAATAGTTATTCACCATCAAGTAGTTATATTTGGACAGTTTAATCAGTATATCACATAGTACAATATTTCCGAAGTGCGATCGGCGACACATATAAAAGAAATGACAAAAACAAAAAGGAATCGTAAAGGTAAAGGCTATAATCCCGAAAGATCCAGCTCTGTATACGACCGATAAACCCGATATTTTATTATCGAACCCACGATAAGAATAAATATGGCATAATATATAAATATGGCTGGGGCATTTTATTGTTGCATATTCACTACCGTAATCCTCAGGTCGCAATATACATTGACAAATTTTGAACAGATACTACGATAATAAAATGGGCCGTGACACTTTCACAATTTATAATTTTACAATCCGCGGAAGAATAACGTACTCAATATTCTGATTTGTGACTCAACATAAATAAAAAACAAATTTATATGTCCTCTATACTGCATATCTCGTTGAACATGTGGAAAATCGCTAATAGAACATAGATTATAAGCATTCTTAAGATACATTAATTTTAGTTTTTCAGCGCTATCATATTTGGATATAGGCTTGAAAACTTCTTCTCTACTAATGTTGCTGTTTTTAAGATGTATTTCTCGCAATAGGCCTATAGCATTGTACTATATATTCAACTTTATTTCAAGAATATATTATGAAAATCATGGAAGAAAATTTAAATAAAAGACAAACTGATATAGCGTGTTATGTAAAATATGCTGTAAAACGAATAAACGATTCACTTTTTATAACATTTCACGCTTTACTTCTTTTGTAAAATGTTTCGACGTATTCATTTTTTTATTATTTTATGCAAAATTATGTTATTATGCCAGAACTTTATAATCTAATTCTCTCAAGTTAACTTATTGTTTGAAATTGACTTCCTTCTGCGAAAACATTTTTGACTAAATTTACCCAGAAATTTTCTGTATCGAATACTCAGATCCGATTAATATTCGGAGCAGTTCAAGGCTTGAATTTCGAAAGAGGTCCCGGTGCACCTCTATTAGGCGTCAAGTAGGCCAAGGTGAAGAAATTGACTTTTATATATGATAATAGAGTTTATTATGCAGATCTAACAGAGTAACGGTTCAAAGTGTTACAGAATGATTCAAAGTATTACAAGAGACTGCGTCAAAATATTTCAACAGATTGATTCGAGCGCTTATTTTAGAGAGTTTTTATACTGTGGTTTCTAAGCGGTGGTCTTCTTGAGCGTGTGACACTAGACCGTGGACCGACAGAGTCCATGAGGATCTCCCAACGAAAAAAAGTTCAAGGCTTGAATATTTTGAGAAAAATAATAATTTCAGTACTCTTAGTATCAATTTCAGTGATTTCAGTAAAAATAAATGTAATTTTCAGTATTACTAACAATTTGTTTTATCTTCTTCCTACCACATTTTGAAATACAAACTTTTAAACCTAAAATTCAATCTAACAATGAAGGTCATCATCGAGGTTGATACATGTTCCCGTTTCGGATATACATCAAAAGAAGTGTCTCCTTTCTTAAGTTGAGCTCACAAGAAGCATCTTCAATCAGCATTTCATTTCAGTGAAAACAAGTGATCGAAGAGATAGTACGCATGAAAATATAATACAATATGCTCAAATATATTACACAACCTGCTACAATATACTGCAAGAGCGATGTAGGTAATTGTGACCAAACACAGAAGACCAGGAACGATAGCGTCATAAACAGCTTGTTCCTTTTTGTTCTTTATTTGGAGTTTTAGCTTTCTTCCCTTACAATAATTATCTCTTTGTGATCTATCTGTTTCCTCTCCTTTTTCCATCTACTTAGGCACTCATTTCTTGGAATCCGCGGACACAGTACGTAATTGATCTTCATCGAGCAACCTTGTCAATACGCATCGTCATTTGTCACTCGCTCATTTGAAGAGATTAGATCTCGATAGTATTCCTATTGCAGCATGTATAAATTTCATGATATGGAGCAATATCATATGATGGTAATAAAAACATACATCGAGTTCAGCGAACGTTCATATATGTCGGGTTTACATTAGAATTAGGGTTAGGGGCGTGAAACGAATCTTCGTTTGGATTACACGTTGTCGTTATGCAATAGAGAAGACATTGACTAGTGCAAATACGATTATCACAGAACTGGACAAGTAACCGTGGTAATTAGATACTCGAGAAACTAATGACAATGATCCTAGGTTCAATAACGAATCCGCGGTCGACGGGATGATAGATGAACGTACTCACAAAATCCAAGTCGGATGCGTAATATTCACTGATCGTAAGGGGTTACTCTTTTCGTCGATCAGATCGCGAGAGAGAATGACTTTCCCGTCCCGATAATGCCACAGAGGAAAACTATAATGGGGTGTGTCTAAGAATACGAGATCATCGGATTCGTCGAGAGAAGCCCTCGTTCAGAAAGTAAGGGAAATTGGCGTTGCTGCTAATTGGTCAATCTCCATATCAGTGGTTAGAAAAAGATGCTAGCTGCCCTCGAGGGAAAGTTGCTAGTGGGAGACGCCGCTCGTTGAAAAATAGGTCTCTCCTATTTTCCCGTAGTTGGGACAAAGACTGTTTGTCTATTCCAGGACTTTAGATAACTAGATCTTAATGTTTATAACGGCCCTCAGGCTAGCTGAACATGTACTGTGGAGATGCGTCGACATCTGGTAACCATCATACCCGAAGAATAGGGTCTGCGTATGGCGAGCCACGGGACAGAAACCGTTGGAATGTTTACTGTCGCGTGCCGCCAGAAATATTTCTTTTAAGGAGAGCTATAGAATTGTTCCATACCTTTGTTAGATAAAGCGTTCATCCCGTGACCGCGACTACGTTCGGCGACTGGCTGTCGCCTCGAGCCCAAGCTCATTATCGCAAATCTCGAACAAATACAATCGGATCGAAGGACGACAATTGTTCAATTACAGCTATAGTGGACTCTAGGTTACAATGTTACAGGATTAACCAAAATTCCAAAGACTCCGGTGTTCTTTCATCTCCGACATATAGATCGAATTTTTGATATCCAAATTTACTACAGTGTTGCAGTGCGACATATGATCAAGTAATTTCACAAAACGACCTGAGTTAAAAATTTGGCAGGAGTCCGATTTCAGGAATAGGTTATTCAGAACAATAAACTCCATACATTTTAAGGCAGTCCATATGAGATGGTTGTCCCAATAAACTCAAATGCCAATAAGAAAATCTTACAGGATTTTCAAATCCAAGTCGAAAATGCATTCATAAGCAGTTGCAATTTTCATACAGCGATGATTGATTCTACTCTCCTGTGCAAGCACTAAATATGTTTTCGCTTGAAACCTTTTTGACCAGGTGTTTTCAGGTTTTTCTTTTTGCATATTATCTATAGACAGTCTTGAGTGCAGTGACGTTGGTTTGAAAATTTTGGGTGGGTTCGACATCCGTGTTGTGATGAGAAACGTAATTGTTGACAATATATCTGTTCGGTTGGAATATACTTGTTAAAGTATAATAAATTAATTGCTTTATTTGCACACAACATCGATACATATATATTACACTCTGAAGACCTCGATAACACGCACGCCTGTTGTCAAACAGACTATTCTAGATGCTTCTAACAGCTACCAACAGTCTTTTGTCTCAACTAAGACCTGGACGTCTTCTGACGCTTATACATACATTCCCATGTACAGTGTAAATATATCATCTACCTAACAGTACTACCGCACTGATGCATTGTATTAATTGTATTGTCACCTATACCGTGACTATAGCCAGTTTTCAATGGTACGAGGAGTATTGTAACTCGTACAAGGATGACTGCAACGACATAAAAGAGGAAATGACGGAGTGCGTTGTCTGCAGTCAAAGCAGTGAAACTTTGTGCTCCTGTTTAGCAACTGGAGGTCAAGTTACGCGAATTGCATTTTTCTGTAGAAGAAAATGCAATTACGTCTGTAGTAAATGCCGCATATTCATCTAAAAAAAGGTTGTTCATAAGATTTTCAATTTTCAAATATTTTTGAGGTGTTCATTAGTTCTCTTTAAGAAGTTTTTGCATCTTACAACCTTGTCCAGCGATTGCGACCTCACTGCGTATAGTCTTGTTTGTATTACATAAGCAAATGTTTCATTTGTTCGTTTATCCAAATTGAAATTTAATATTATGTTATATTATTGTTGCTATATTACATTGCACAATCCTTGTATTAAGAGAAACAAGTTAAAATTCTGGATAGTGTTTCCTTACAGATAAAGCATGATTCTACATTCGAAGTATACAAATGTATTCGTATGTGAAATAAGGAGGATCTCGTCTTCGTGATTAGAAAATTGATATGCTGCATCGCATATCAGACAAAAATAATTAGGTCCACTTCCTTGAGTAAAGTTGTTACAAAACTGTGTGCTATTCACGCGATTATGTGATTTGAGTGCACGAAAGAAAGATTGGAATCGTTATAGTTTTCTTCTTGTTATATATGTATCTGTCGGATTTACATTAGAATTAGGGTTAGGGGCGTGAAACGAATCTTCGTTTGGATTACACGTTGTCGTTATGCAATAGAGAAGACATTGACTAGTGCAAATACGATTATCACAGAACTGGACAAGTAACCGTGGTAATTAGATACTCGAGAAACTAATGACAATGATCCTAGGTTCAATAACGAATCCGCGGTCGACGAGATGATAGATGAACGTGCTCACAAAATCTAAGTCGGATGCGTAACATTCACTGATCACAAGGGGTTACTCTTTTCGTTGACGAGATCGCAAGAAAGAATGACTTTCCCGTCCCGATAATGCCACAGAGGAAAACTATAATGGGGTGTGTCTAAGGACACGAGATCATCGGATTCGTCGAGAAAAGCATTCGTTCAGAAAGTAAGGGAAATTGGCGTTGCTGCTAATCGGTCAATCTCCATATCGGTGGTTAGAAAAAGATGCTAGCCGCCCTCGAGGGAAAGTTGCTAGTGGGAGACGCCGCTCGTTGAAAAATAGATTTCCCCTATCTTCCTGTAGTTGGGACAAAGACTGTTTGTCTATTCCAGGACTTTAGGTAACTAGATCTTAATGTTTATAACGGCCCTCAGGCTAGCTGAACATGTACTGTGGAGATGCGTCGACATCTGGTAACCATCATACCCGAAGAATAGGGTCTGCGTATGGCGAGCCACGGGACAGAAACCGTTGGAATGTTTACTGTCGCGTGCCGCCAGAAATATTTCTTTTAAGGAGAGCTATAGAATTGCTCCATACCTTTGTTAGATAAAGCGTTCATCCCGTGACCGCGACTACGTTCGGCGACTGGCTGTCGCCTCGAGCCCAAGCTCATTATCGCAAATCTCGAACAAATACAATCGGATCGAAGGACGACAATTGTTTAATTACGCCTATGATAGAATCTAGATTACGGTGTTAAGGGATTTTCCCGAAGTTCCAGAGGGAAGGCTCCGATGACCTTTCATCTCCAACATATCTGTGTATAATTTTGCGCGTTTTACACGAATCACGTTGTTCATCTTTTTCCCGTTACTGTGTCAAACTTCGAAAAGCAAATTCGTTTCTTTTATTTTTTGCTAATAATTATTTACAAGCCTGCCAAATTATTCAAATTCCCCGTCACATAAATAGATATCACAAGTTCAAAACATAGCTGTGTCATTGTCCAATCTGCATAGAGTTTTCGACAATATGATGACCAATATGTGTATCTTTTGACTTGTTATAGATATCTCCAACATATGTCGATATACGATAAATTACAATATAGTAGATAATACATTGTCGGCTAAGAATTTCCTGGATATTCTACAATTCCGTTCAACTAGACGGATTGCACTGGAGTCGGATTCTTTCTGTAGCGGATCGGTACCAACAGGACGCCGACAGGTCGAGGCATCAACGCGGTCGTAACACCTCCCAGACGATCCGGGTACCAACCGCCAATACCAGAGGGCTACTACGATGACAACGAGTCTGTCTCGCTAGTAGTCGAATATACGGTGTCACGATACAAATACCGCGCCTAGCGACACTCCCTCTACGTCTAAGGCAGGGACTACCGGGTACAGCCTTACTGACGAGTCCACCGGTAGTCGCGGGACGAAACGCGAATTCTCTTTTCACCTGGCAGGGACGCAACGCCCCCCAAATTTCTCATCGCTAAATACTACTTTTCTGGAATGTTTTCTACATTGCATACTGTACACGTGTCTTTATGAATTCTATATGTTTTTCTTTACGTTGAGATGTGAATGACATCTAAGTTCGTAGTGTTGCATGTTGTAAATGCTTATATCGCTGCATACAATGCAAAATACATTGTACGGTTTATCGCTGTTAGGGAAGTGATACATTTACACTGTACATGAGAGTGTGTGTGTAAGGGTTAGAGGGCGTCAAGGACTCAGTGGAGACAAAAGACTGTTGCCAGATGTTAAAAGAATCTAGGCTAGTCGGTTGGCAACCAGCGTGCGTGCAAGACGTCCTTAGAGAGGAATATAGGTGTATAACTATTATATGGAAATATAGCAAATAATTTGTATTCCCAAATCCTCGAATTTCCTTAACATGGTAGCAGAGCGTGGTTACTAGTTTTGCAAGATATTTAGTGCGTGGTTACTATCTTGCGAGTGAGTTTTCAGTAAAGAAAAAAAACTTTCAGAAAAAAATATACTTCGAGCACGTAGGAACGCTTGAGTAAGAAAAGAAAAAAAGAAGAATCAATTAAAATGGAGAGATCGGAAATCATGATACCTATATTCGATGGCGAGGATTATGGAATGTGGAAGCAAAGAATCACGATGTTTCTCAAATATAAGGAATGCGAGGTTGTTACAACTAGAATGAAGAACGAAAGAGACGATGAAGACTGGGACAAAAAGGATTTGAAGGCGATAAATATAATTTATAGTGCAATATCGAACAGACAATTGGAGTATGTTAGGGAAGGAAAAACGGCGTATGATATAATAAAAAGGTTCGATGAAATGTACTTGAAAGATTCGACGGCACTGCAGATCGTATGCAGAAGGAGATTGGAAAACATAAAACTGGAGAACTACAGTGATTCAGCATCATTCTTTAACGATTTCGAAAAATTAATAAATGAATTAAAAAGTGCGGGCGCACAAGTAAGTGAGAGGGAAAAGCTGAATTACATGCTGAATACGTTAGCCGAAGAATACAGCTACATAGCGGACATAATAGACGCATTGAAAGAAGAGAATCAAACGGTAGCGTATGTGAAAAATAAAATAGAAATAGCAGAGAAGAAAAATAAATCCAATGGAGGAGAAAGGCAAACCAACGCCTTTTCTGCAAAAAAGGAAGGATGCTTCAGATGTGGAAGATTAGGACACTTTGCGAGAGAGTGTCAAAATGGCGTCCAAGCGGGAAGCAGTAACGGCTATTGGCATGGGCCAACACGTGGTCGAAACAGAGGAAGAGAGAACAAAGGCAATACGAGCAGAGGACGTGGAAACTTTCATCGTCAATCAACAACCGGCACGGGCGAGCATGGAAACTCAAGAGCAGGCATATGGACAGCAACGGCGCACGCAGCAAACAGCAGTGAGACGAATGAAATAAGTAAGAACGAAATAGTGTGGCTATTAGATAGCGGTTGTACTGATCACATAATTAATAATATAAATTATTTCGATAAATCTATCGACCTAAAAGAACCGGTAAATATATATTTAGGCGATAATAGACCGATAAAAGCGACAAAAGTTGGGAATGCTATAAGTTATTTTGAAGCATTCGGAAAACAAAATAAAATAAATATGAGGAAAGTATTTTACGCGAAAGAAATGTCCGCAAATTTGATTAGTTTAGGTAAACTAACAGACAATAAGAATACGGTTATTTCCAAAGGAAATATTGCGAAAATAATAGATGAGGATAATAAACTTACAGCTGTAGCGTTCAAAGAAAATGGGACATATAGAATAAAAAGTATATTGAAAGGGAAGAAGCACTTAGTAAACAGCGCCGAACGTAGTGGTATGAGTAAAAAGGAAAGATGGCATAGGATGCTAGGACACGTAAATTTTAAATATTTAGAGATTTTGGGTAAAGAGCAGCTAGTGACTGGCATACCGAATGAATTTGAAAAGGAACTTTTGAAATGTAGGGTGTGTATAGAAAGCAAAATGCATAACTTACCTTTCAAAAATAATCGAACTAAGGCTAGGGAAATAATGGAAATTATTCATACGGACGTATGTGGTCCCTTTAAGACCACCGGATTCAATGGAGAAAAATATTTCATTTCATTTATCGATGATTATAGTAAAATAGCTAGGATCTATTGTATAAAATCAAAAGATGAGGTCTTTGATTCTTTCGTACAGTTCGTAAATGAAGCCGAAAATTTAACGGGCAAGAGGTTAAAAATATTAAGATGCGATAATGGTAAAGAATATTTAAATAATCGAATTTATAAATTTGCTAGGGATAAAGGTATAAGAATAAATAATTGCCCAACATACGTACATGAATTAAACGGGACAGCGGAAAGGTATAATAGAACAGTGATGGACATGGCGCGTTGCTTGTTAGCGGAAGCGAAAGTACATAAAAGGTACTGGCCGGAAATAGTTTGTACAGCGGCATACTTGAAAAATCGAATATTAGCGAATACTATAGAAAGAAAGACACCTTTTGAAATATTCTTCGGGAAAAAACCAAATGTTAAAAATCTACATCTATATGGTAGTAAAGTTTTTGTAAGAAGGCCAGAACAAAAAAGAGTTTCCAAATGGGACAAGAAGGCAGATATGGGAATTCTATTAGGATATAGTGAAGTAGGATACAGAGTCTTATTAGGTGGGAAAATAACAATAGCTAGACATGTAGAGGTCATTGAGACAGACACTAAATGTATCGGTTTTGAGGAAAATTCATTAGAGGCAGATAGAAATGATAGCGAAGATAACTATTCATTGGATGGTATGGATAAGGAAGAGTTAGAAGGTAGGAAAGATGAAAATAATAGTAGTATTGAAAGCTCAAACACTCCTAGGAGATCTACACGTATTAAGAAAACTCCAGTAAGGTATCCAGAAAAGGAAAATATTTGCGAGATTCATGCAAATTATTGTAAAGTAGATATCCCTCGTACATTTGAGGAGGCGATTTGTTGCGAAAATAATGAAGTTTGGAAACAGGCTATGGATAAGGAAATAGAATGTCTCTATAAGAATAAAACTTGGAAATTGGTAGAAAGGGTAAAAGGCAAAGAAGTATTAGATGTAAAATGGGTTTACACGAAAAAATCAGAGGACAGGTATAAGGCTAGATTAGTGGTAAGGGGATTTCAACAAAGAAACGTAGCCGATGACATATATTCTCCAGTGGCGAGTAATCAGACCTTTAAGATATTGCTATCATATTGTTGTCAAAATGGATTAATAATTGAGCAAATGGATGTAGAAATTGCCTTTTTAAATGGTGAAGTAACCTCGGAGGTATATGTAAATCAACCAAAGGGATATGCGGACGGAACGAATAGAGTTTGTAAATTATCGACAGCGCTTTATGGGTTAAAAGAAATTCCGAGGGACTGGTATGATTGTTTTGATAAGTATGTGACGAGATTAGGTTTTAAAAAGAACAATATAGAGCTGTGCCTATATACTTATGGAGAGGGAGAAAATGTTGTTTATTTGTTAATATACGTAGACGATTTGTTGATTTGTAGTAAAAACAAAGGGAAGATACAAAGTGTAAAAAAATTATTAACTGATAAATTTGAAATGAAAGATTTAGGTGAAGTAAAAGAATATCTTGGAATAAATATAGAGTATGATTATTTAAAAAATGAAATGAGATTAAGCCAAAAGAAATACATAGAATCATTAGCAAACAAATATAAATTACATAATAGCAAATTGTACTGTACACCTATGGAGACCAACTTAAAAATTGAAAAAGCTGAGATAAATAGAGAGGACATTGGATACAAGAATTTAATTGGCGCATTGCTGTATATTAGTGTAAATACCAGACCCGATATAAGTTATAGTGTGAATTATCTGAGTAGATTTCAAGATTGTTGTAACGAGACACATTTTAAATATGCCTTGCGAATATTGAAATATTTGTACCGGACTAGAGATTTAGGGCTACATTATAAAAGAAATGAAAAATGGGAAACGATAGATTGTTATGTGGACGCTGATTGGGCAGGAGATCATATAGATAGGAAATCGACTTCTGGGTATGTAATTAGATTGTATGGAAATGTAATTGGATGGAAGTCTAAAAAACAAAGGTGTGTGACAAAAGCCTCGACGTATGCAGAGTATGTAGCTCTATCGGAAGCGGTGAGCGAAGTAATGACTATCAGAGAACTAATGAAAATCTTCGATGTAAATGTAGACGATAACCCTGTAAAAATCTATGAGGATAACTCTGGAGTAATGAGTATAGCAAAATACGGAACTTTTACAAAAAATTCTAAACACATCGAAGTTCATTACCACTACGTTCACGAGTACGTAAAGGAAAATAAGATAAACATAATAAAAGTAAGTACAGAAGAAAACACTGCGGATATTTTTACGAATGCACTGTGTAGAGAGAAATTTGAAAGGTTTAGGTCATGGATGAATGTAAAATAAGAGAAATGTAAAGAAAGCGATAAATGTTAAATATTTTGTTAATTCGACAAGTATGTAAATAAAATTAAGTGTACAGTATAAATGTAAGGAGGCGTGTTAGGGAAGTGATACATTTACACTGTACATGAGAGTGTGTGTGTAAGGGTTAGAGGGCGTCAAGGACTCAGTGGAGACAAAAGACTGTTGCCAGATGTTAAAAGAGTCTAGGCTAGTCGGTTGGCAACCAGCGTGCGTGCAAGACGTCCTTAGAGAGGAATATAGGTGTATAACTATTATATGGAAATATAGCAAATAATTTGTATTCCCAAATCCTCGAATTTCCTTAACAATCGCAAGACCTACTATTTTAGCAAATTCATTTTTGCCAATGCGACTGCTCTCTGCTCTTTCCTGCTTTATACTTTGTAGCACTTCTAAGCAACTAGGTTGCTATCTTTCCATTTCAACTAACAAATTTTGTAACTTCTATGACGGTATAATTAATTGTTTACTGTAATAGCAGAATTCTGTCAATTTCATTATTATTTAAAATTTTCCCTTGAAGGGAGACTTGTTTATTTCCAAAATTTAGTAAGAAATAAAAGAATGAAATTTTGGGTAGACTTGTATTCTATTAGTTTGTTTTCAAAATACCGCAATGGTAATTAATGAAAGATATAATAAGATTCCTTCTATAACTTTAGATTTTTTTCTATAACGTTCATAATTTATTACTGCGATTTTCCATATGCCATAGAATATAAAATTTAGAAAATATAAACTTGTAAAATTTATATAAATATTAAGCATATTCTCATTCCTGCTTGAATGCTGTATCAAATGTAGTGTCAGTTTATAACATAACCAATAAAAATGTCTTTAAAAAAAAGAGAGAATGGGAAATGCAAACGAACAATGGCAAAAGGTAGGATATCTCTTGCAAAAACAACACAACCCCTATACGTACTTTGCTGTTTCAGTGCTTTTACATATGAGAAATATGCAATTAATTACAACCCGTTAGAATGAAATAATTACATAACTATGGAGAATGATTTATACAGAGAATTGCACTTAAAATCGTCCTGTGTGACGCAATAAATATTTCTCATTGTTTACTCATAAAATATTGTAAATAGAAGTAAACGGTAAAATAAGGACTTAGAAACATAAATACAGGCCTTTGGTATAGCATTGGCCATATTAATGAGCAATAAAGTTAGGAAGATTTATTGAATAGACAAATTGTAAAGTACTGTACTATTGTGAACGAAAGGCCTAAGAGATATCGGGCGAACTATAAACAATGTCGCGAGAAAGCTGAAGTGCCGACATGCCTATTGATGTTTCGTTCGTCCTTTAATCGAACAGTTTCGAGGAAAAGGCGTGACTCTGGACACGAGCGGTTGCGGAACACGTGCGTGGTGGGACTAAGAAAAAGGACAAAGCAATGCTAAGGGCGAAAGACGAATTAACAGTCACTGTCAGTAGAGAAGCCGAAGAGTGTGAATTGAGAAGTCAGAGAAGAGTGTTATTCCGTACGTCCAGATTGGTTTTATGATCATTTTGTATATTTCTAATTTATTTTCTATACTTAGTTTGGATTTTTGACTTGTTAGCCAATGTATTTGCCTCCTTGCGGCCTGTATTTTGTCTGTTATTTGATATGCTGTTTCCATGTGAGTTGTGTATCTATGTGAAGTCCTAGGTATTTGACTTGCCTTGTTTGTCTTATCTGCGTGCCGTTATGAAAGATGTTTGGTGGTATCTGTTATCGCAGTGTGAACGTAATATGGTTGCATTTACTGGGGTTTGCTTTAATTTGTTTAACTTGTAACCACTTCTTTATTTTTGTGATATGATCTTTTAATAATATGACTGCTGATACAGGCTTACTGTGCCTGACTAGTATCGCTGTGTCGTCCGCGAATGTCAGTATTTTGCTATTACTAGTTGTTACGCCGTGCGACTCTCTACCTGGACCAGGTCATACACCGCGGGCCAGACGGACATCAGACGTCCGCTCATCCTTACGACGTACTCTCAATAGCCTAAGTACCCGTCATAAATCCCATTCATTTGCTTGCTAAGGTCCTGCAGACCGAACAAAAATCTTTTCTAAATCACTTTTAAAGACTATTGTCTATCACGACTTGCCAAGGGAAAGTTGGGTTTTTCCACGTACGATGCATCCTAATAACCACTCTCTATCGAGGGCAGCTAAGACCCTTCCTAGTCCACCAACCTTCGTTTATCCGATTAACAACGAAGCCTCTTTCCCTCACACTCTTAGCCAAAATCGTCACGAACAAATCCGATGGTCCCGTGCGCGAGAGACACCCATCACGAGCTTTCCTACGACACAGCATCGTCACTGTACATCACTGCTCCTACGACCTCAGGAGAGTCAAGTCAAACTTCTTCTACACCGCTGGAAGAGTCAACTACTTCTTCTACACCGCTAGAAGACTCACCAACTAAGTCCAAATCTAACGCCTAAACACGAACACTCACTTCCTCTACTAAGTATCCTCTAGTGCAACGTCCACCAACATACGAAGTTCAATTAAAAGAGCCTTGCTCTAGCGTGCATATCTATCATACCTTCGGGCGACAAGTTGTCATCTAGGAATTATATCTACTCAACAGTGTAACTTAAGTGTTGAAAATAAAACCTTGTAATTCTGTGAATCACAGTGTTATACTAACTCAACCACCCCTATTATCTTAACGGAAATCAGGGGATCGATCAACTCGTGGTGTCGACTGCTATAATCCTAACGGGAATTTACGATTCCCGTTGACGTCCCTCCTCGCGAGTTCGTCTTCCCGCGATTGGTCGAAAAAACACTAGTTGTTAGTATGTTAGCCGTGTATAGTGTATACAGTATTGGTCCTAAGACGCTTCCTTGCGGAACCCCTGGCTTCATGTGTTTGACTTCGGAGTATGTGTCTCTGATTTTTATTACGAAAGTTCTGCTGCTTAAGTAGGATTTTATTAATTGGTATATTTGCTCCGGGAATTGTTTCCCGATTGTTTGTAGTAAGCTTTCGTGGTTTATTTTGTCAAATGCTTTCGCTATGTTCATAAAGAAGGCTGTACAGTATTGTTTGTTTTCTAGTGCTAGTATTATTTCATTGACCATTCTGTGCAATTGCTCTGTAGTGGAGTGTTTGTATCTGAATCCGAATTGGTCATCCGGTATTAACTTTTCCTTCTCTATTATTGGTTTTATGCGGTCGTAAATTACCGTCTCTAGTATTTTAGAGAACACAGGAAGTAATGAAATTGGTCTGTATCATTTAGTTTGATGTGGCTCTTTGCCTGGTTTAGGAAACATTATGATCTGTGCCAGTTTCCAAATTTTAGAAAAGTATTGTATTCTTAGTATTGCGTTAACTATTATTGTGATTTGTCTTATCACTTTTGGCGGAAGTTTTTCAAGATTTTGCCATTGATTAAGTCGATTCCTGGTGCTTTATTATTTTTTGTGTTCTCGATTATGTTTCCAATTTTTTGTGCTGTTACTTTGGGTATGGTGTAGTGTTTGTCACTTGATGTACTAGTGGTTAGCGCATCCTCGTTCGTATGACTATTGTGATTGGTGTTGTTGATATTATGTGGTGTAAATATGTTGCATAGGTGGTTGGAAAATTCTTCAGCTTGCTCTTCGTTGTTTCTTGCCCATGTGTTATCTGCTCTTCTGATTGCTGGGACAGCAATCTTCCTTATTTTTTTGTGGCTTTCCATAGAGAGTAGTTGTAGTTCTCGTGTGCAGATAGTGACTCGATGAACTTTGTAAACTCGTTGTTGTTGTGCTCTTTTATTTTGTTTTGTATTTCCTTTGCGAGTTTGTTTAGGTGTTTTTTGTTTTATTTTTTCTATGTTTTCGCCATTTTGCTTTCGCTTTTCTTTTTTTTCTAATTTTTTCGAGGATGTCTAATGGAATTATTTTTGTTTGTCTGTTGGTTGATTCAGATGTAATGGTTGCCCTTGCTGCTTCTTGAATAGTTTCTGTAAATGTTGTTACTTGATCGATGTGTTCAGGTGTTTTCAATGGGGTGTTGCAATTGATTTTGCTCGCAATTATTTCTTTAAATGTTTGCCATTTGGTGATCTTATTGCATAGTGTCTTTAAAGTATTGGTTTGTTTCTGTATGCAATTATTATGGGTGTATGATCGGAGCTAAGCTTGGGGCTGGGTGCTATGTTTAGTTTATTTGTGTTTAGTTCCTTCGTAACTGCAAAATCAAGTAGATCAGGTATTTTGGTCAGGTCTGTCGGCCAGTATGTCGGTGTTCCCGTGGATAATATATTGAGGTTATTGTTTCTAATGTAGTTTTCAAAGGCTCTACCTCGAGATGTAGTGATTCTTGATCCCCATAGTGTGTTCTTTGAGTTGTAGTCTCCAGCTGCGATATACTTGTCATCTATGTGTCGAAAGTACTCTTCCCACATTTGTGATGTAATTTTGTATCGCGGCGGTACATATACATATATAACTGTACATGGTTGCTGCTAGTCTGTACTGTAACCGTGGTTGCTTGGATATATTCCTTACTACCTTGGCTGTGTTAATGGTGTTTAATGTCGTTTCTTATTATTACTGCGATCCCTCCGTGAGCTTTTCCTGAGGGATGCTTGGTATCATATATGGTGTAGTACGGTATTTTTATGTAACTTTTTGTAGTGACGTGTGTTTCTGATACGAGTAGTATGTCGATATTATTGTTGCACAGGAATGTTTTAGTTTCTAGGGCCCTTTGTTGTATTTAATTTGTTGTAATTTCTGCTATTTTAAGCATGTCCATTTTTATTTTTTACTTAGCAAGTTTGTGAGTAATTGTAACATGACTATTGCTTGTTGTACTTGTTGCCTTAGATAAGTGTTTAGCTCACTTACCATTTTTCCTAATATCTCCGTACCTTTAATGGATTGTTTGGGCATTGCTTTGATTTCTGTATCGTCTTCGGTGTTGTTGCTTTGATTCTGATTGTTTGTAAGCGTTGCTTGTTTAATATTTTGGGTTACTTGCGCGTAGCTTCGGTTGCTATGTTAGTAGCTGGGGATCTATGTTTCTGTTTATAGTTTTTGGTTCATTTTGTGCTTTCAATGTTGCTTCATTATCCGTTATACTTTGTTGTGGTTTGTAGTTATTGATTGTTCTATTGCGAAGTGGTGGGAAACAGTTTACGTTTTAATTGTCCTGATTTCACATCCTTTATAGCTGGCTGGGTGGTTTCCATTACAGTTATAACATTTTACTCCATTTATTTTCCCTATGTATGGACAGTGTGTTGTTAGATGATTTTTAGCACATTTAACACATGCCGGGCTTCTGTTACAATAATTTTTAGTGTGACCGTTGACACCGCATGCATTGTGGTATATCTTTTTTCTGGCGTGGTGGTTCCGCTGTTGCTATCGTATTTAGAATTCATTTGATTTCGTAAATTTCCTTGTTGTTGGTTCTAGGTTACAGTTCTATTAAGAATAATGGTAATGGTTGCTTCGTATCGTACCTTGTCATATTGTTTATTGCTCTTGTTTGGTGGCCAATTTTTGCTAATTCGTCACTTAATTTTTTGTGTTAGTTTTTAGATGTAATCCTCTTATAACTATTTTGTAGCTCCTTTCTGTTTTGAGCTGGTACGTGTGGTATATAGCGTTTTTTCCTTTAATTCTTTTATCTCTTTCCTATAATTTTCTGGGGTGTTTGTTTGAATTTTTACCTGTCGGCTCTACGCGGGTCTGTCTAGCAACGGCGGTTGGAATTTTGTTGGTATCCTCAGCCAATATGCAACGAACAAACGCGATCGTAAGGAGAGGAAAATTTCCATCAGTCTTTTATTCTTGCGATCACCTTGAAGAGTTTTCACATCGTCTCTACGTGCAGTATTGTACCCAGCGTCACAGCAAACGTTACTTTGTGCTTCAAAATATATTCTACGATTAACAAAGAGTTACTCGGTTGACCATAGATTCGTTATTGAACCTAAGAACATTGTCTTTAATATCTCGAGTGTCTAATCACCACGGTTATTTGTCAAACTTTGTAAAAATCAATATTTATACCAGTAAATATAATCTCTATTGTACAATAACGATGGGTAGTCCGAATAAAGATTCGTTACACGCCTCTAAACCTAACGCTAACCCGACATACATATATGTAACGAAATGTTTTTGGAAATCAGGCGATCGATTCGTGAAAACTCAAGAATCGATTTTCTAAGTCTTCTTCCGTATCTCCTCAGAACTCTCTGCTTCTAATCCCTCTTCTCTTTCTCCTTCTAGCTCTTAACTTGCTTTTTTCTTTGTTCAATCTTCGCTTCTCGAAGCCCCGTCCTTCTCTATTTATATCGTTCGACCGACTTCCAGTAAGCACAGGGAAAGTCAAACCGTCCGTGGTATTCTAAATTTTATAGAATTTACATCGGCCATAGCCGATCTCACATGTTTGGCGCCGGCATTCTTCTTCACTACCTTTCTGGCCAGCTGTTTAACGGAAGCTGTTCCTCTCCCTGTGACCGGCGTATTGTGGTCGCTTTCTCTGATTCCATAGGAACCCTCGGATTCCTCAACCACTTCTACTTCCGCTCTGTCACTAGTCGTAGGGCTTCTCTGGAGTCTCCTACTCAGTTTTAGGGGGCAGAAATCTTCTCCTTCCTCACCCCCATTTTCCCTCGAACCGAGATTGTCACGTTGTCGCTTAGTTCGATATCTGAAACCATCCTTGGTTTCTCTCCTCCCACTACCATCTTCTTTCCCTTGACTTTCTCTTTCTCCCCAGTAGCTCTTACCGTACGAGGGGTTGCCTGGGGATCCATCCCCCCCGCCGTTCTGCCAGTAGCCGGATAACCGTCCGATCACCTCCGAAACCCCCTGCGCCGTAAGTTTATTTTCCTTAGTCAACTTATCCATAAGGAATATTTAAAGGTAAATCCGTGGACATCGTCAAAGTGGTCATCAAGCCAGATGACCAGAAAACCGTCCAAATGTATCTAATCATAACCAGAAAACTCACCAAGTCGTCAACGAAAGCCATCCAATAATAAATATTAGTAAATATAAATAAATAAATAACTACTAATGAATAACAAAAATAATAATGAATTAATAAATACATAACTAACAGAATGCACGTTACAATTGCATTCTCCATCCTACTCGTCACCACGCAACTCGTATAAAGCCTAGTTACGTAGCACAACGTCACTTATTTATTCACAAAGAAGTTCGGCTCCAGTAAAATAAAATAAATAAAATAATATATAATAGAACTCTGGGCAATCCGACTTTATTCCATCATAATAAGAACTTACGCCGAGCCGACCGTACATACTCTCGAGCGATGCCCGTAAGGTGGCGACGCCACACATCGAAACCATCTCACCTGTGCATCGCTCCACGCCAACGCATGCGTCCTAATGCTACCCATCACGCAAATGGCGTCAATTCTACACACGTGCCCGTCTTAATAGTAAAACTATTTCGCATATTTACCGCTTCACAAAGTGACATGCCATCGCGAATGTTATAATAACTCTACAATAATTTAAAAAACAAATCTTACTCGTATAACCGCCCGAAACTGCAATCTCTACGGCGGATAGGGAAGCGTTCCCAGAAAGTGCAAGTGTGTGTTCGTATTTAGTGAATATTAATTATTACTAAAATCCTATTATCGTTTATGCATTACCCGCAACGCGTGAATATCTTACATTACACGTTACTCAGTATGCTGTTAGTTTTATAATGACAAAGCGAAATATCCTCCGTAACCCGAGCAAATGGTGAGAAAAATGATGACAGTGTCACGTAAAATAACAAAATAAAAAGAAATTTGAGGTGAAAAATAAAAAAAAGAAACTTTATTTTTTTTCTAACAATCATTCACTTTACAATCCACTTCCGAACTCTAGGCGTGACTTTCCAAGACTGAAGCTCTTACAATTGGACTTTCGATCGGATCCGATCACTTTTTTTCGTCATCCCGCAACATCCCCACCGTCCAAACATTTGCTAGGCGTCCGCGACCGTTGCCACGTGCTCTTTCTTCTAGAACCTTCGGTGGACTGTCGGGATGTTGATGGTTCATTAGGCACTTCAGCGATATACATTGTCGCCGAGTGCCGCCACATCTTTATCTCCATCGTCAGTCCATCGGATTTGAAGTATGCCGGTCGAGACATACCCCCCTGGTTAGATTGATCTTGGTCCTCTAAGATCGTAGTAGAATGGAATTATTTAAATGTAAATCAAAGGATATGTTTACACCCTTTTTTCAGGGATCGCTATGAATTGATTATCTGCATGAAATGGTACAAAAGTTATTTCGTTAATCTTAAATGTAGCAATTTTACAATATTTGATAGTGTTCGAGAAGCTAATAATTTCAGAGGTGTAATCATGTTGTAGTTTTCGATCGTGAATTGGTTGGGTTTGTTCACAAAGCGTAATTCCTATTCCGTGAATTTAAAGCAACTAATTAAGGGTATTATTATTAGTGTTAGTGTCAGCATTATCCTGAAAAAAGTACGCTTTCAATCTGTTACCATGTATCATTTTCTTAGCATTGTGTAATAAGGAGGAAATAGTGTAATAAGGAGTTTTCACATCGTTAATCCTGTAGGGTCCTAACCATTCAATGTCCAACTTATCTCTTTTATGGTTGTTGTGAATTAAAACAAAGTCTCCTTTCCTAAATACGGCCTGAGTTTTAACAATCTTTCTTTTTTGGTCTTGCTTGTATCGTTGCTTATTCTAAATAAATGTTTTGTGAGCTGTTTTCCAAAATTTATTCAACTGGTTTTGCGGAAGTGAGTACATATCATCATAGGTAAGTGTGGGGAATTTGGATATTGAGGAAGGCAAGTTAGCTTTTCGCCCAAAGATCAATTCAAAGGGAGAGAATTCTGTTCCTTCATGTTTCGCGGTATTGTACCCTAAACAAATGAAATTAGGTTCTTCGTCCCATTTTTTGGCATTGTCGTGTAATGCAGTACGAATTAAATCTTTAACTCAGGCATGAGTTCTTTCAAGGGATCCGTTACTCTGTGGATGAAATGAAGTTGTTTTGAAGTGTTTGATTTTAAAAGCTTCTTCAAATTTCGTCATTAAATCGCTAACAAAATTTTGTCCCTGGTCTGTCAGGATCGGTTTTGGTGCCGAAAATATGTAAATATAATGTTCAATGAGCGCGTTAATTATGGATCCAGTTCGTTGCGTTTTAAGGGGAACTAGTATCAGAAATTTCGTAAGTTCATCGTGAATTGAAAGTATGTAGTGGTTTCCGCGTTTGGTTTTCGTCATCGATCCTATGATGTCCATAGCGATTTTGTCGTTAGGGTTAAGTGGCGTGTCTGAGATTTGTGGGGATTCTTTGGGTCTTATACGTGTTAGTTTCTGCTCTTGACATGTGTCCGGAAATTTTGAATTTATCCTTGATCCGTTGATACGTTTTCTGTATCCTACGGTACGGTACGGTATCCTATGTCCTACGGTGTCGTTATGGTTTTTCCTTATTGTTTGTAGTATTTCGTTTTCGTCTAGTTTTAAGATGGGATTAGGTGCATAAGTAATTTTCTTGTACGTGTCGTTAAAATACATTAGCATGAGTTTAATCTGCGTTTTCTCTAATTCAGTGAAATCGTTATTTCCTATGCCGACTTTTGTTGTATCTTTAAGAATTTTGTAAAGTCTTCTGGTCCAAAGTATCTCGTCGTATTCTCCTAAGTCGTTTCGAGTTAATTGGTAAAATGTTTGGTCACTCGGTTTAATTTCTAAGAGTTTCGGATTCTCGTTGTTGTCTTTCCATGCGTTGAATGAATTAGTGTGATCAATTACTAGGTCGAGGTTAACTACTTCGTCGCGAGATAACGCGTGAACTCTAGATAATGCAGCAGCTGTGTTATCTTTACCCTTTGTACATTCGATTTCATAGTCATATTCTTCGAGTTAAGTCTCCAACGAATCAGTCTGCTAGAAGGGTCTTTGCAATTGTGTAGTCACTTAAGAGCTTGGTGGACGGTTCGAATACTGAAGCGTCGTCCTAACAAATATTGTCTTAATCTTTTCACGGCCCATACGATGGCTAAAAGTTCTTTTTCTGCCGTGGTATAGATTCGTTCGGGTGGATTCAGTGTTCTTGAAATGTAACAACAAGGATAACCGTCCTGTGACAGTATTGCTCCTAGTCCTTCGTTACTTGCGTCGGTAGTTAAGGTAAAGGTTTTGTTAAAGTCTGGATAAGCTAATGTTGGGAAATTACAGAATTTGTCTTTTAAAGTATCAAAGCTAATCTGGTGTTTGTCAGTCCAATGGAATGGTGTGTCCTTTTTCGTTAAGTCTGTAAGGCTTTTCGCGATTTTGGAAAAGTTTCGGAATTTACGGTAATAACCTGCTAAACCTAAGAATGATTTCACGTCCGTGGCATTGCGGGGTAATCGAAAGTTTTTTACAGCGTCTAATTTCTTGGGGGTTGGTTTGACTCCTTCGGATGAAACTACATGGCCTAAGTATTCTAATTCCGGTTTTACGAATTCACATTTGTCCGGTTGCAATTTATGTCCTAATTCTCTGAGTCTTTGAAATACTATCGGGAGGTTTTCGTTATGTTCTTGAATCGTTTTTCCGAATATCACTATGTCCTCCAAATAAACAAAGCAGTATTTTCCTACAAGTCCAGCTAAGGCTCTGTCCATTAATCTTTGAAAGGTAGCGGGTGCGTTTTCAAGTCCGAATGGCATTCGATTGAACTGAAAATGTCCTTGCGGTGTCGAAAAGCGGTACATTTTTTAGATTTCTCGTTCATTGGAATTTGGTGGAATCCTGAGGATAAATCAAGTGCCGAAAAGAATTTTGCGTTTCTTAGTTGCGTTAAAATGTCGTCTATATCAGGTAAAGAGTAAAGGGTCTTGTTTTGTGGGTTCATTTAGATTCCTGAAATCGATAACTATCCTCCATTTCTGTTTTCCTGGGGCGCCTAATTTTTTCGGAACTACCCATACCGGAGAGTTATCAGGGGATTCGGATTCTTCTATAATATTTCTCTTCATCATGTCTCCTATTGGTCGCGAAATCTCGTCACGGTGACATTCCGGTGGTCTATACGATCGTGTGTTAATAACTTTGTCTTTGGTTAACGAAATTGTGTGCTGAGTTAAATTAGTACAGGGCAAAAGTTCGGTTTCTAAATTAAAGATGTCAATATAATGGAGAATAATCTTTTCGATGAATTCACGGATTGGTTTTTCAATGTGATCTGTTCTCACTAGGCTTTCGATACGTTGGAAAAGTCATGAGAATTTTGAATATTGCTAGAAATTTCAATGTTTTGCTCACCAGTGTTGATAAAACATACTTTAGTTGGTTTGCTTTCCAAATAGATTGTTTGAACTCTGTTTTCTCCAGGAGTCAAATTTATTGGTTTCTGAAATAAAATGGTTTTGTCGTTTAATCGGATTTTGTCATTGGATATTGAATAGTTATACTTCTCTAAACATGGTAGCCCAATGATTCCGTCTTCGATAAGGGGGAGATTGTTCGGTACTATGTGAAAAATGTTAATTTATCCAAAAATTCGTTTCGTTACGTATTCGTTAGTTTCGTATTTGTCTCGTCCCATAGAAAATGTTTGTTTAGACCCTATTTGTATCGCGTTGACAGTTTTGTTACGTTTCACCAGGGTTATCCCTGCTCCTGTGTCGACCAGAAATACTCGCTCTTCGGTTCGGGTTGACAAAGGTATTGCGAGTAGTCTTCCCGTGGCGATGTTGACTCGTATGTCTCGTACGGTTCGTCCATCTCCTGATTCGATGTTGTTTCTTGTATTTCGTCCCATTCCTGGACTGCCTGAATCCTTGCGGGTGGTCGGTCGCGCTGGCTCGGTAGTAGAAAATTTTGACACTTGTTGGCAATATGTCCCAGCTTTCCGCACTTGAAGCACTTCATCTGCGCGCGTCCAGCAGGTGGTCTATTTTCTATTTGGTTAAATGTAACAGGTTTCTGAGCTACTGGCGTGTTAGGCGATCTTGATGGTACATTAGATCGTCTTACCTGCATTGGCTGTTTGTTGGGGCGATTACTGGTGGAAGGTAAGCGATTACATTACTAATTAGGTTGTCGTTCTTCTCGCAAGTAGCGTTTTACATCGGCTGCCTTTTTTTCAGCTTCCGAAAGATTCAAGGGTTCACTGCTTAATAGTATTCGCCCTATGTCGCGTCTGAGTCCCATTAGGTACACACGAACAGTTTTCTTCGTGATTTCTTCGGTCATAATCTTACGTGTCAGCGGTTGTGGGTACTCATTGGTTACTGCGTACAGCAAACGGTTGAGTATTCTTCTCAACCGAATATTAAAACTTTGCACTGATTCCTCGCGTCCCTGTCTCAACTCTCGTAATTGTTCTTGGTACTCATCCGAAGTCACTTGTGCTGCTAAATTATTTCTCAGTGCGTCGTACAGATCACTGTACCACTCAATAGGAATATTGCGAATACTTCGGACTGCTTTCCCCACGATCTTTTCCACTTTTATTGCTTTTAGCAATAGATCTTATTGATCTCCGGGTTATGAACCGGGGGTCGTCCAGCACGTGCGTGGTGTGGCGAAGAGAGTCCATAGTGGACCTCACATGCGCAAACCCTGCCGCATCCCGCCGTGTTTCAGGTTGGGAGGTTTCCCCGGGGGAGACCCTCTATATCTTGATGGAGGTGGCGGTTGGCGGCGCGATGGGCGACCGTTCGTTGGGTGCGCGCGGGCCTATTGTCCCACCGGGAAGGAGAAGGTGGGTGGTGACCCGCCGCGACGAGGACTTCATGGCGGCGGCCGCTACAGCCGTCGCTTGGTTAGAACAATCCAAGACCGACGAAGGCGCGGAAGCGGGAGCGACCCGGCTGAGGCGTGACATGCACGGGATTAGCGATTCATGTATGCCGCGGTCTGGAGCCCCGCGCCGCGCCGGCGTTGTGTACTGGTGGACCAAGGAGATCGCTCGTCTCAGTGAGACGTGCATCCGCGCCGGACGCCGGTACACCAGATCCCGTCGTAGGCGGCGGGTGGACGAAGCCACGGTGGCGCGTCTGTACGAGGTCTACCGCGAAGCGCGAAGGCCTCTGCAACGAGCCACCAAGGAGGCGAAGAGGCGGGCCTGGGGCAAGCTTCTGGCCAGCCTCGACTCTGATCCCTGGGGGCGCCCTTACAAAATGGTATTGAACAAACTCCGTCCATGGGCGCCTCCCTTAACGGAGAGCATGGACCCTCGATTCCTGGAGGAGGTCGTCGGCACCTTGTTCTCGGGAGCAGCGAACGAGGGAGATGGCAGCCCTACCGAAGAGGAGGAGCAAGAGCCTCAGCCGCCGGAAGAAGAACCACGTGTCTCCGCGGGAAGTTGGAGCCCGGAATCGAGGGAGACGCAGGTGCTTACCGGACATGGCTGCTTCGGTGACTACCTGCACCGAATCGGGAAGAAGGCGACCACGCGCTGCCGTCACTGCGATGCGAGCGTGGATTCAGCGCAGCACACACTGGAACACTGCCCGGCGTGAGGGCGGCCGCGCTACGACCTCATTGCGGAAATCGGATGGGATGTCTCGCAGCCGACGATCCTCGAGTCACTGTTGGTAAGCGAGAGAAGGAGGGGGGCCGTGACCTCTTTCTGTGAGCAAGTTATGCTTCAAAAAGAGGCAGCGGAGGGGGTGAGGGTGCGGTACTCTCACTCTGAGAGGATTGACCGGCGAGGGCGCGACAGAAGCCATGGACGCGCTTCGGTGAGGCGCGCTAGGTCCGCCGCGCCCCCGGTGGGGTCCAAACTTAGGCACTGGCAGCTCAGCGCCGAGGGGGCCGCGAAGCAGTCCGGTATGGGAACCGGGCTGCCTGGCACGTCTCCACATAACCTCCATTTAATAATCATTCAAATCACCACGGATATCACTTATAATAAACCTCCTGCGTAAGCATTTGCAGTGAGTACCCGGCTTTCATTGCAGAAATTTTTACCCTCCGCTAACTCACATAAGCTTTCTACAAGCAATCATCAACTAGTTTGTCACTGCTTTTAAAGTAAGTACGTCCTTCATATATAATTATAAGTAAGTAGGAAGTAAATATACACATAAATATCTATTTGTCAGGGTGACATATAGAAACTATACCTAACTCATCACTATATAATAAACTAGCCTAATCTAAAGATAAGCTAAACTACAGTACTATGTCGATGGCCAATTACTAGATAAACTAAGTAAGTAAGCAAGTAATATAATCCTCTTCACTAACTATTCATTCGATACCAATTTTTAGGCATCAAAAACCTCCTTTGGCTATCACTACGCAAACAGCATCAACTTAATATCACTACCTCTTAAAGTAAGTACGTCCCTCTTATTAAATATAGGTAAAACTAAACACCATAATACTATCTCAGTAGTCAATTATTAAAATTATCCACTAAACTGATAGCAATTGAGGCGTGCTTGTCCGTATTGTAAAAAATATGGCCACTGAGACGGACGACAACACGACAATACCAGTATTCGCCCTAAGTAACCTCCTATCTACTCATAGCAGAAAACGAAGTAATTCGTCATTCGGCTTGCCGGCATTTCTGACTCCGCGATTTATTTTCCGACTAGATTTAATACATTGTTACATTTCATTTTATAAAGTACGGAAGTTTACGATCAAATACGAGATACAATCGGATAATTCTAACAATCAGTAATTCTTACATCATTTTACATATTCATCGTTTCGAAACGCGAAACAAAGTATTGAACCTACTTTAGAAATACGTGAGAAATTTATGATAAATCCAATTTGTTACTTAACTTTATTAGTTTCCATAACGAACGAATGAACATATTTAAATCTGTATTTAATCGCAAATTTAAACCACGATGAATAATGTTCTGTTAGCGATGTTTGTTACGTATAACAGTTGTATTATTATGATCGACTTCCTGGTTTGTCGATGAAATAGCAAATAAGAGAAAAGAGGAATATGGTTGTGTAAATGAAACAAGCAAGCGTGTACAGTACGTGCGGTTCCTATTAGTCTAACTGTTCAATGTATATATATGTCGGAGATGGAAGGACACCGGACCTTCCCCTGGAACTCCGGGAAAATCCGCAAAATCGTAATTAAAGTTTACAGTTGTAATTAAACAATTTGCCGTCATTCTGCCCAATTGTACTTGTTTGCGATTTGTGATAATAAACTTGGACTCAAGGCAACCATCAGTCGCCGAACGTAGCCGCGGTCAACGGGACGGGCGCTCCGTCTAGCAAAGGTGCGGAGCGGTGTTATGATCCTTATTAAAGGAACTACCCATAGAGGTATCGGACAGTAAAAAACATGCTAACGGTTCCTTAGGACAATGAATACCTGATGTTGAGGCACGTACACAGCACAAGTCTGGTTAGCAATTAAGATGTGTGCAAACGGACTGGCAGCTTTTGTCTCAAATCGACCAATCGACAGCGACGTCGATCCGAGGATCTTGTACTTAGACACCCCTCGGTAGTGTTATTGGGACGAAAATTCATTCTTTCTCGAGATTTCATCGGCGAAGGGAGTAGTACACGTTTGAGTTAGAGCAAGTATACCTACCCTCCCGTTGACCGTGGATTCGTTATCGAACCTAAGACCATTATCACTAGTGTCGCGAGCGTCTAATGTTGATTGTCGAATTGGTAGTGTTCATACTCATTGTATCAGGCCGTATCTTCGTTATAACACAACGCTGGCCAACTCCAAGAGAGGTCTTATCAAACGCCCGCAACCCTGTTCCTGACTCTTCTCCGACATATATATGTCGGGGTTTACATTGGAATTAGGGTTAGGGGCGTGAAACGAATCTTCGTTTGGATTACACATTGTCGTTATGCAATAGAGACATTGACTAGTGCAAATACGATTATTATAGAATTGGACAAGTAACCGTGGTAATTAGATTAGGTTCAGTATACGACCCCTAACTCTAATGATAACCCGACATATATATATATATATATATATATATGCAACGAGCGTAAATATCTTGTCTACAACTGTTGTTGGAATAAAGAGTACATTATAGCCTGTTACCTCGGCGTTATAATCCATTCGACTACCTCTATTATCTTCAGCGAAATAGGGGATCGATCAATTTCGTGGCGTTGATTATATTATCGTAACGGGAATTTACGACTCCTGTTGACGCGCTTCCTTGAGATCACGTTTCTCCGCGAATGGTTGACAAAACAGTAACATTTAAATGTTTCAGTCATGAATAATATTTTGGACATGATATTATTTACATATATTATAGATATATATTAATAGTCGCACAATTTTTTAATGAATTAAGAAAAAAAACCGAACTTATGACTTATGAACTGAAGTATCAGCCATAATGCAACGATAGGCATTATAAGTAAGTCAATAATTGATATAATAATAATCTTGATATCTGTAGAACGCATATCTTAAAAATCTAAAAGATAGCTGAATTATTCCTATTTAATTTTTTCTATTCAAAAACCTTTTATAACGAATGACCAGAACCACGATAAATAATTTACGATTGCAACTATAATGCATTTTTATATGCTACTAAGAACACCTACACCTGCTTATATGCAGTGTGATGGATCCTCGAGAAAGAGATGGCATTTGTCAGTTATTTTTTACATGTATCGATATAAAAGTGTAACGACACTAGCGGTTTTGGGCAACTTGTCTGAAAGCTAATTTCTCTACGATTTGAATGATATTGAAATATGTTGCAAGGCTCAACGTTGTGGACCATTTTTTCCTATACATATAACTGGTGACCGTTAGTTTACAAGTTATGTACAAAAAATATACAAACGAAACTTTGGGTCAGCTTTGCTAATAGATTACATTAACCCTTTTGTTCCTAACGCCCTATCTATTCGGCATGTACGATGTGACGTGATAAAATCGTTTGTTCTTTGTAACTGCAAGACAGGTTACATTCAAGACTTTCTTATTTATACGGAGGCTGGTACTACCACAGGGTCCTAACATAAGGACTGTGGTAAATCAGCAAGTATTGTAATGTCCCTCCTAGAACCATATTTAGGTAAAGGTCACACCCTTTGCGTCGACAATTGGTACGCAAGCCCCGCATTATTTGATATATTACACAAAAATTTTACAAATGCGTGTGGCACTGTAAAAGAGAAGAGAGAAGGAATACCAGAAGTGAAAAATTACAAAAAAGGAGAAGTGTGCTTTCGCTCGTCAGTAAATATATTAGCCATAAAATGGCACGATAAAAAAGAAATTTTCATAGTTTCAACAATACATACAGAAGAATTTGTGGATATATCAAACCACTACAGTGCACAGAAAATTTTACAGAAACTATCTCGTGTACACGACTATAATAAATTGATGTGTGCTGCATACAAGACCGACATGGTCATCAGCACTATAAATTTTACTCGCAAAACAACGAAATGGTACAAAAGAATATTTCTTCCACTATATTGATATGTATTTATGGAATTCATATTGTTTGTACAAATTGAAAACCAACAAAACAATATCAATTAAGAAATTTCAACTGAAACTAATAAATCAAATTTTGATGAAATAACAGAAAAAACAACCCGACGCCCTATTACATTCGGAAATAATCACTCATCAAGACTCAACGGAAGACATTTTCCTTCACTTTATGAAGCTACAGGAACAAATAGATCACGAAGGTGTATTGGGTGTGCGAGAAACGATAAAAGGCAAGAATCTCGTTATCAATGCCAAGAATGTGATGTTGGCTTGTATTATGCTTTCTTGCATGTTTCAAAACATATACAGAGATTAATAATTTAATTCAGTATGATTCGGATCTCAATTTAAAAATCATGGTGCCGCTGGCGGGTGGCAAGGTTGCTTGTCCGATCTGTGAGAAAAGGTAAGTTCACGTTTTCTTCATGACGCTATCAGACCTGGACGGGCACCTTGATCAACATCACATGGATGCTCGCATCCAGCTGGGATGTTTATATTGCGAAAGGAATTTCCCGAAGCTCCACGGGGCAAAGTGCCACATTCCAAATTGTAGTGACACTAGTCAAAGAAACAAAGGAGCGTATAATTCGAAGGTTGCCCCATGAGCTTCGGGACGCAGAGATGGTTATCCACTCACGAACGGCATGCGAAAACTGCCATAAGAAACAAGAAAAGAAGGGGAACGGACCCCCCAAACATAAGAAAATGGACGGTAGAGGAGGTAATTCGATAGAAATCGAAAGAAAAGATACTCCTACGCACATTGAGTTATTTAAAGAATGTCCTAATGCCGTTGTTAACAACGATCGTGCATGCCTGGAACCAGCCAGGCAACTACCTGAAGCGATTGTAGTGAAGATCTATGGAAGCTCTATGAGGATCTATGGAATTGGGTAGGACCATCCAATCCCCCAATCCCAGAAAATAGAGCCTCTGAGCTGATAATAAGTGAACTGTTTCCGCCGATAACCGCTGAGGATGTGAGCGAGAAACTTAGTAAGATCAGTAAAAAGCCTGCGACAGGACCAGATGGATTTCAAAAAGAACATTTAATGATATCTAGCCTGCCCGCAATATTGGCAAAAATATTCAACATTCTATGCTATAGAATGGTAACACCAAAACCAAATAAACCAAGCAGCCAGGTCGAGAATTGCAGACCTAAAATTAGAGACCCCATTCTCAGCCGAATTTTCTCTTCCATCCTCAATGGAAGGATAAGAAGGGGTATTGTGCTAAACTTACGGCAGAAAAGATTTACATCAGAGGATGGATGTAAAATTAACATAGACCTATTCATCGCTGCCTTTAGCCACAGTAAGAAAAATAACGGGGGAATATTCACAATCGTGGATATCTCCAACGCTTTCGACGCAATACCCCATTCGGCATTAAAACCTTGCCTGGCGTGTGCTGACCCCTATAATCGATTTAATCGACGGCATATATAACGAGGGCAAGACCGAAATCAAAACAAGAGATAATATAAGGGTCGAGATCAAGGTCCTTAGAGGATTCAAGCAGGGTGACTCTCTGTCGCCGCTGGTATTTAATCTGTGTCTATAGCCGCTGCTGGATGTAATAGAGGAGCAAACCAGTGGCACAAATGTCAGTCATGGGAGAAAAGTACCAATCTCTGACGACATGGTCCTACTTGGTGAAGACGAGAGGGAGGCACAGCGCCAAATGGATATGCTCCATGAATATCTGAAGGGCCTAGGAATGAATATTTCAGGAGAAAATAGCCAAACGTTCCAGGTGGTCGCGAAAAAGGACACCTGGTTCGTAAAAGAATCACGGATTAGGCTCGAAAAAATCAACATACCAACCGTTGACTCAGATGAGGCCTTCAGGTATATAGGAGCCAAAATAGGGCCTTGTAAGGGTATCTATTGTGGCATCATAGTGCCTGAAATTCTGAGCGTGGGCAGAAGAGTTAAAGAGCCCTCTCTGAAACTAATCCAAAAAATTTAGTTATTAACGAAGCACATCTTCCCTCGATGTATTTAACATCTGCTTATAAATCCACCAAGCAATAGCGTATTAAAACTGTTGGACAGCGAAGTCATTTAAGAAATAAAGGCCATATTACACCTAGTGCTTTCGACAGCCACCGGTTACTTCTACACTCCAAAAGCTAATGGATTAGGGGTACCGAGGTTCGAACACATTATAAAACTCGGTACCCTAAAAAGCGTATTAAACATTAAGAATTCAGTCGATCCAGCGGTATCTAGCTTGATCAATGAAGAAAACGACAGGAAGCTAAAGAAAATCGCAAACTCTCTAAGGATCAATTGGCCGGACACTTCCGAAGAGGTAGAAAAAGCTACAAAGCGACTAAAGAGCGTACATATTAAATAATGGCAAGAGTTGAAAAGTCAGGGGCATGGAGTTAATGACTTCTCAAAGAATAAAACTGGCAACGTGTGGCTTGAGGAATATAATCTGCACAAGCCCTCGAGAATCATCGATGCCGTAAGACTAAGGACAAACACCTTTGGGACACGGACTGTATTGACACGGGCCGACAAAAAGGTAGACGTAGCTTGCAGAAGATGTCGGGCCTAATCAGAAACCCACGGACTCATCTTAGGGTTGTGCCAACTCATCAAAGGTTTGGGGAGCGCGAGGCAGGTATGTGTTCTCGGGACGTAGGACCACGTCTTGGGAAACCCTGATGGATCTGATATTCTCCTACAGTCGGGTCGCGGCGGGTCGCACCCGTCAATTCGCCGATCCGGTGAGGAGAATCTCGGAGAAGTTGGTGGGCCCATGCCTGCCAAGACCACTCACCTCACCTTCTCGTGGGGCTCCCCGTCACCCTGCACCGGCCTTGACCGGGGTAGGGTGCGAAAGAGTGAGTGGCACCAGGATGGAAATTTGAGGATGACCTGGCGACAAACACACACAAATACATACAATCATGGATTTGGCTAAATGAAGAGAAAACGTATACGGTGCAGGGGAGGGCGACCCCAGTAGGCGCAGTCGTGGGTAGTCAAGTGGACCCCTCTGAGTAGTCATCTCACGACCACGGCCGTTCAAGAGTGGACCGCCAGGCCCCCGGACGTGTTTCTGCGCCAGGCGAGGCGGAAAACTGTAGGATGGAGGTTACCGAGGAATCTCCAAGAAGGACGACCAGAGGTTCGCTGAGAACCGCGGACAGGTCGGAGAGCATTTCTCTCGCTCCGGCCATGGTAGACGATGCCACTGATGGCAGAAGGACTGCGGACACGAGTAAAGTCTGACGACGAGGAGTCGGTTGCCTCGATCGCGTCGCGCTTGTCACAGGTGAAATTCGAGCAGCCATATGATAAACCAAAATTCCGAGCGCCTTATCACGTGTGACCATCCGGTCAGCACCTGTTCTCAGCCGCCTGGGTGGCATTCGGTCACTCCAGCCGTTCTTCGAAGTATGTACGAGCGAAGCCTTCTCCCACTCCAACGAATAAAAGAATATAAATGCTCCCTTCAAATTCATCCAGAAAGTCTGAAAAATTCTTAACTAGCCCAAGTATCAAAAGTGTATCATCGCGAACCGAAAATAATACTGTACAAATTGAATAGAAATAAAAGAACTCGATCTCCTGTTCGGAAATTGACAAGTTTCTTACTTTTATCTTAATTTTACGCTACATTTTTGCGATCCGTGCCAGGATCTATTCGCTTCAGTGTAAACGAAATCACAATTTCGGCATACGCGCATCATTGAAGATCGAAGGATCAGTGGACCACTGCGAATCTTTGCTACTGCGAAGTCCTGCAGCAACTTTCAACGTTCCACTACAGTGAAACTAGACGAGAGGACTACAGTCAGCGCAGAGCAAGCCTACGAATAAGATTCGGAATCTAGAACCAACCAGAGAGGAAACATCCCAGAGACTCCTCAACGGTCATAGCTACTACGGTAAGCTGAAAATCTGGATTCATTTTTACGTTACCGTGTGAGAAAACCAAGTTTCTCAAGCGTTTCGAGTCCAAATAGCAACAATAGTTCAGAATCAATAAGCTCAATTAGAATCATGTCCACATCACGAAAAGACAAAATCGAAACTATTGAAACCGTTTCTACAAACGGAGCTACGGATAATTCGATTCGTACCATACTCGACGCGATACAAAAACAAATTGAACTTCTTGCGTAACGTATAGAAGAGACACAACGGACAGCCGACAGTGAAAATAAGAAGCGTGCAGCGGAAATAGTACTATTAGGAAAAAATATCTCCAAAATAAAAATAGGACGCGACGCTACTACAGAACTAGGCTCCCTTATTACTATGGACGAATCTGTTGCCGCGAGAGATAGAACTTCCCCACCATGTGTTCCAATTCGAACAGAAGCGGACAACCATCCCTCTTACGAAGACCGTCTACCGCAATTCGCCTTTCTGAGCTTACGGGCCAAAGACGCGATCGCATGTATTCCACAATTAAACGGTGAAGACGATATCGAAGTAGAAGAATTCACACGCGAAGTACGTGAAATGCGAGCCATGTGTAGCGAACCCACGCAACTACTAAAAATGATCAAAATCGGGAAAATCACGGGTAAAGCCGCAATGGCCATCCGCAATATACCGATAAACAAATACGGACACCTGTACGATGCCCTACGACGAAACGTAGCCACCCAAGATTCCGTTAGAGAACAACAAGACCAGCTACGCGAAACGAGACAGCGTCACGACGAAAGTGTGCAAAGTTATATCATCAGGTTCCGCAGAGCGCTCAATAAGCTACAATACAGTATAACGAACGAATACTGTGACGAAATTACTAGACGAGCTATGAACGACAGGATTTTAAGAGACTCCGTAATCGATTTTATTCGAGGCCTGAAAAGCAAAATAGGACAATTACTACTTGCCAATCCACCATAGCCGAAAAGAAAGCCGTCGACATCGAGAGCGATTCTTCAGGGAAGATCGAAATCGACGACCAAAACCAATGGAACGATTACGACTCTCTGAGCAGCGACGACTAACAATCAATAATCCCAATCCAATCATTAGAAAACCAACTCCAACACCCAGTCCAATGCCAAGAATCTTCCGACAAACTGAACAAATACCACTTGCCCAAAGGACACAATTAAAATGCTTCAAATGCAATCAGATCGGACATGTCTCCAGTCAATGGAGAAATTTTTAAGCACCCGGCCAATTTCCGAGACCACCAGCAGTCCACAATCTCGAGACACACAAGGAAGAAACAGAGAAACCAATAGACCAGACTTACGAATTAACGCCACAACAGGAAGACTACCCACAGTACTTTTACGATTCGATGGACAACGACATAAATTCCTCGTTGACAGAGGAGCAGAAATTAACATACTGTTAGGGAAGTGATACATTTACACTGTACATGAGAGTGTGTGTGTAAGGGTTAGAGGGCGTCAAGGACTCAGTGGAAACAAAAGACTGTTGTCAGATGTTAGAAGAAAAACAATAGACAACGTTAGATCAGAAGGACGGTTTCAAGGTGGGAGGACCGAAATGTCAGAGTGTGCGAGTCGAAAAGTGTGTGTGTTGCGAGAGACAGAGCTAATCGAGTCGTCGAAGAGTAGAGTCGTTAGAGTTAATAGAGAAACCGAAGAGTGGAGTCGGTTGGCAACCAGCGTGCGTGCAAGACGTTCTTAGAGAGGAATATAGATGTATAACTGTTGTATGGGAAATATAGCCAATAATTTGTATTCCCAAATCCTCGAATTTCCTTAACATGGTAGCAGAGCGTGGTTACTAGTTTTGCAAGATATTTAGTGCGTGATTACGATCTTGCGAGTGAGTTTTCAGTAAAAAAAAAAAAAAAAGAAAAAAAAAACTTTCAGAGAAAAATATACTTCGAGCACGTAGGAACGCTTGAGTAAGAAAAGAAAAAAAGAAGAATCAATTAAAATGGAGAGATCGGAAATCATGATACCTATATTCGATGGTGAGGATTATGGAATGTGGAAGCAAAGAATCACGATGTTTCTCAAATATAAGGAATGCGAGGTTGTTACAACTAGAGTGAAGAACGAAAGAGACGATGAAGACTGGGACAAAAAGGATTTGAAGGCGATTAATATAATTTATAGTGCAATATCGAACAGACAATTGGAGTATGTTAGGGAAGGAAAAACGGCGTATGATATAATAAAAAGGTTCGATGAAATGTACTTGAAAGAGTCGACGGCACTGCAGATCGTATGCAGAAGGAGATTGGAAAACATAAGACTGGAGAACTACAGTGATTCAGCATCATTCTTTAACGATTTTGAGAAATTAATCAATGAATTAAAAGGTGCGGGCGCACAAGTAAGTGAGAGGGAAAAGCTGAATTACATGCTGAATACGTTACCCGAAGAATACAGCTACATAGCGGACATAATAGACGCATTGAAAGAAGAGAATCAAACGGTAGCGTATGTAAAAAATGAAATAGAGATAGCAGAGAAGAAAAATAAATCCAATCGAGGAGAAAGGCAAACCAACGCCTTTTCTGCAAAAAAGGAAGGATGCTTCAGATGTGGAAGATTAGGACACTTTGCGAGAGAGTGTCAAAATGGCGTCCAAGCGGGAAGCAGTAGCGGCTATTGGCATGGGCCAACACGTGGTCGAAACAGAGGAAGAGGGAACAAAGGCAATACGAGCAGAGGACGTGGAAACTTTCATCGTCAATCAACAACCGGCACGGGCGAGCATGGAAACTCAAGAGCAGACATATGGACAGCAACGGCGCACGCAGCAAACAGCAGTGAGACGAATGAAATAAGTAAGAACGAAATAGTGTGGCTATTAGATAGCGGTTGTACCGATCACATAATTAATAATATAAATTATTTCGATAACTCTATCGACCTAAAAGAACCGGTAAATATATATTTAGGCGATAATAGACCGATAAAAGCGACAAAAGTTGGGAATGTTATAAGTTATTTTGAAGCATTCGGAAAACAAAATGAAATAAATATGAGGAAAGTATTTTACGCGGCGGAAATGTCCGCAAATTTGATTAGTTTAGGTAAACTAACAGACAATAAGAATACGGTTATTTCCAAAGGAAATATTGCGAAAGTAATAGATGAGGATAATAAACTTACAGCTGTAGCGTTCAAAGAAAATGGGACATATAGAATAAAAAGTATATTGAAAGGGAAGAAGCACTTAGTAAACAGCGCCGAACGTAGTGGTATGAGTAAAAAGGAAAGATGGCATAGGATGCTAGGACACGTAAATTTTAAATATTTAGAGATTTTGGGTAAAAAGCAGCTAGTGACTGGCATACCGAATGAACTTGAAAAGGAACTTTTGAAATGTAGGGTGTGTATAGAAAGCAAAATGCATAACTTACCTTTCAAAAATAATCGAACTAAGGCTAGGGAAATAATGGAAATTATTCATACGGACGTATGTGGTCCCTTTAAGACCACCGGATTCAACGGAGAAAAATACTTCATTTCATTTATCGATGATTATAGTAAAATAGCTAGGATCTATTGTATAAAATCAAAAGATGAGGTCTTTGATTCTTTCGTACAGTTCGTAAATGAAGCCGAAAATTTAACGGGCAAGAGGTTAAAAATATTAAGATGCGATAATGGTAAAGAATATTTAAATAATCGAATTTATAAATTTGCTAGGGATAAAGGTATAAGAATAAATAATTGCCCAACATACGTACATGAATTAAACGGGACAGCGGAAAGGTATAATAGAACAGTGATGGACATGGCGCGTTGCTTGTTAGCGGAAGCGAAAGTACATAAAAGGTACTGGCCGGAAATAGTTTGTACAGCGGCATACTTGAAAAATCGAATATTAGCGAATACTATAGAAAGAAAGACACCTTTTGAAATATTCTTCGGGAGAAAACCAAGTGTTAAAAATCTACACCTATATGGAAGTAAAGTTTTTGTAAGAAGGCCAGAACAAAAAAGAGTTTCCAAATGGGACAAGAAGGCAGATATGGGAATTCTATTAGGATATAGTGAAGTAGGATACAGAGTCTTATTAGGTGGGAAAATAACAATAGCTAGACATGTAGAGGTCATAGAGACAGACACTAAATGTATCGGTTTTGAGGAAAATTCATTAGAGGCAGATAGAAATGATAGCGAAGATAACTATTCATTGGATGGTATGGATAAGGAAGAGTTAGAAGGTAGGAAAGATGAAAATAATAGTAGTATTGAAAGCTCAAACACTCCTAGGAGATCTACACGTATTAAGAAAACTCCAGTAAGGTATCCAGAAAAGGAAAATATTTGCGAGATTCATGCAAATTATTGTAAAGTAGATATCCCTCGTACATTTGAGGAGACGATTTGTTGCGAAAATAATGAAGTTTGGAAACAGGCTATGGATAAGGAAATAGAATGTCTCTATAAGAATAAAACTTGGAAATTGGTAGAAAGGGTAAAAGGCAAAGAAGTATTAGATGTAAAATGGGTTTACACGAAAAAATCAGAGGACAGGTATAAGGCTAGATTAGTGGTAAGGGGATTTCAACAAAGAAACGTAGCCGATGACATATATTCTCCAGTGGCGAGTAATCAGACCTTTAAGATATTGCTATCATATTGTTGTCAAAATGGATTAATAATTGAGCAAATGGATGTAGAAACTGCCTTTTTAAATGGTGAAGTAACCTCGGAGGTATATGTAAATCAACCAAAGGGATATGCGGACGGAACGAATAGAGTTTGTAAATTATCGAAATCGCTTTATGGGTTAAAAGAAAGTCCGAGGGACTGGTATGAGTGTTTTGATAAGTATGTGACGAGATTAGGTTTTAAAAAGAACAATATAGAGCTGTGCCTATATACTTATGGAGAGGGAGAAAATGTTGTTTATTTGTTAATATACGTAGACGATTTGTTGATTTGTAGTAAAAACAAAGGGAAGATACAAAGTGTAAAAAAATTATTAACTGATAAATTTGAAATGAAAGATTTAGGTGAAGTAAAAGAATATCCTGGAATAAATATAGAGTATGATTATTTAAAAAAAGAAATGAGATTAAGCCAAAAGAAATACATAGAATCATTAGCAAACAAATATAAATTACATAACAGCAAATTGTACTGTACACCTATGGAGACCAACTTAAAAATTGAAAAAGCTGAGAGAAATAGAGAGACCATTGGATACAAGAATTTAATTGGCGCATTGCTGTATATTAGTGTAAATACCAGACCCGATATAAGTTATAGTGTGAATTATCTGAGTAGATTTCAAGATTGTTGTAACGAGACACATTTTAAATATGCCTTGCGAATATTGAAATATTTGTACCGGACTAGAGATTTAGGGCTACATTATAAAAGAAATGAAAAGTGCGAAACGATAGATTGTTATGTGGACGCTGATTGGGCAGGAGATCATATAGATAGGAAATCGACTTCTGGGTATGTAATTAGATTGTATGGAAATGTAATTGGATGGAAGTCTAAAAAACAAAGGTGTGTGACAAAAGCCTCGACGTATGCAGAGTATGTAGCTCTATCGGAAGCGGTGAGCGAAGTAATGACTATCAGAGAACTAATGAAAATCTTCGATGTAAATGTAGACGATAACCCTGTAAGAATCTATGAGGATAACTCTGGAGTAATGAGTATAGCAAAATACGGACCTTTTACAAAAAATTCTAAACACATCGAAGTTCATTACCACTACGTTCACGAGTACGTAAAGGAAAATAAGATAAACATAATAAAAGTAAGTACAGAAGAAAACACTGCGGATATTTTTACGAAGGCACTGTGTAGAGAGAAATTTGAAAGGTTTAGGTCATGGATGAATGTAAAACAAGAGAAATGTAAATAAAGCGATAAATGTTAAATATTTTGTTAATTCGACAGGTATGTAAATAAAATTAAGTGTACAGTATAAATGTAAGGAGGCGTGTTAGGGAAGTGATACATTTACACTGTACATGAGAGTGTGTGTGTAAGGGTTAGAGGGCGTCAAGGACTCAGTGGAAACAAAAGACTGTTGTAAGATGTTAGAAGAAAAACAATAGACAACGTTAGATCAGAAGGACGGTTTCAAGGTGGGACGACCGAAAGGTCAGAGTGTGCGAGTCGAAAAGTGTGTGTGTTGCGAGAGACAGAGCTAATCGAGTCGTCGAAGAGTAGAGTCGTTAGAGTTAATAGAGAAACCGAAGAGTGGAGTCGGTTGGCAACCAGCGTGCGTGCAAGACGTTCTTAGAGAGGAATATAGATGTATAACTGTTGTATGGGAAATATAGCCAATAATTTGTATTCCCAAATCCTCGAATTTCCTTAACACATACTCAAGCGAAGATGCGTATTACGACCAAGAATAACAAAAGAACGAAAATTCTCGATGGGACATTCTAAATTTAAAACTAAGGAACACGCCTTGGTAAAACTATTTGGCAAAACTCTGGAATTCTTTGTGGTAGAAGACAACTTTCCAATTATAGAAGACGGCATACTCGGTTTACCAGCCCTATCTAAATTCGAATTTGAACTCTCAAATCAACAATTAAAACTTGACAATAATATTCTTTTATTGCAACAGGAAAACGACGTATCTCCAAAACAAGCAGTGTCAAAAACAGTCTACCTGGAAGGAAAACCGACAACGATATGCTTTATCAATGGTGGTGAGTGCCTAGCCAAAATGACCAATTTTGTCGAAAATTCAAACACGTACGATCAAGTCTCCACGTTGAAAGATTTAGTCTGACTTTCGCATATAGAGAAAACTCTCTATAGAGAACCAATCGAAAAGATATTGCTGTTTTACCTCGACGTATTCAATCTAGAGACCGACTTATTACCATGCACTAACCTTGCTAAACACACAATAACGTTAAAAGAAAATAAAATCATTAACACAAAATCTTACCGACCGCTTGAATGCCACAAAGAGGAAATCGAACAACAAATGGACGACATGCTACAAAAGAACATCATAGAACCATCTGATTCTCTTTACAATTCAACAGTCTGGGTACTACCAAAAAAGGCAGACGCCTCAGGGAAACAGAAATGGCGAATTGTAATAGACTTCAGAAAAGTAAACGAGCTAACTAACCAGGACGCATATCCATTACCTGACATAGACGACATACTATCCCAACTAGGCAACGCAAAATTTTTCTCAGCCCTCGATTTATCCTAAACGCATACAACAACATATAGAATCATGCGACACCTGCCAAACATCTAAAGCTACACGTATCAGACCGCACGAAGAACCTTGTATCATCGATCCAAACCCCTCGATCCAAACGATAAAGTTGCTATGGGCTTATTAGGCCTACTGAAAAAGACGAAAAAAGGCAATCAGTACATTCTATCCATACATGACGAATTGATAAAATACTTAATACTCGTACCACTAAAAACTCAGCAAACGGAAACAATTTGGAACGCACTCTTGAATCATTACATTTACATCTTTTCCGCTCCAAAAAAGATATTAACTGACCGCGGACAGAATTTTATATCTAGTTTGATGCAACAGTACGAAGACGTGTTCAAAATCAAACATAGCAAAACAAAGTAACGGATCTTTAGAACGGACACACGCAGTAGTAACACACATGTTAAAATCGATACAGCGAAATTCGGATGAAGAATGGGACGATCAACTTAACTTTGTATGTCTTGCATATAACACAATGACACACGACTCCACTGGTTACACGCCATTCGAACTCACATTCGGACACCAAGCCAATCTTCCCTCCACAATATCCAAGAATCCCCAACGCATATACGCAGACGAAGTCACGTTCCGCAAAAAAGAATGGGACTCTAGACTCCGGCACGCTCGCGAAACATTGATCAAAAGTAAACAGCGATATCAGCGCGATCAAAGACGTAAAATTATAAAACCTCAATCAGTTTTCAAAGAAGGAGACTCCGTTTTAATACATAACGATCATAAAAGGCATAAACTTGATGTGGAATGGTTAGGACCATACACGATTGATAAAGTATGTACTCCGTACTATCTGATTCAAGACAAAAAGATACACGGTAATGGTTTAAAACCTTACTTTCCAGGTCGGCGCTTCTCTTTGCCGGAATAGTATCCGCGCAAATAAATATTACACCATTAGAAGGAAACTCTGTATTCGTAGAAAACATAGGAAAAGGATATTTGTACAGCGATATTGCCAATGTTATAGTAGGATTAGACACTAGCGACATATACGAGCAGATCAGCACAATAGAATCATATAAATTAACAATAGACTCACATGCGATCAGCAAAGAATACGCTGAAGAGTTAGACGGATTACAAAATCGTATCAATAACCTAAAACAACTCGCAAAACACTTAAAAGCGTTAACACATACCCGAAGCACACGAGGTTTACTCAACATCATAGGTTCCGTATCGAAATGTCTGTTCGGAACTCTCGACGATAACGATCTTACGCTCATAAACGAGAATATGGACAAACTATTCGATGACAATAATAAAATCAAGACCATAATAGCTAATCAAACAGCACTTATTAGAAAAATTGTAAACTCAGAAAAGCTAAACCCTTTAGAGAAATCACATAGCGATATATTAAAACAACAACGGCAGGCAAATATCGATAGATTTATGCTTAAGATAATCATGAAACTCGACACTGCGATACAAACTTTACTCTTCCAATTAGATGAAATACTTAACGTCATGATATTAGGCAAACAAGGAACAATTAGTCCACAAATACTCGGCCCCGATGTTCGAGATTTGGCGGGGGGTTGCCTGGTAAGTACCGCTACGGCATGATCACCAGACGCGAGCCTCAATCAGGGCGACCGTCAAGGGTACCGTAATGCGGACCCGTCATAAACAGTGGGCCTATTGTTCAGACCAGGTGCTTTAGGACCTCAGGGAAAAAACCCATAAACTACAAAATTGCGTTAGTTTATGCTACATCGCATCCGACTGGTTGTTAGTAAGTTGTGCGTCGCAGATATGGTCCTTCGAGCCGGATTTGGTGCCGTTGGAGGAAGCATCAGTCCGAAGGAAATCAGAATCAGGTAGCTACAATCTACAGAGTGTCACCACCGGGAAGAAATCACCTTCATCACAAGAACCTACACAAAATATCAGCCGTATTCGGTGCCGTTGGAGGAAGCATCAGTCCGGAGGATATCAGAATCCACGAGCTACAATCAACAGAGTGTCACCATCGGGAAGGAATCAGCTTCATCAGAAGGTATACGACGCAACATCCCGTTGCACCGTAACCGGCGTTCACGAACAGCCGAGGTAGGCCTATCACGACTAAGGTAAGCCGCACACTTGTTAGTCGCGAAGCACCTCAGACGCCGAACCTACGTAAATTATCAGAGCTAGCGGGCGCCAAGCCACCATGGCCCCTACCAGGAAGAACGCATAAGACAATTGAAGCAGAAGCGGGAAGTATTTAAACAGGAATTGGCGAGATTTCGAACGATCCTTGATAACCATGAGGCAAAGGGATCAGTAAACACCGTTCAATTTATGTTAAAAGACATGGAAGCCGAATACGTAACATATAAAAAGCATCAATGCCACTTAGACGAGATAGACGAGGGACAGACAATACAGGAGCGACTGGACATTAAACAGGAGTTCTTAGACTGTAAAGGACGCGCCACAGATATAATTGAGCGAGCTAAGGAACGGAGCAGAGACGCAATAGACAGGAATACGCCCATCGTACCGTGCACATCGCATTAGAGCTAGGGTATCCGGAGATTGCTATACCGAAAATGCAGCTACCGACCTTTTCAGGAGCGTACGAAGATTGGCCCGGATTCGCGGATCAATTCCGCTACACGATACACGAAAATGTCCGACTTGATGATTGTACGCGACTGCTGTATCTACGATCGTGCTTAACGCAGGAAGCGGCCGACTCGATAGCATCCTTAGCAAACACTGCTAGCAACTATTCAGCGGCATGGGAACTTTTGGAAGAACGGTATAATCAGCCAACGACAATCGTGAACAACCATTTGAAGGCGCTATTCGACGCGTCCCCCTTGCAACGGCCATCGTACCAAGAAATACGAGCCTACTTAAATCAAAGCGAAGCCCATTATAAGGCTCTGCAAGCCCTCCGCTGATACTCTGCTGCTATACTTGCTCACCTTCAAACTGGACCCCGAGACAGAGTTTCGATGGAAGGAGAGGATAGCTTACACACCGTTTCCAAGCGTCGGAGACCTGTTCGACTTCCTACACGATCACTGCAAATTATTAGAAGCCACCAGATCAACCTACCAAAATCCACCACGCCCTACAACCTACCCGGAAAGGTCACGCGTTCGGAATCAAAACAGCAGACGCAAGCTGATCACAAACCACACCTCCGTCGCACAACCTCAAAGCCCGTGCAGTCTGTGCAACGGATCTCACACACCTCGAAACTGTAGAAAATTTTTGGTGATATCAGTTCCGGAGAGAGCAAACCTCGTGAGAGAGAAGAGGCCCTGCTACAACTGGCTGCGGAGCACACACTCCGCGGAGGAATGCAGATCTGGCAGCTGCATGCTGTGCAATAAACGACAGCACACCCTCCTCCATGCGAACGTAGACAAGCCAGAACAACCAAGTCACTCCAATTCAGCCGGCCTGTCATCTAGGACAGATCCGACCGTTGTTCTATCTACAGCGATTATAAACATCAGGGATCGAACTGAAACCATGCAACAGTGCCGAGTCTTGTTGGACTCCGGCTCCCAGGCTCATCTGCTGACCAGCGAGGCGTGTAAGCGGCTCGGGCTACCCACACAAAGGGTAGATATACCGCTGTGTGGTGCCAATCAAATGGAATCACAGATTCGCCAAATGACTCGAGCAAGGATTCAGTCATGAATCAGTGATTATCAGACAGAACTGACGTTTTTGGTCATGGATCAGATTTCGCAGGCCGTGCCAGCCGACGATATCGAGTTGGACATCTTAAACTTGCCAGAACATATCCCATTAGCGGATCGAACATTCTATCGGTCATCAGGCATCGACGGGCTCATCGGAGCCCAGCTGTTTTGGGATCTCCTGCGCGAAGGAAGGATAGTCTCAGCCAACCCGACCCTGCAGTTACGAAACACCGAGTTAGGTTGGATCGTCACCGGGGAGACAGTCGCGAGGAGACAACCACAGACGACCAACTGCAACGTGACACTTCAAGCATTACAGGAGGAAGTACACAAGTTCTGGACCATCGAAGAAGGTCCGTCCAGGAGAAGGTGGTCCTCAGAGGAACAAGCGTGTGAAACGCATTACGTGACCCACACAACTCGCGAGGCAACTGGCCGGTACAAGGTCCGCTTGCCCTTTAAGAACGAGAGTGCCAAGCTGGGGGATACCTACCAGTTAGCCCTAAAGAGGTTCCTTTCATTAGAACACTCCCTGCAGCAAAGGCCGACCCTCAAGACACAATATCATGAATTTCTGCGCGAATATGAGACCCTGGGTCACATGTCCGAACTCCCGAACGACTCACGTGATGGATGCTATCTCCCACACCACCCCGTTCTCAAGTCAGACAGCGTCACCACCAAGGTGCGCGTCATCTTTGATGCGTCTGCCCGATCATCGGCCGAAAACTCATTAAACGAACTTCTCATGGTAGGACCCACCATTCAGGACGACCTCTGTAGCCTACTTCTCAGATTTAGAACGTACAAATACGTACTTGCAGCGGACATCGCCAAGGTGTATCGGCAGATAAACATGCACCCCAATGACCGGCCGTATCAAAAAATCTTGTGGAGAGAGGACATCAATGAACCAATAAGAATCTATCGACTGAACACGGTGACCTACGGAACGGCGCCCGCACCATACTTAGCCGTCCGCACTCTACACCAATTAACTCAAGACGAAGAACCAAACTACCCGGTGGCGGCGCAGACACTGACACAGGATTTCTATGTCGACGATTTGTTGACAGGAGAAAACTCTTTGGAGAAAGCAAGGGCGCTGCGAGATCAACTCATCGACGTAAACAGAAAGGGGGGATTCGAACTCCGGCAGTGGATCTCCAATGAGGCCCAATTACTGGCGCCACTACGCAGGAAGTCAGATCAGTCGAACCACCTATCGCTGGATGACAAGGGTACTACGAAGACACTGGGACTACAGTGGACAGCTACCCAGGATAGGTTGGAATACTCGTCCAGCCAACCCACGAAAGCTCACAAGGTTACGAAAAGGGCGATCCTCGCAAGAGTCGCTCAACTATTCGATCCGTTGGGGCAATAGTGCAAGCAAAATTAATACTACAGGCGCTGTGGAAAGGTCACGTGGAATGGGACGAGGTAGTACCAAGGGACATTCAGGCGGCATGGACGAGCTTCCAAGCCCAAATACAAAGGATTCACCGAATTACCATCCCGAGGCGGGTCACGATAGCTGATACCGTCGACGTGCAACTACACGGATTCGCAGATGCGAGTGAACGGGCGTACGGAGCCTGCATCTACATCCGTAGCACAGACAACACCAACCGACATCAAACATTTTTGCTATGCTCAAAGTCCAGAATAGCACCATTGAAGACGCAAACCCTACCCCAACTGGAATTGTGCGCAGCAGTATTATTAATCAAATTAGTTCGAAGCGTTACCAAAGCATTGACCCTTACATTTCGAAAAATTATCCTCTGGTCCGATTCTACCATAGTATTGCACTGGATCAATACACCACCACATACACTGAAAACGTTCGTAGCGAACAGAGTGACGGAAATCTTGCAAGGTAGCACCGAGAAGCTGTGGCGACATGAGCCATCAGAAGACAATGCGGCAGACACCCTATCGCGAGGCGCAGAGCTGGACGACCTCATACACCACAAGACTTGGTATCAGGGACCTCACTGGCTGGAGCCAGAGGACGCCTGGCCACGCGAGGAACTCACACCTATCGAAATACCGGAACAACGAAGGGTAATAACCCTACAAACCAGCACACCGACTGATCTTCAAATCTTAGAAAGGTTTTCATCGTTCCCATTACTCACACGGGTCGTCGCCTACTGTCTAAGATTCGCCAACAACACCAGGCAGCATTCAAGACGCGGAGGACAGCTAACGATAGAAGAACTAGATCAAGCTACCTGTCGAGTCATACGCTTATTGCAAAAAACGGCCTTTCCAACCGAAATGCAGGACTTACGTGCGACATCACCACCGAGCAAATCAAATCGGCTAATCTCGTTAAGCCCATTCCTAGACGCAGAGGGGATAATCAGAGTCGGCGGCAGGCTCGCTCATTCAGGGTTGAGGTACGAACAGAAACACCTCGCCGTTCTGCCTCCACAGCATCATCTCACTAATCTGATTATTCGAGAGACACACATTAGACAGGGTCACAGCGGGGTGCAAGGAACTCTACATGTAGTACGACAAGCATACTGGCCGATCAATGGAAGAGTTGCGGTGAAGGCGGCAATCCGGAAATGTGTAATATGCCGCAGAATGCAAGCCAGAGCCCCGCAATATCCAATATTGCCAGCGAACAGAGTTAAATTGGAGCGACCGTTCTTAGTGGTGGGCATCGACGCTAATAACGTTCAAGGCTCGCGATAAACAACCGATCAGTTGCCATCCGACTGGTTGTTAGTAAGTTGTGCGTCACAACACCCGATGAATTTATAGAAAATTACGCCAAGGCAACAGGTAGCCAGATGTACGACATCGCGATTTCTGCCAAAACCGAACATTTTTAATACATACTCGACATCGGTAATCTTAAAATCTTCACAATAGATGACAAAATATTTTTCAAAATCATAGTACCTTTAGTCTCTAACACAGAATGGAACATATTACAGGTATATCCTATCCCGAGTAAGAGAAATGGAGTATTTTTGGCTCCAGAAGTCGAATATCAGATATATTTAACCTCTGGTCTTTTATTTACAAACGCTGATATCGAGTACTTTAACAAACTTTTTAAGAATCGAGCCGGAATCATTATATGCAACAAACACTATCAATCCATGACAGAAACTCGAGAATCGATAGTCGCAGCGGAATAATAAACTTCAAACCTCACATTGAACATTGCCAAATAATTGTACTTAAGATTGAAGACATTAGCTTTATACCGCTCAAAACTAGCAACTGCTACATTGCGATACCAGCAAATCCGATAGAAATAGACACAATTTACCAAACGAAACATACATTGCAAAAACTTGACAAGCCTTCCATCATAAGAGCCAACACTTCTTGCGATATATTGTACAAAAATGAACACATGCGTATGGGCGAAACAGAAAACGAAGTCAAATACGAAATCAAAACAAAAACCCTAGCGCTCAAAACAAACGATAGTTTCATTCATCTGTTAGTAAACTCGAGCGAGCACCAAAGATAATAGATAATTTACAAGGCTATAAAACCACGATCGATAAAATAGGCGACGAGATAGAAACTCTTAATTTCGAACATAGAATCAAAAGTATACAGTATTGGGGACTAACCACGCTCCAGATATTAGGGTACATGGCATTAGGCATACTAGGTATACATGGATTAAACATAATAGGGGTATTCAAATGCATCAGGAAATGTATACCGAACAAATTATGTATCAATCTATTTTGCTGCCGAAATGAAACCGTAATTAACAGCCACAGTGCGACAGCGACAGCCAGTACCACGCACCCTGGCCTCGACACCCAACATCTATATTCCAACCAACACATACCACCTAGATGAAGAGGACGAATCAGCTGTAATTTTCAAGCCACGTCAAGTCCGATTCCACAAAAGTCTTCTGAAGAAAACTTGAGAGACCAAGTTCAATCTAAGAAGAGGGGAATGTCACAGGTGAAATTCGAGCAGCCATATGATAAACCAAAATTCCGAGCGCCTTATCACGTGTAACCGTCCGGTCAGCATCCGTTCTCAGCCGCCTGGGTGGCATTCGGTCACTCTAGCCGTTCTCCGAAATATATGATAAGTATGAGCAAAGCCTTCTTCCACTCCAACGAATAAAAGAATATAAATGCTCCCTTCAAAATCATCCAGTCAGTCTGAAAAATTCTCAACTAGCCCAAGTATGAAAAGTGTATCATCGCGAACCGAACATAATACTGTACAAATTGAGTAAAAATAAAAAGAACTCGATCTCCTGTTCGGAAATTGACAAGTTTCTTGTTTTTATCTTAATTATACGCTATACCCTCACCGGGGCTGATACGAAGGAAGAAGTATTATCGGTGAGACACGAACTCACGGACCTTCTCAGATCGGCCGGTTTAAACATCCGGGAATGGGCATCCAACGATAAGGACATACTGCGAGGACTATCCGAAAAAGACACAAATCGAAGACTACAATTAGGTGAGTCACAAACTTTAAAAACATTAGGTATTTATTAGGATTCCCAGGACAACGCAATCCTTTACTCAGTGGAACCCACAGCGACCACCACTCGTCACAAAACGACCAACTAGTTCGGTAATAGCCCGAATTTATGATCCAATAGGATTGCTCGTGTCAGTGAATGTTAGAGCAAAAATCTTACTTCAACGCGGCTGGGCATTAAAAATCGACTGGGATGAATCCCTTCCAGGAGAGTTGCATACAGAATGCAACCGATATTACATCCAACTACCCTTACTTAATGATATTCGGTTCCCTCGTAAAACAATAGTCAAAGCAGCTAATAACATAAAATTACGCGGTTTTTGCGACGCCAGTGAAAAGGCATACGGAGCATGTGTATATCTGCGTAGTGTCAACTCTGATGGACATATACAAACTCAATTACTTACTGCGCGATCAAAAATGGCGCCGCTAAAATCTCTAACTATCCCAAGACTCGAATTAAGCTGAGCATTGCTTCTCACCTCGCTAATGTCCATGGTAAGTAAATCACTTACTATAAATGTTTCTCGGATCGTGTATTGGACTAATTCCACTATAGTGCTCCAGTGGATCAAGTCCTCGCCACACACGTTAAAAACCTTCGTGACCGACATCGCCGAATGGCGTCATGTGCCCCCCGACGACAACCCAGCGGATCTAATCTCCCGAGGGCAGACTCCCAAGGAATTCCTGCGTCCGACCATTTGGAAAAACGGACCCGAATGGCTTAAGCAACAAGAGGAAAACTGGCCGATCTGGATCCCCACACCGTTGGGAGAAATACCGGAACAAAAAAAGACGATCTGTCTAACAACGATAACACAATCCTCCACCGATATTCGTCTTGGACAAGACTAATAAGAGTCGTCGTTTGGTGTCTCCGATGGAGACATAAACAAAACCGATCTGCCCATCTAACAACAGAAGAATTAACTACGGCACACAACAAATTAATCAAAATAATGCAATCCAGTCATTTCGTGACTGTAATTCGGACACTCCAGAAAAATCGAAGCAGGAACGTTGGAGGAAAACTACTGCCACTAAATCCCTTCCTCGATGAAGATGGGATACTACGAATCGGAGGACGACTAACCAACTCAGCTATACCCTTCAGTCAAAAGCACCCAATTATTTTGCCGAAGTCCACTGTAACAGAGCTCATTATAAATCAAGAACACCAGAACAACCATCACACAGGGACACAAGCTACACTATACGCGGTGAGACTGCGCTATTGACCGATCGACGGCCGTAGCCAAGTGTGGCGCACTATCAAAAGGTGTGTCCGCTGCTGCAGAGCCAACCCTCCACCAGTAGAATACCTGATGGGTGATTTGCCAGAGGCGCGTATTATCGAATCGCGTCCGTTCACGAACGTTGGAATCGATTACTGCGGCCCATTCTATATCAAGGAGAGGAGGGATAGCAACCGCCGTAATGTCAAGATTTACGTTGCCATATTCGTCTGTCTGGCAACAAAGGCTGTCCACATAAAGTTGGTCAGCAATCTAACCACCGACGCCTTCCTGGCCGCTCTACGACGATTCATATCACGACGAGGATACTACACAACCATCCTTACAGACAATGGTCTGGTAACTGACAATTTTGTCGGGGCTAACCGGGAATTGCAAGAACTTCGGATCCTATTGCAGTCCGACGACCACAAGGAAAGGGTATAGAGTTTTCTCGCCGATCGACAGATACAATGGCGTTTCAATCCTCCAAACTCACCACAGTTTGGCGGTTTATGGGAAGCCGCGGTGAAATCTTTCAAACGCCATCTCATTCGCGTCGTCGGCACGGAACTCTTGACTTTCGAGCATCTTAACATCCTTCTTATTGAAATTGAAGTCATTCTCAATTCACACCCACTGACTCCCATATCATCCGATCCGAAGGATCCCCCTGTCCTTACTTCCGCTCTAATCGGTGACACGCTAACGAGTTTACGGGAGCTACCAGAAATTCTGGGAAGTATAGCTTCAGAGCTGCCTTTATACAACTATTTTATGCCGGTTGCCATTGAGGGAATTGATGGGAAAATAAAAAGAATTAGAAATAAGACAGCGGCAGGGCCAGACGGGCTATTAAAGAATGTTGAAGTGGTTACCACTTCTAAGAAAACTCTACATCTGGTCTTTTTAGTTTTCTCAAGCACTGAAGCTATCGACAGCGCGTAGACAAAAGACTGCGACGAAGTCAGGCCATAAACAGTAGACAGGCGACGTTGGCTTCGGGGTTTTTTAGTTATTGGGTAACATAGCTAGCGTGCGAATCTGGGCCAGCTCAAATTGTATTCTTACTTATTACACTTCTATTTAAATATATTTTCTGCCTTACAATTTATCCACGTGTTTTCTCTGTTTACACATCGAATAACCTCAACAAAGGAGAATCTGCAAATACCTGGCTTGCCCATAATATTAGCAAAGTAATTTAATATATTATGGTATAGTTCCTATTTTCCTTCCGTACGGTCGGAAAATAGGACAACCTTAATACCAAAGGCTAATAAAGATGGAAATATGGTCGAGAACTGGCGACCAATTATGATTGGTCCAATTTTAGGCCACATTTTCTCATCAGTCCTCGATGGGCGGCTAAGACGGTGTATAGATCAAAACATAAGGCACAAAGGATTTACATCCGAAAGTGGATGCAAAATCAATATTGACCTAATGAACGCAGCCTTAAATTATAGTAAAAGAAATCGAAGGGGAGTGTTCACAATAGTGGACATCTCTAAGGCCTTCGATACTATACCCCATTCGGCTATAAAACCGTGTCTGGCGAGAGAAGGCGTTCCGACCCCTATAATTGAAATTATATATGAAATGTACAAAGGATGTAAAACTACGATCAAAACGAATAATATTATAGGGGTCGAGGTAGAAATTCTCAGAGAAGTCAAGCAGGGTGATCCTTTATCACCGCTGCTGTTTAACTTATGTCTCGAGCCGCTGCTTGAAGTAATCGAAAAGAATATCGGTGGCATTAATGTAAACGAAGGGAACAAAGTCTCTGTGCTGGCCTTCGCAGGCCGCATCGTCTTGCTTGATGAAGATGAGAGGGAGGCACAAAGCCAGATGGGCGAGCTTCAGAAATACCTGGAGAAGTCGGGGCATGAAAATATCAGCAGAGAAAAGTCAAATATTCCAGGTAATAGCGAAAAAAGACACCTGGTTTATTAAAGATCCGGCAAAAAAATTGGTAAAGTAAGGATACCCGGAAGAGTCCCAGAAAGAGCCTTCAGGCATTTGGCTAAAGTTGGGAGTGGGGGAGCATGAGGTAGATTTATCCCATATCACGAATATACAATATAAGCAGGAGACAGAGAATCTGATTCGAAATTATAAGCCGCAGAAAACGCTCGAAGTAGGGGTTGAAATGAATCTAATATTACAAGATGATCTTCCCAGTTATAAAAGACCGCGAAGGTTATCCCCGCAAGATAAGGTTGAAGTCAACGGTCAGATTAAAATGTGGCTGAAAGATGAAATAATGCGCCAGTCACATTCCGACTATGCAAGCAGGATCGCGTTGGTCGAAAAAAAAGATGGTTCAACTAGAATTTGCGTCGATTATAGGCGACTGAATCGAAAAGTAGTGAAAGACAGATACCCGCTACCCTTGATCGAGGATTAATTAGATTTGTTACAGGGATCGAAAGTATTCAGTACGTTGGACCTCAAGAATAGATTCTTTCGTGTTTCTGTCGGAGAAAGTAGCAGGAAATATACAGCATTTACAGTTCCAACAGTATGAATTTATTAGTGTGCCGTTCGGATTATGCAATTCACCAGCTGTTTTTCAGAAATTCATAAACGCAGTTTTCAAAGGAATGATCGTGACAGGGCATATGCTGATATGGCAACCTGATGAAAGGCATCCTGTCTTCCATGGAATAGTGTGGAGATTACAAGGAAAGAGGAAGAAGGAGAAGGAGAGAGTCTGTCGAGGTTAAAAAAGGGGCAAACAGGGCAGAGATGCAGAGAGAAGTGACGATAGCTAAGGGCGGATACCCGATGAGTGCGAAGAGGAGCGCCATCTATTGGTGGAGCTATGAGCTCGCTACGTTAATGAGCGAACTCTACGAACTAGAAGAAGAGCTCAGCGAGCGGTGGCGGCCCGCAAGGATGATGCCGAGGTCCTGATGGCCGAATTCAAGGATGCTAGGAGGTGACTGAAAAAGGCCATCGGGCGTAGCAAGGAGGAGAGTTGGAAGGGGTTCCGCGCCACCTTATATCAGGATCCATGGGGCAGATCGTATCGTGTAGTGAGGAAGAAACTGATGCGGTCGGCGCCAATGGAGCCCCTTGGATGAGATAGAGTGGAGGAAATCCTGGATGACCTCTTTATCACCAGGCAGGAACTGCGACCGCCTACACAGGAAGAGACATCGATCTTAACAAGGAAGAGGATACCGACGATTTTTAACATTCACGTGAGTGGGGGGGAGATTTCCACTAGCCGTGTTGTGAAGTACCTAGGGATAGTGTTGGATAGTGCTAGGGGATTCTCCGCCCACCTCAAAGCAGTTTGTGATAAACGTGACTGTCAGGTATGGCCGAATGTAGTATCATGAACGAGAGGACTAAGGGGTGTTGTGTGGATCACAAACAAGCGGTTGCTCAGCATGTGCGTACTGGAGCTAAGACAAAAGGCAAGGGAATGCTAGGGGACGATAAACGAATTAACAGGAGTATGAATTGAGAAGTCAGAGAGTGCGGATTGCGTTGCCGAGATAGTGTTGTTAGCGTTGTTAAAGGAGAGTTGAATTTGCGTTGACGAGAATTGTTAGTTAATTATCTAGTTGTTTTAATTATTATACGTTTCTTGCAATTGGGTCATGTTTAATAACCACTGTTTTATTAACATCTGTTTAATCCATTTATCATTAATAAACTAATCATAATAATTTACGATACTACAATATAGACATTTGATAACTAATAACACAAGTTTAAGGTGTAGAGTAGGGACTCCAGTACCAATGTAGTTCCGGATGGAAAAGCGGGTCCCGCTGCGTCGTCATATTATCCCTTCTGAGGACGACTCTGAACAGGTATCCAATGTCAAGAGCGCTATAATTGTCTGAATAACTACCGACATTGGCGCTGAGATTATGCGGGAGATAGAGGAGGTGCAGCTATCACCCCTTCTAAAAGCCTGAAGGCTACCTACGTTCATAGGCTCAGGTAGCCATCCCATAAAGTACGACCGGTTAGAGTATACGCGCTTCTGCGTGAAACGATGCGTATCCTCGAAAATGAGGTTAATCTCTTCCAGGCGACGGTGGCGAGTCCAACCTTAGGGCGACTTCAAGAGGTGTGGATCATTCCAAGAGGTTTCGTCATTCCGGCAATGAATTTGGGAAGAGATCGCGGTGCCTCATAGAAGCTCGGACAATGAGATGTCATTCGCATGTCAACGTCGGCACTCAGGAAATGTCTTATTAGACACTAGTTACCTTCAAAAGATAAAGAAATTCTCACCTGGCCTGGCCAAAATAATGCTCTAAAGGAAACCGGCCACGTTGCTGCTATTATCCTTGCGAAAGGCATAGTTACAAGATATTACAACAATATTCTATGACAAAGAACAAGTTAACTTCATTATATTATAAGATTTCTGTCGTAAAACGATGTAGTCAGAAACTTTTCCACGTAACTGTATATATAAATTAGTAACAAATTAGCAACACTGCGGCTTAAAGACTTACTTCAGGTTAAACACAGACGTTGATTCAAGAATCACCCAAAATTTAATGAGCTAGAGAGGAGCAGAGTTTAGTTCTAAGTTTTGCTGGGTCTGCCATTTAAGGTCTATCTACGGATTGATTGATAAAACAGATTCTAAGGATTTCAATTATTCTACATATTCGAAAGCCTTTCATAATATTATAAACTTTTGTGTTCTAGCTTCCATCAGTATAGTATATCATTATGATTAAAATGATTGTCATTTCAGCTATTCTATTAATATTGCTATATTCCTTGTACAAATATTGTTATTTGATATTTCTGTTCTTTGATAAATCTCTTTAAAGATAGTAACCTGTAAATTTCTACACGCCACACGATCGCTATCCACTCTCGATCGTACGAGATACCATTGGAGTAAAGCGTTCGTCTAAAGATCAGTGCCCGCTGGCCGAACACTGAAATTCGTAAATTGCCCCCCAATTGGTTTTCGAATAGAACTCTTTTGCTTGCTGTTACTTCGCAAACAGCTTCAAGGACTGTTCACAATGTAAAGTTGCAGAGGACAACCTCTCTGACGGATACTTCCATCGTGAATCTTTTTTGGCGAATAGAATAGAGTTGGTTCCAAACAGAGGACATAAAAATTTGGCCATGCAGGTCATAAACCGTAATTCCTTTCATATATCCAATGATTGTTCGCAAACTGTTCAACAGCGTGATCTGGGTGACCGAACATTCCCTGAATACATTTAATGAACAGCACACTTTAATAAATGTAACTTCAGTAACAATAACAAAACTAAAAATATGTATACATTAAGATATATACTAATTGTTACACATTATATATTAATATATAACATATAATATATTAATATAATAATTTTTATGCGTTAGTTAATGGATAAAAATTCCTATATAAAAAGGGTTTAAGAGATATTTCAACTTTAATTTGTCAAATTTATTGTGCGAGAGATAGGAAAAATTGAATGGTGCAGACGGAGTACATTTTTGACGAAGTCGAATTCTTTTTACATTATTATTTCTCAAGATATAAATTAAATCAAATAAATTGGATATATGTATATAAAAGACATTTTGTGTATATATTAAAAAATAAGACGTTTATTTCTAAAGTAATAAAAACTGATTCTTCCGAAGAAGAATACTTCCGTTTAGTTATAATTTTCATACATGCATCTCTTCTTTCCCATTCCTTAATGACGTTCCGTAATAAATAAAAAGCCCGAATGATCGCCTTTTAACATCATTCAACTGATACTGAATTACTGAATTTTCTCATATTTCTTATTATATCATTATGACACGAGTTTAGTCGGATTATCTAGATTCGTACGATAAAATTCGTGGGTTCTGAGAACCTGAACTACCAGTATTCGCGAGCAACGGTCATAAAAGTTTGCCGAAATGCTCCAGAACACGTTCGCACATAGCACTCTTGAACACATGATCAGCCTTTGGGGAACGACGTTATCAATAACAGACACAATAACCTGTATGGACGTTACACTACGTTCCAGGTAATCCAGAACAATCGAGATCTATATAAATAGGACCGATGAAGATTGGATTCACAATAAAACTAAATATAAAGCTCGGGTGTTTCTCGCTCGGGCATTCCATTATCGCGTGTTCGCTACAGTTCGTCTGCGTTTGCTCGTTCGAAGGTTAACAAATCTTGAACAAGTGCTAGACTGGTGAAATTAGTCGTAATGCTTTTACAATTTATCAATTTATCAATTCATTAATTACAATTTATCAATTTGCAATCCGTAAGAAAGAGGTAACATGCTCGATATTCTAGTTTGTAGCTGTAGATAAATAAAACATATATATTTTCTATACATCTTCTATATTGCACACCTCATAGAACATATAAAAAATCGCTAGTAGAACATAGATTATGAGAATATATTTAATTCATAAATACATTGTGAAAATTATAGAGGAAAATATAAATAGAATGTAAGCCGGAGGTAACAAAATTATATGAAACATTATTCAATATGTGTTGTAGAACGAATATATTATTCGTTATTTATAATATTTCATGTTTTATTTCCCTTGTAAGATATTTATTATATTTCGATTATATACTTAGTTTTCGAATATCTTTCTGCTAAATTATATTATTTTCCCAGAACATCATAATTGAATTTAATATTATTGCTTGAAATGATTGACTTTCTTTTGTGAAAACACTCCTGACTAAATCTATCCGAACACTTTCCGTAATACTCAGATCTGATAAATGTGCAAGACAAATCAGGGTTTGAATATTTTCAGAAAGATAATAGTTTCAGTAAATTTAAGTGTATCGAACATTATCACGTTGAAAGGATCTCTCCGTTCAATGCGACTAACATGCTTTTCTTATCTTCCATATATTAAACTGATATATCTATGTTTATAGCACTATATCATTGCTAATTCTATTCACTGCTTAAATTAATTAAATTAAATTTTTTTCTGAAAATTGCGTTTTGTTTCATCCTTCTCTTACTTGCCACGTTTTCGAATATAAATTTCGTTTAGATTAAACAACGTTTAATCTAACAATGGAGAGGTCATGACCATGGAGAGGTCAGCCAACACAGATGACTGTGATATTTGTGTTCTATCTGTTCCTTCTTCTTTTTCCATCTACTTAGAGCCTCATTTTTTCCACTGATTCCCATTCAGCAATCTTGTCCGAACGTGTCGTCACTTTTGCGGAAACTTGTACACGACTTCAATACGTATTCGCCATTCGGTCATTAAAGAGATTGAAGAAATTTTGGTACATTTTCCTTTAAGCATCGTTATCTCAAGACTGTTCCTATTAAAGCGTGCAAATGTTTCATAACGGTAATAAATACATCGAGTTCAGCAAACGTTCATATAGATAAAATTTTGGGCATCTAAATTTATTAGCGTAATGCAATGCAACATTTGCTTAAGTAGTTTCACAAACTGAGTTGAGTTTAAGAAATTGGTAGAACACTTGTCTTCAACATTTTCTTTGCATGTTGTCTACTGACAGTTTTGAATGAAATAATTTCATATTTGCAAATCTCGAAGGATTTGTGAATAAAATTGTCGCCAGAAGCCCGAGAAGAAAGAAGCATTAGATACTTCTATTATTCAATTATCAACTTTTAAAAACTATTTACTTTTTATTTTTATTATTTATATTATTTCTGAAGTAATACTGACATTTGCTATAAAATTTGAATGAACTCGACACCTGTGTTTTGGTGAGAAACATAGCTGTTGACAAAGCATTCACTGCATCCGTTGCACTGTATCGTATTGATTGTATTGTCACCTATAATATTATTATAGTTAGCTTCCAACGGTACGAAGATCATTGTATAGAGAAATTACGGAGTGTGTTGTTTGTAACCATAGCGGTGAAATTTTGTGTTCGTGTTCAGCAACTAGAGATCAAATTATGCAAATTGCATTTTTCTATGCAACAAAATGCAAATACGCTTATAGAAAATGTGTCATGAACAACCTACTTCTAGATAAATGTGCTGACGTGTTTAAGATATCCAATATTCGAATGTTTTTGAGATGTTCATCAAATTTCTTCCAGAAGCTTTTGCATCTTACAACCTTCTTCCATTGATTGCGATCTCACTGCGTATAGCTTCATTTGTAAGTATTAGACAGGCAAATGTTTCATTTGTTCATTTATCCAAATTGAAGCTTGATATTATTTCATATTATTGCTACTATATTACATTGCATAATCCTTGTATCAAGAGAAATATGTTAAAATTCTAGACATATATTTTACAGATAAACCACAATTCTAGATTCCAAGTATACAAATGTATTCGTTTGTGAAATAATGAAAATCTCCTCTTCATCATTAGAAAATTGATGTGTACTGCATTGTATATCTGACAGCAATAATTGGATCCATTTCCTTCACGTGTTCTGTTCATCCGATTTCACATATAATATCACATGCATCTTCTTCCCGTTTCCGTCTCAAGCTTCAAAACGCAAGTTTATCGTTTCTAATCTTTTCACTTTTATGTTTTCTTCATTTTCTTTTACTAATGATCGTTTTGTACTGCACCATTTATTTTTATTGCCTGATTACTCTGAGTACGAGTTCTTCAAACTATTCAAATTCCTCATCGTATAAATAGATATTGCAAGTTCAAAACACGTTGCTGTGTCATGGGCCAATCTACATAACTTTCTCGACTAATATCAACATCTTTAGATTTGTTATAGATTTTCCAACATATGTTGATATACGATAAATTACAACATAATATGTAGTACATTGTTGGCTAGAAACTTCTTGTATATCTAGACGAATTGCTTTTTCATCGCCAAGTACAATTTTTCCTTAATGTTTCCTGCATTTTATACTGTGCACGTATCTTTATGAATTGTATACATTGTTCTTTACGTTGAGACGTGAATGATATCTAACGTTGCAGTGTTGCAAATGTTTATATCGCTGCAAAATACGTTGAACGGTTTATCGCAAGATCTACTATTTTAGCAAATAAATGTTTGGCAAAGCGATTGCTCTCTGCTCTTGCTTGTGTTATATTTCGTAGAACTTCTAAGCAATTATACTGTTATCTTTCCATTTCTAGTAACAAATGAAGGAAGACTTATTTAAAAAATTCATTAAGGAATAAAACAACAAAATATTATGTACAACTTGTACTTTATTACTCTGCTTTCAAAACACGTTAATAGCAATTAATAAGAGATATAACAAGATTCTATTAGGTTTCCCTCCATAAATTTCATATAATATTAATCATATAATATTCTACAACATATGGCAGCGATCTTCCCAGTGCGTTTAGCATAATATATATAATTTATAAATTATATGTAACATTTCCCCTTGTAGAGCATGTTAACATTTCCCCTTGGCGTCCTTAACATGCGTCATGATGTAATCTGTATCAAATATAGTGTCAGATTGCACTATAACGAATAATAATATTACTGGAAAAAATGGAAAATACAAATAACCAATGTAAAAAAGTAGGATGTCTCTTGTTTAAAGCAACACAACCTCTATACATCATCTGTTGTGTCAGTGCTTTTATATATGAGAATCGTCTACAATTAATTACAACCGAACAGAATGAAATAATTACATAACTATCATACAGAATTATTTATAACACTGAGAGTAATTTAAAATTGTACGATACGATGCAAGAAATATTTTTATGTATAAAATATCGCAAATAAAAGTGTAAGATAGTTTATATCAATGTAATCAGTAATTGAACGATACTATATATTTCATTTGTTTTGGCAAAAAATTCTCATACTCGTAAAGTCAAAAATGTAGAAAGAACGAGTTCCATCTTCGGAAGATAAGTCAACGATTGCATAATTCTTGGCTTTTTGTAAAGAACTATTGCAATATTTATTGTGAAACTGTTTTCTAAATATATTAGAACACTTGCGCTATTTTCATCGGTATTTATAATCTACCTTGGAATAATAACGGCAATATTTATTGGTTATGGTAAGAAATAGAGAACTAAGAGCTATAGAGATTGAGGATCTCTCAGCGAAGAAAAAAAGGATATTCCTTGTCTGCAATGCCTGGAAAATTTGAGCTCTCGAAAATGGGAGTCAGAAAGATGCTTTTTCTTATTATTTAATTTGTAGTTTGAGGATTCTCGGTTTAGTATGGGGCTGGAATATGGAAAAAAGACTGGATAGAATACAAAAAAGATATGTGAAATGGATCTTAGGTTTAGATATGACAACACCAAATTATATATTGATAGAAGAATGCAAGCTAACAGAAATCAAAGAAAAAGCATTAAAAAGGGCAGCAAGGTATGAAGAGAAAGCCTTAGAATCAAAAAAGGAACTAGGAAGGGAGTGCGCAAAGGAAAAAGAGAGAAACTGGGGAAATGACCAAGAATAGAAAAGAGTAGGAAAGAGAAAAAAAGGGACTAGAAGAGGTGAGAAATGGAGGGACACAGATGGAAGCAAGAGAAGAGCAAGGAAGGATGACAGCAGACCAAGTTATAGAGGAAAGAAAAAAGAGATAAGTAGAAGAGAGGGGGAAAAGGATAAGGAAATCCAAATATAACATACATTACAGAAAAATCGCCAAAGAAGAATTACCAAAGTACTCAGAAGGGAGGATAAAGAGGAAGGACAGAAGAATATTAGCAAGATTCAGATGTGGAAACGAGACCAAAGCAAAGGAATACTCTACATACATACTCTACAGGACATAGAAAAAACTCTAAATGAGACTGGAGAAGGACTAACAGAACTAAAAGCAATAATAGTGAGGAGAAGGGCAATACAAGACGGGGCAGAACGACAAGAAGGAAGCACAGCAAGGAGGCAAAAGCGCAAAGTTGCAATAGTTTTTTAGTCATTAGTTTTTAGTTTTTTTCTAGTTTTTTAGTTTTTAGACATAGAATAATTAAGGGAGTGCCATAGAATAGAATGGATAAGAGAGGAGGTAGATATATAAGAAGCGAAATAGGTATAAGGGATGTAAAACCGAAAGTTTGTCCAAAGCCGAAAGGCGCGAACTAAGCAATAATAAATAATAAATAATTTGTAGTTTACAATTTGTCCAGCTGGACATTCGGTAAATTTTTCTAGCTTAAAAAAAAGAAAGCCATGTGATTCAGTCAAAGAGAGATGTTTCGCTGAAGATGTGCCAAGAACGGGTAGAAAACGCAAAACGACGCTGCGGCAAGATATTCGTATTGTTCGCGAAATAAAGCGCAATCCATTAATTACGATTCGTGAAATAAAATGAACAGCGAACTTGAATCAACGTTCCATTCTCTGCAATTTCGATTTGATGTTGATGTTATGGAGATCGAAGGAAAGTGAATTCAAAATTTACGAGAATACTCCAATGCATTACAGATTTAAGATATCAAACTAAGATAACGAGTGTTTCACAGAAGCACGACCATCCCTATGGAATAAACTAGGTCGCACAATTAGTAAAAAATACAATCATACAAAAGTATAACAATAAACACTGAAGAAAGTTCATTTAATAGAGAAATAAGTTACAGTATCGATTATTAATAAAAAATAATCTTTAACGTCTGGAAGATCATCTACTAACACATTATTGAACAAAAGGGGTATCGGACAAAATATTGGACTTTTATGAAAAATAGTATTGCCATATTAGTTTCTCTAACATTAATTTATAAGGTATTTTTATAACACCAAAATTCACATTTTTCAACACTTCTTATATTTAAAAAACGCTTTGTTTTAAATCAAAAGTTTCTTACTTCGAGACCTATACAATATAGTTTAGTACACTGCAAAATGTTTTTGTTGTTTTTTTCGTATTTATTTCAAGTACAGGGCAGAGAAATCAAAGTTGTTCTAGTGTCCGAATATTTTCCAGTCTGTCTGTATAACCAGGGATCGGCCTTAGTTCTTGAGATATTCGTAAAAAATGCCGGTATCGCTACAAACTATATTTGACTACAGCTATGCGCGTTTGGCAATGCGAGCGTCAGTATTAGTTGCAGGTTACTTTTTGTTTATAAACGAGAGTAAGGCGAGCAAGGGCTTAAAATAATGGCACAACTACATATACGATGCTGCAACATATGCCTGCTATAACTTATCTACTATAACTTATATACTAGCTCAATAAAAAGAGAATATCATCATTTATTAGGTTTAAGTGTGGGTTAGAGTTCTCACCGACCGCTGCAAGATGAGCGCAAACGGTTGCGTGAAGTAATAACAAATTAATTATAAAAATAGCATGCGTAATGTATTATAAAAATCATAAGTGAATGAGTAATTGATATTATTTTAGGAAACAGAATAATCGTTATTGTACACTTATTATAGGCGGATGGTTGAAGGATTGCAAACTCAATAGTGTCTATCACAAAATAATAACATGCAATCCTGGACTCTTAGAGATAAAGCAAACCTATATCTTTTCAGAGCAGCCCTTCGATCAATATCGTGCTATTTTATATATTTTCATTCCTGAGTTAAACATTTTATTTTGGATATAATATTGAAGTTTAATATATTGTTTATAGCAACATACTCCAAAGTAGCAATCTTGTTCTGTCAATTATGCATTAGAACTGACAATTGTATTAAAAAATGGGGTTGAACTTTACTGTAGGGAACTAAAAATCATTGTCTTTTTTATCTTTTATAAAAATTGTAGTTTTTAATGTATGCAATCCACAAATCCAAGTTTGAAATTACGGAATCCAATGATTCATACCATATGACTATGCAAAGCAAAGCATCTTCAGAGTATTTTACATTTCTCTTTGGCGCCAAATGGGCTTATGTCCATTATATCGTCCAATGAGTTGACGCCGCCATAAAAATTCGCACAATCCTCATCTTTGTCCCCATCCTTAGCTGGTCTCTAATTGAATTCTATTTCTTGAGTATGCGTACATGTTACATTGAGTATATTATATTCGCAAAAAATTAGTTCGTACTAACATAATTGGCCGTCTAGCGGCAACCGGAAAATAAATGCAGGAAACATTCGATAACTGCGAAAAGGTGCATAACACGATAAAAAGAGAGCGAAAAACAACGCAGTGGTGAAAAAACGCAAATGAATTCTTTGGACGCATTGGAAAAAACTGTTACCTCCAGGCCTTGACACTGATATTGTTGCAATGCATCGTCCACACGAACTTTTACTGAACTGTCTCGTGATTCAACTTAATGTAACCAAGTTTCTTTAAAGCATAAAAACAGCTCTGGGGGAAAAGGAAGATGCATGCACAGACTTGTAGAAAAATACTTCAGTAAGTTTACTGAATAAAGTTCTATTACAGATCGATGATTGAAACGATGTTGAAAGACGAGTTCCTAAGGGTGGACATTCGAACTTTCGGATTTCCCACTTTTTTAAGATGAATGGAAAATTAGAAGTAATTGGTGGGTACATGTTCCAAAGAAGGTTCAGCACCTGTGTACCGGTCGCATCAGGTAGCAACAGGTTTTACCGTTCTTCAAGGTGGATCTCACCAGTAATGGGAGAACTCTCTAACCTGAACATACGGATAAGACCAGGCACTTGCAATGTTAATGTTTTTTATTTAAAAAAGGAATAAATATTTCAATTCATAGATTATTTGTGCAACACTTGAATTTGCCGAAAACAAAAAAAGAATATGAAAAACAGTAATATTACAGCCTTTTTTTCAAAAAGTAATCGAACTAATCCGGGTTTGCTGTATACAAGTGTCCTTGAGTCGTCAGAATGAGAAACCAAATACATGTAGTATCGTATGGATCTTAGAGTAAGGAAAAGTAATGATGTTTTATTTAGAGTTTAGTGTAGGAGGCTAATCTTGTGATTTAGGTTCCATGTGAACCAAAATCTCGATTAAAACAGCACACCAATACTGTTGTGTACAACAGAAATGCTGAAGAAAAATCAGAAGATTTATGCAGTGACACATGATATAATAGTACTTCAAAATAACGTTTATACTGATTTATGCGAAGTAATGGTAACTGCATTTGGTCCATAGGTGTTTAAATAACGTGATATTGGTAAATTTTTTGAAACAGTATGCAAATAAAAATATCCTTACCAAACAAATATTCATACCAAGCTGGATTTGAATTGATAAAATAATCGTTGGATAAAGTCGGATGTTGCATAAGTAAACGTGATGGTTAAACATTATGTGAAAGAGCAGTCTTCAACGCCTCATTCATTTGTTTATAAAGAATTGCAAAGGAAACAAAATCATTCGACCGTTACACGATTTGTGAATCCCCCCCCCCAAATATGTTATTTTTAATGTGCACTTGCTGCGAACTATTGTTCGTAACTAATTCGATTTCGTATATGTTGGAAGCTGGAAGAACTTTAAAATTATTTTATCCTAACATGTTTCGTGTGACATGTATAACACAGAGCTTGTGTAAAATAGCCGAGAAAATGAGACTATTATTCCCTTCGATCAATGTTTCTATGAAGCAAATATTTTTAAAAGTTGCACACATTGTGTCGGAACTTACAGAAGAAAACTATCCAATGTGCTGATATTTGATCTTACAGGTAACTTCTGCATCACACAGGGTACCCAAAAAATTGTAGTACAAGCTGCTGAAAGAGATAAGATTCGTTCATCCGAAGCCTCATGTGCACGAAAATCGAATTTGAATTTCTGTCAAGTATCGAATTGAAGAGACCGAGCATTGACTGAATGTGTTCCGCCGTACGCGGCTACTTTGTTCGTATTTACGACTTGGCATGGCCTGAATACTACACGAAGATTCGTGATCACAGAAGTAAACAAGGCCCCGTGGGACTTTATTTACAAACTCCGGGTAAACAAAATAAAAATACAAAACTATCAAGAAAACAACAAGCACTCACTACGAAAGAAACAAAACATAACGATGTTTGATCCTTAAAAATAACGACAACAGAATTGCTGGAACCGGGAGACAGCAAGCAACATGTGTCAGCACTGTGTATGCTTACGGGCACTATATCGATATATTTTACAAAAGAGCTGCAGGCGGAAAACTATGAGATAGGAAGGGTAGAACAACAGGAGCGATATAACACCCGTTCTAGGTCAGGAGCCGCCTCAATTTTTATATAAAGGATTAGGACAGTTGAAGAACTTGCTGAAGAGAAAGGTGGAGAGAAGAGTGGAGTTATTATAGGGAGGATAATTGGACAAGGAGACTTATAAATTACGCTTGTATTTATAAGAAGTACAGAAGGAATATTAAAAACTTTACCATGCAGATCTTGAGTGGACATGGAATATTTAACGTATATCGTAAGACGATTAGTAAGGAGGCTCACTCAAAATGCTAGGATTATAATGCTGAAGAAAATGATGCGGGGAATGCGTTGTAGCACTGCCCTACGTGGATCAATGATAGAACAGTACTGGAAAATTACTTGGGCATGCAACTCTGCTAAAGTACCTGGAAGAGAGAGGCTGAATGATAATCACTGGAAGAGATAAAGAAGGGGAGGAGTGGACATATATGGGGAGAGAGGAAACTCAGTAATAGATTATCTGATTGGAAATCAGGGGGCGACAGAAGAAATAATCGACATGAAAGTAGGAAAAAGAACAGAGTCGGACCACATGCCGTTAGAAACAGAAATAGGGGGCCGGAATTACAAAAAGTGAGGAAAAGAAAGAAGAAGAGAAGAAGAAAAGGGAATGAACAAACTAAAGTGTGGAAAAATACCTGGAGGAATGTAAAGACTGGACCTGCAAGGGAAGAACAGTAGAGGAAATGTGGACTGAAATCAAAAAGAAGATAAATGAAGCAATGCCGAAGAAGAAAGTGAAGATGAGGAAATGGGACATGGGGAAGAAAGTGTGGTACGACAAGGAGTGGAAAGAAAGGAAAAGAGAGATGAGAAGGAAGATGACAAAGTTTATGAAAGGAAAATGCAGCAGAGAAGTGCTCACAGAGGGAGAAAAGGCATTCAAACAGTGGTGTAAACAAAGAAAGGAAAGACACGAAGAAGAAGAAATGTAGAAAATAAAGAAGATCAAAACAGAACAAGAAGTGTGAAAATATATAAATAAATACAGAAGAAGTAAAGAAGGTATAGATGAGGATATAAGCGAAGAAGAGTGGAAAAATCATTTTATGGAAATTTTAGAAGGGACAGAGCACAAAGAGGGCAGAAAAACTCGATGACGAGTAATATTTAAACTCGCAACCACAAGGTAAGCTCGTTCATTGCATTGTCTTCACTATTTGCTATACCAATGGAGAACACAGACAAAATTACCTCCTTGCATCGGAGACGAGGCTTTCAAATAGGCCGATTCACTACTCTATTGAAACGACTCGATGAATGCGAACAATCTAGCCAACCGAATAAGGCCTATTTTGACGGCCTATACGACACTACTCGACGACACGTAGAAACAATACAGATTATTACAAGAAGAATTAGAAGACTTAGGCGAGGAAGACGACGCGCGCGTTTCCGAGTTAACAAACACATATTACGATCTGGTAGTACGAATACACACTCTCATGGATGATACACCAGCATCGTCGTCGAAATCGCCAAGCTGCGAGTCACCTAATGTCGCCGAACCGACATCAATTAAACTACCGGAAATTCATCTGCCTACTTTCGACGCTACCATCGAGAATTGGCATTCATTTTACGACTCCTTCTTATCCATTATAGATCGAAGCTAACGACTTACACCCGCGCAGAAATTTAATTATCTACGATCCTCCTTGGCCGGAAAGGCCGCGCGAAGTATACAATCGTTAGACATCACAGAGTTAAATTATTCAATCGCTATTTACGTTCTTAAAGAAAAATTCGACTGCCACCGTCAAGTCTACATGCGTCACTGGGACTTGATTTTCGACTAATCGAAAATAACTAAAGAGACACCCGAAGCCATAGATGATTTTCTCGAGACGGTCAAGATCAACCTCCAAGCTTTAGAGAAACTCGGTGAACCAATCACATCAAACGTCGTTCTCATCGAACTATTTATATCGAAGCTATCCTCAGCCATCATTTGCAAATGGCAACGCACATTACCGGAAAAGAAATTGCCCTCATATACGCACTTGGTAGACTTTCTGAAAACACGGACGAACGGCGATACAACAAGTTCAGCATCAACCGCGATAAAAAGGGCGTCCGATCAACACAACCGTCAGCGACCGAACGCGCCGCGAAGTCACGCATTCACCACTACATACAAGACGTTGGTGTGTCCGAACTGCCAAGGACAACACGAATTATGGAATTGTGATGTCTTCAAAGCAAAGTCGCCCAAAAAACGCCTTGAAACCGCCAAAAGGGCGTCGCTCTGTACCAATTGTTTAGGCAAGGGACACGCTCTTACTCAATGCTCCGCCGTGTCATGACGCATCTGTGGACTGCGACACCATACATATTTGCATCAAGACCATGGTCATAGCAAATTACGAACACGTGTAAGCCGAACGGTGTAAGATCGAGCGGTCGTTCATAGAGCGACCGATCATCCAACGGTCGATCTTCGCCTAGTTCACCGACCCCACGTTCGTCACATCGTTCGAGACGCGCATCCACGTCTCCCCGAACGGCTCCCCGAACATCTCCGAAACGCGAATCTCGATTATCGCGAACGACGGCATCGGGATCAAATATATCGTCCAGTCCTAAACGACAAGGAAAACAATGACGTCATCAGACGACTTTGCTAGGGACCGAACCACAGAAAACGGACTCATTGACCTCGCTTCCTTCCGAACCACTACAGCACGATTTGTTAGTCACAGCGCAGGTCAACATCTTGAACAATAAAATTCAACCATTCCATTGTAGAGCTCTGCTAGACACCGGCTCTAGCATGAACTTTACCACCGAAAAACTCGCCAATTCATTAAAACTCAACCAACGGAAATGTTCGGTCCCAATTGGAACACTCAACACGTTATCGACGACCTCGAAACGCTACATCACGGCCACGATCACATCCATTGACGGCACATACGAACGCACCTTGACGTTCCTCATCATACCGACAATATGGACTTGGGTCCCAGATCAACCCGCAGATCGCTCAACGATACAGATACCTACGAATTTCCAACTAGCCGATCCAAGATTCCATAGACCTGCTCCGACCTAAATATTATTGAGCGCCGGACCAACGCTAGCATCACTCTGGGTCGGCCAACTTGATATCAGTCAAGCAAACGGGCCTGACTTGCGTCTGCAAAAAACGCGATTCGGATGGGTCATCGGGGGGAACCCAACCTCGCAATCGTCAGCATACGCATTTCACGCCTCCACGACGGCTTTACAGGCGGACCTCGCCCGTTTTTGGAAAATCGGCGAAGGACCGCCCACTCCACACATTTCGGAAGCGGAACGACAGTGCGAGGAACACTTCCGAAATCACGTTCAACACACCAAAGAAGGGCGATACATTATCGCTCTCCCATTCAACGAAACAACTCCTTCGCTTGGATCCTCTAAAGCAATGGCGATGAAGCGACTCACATCCCTCTGCGGGGACGTACTTCATACGGGACCGAAACTACAAGACAACTTATTTTTCATTCTTCTAAGATTTCGTTCTCATCAATACTTCATTACAGGCGATGTTGAAAAGATGTATCAACAATTTCTTGTGCGTCCAGAGGATCGGAAATTCCAACAAATTTTGTGGCACAACTCTGATGGAGAAGTTGACACCTATCAACTTAACACAGTGACATTCGGGCTGTCAGCAGCCCCTTATCTAGCCATTCGGTGCCTCAAACAACTGGCAGACGACGAGGGACATCGGTACCCACGAGCGGCGATGGTCTTACAGCGAGACTTCTACGTCGACGATGTTCTCACGGGAATTGATACAAAGGTCGAGGCACGATCATTGAGAACGGAGCTCAGAGAATTGCTTAACTAGCCGGCTTAAACATTCGAAAATGGGCATCGAACGACGGGGAACTGCTACGAGGACTTTCCGAGCAGGACATAAACGATAAGCTGCTACTGGGCGAATCGCAAATCTTCAAAACTCTGGGTGTTGTTTGGAATTCCTTTGACGACTCGATCCTATATTCCGTCAAAATCAATCCTACTGCCTCTCGAATGACGAAAAGAACAATCAGCTCCGAAATCGCCAAGATTACTCAAGACCCTCTTGGATTACTGGCACCAGTGATCGTTCGAGCTAAGATGCTGCTCCAACGACTTTGGACATTAAAAATTGGTTGGGACGAATCTCTTCCGGCTGACGTACATACAGAATGGAGCAAATACTATGCACAGCTTCCATTGCTAAATAACGTAAAGTTTCCACGTAAAACTATAATCAAGACTACAGCGGAAATTGAGTTACACGGGTTCTGTGACGCCAGCGAAAGGGCGTATGGGGCATGTGTTTACCTTCGCACCATCACTCCGGATGGTCATGTCTGGACACGACTCCTCACTGTAAAGTCAAAGGTGGTTCCGCTCAAATCACAAACCATTCCAAGGCTGGAACTGAGTGGAGCACCTCTTCTCACATCACTGGCCACTACAGTCCTTCAAACCTTACCACGCAACATTTCTCGGACTGTTTATTGGACTGATACTACCATCGTTCTTCATTGGATTAATACATCACCCCATACGCTGAAAATCTTTGTCGCTAATCGCGTGACAGAAATTCAACAGAAGACTCACACCTCAGATTGGCGTCGCATTCCCACCACCGATAACCCTGCAGATCTCATATCTCGAGGCCAATCACCCGATACTTCCTGCGACCAACCATTTGGCAACATGGACCGGAATGGCTTCAACAATCCGAAGAATACTGGCCGACGTGGAACCCAGTACCATTAATCGAAACACCGGGGCAGAAGAAGGTAACCTATCTGTCCGTGACTCCGGCTGACCATAGTATACTGGAGAGATTTTCTTCTTGGCCCAAGCTGATAAGAATTACAGCACGTTGCCTCCGATGGAGACAAAAACAGGATCGAGGGAGACTTCTAACAACGCATGATTTAACCAATGCGCATAACAAACTGATCAAATTATTACAAGTCTGTTATTTTTCCGATGAAATCCGTACACTCCGAACAGATAGAAATTCTGCAGCGAAGGGGAAGCTACAACGACTCGATCCATTACTGGACAAGGACGGGATGTTGCGAGTCGGAAGCCGACTCATTCACTCACCAATGCCTTTCAATCAGAAACATCCAATCATTCTACCCAAATCCTCAGTTACAGCGCTCATAATCGAGCATGAACACCTTCTAAATCTCCATTCCGGAACTCAAACTACCTTATATGCCCTAGGAAGATCTTATTGACCTATCGACGGCCTTAGTCAAGTTTGGAGCACGCTGAAGAAGTGCGTCCGTTGCTGCCGAGCCAATCCACCTCCAGTGGACTACGTAATGGGCCACCTTCCAGCTGCACGGATAACGAAATCTCGGTCATTTACCAACGTCGGAATCGATTATTAAGGACTGGTTTACATCAAAGAACGAAAGAATCGCAACCGACGCAAAATCAAGGTATATGTAGCAATCCTGTATGTCTTGCAGTTAAAGCAGTCCACATCGAGCTGGTCAGCGACCTTACTCGCCGAGATTATCGCTCGTCGAGGATTCTGTGCAACAATCTACTCTGACAACGGTACCAACTTTGTTGGCGGCAACAACGAATTACGAGAGCTCCGAAATCTCCTGCAGTCCGACGATCATAAGGTAAAGGTTCAGTCCTTTTTAACCGACCCACGGATCGAATGGCGCTTCATTCCTTCCAACTCACCTCACTTCGGCGGATTGTAGGAGGCTGCAGTGAAATCCTTCAAACGACATCTCAGACGTGTCGTAGGTAACGAGCTCTTAACATTCGAAAACTTCAACACACTCATCATTGAAATCGAGTCTATCCTCAACTCCCGTCCGCTGACTCCAATATCATCAGACCCAAACGATCTCCTTGTCCTTACTCCCAGTCACTTCCTCGTCGGTGATTCATTAACAAGTTTCCGAGAACGAGATTTCAGGAACACTCCATCCAATCGTCTCTCCAGCTGGCAACATATTCAAAAACTCAAACGTTTCTGGCGCCGCTGGCATCGAGAGTATCTGAACGAGCTGAACATCCGAAACAAATGGAGTAAGGGCAGTCACAACATATGAGAAGGCACCATCGTCATTCTCTGAGAAGACAACGTTCCCCCAATGCAATGGCCAATGGGCAGAATCATCAAGGTCCAACCGGGCGCAGACGGCATCATACGGACGGCTACCGTTCGAACGGCAACGAGCACCCTGGATCGGAGCATCAAGCTCCGAAGCACTGGATGGTACCAGTACCATGCAGGGATACTGGACGAACGACTGAAGGCAGAGATTGAAAAGAAACTGGAAGAGAGCCAATTCGGATTCAGAAAAGGAAGCGAAGTGACCGATACGGTTTATGTGATAAACCACATCATAGACAAGCAGCTAGATGTGGCGACACTCGACCACGAAAATTTCCAACGGCTTCGCGGCACAAAGCGCTATACCTTCAAAGCGTAAGGCCGACAGGCCTAATGTACCATCGATATCCCTACGGTTTTTTTCACCGAATATTCGGTAGAATGCATACGCGGCAACCGTCGCGGACTTCTAATAAACGCGCGCGTAGTGGGGATATCGAGGAGCAACAAAGGATAGAATCTGTTCAGTTTTGAACCAAAAAGATTCATTCTGCCCCGAGCCGCGAAGTGCAAAAGGTTAAGAGAAGCAAACACAATTAGAGAAACGAGTCGTCTACTCTTGAGAGTTCAGTTTTAATCGTTACTTGTTATTAATTGTTGTTAAACGTTAACCGTGGTTAAACGTTATTTGCTGTTAATTGTTAAGAGTCTAATAAACGTTATTGTTGAAAATCAAGGGTATTTTCTTTCGGGCACCTTCATGGACTATCACCTCATACGTGTGAATAAATATCTTGGTTGTTAAACATATCTGAATGTTCCTTCAGTACCTATAGTACCTCATAGGTAAAGAAAGAGGGAAATTATATACCTGCTTTACGGACCTAAGAGCGGCGTTCGACAGACTAAACAGAGAGGAACTGGAGGAGAAAATGAGGAAAATGGGGATTAGTACAAGTGTACTCATCGAATATTACTGTTAATGAATATTTATTGTTGAATACATCTGAGTATTCCTTCCGCACCTATCACGACAACCCACCTCATGGCCATGAAGGGAAAAGAACAAGAAAGAGAAAGAAGGGACTAGAAGATGTGAGAAATGGAAGGACGCAGACAGAAGCAGGAGAGGAGCAAGAAGGATGACAGCAGACCAAATTATAGAAGAAAGAAGAAAGGAAGAAGCAGAAGAAAGGGGGAAAAGGATAAAGGAATCCAAGTATAATATAGACTACAGAAACATAGCCAAAGAAAAATTACCAAAGTACTTAGAAGGGAGGATGAAGTGGAAGGACAGAAAAATACCAGCAAGATTCAGATGCGGAAACGAGGCCAAAGCAAGGGAATACTGGAAAGAAGAGGGAGAAAAAAGATGCAGACTATGTAGAAGGAAAGAAGACCTGAGGCATGTAATAAAAGAATGTGAAATAACGGGAAGACCAAAGGACATAGGAAAAACGCTAAATGAGACTGGGGAAGGTTTAACAGAACTGAAGGCAATGATAGAGAAGAGAAGGACAAACGACAGGGAGGATGCACAGCAAGGAGGCTAAAGACCAAAGTTGCAATAGTTTTTTAGTCATTAGTTGCTAAGTTGTAGTTTCTCGTTTTAGTTTTTAGAGATAAAATAAGCAAGGTAGTGCAATAAAATAGAGTGGAAAAGAGATGTAAGAGATGTAAAACCGAAAGTTCATTCAAAGCCGAAAGGCACGGACTAAGCAATAATAAAGTAAAAGAATAATACAAAAGGATCCAACAGACCAACAGGCGATCAACATTGTGTAGTATCAGTGATGTCTAAGGATGCAAAGCCTTCAGCATTTATATTTCCCCCCAAAATAATCAAATTTATCTGCCAAGCAAAGGAAAGGGTAAAGAGAAAAACAAAGAAAAGAGGGAACACTGTAACACTCATCTCGGAACAATGTAAAAGCCAGGTCGAACAAGAAATTCCTCAGGCTGGAAAAAAGACCGAATGAAAAAAATCTTTCAAAACCAGGAGCGCACTTAGCAAAGATGAAGAAAATGTAGCAGTGAAAAAATGAAAAATACAACATTCTTCCCTCGGGCTCGTATATTTCGTGATGAACTCATTATATCACTGAAATCTAAGAAAAAGATGGATTCAATGTATTATATGGCATAGATGGGCACATGAAATTTGCATAACTGTTGAGAGCTGATGGTTTAACTAACTAGCACTGCTCATTAGATTAATTATATGATCTCTTACGTCGTATCGCAACTTATTCCGATTATGTCCATGAAGCGTGAGTTATCTGTAAAATATAATCGTAGCGTTTAGCTTCCTTTCATAGACTTAGCTTATTATAGTTCGTAACGTCGTCGGCTGACTTGGAGCCTACATATTCATGCACACCATCAACAGAATGTTTGGATCTCTCGTAAAGCGTCTTTTAACTGTTTTGCCAACCGATGCACTGATAAGGCGTCTTTCTCCAACACTCACTGCTGAAGTCATCAGGACATGGATTGCATTGGGTGATCGACATAACGACGAGTTTTTGAAATTGCATGGTGGTCCCGCGGCCTGCTCTAAGACAGCGTCGAACGATGACACCGCGCTCCTTTCTATCTGGCTAGTCGTCAAGTCACTTCAAGTCCGTTCGAATCTATCAGTTTAAAGAATCGGTGCCAGTGCACTTCGCTGGGCGTGCGTTCTCGTGAGCTTTCGTGGGGAGAAAACGAATTAGAAAAGAGAAAAAAAGGGATAAAAGCCGAAAGAACATTGCTTGACTTGGGCGAATTGCAACGCTCAAAGAACAAAAAAGAATGTAAGACAATTACTGGGGAAAATTAATTTTTATTATAAATTTATAAAAGATACCTGCAAACTCCTGGAACCACTTCATAACTTATTAAGGAAAAATGTCGAATTCATCTGCAATGAAAAATCTCAGAAATCATTTCAGAAGATTAAGGAATATCTCTGTTCAAGTCCGCTCCTAGCAACATATGAGCAAAACAAAGAAATATTCATTTATACAGATGCAAGTGGTGATGGTTTAGGAGCCGTTTTAAAACAACCCCAAGATAACGGTATGTTACACCCGGTTGCGCACTTCTCAAGAAAACTGAAAGCAAACAGAATCAATGAGGGAAGCAATCTATCTCGAATGCCCTGCTATTAAAGAAGCGATTCAATATTGGCAACATTACACATGACTGTTGCTTTGCACAGAATGCTTGATATGAAATGAACCTTATAGCGACAGCGTTCGTAATGAGAACTAGCTGCAGTGCGTATATAGTAGCAGATGGGTTCACGAAAATTGCATCAGGTCTAATATGGCGTTCTACGTGCACATCAACTGTAACTTGAACGATACACGTTGCTGAACCAAATAACAAGTGTATCAACTAAAAAATTGTGAAACAGAGATAACAATGAAGTAAGTAATCTCAGTTAATATATCTTGAATTTTGTTGCTGCATTTTCGATGATAGCGACTAGTGTTATTTGCAAGTATTGCAAAAGAAAAATTCAGTCTTCTAGAACTAGAAACTGCGGCTTAGGTTCCAAAATTACAATTAAGTGTGAGTACTGGATGAAATTTTTCAACTCATCTCCACTAATTGGCAAAGCCAATCCATACCAAAAGTCATCTGAAATAAATCGCAGGATTGTGTTGGCGACTTTAGAGAGCGGAATGGAAGAGATAGATTTATTTTGTGCCCTAATGAATATTTTTCAGTGATTGGCTATCAATAGATAGTATGGCTGTCCGGAAAATTTACATTCTGCTGTCTTACGGATATATGATCGTCCAATTTCGAGAGCTACCGAGAAAGACAAAAGAAAAGTTAGCATTTCGGAAGAGAGAATGCCAGGAAAATGAGAGAATTGAATTCTTCGTTCGGGCTTGCTAGACTCCACGGGAAACACAGTAAGAAAGTGCTTGATATAATTGTAAAATCTAGTTTTCTGAACCTTGCAACGTTGCATGGGAGAATAAAACGGGCACAGAACAGTACAATGATTAGTATGAAGGCGACAAAGATAATTGCACTATAAACCATATCAGTGCTGATAAAGTGGAAATTTATGTCATCACAGAAATGTTTATGAGATCAGGAAAGAAACATCATGCCAAGTATAGTACATATATTGGAGATGGGGATAGCGAAACGCATAAAGATATTAATCCATACGAAGACATTGTTGTTTAAAAGAAAGAATATGTTGGTCATGTATAGAAACGAATGGGCACAAAGCTAAACGATGCCAAATAATGTTAAATAAACTGTTTTCGAATAATTACGACTTACGCTAAGAATAGCGAAGAGTATAATCCGTGCATGTTTTAAACCAGTTAAAGCTGGATTCCAAGTCACTTTACACAAAGTTCATCTGAAATATAACTTTTGTTTGTATTTACTTTTTAGATGAATATAATTAGGTGCTGTGGTCAAAACCTGAACCCTCATCAACATTTTATTGCCGACCTATTAAATTTGTATTTATGAAAGAAAATGTGGCATTGGTTAGGGGAGAAGGTAATAATGGAAATAAATAATCTTTCTCTCAATACATACAATTCAGACAATGATAATATAAAAGTTAACTTTGCATTGCGCTTAGCCTTGTTATACGGTAGCGTTGGTAATATTTTATCAAATATAAATGTCGGTTCAAAATGTTGTACCGGTGGAGAATCTTCAAAGAAAATGAATTCGATAGAAATTATTCAAAAACCTCGTGTGTGCAGATATTTCGGCATTAGCACGCGAGCTAAGAATTTAATCGTAATTCGACCGTGCCAGTTTGTACTTTCAGGAAGAAAACAACCTTATTGACCGGACAGTTCTATGTAAATATTTATAAATCGCACATTAGGCGAACTTGTTTACGAGTTAAAATCCAAAGGTCTCAGCTGTAAGAACCACAAGAAAAGATAAAAGAGACGTACCTTCGGAATTTTAACCTCATAAACGTCGTGAGGTAAACTGTTTTCTTTTTGGGTTCACACAAGACAGAATATTGGTATCTTACGATCCCAAGAATTATGATCCCATTGATACAAGTGTGTATATAAAAAAAATGAAACGTATTCTTTTCATTTGTAATTTTAAATAAATAAATAAATAAAATTAAATAGAAAAGATAACGCATACATGGAGTTTACCACCTTCTTTAAATGGTATAATGCATTCCATAATTAAAAGCGAATAAAGAAACGAACTTACCAAAGCACCATAGGAAAGAATTTATGAAGTTTTATCTTACTCAGGAGTCAGTTTGCCTGAATATCACAAAATCCATTCACCTTAAATTTCTGGCAACGAAATTTCTTGAAATTTCCTAAAAAATGAATTTTAACAGACTTTTTTTTCAATTTTTTAAATTTTAACAGTCAATTTAATATTTTAACAGATAATTTAACATTCTAACAGAAATAGTAACAAGGGAAAGATAGCATGTGCAAAAATGCGTGAAAGGACATTTAGAAAAATCGAAATAATTGGAAATATAATTAAAAAGTGAAGAGAAAATATCATGGGTTTCATGCCTGGAGCATAAATGTGAAAAATTTCCGCTTTTGTGACAAATTCTACATCCTTTTCTTCTTTTGTTTAAATTGAGCTGTGCATTGAATTTCATGGCAAAATAATATATAATCATATATAAATATCGAAAATAATAATCATTTTCTTTAGTTTATTTATCAAAATGTCATTTCCTTATATTATTATAATACAAAGAATTATATATATATGATGTATAATGCAAAATAAGGATATAAAAATTAAAATTGATTTCACAATTACACTTGAATATGGTATGAAAAGTAAGGTTTGAAAGAAAATTTCAGATACATTGATTTCCAGAGTTATTTAATTGCTTTTCATGTTTAGTTGTAAATTTCCACAATTGGCCAAATTGCAAAATTCATGCCATTGACATTAAGGAAACAATATAGAGTGTAATAAAAGGAAAACAAGAAAATACAAATTCTGACAGTGAATTTAGTAAAAAATCAAGAAAAAGTAAGACAGACGTTAGGAAATTATAGCAAAATAAAAGAAGCTCAAGAGGGCAGCAGTAACCATAACAATAAGAAAGAAACACAAGAGAAAGGTCACTAAAATAAATTACAAAGTGTAAAGTAGCGGTAGAAGACAAAAAACAAACAACAAGTGGAGCAAAGAAAATGAGTTATGCAATAAAGGAAATGAAGGAATGATTTTAAATCAAACTTTAAATCCTACAGAAAGTACATATAATATTGAAGGGAACAAAGAATATGAAAGACAAATTAAAGAAGGTAAGAAAAATTTATCATTAATTAAGAGAGATTTTATATTATAATAGAAAGATACCAGAATATAGAAAAAGGTAGGAGAAAAGAAAAGAAAATGAGCAGATGAACAAAGCAAAATGGGCAGAGAAAGAAGCAAACTAACAAAAAAAAGTGAGGTAGTAGGAGAGTCAGACAAAATTAAAAGAAGAAAAGAGAGGGAAAACTATTATTATAAAAAGGTTGTAAATAAGAGATAAAGTAGAAGAACCCAAAATGAAATTGAACATAAATAAATTAAACTTTGTTTCAGGGCATCACTCTTTTCTGGTCATTGTTTGTATCTTCTAATGTTATTTCATGAATATGAAGATAAATATGAGAACAAAAAATAACAGTTTTGAGTTTAGCGATCAATTGTTTCACAAGTAGTGCTCAATATATAAATTGATTTGGCAAAGGCAACTTTTGGTATTTTGTACGAGGAGAAAAATATATATAACCCAACTTATATTATAGCCAAAACATTCATGGTGTGGACAGAAATTAATGCTTTAATGGTAATCTAACATAAGGACAAAGTCAACCATACACAGTATAGGTATATGGTATAAGAATATGGGTTCTCTACTACTCAACAAGAATAGATAAAATACGAACACATTTCCTAAAAAGAACAATAATAGAAGAAATAACACAAATACTTCCTGGATAAAAGAAAGAAAGAATAGAATAATCTACCTATAGTGAAGTATATAAATATGCTAAAAATATAGAAAAAAATAATTAAAGTTACTTACATATGAAACTGCTATTAATAACTAACAGGATAATCAAAGTTAGAGTAGCTGGGAGACAAAAACGATCAGTGAATGCAGAAAATAACATAAAATACAAAACAGATGAAAACAAAATGTATAATATGTGTAAGAAAAATATATTGGATAATATTAAGAATTTACAACAAAATTCATTAAAAAACAACTTTCTTTTTCTGACAAAGAAAAATAGTTACGAGGACTGACAAATTTTATTAAAAAGCAAAAGCAGCATTAAGATAAGATCATTTTATCATAGAAGAATAGCAATTCAGACAAATTCACAAATTATAATAATCTAAGAACAACTTAAATACTTTGTTATGTTTGTTTTGCAGTAACCAATGAATTTAAAGACTTTTAACCTAAGTATAAATATGCCATAAATAATTTTATGTAGAAATAAACATAAATAATATTAGATAAATAGAATTTTTCTTACTGAAATGTGACAGTCTGTAATAAAAGATAAATTAAAAAAGAAAAAATAACTTTAACAAAGAAGAAATTTATAAAAATTTATTCTTAAAAAATTGTGGCCAATCAGATACGTGAAATAAAAGATTATTAGAAGAAACATGATTAGTCTACAAGAAGATCATACGAAAGGAGAAATGAAACATGTACCATATTCTCTCAACATACGATTGCGAAGAGGTTTACTTACTCTATATTTCATTTCCGAACTTCTTCGTTTCCATGCAATCATAGCAGTTCAAAACTATTTTATGAAAATTAAGAATTTCCTACATAAAATTATTTGATTTGCAAGACCTCATATATTTCTAAATTACTCACACAAAATTAGTACAGCCTGTGAACAATGCAAACATTAAAAAGAAATAAGCGATACAGTAGCTCAAACAAGGACAAAGGTTGAAATAAGACATCAAAAATAGCAATTATTATTCAAATTTGTATGAAAAATCCTTGAGAAATTAAATTCTTCTTTAAATGAAAGACGGTTATGTATATGAAAATAAAAAGTGCACTGAAAATACAAAAAACAAAAGAAGAAAACTGTATTTGTTATTACGACTTACTGTTGCATGTAGAATAATTTCCATTTCGGTTACTGTACCACCCCTGTTATTAAATAGGTTTTGGAGTTAGATATTTAATTGATTCACACAGATTCAGTTTTTATATTCTGTATTTCGCCACCATGTACAGCCATATGAACACACAGAATACTCTCAGATAATTAACACGTGGCGGAAGAAGTACCAACTTCGCATGTAGGAACTATTGATTATACCAACATGACATTTATCTCAACAGATTAAACAGTACTGAACGCTATGATGATGCGCTAGCATGATATAATGTCGACGATGAGGTAGCGTTGTTTGCTGATTGGTTATACTTCAGGACTACAAGTGGGACCTCTGTACGGTCGCTGGTTAAATCGGTCACTTTGCGATATGTTTATGAAATCTAAACGTAATTGTTTTGTTAACATTTTCATAATTATACCGCAATTTTAGGTTTAAATAAACAAATATTTAATAATTATTTTAATGTCGATTACTATAAATAACGATTATTATAGTGCGAAATTTTATGTGTATATAATATGTTAAAATATGTAAATGTATGTAAAATAAAATATATAAATGTGTGCATATGCAAAATATATTACATGTTTGTGTACCTACATTCAAAATATGTAACAGTTATACTTTATATTACGTTATATTTTAGATTACGAATTTGGTTCTTTTCGTTCATTATGTTCTTTTATTACAATTTAATTGTCAGTTGCAAATCGATTCATAAGACTCATATGGGAAGGATCTTTTTATTGCAAATAGACTAATGGAAAGTTTTTCTTTAAAATCAATTGCGAATAATAATTTTGAATAAAAACGGAAGAATAAATGTCTTTCCTAAAGGAAGAAAAATAAATAAGTTATGAAAATCTAATAACTAATAAAATTTTATTCGTTATTCCTTATTGACTGTCTATATTAGACCTTGATATTTCGTGTCAGTTATCCTTATCTCTGACATTCAATAAGAAAGGAGAACATTTGTTTAGAACCTTACGTCCTCGAGAATGTTTCTGGTCCCATAACAAACAGTTTTTGTAAACAAAATCTTATTTTTAAAATTACAGTTGCCAGTAGAGACTGCCTAGCGCGGAACAAGTCTCGCTCTGACAAAATAATATTATTACACACATGTATAGCATTACAAATTAGAAACAGAAAAGACATGTACCTCTGTAGCTCATAACTTTCTTTGACGAAAATTTATTCCTATTCTAATTATAAAGTTTTTAGTAATAATAATAATAAAATAATGACTCGATGATTGAGTACATATTAACAAAAATACCCGTATCTGAAATGTTTATTATTTTGAAACTTAGTGAAGTACAATTATTTCATAAAGTTTATTATTCTCGCTTTGTTTCGTGCAAAATCAATAATTATATCTTCGTAATTTCAATTTTCACATAACTTATTCAAATTAAATAATCAATTAGATAGTCTTCCCTGAGACATAGTAGTATGTATATAATTTTTAATTAATTTTAATCTAGAGAAAGCACGCCCTGCAGAAGCGATTGGAATAATTAGTAATATTCTTAAAGTAACATAAAATTGGAAAATAAGTCCTTAATTTTATATATCATATTCGAACATTGCATTGGTGTTATATACAACAAATTTTGACTGTATATGTCACAAAATATTTTTATTTCATTAAGCATGTCGCTTCTATCTACATTTCGGTGATTTTCATTTTCTAAAATAATGTCCAAATTCATACGGTGTTTAATCGGTTCCTCTGCTTTCATATTTTTTAGTATTGTTATATTATATGAAAATCTGAATGGTACAGAATCATGCTCAATGCTCAATTTGCATGAACCTTTCTCCGATTGAAAATATTCTCTGATCAGTCATAACTAAAAAGTGCTTTTTGAAAAAGATAACTTCGGTGTTATGCGAACGTGTATCTCCGCTTCATAGGCATAACAAATTTTCGTTTTCTTAATACGACGTCTTAAAAATTTAATGAAACGTCATTATTAGAGCAGGTGAACCTGTCGAAGAGAGACTTGCTCATCGATTTCGATGCCCTTGAAATATATCGTGAGATCATGATTCTGAACAACATTTTCTTATAGATACGAATGCTCGGTCTTAGTTTTCGTTACATTCATGCAAAAGCATGTTTGGTATCATAAACATATAAATCCTTTTTTCATATTTTATATAAAATTAAGAGAATAATGCTTGACATCTTATTTGTAAATAAAATAGTAGACGGTATTATTTCTTCTTATAATGTCAACCAGCAATTTTCTCTTAATGTCCCTTTAAGATGTCTTAGAACCAACAATTTATTCTACACCGGTCACACATATTGCTTTAATCGTGAGCTAAATCATGCTAACTCCTTTTATTCGCAGATAGATCAACTTTGGCAAATCACAGTCTCCTTAAAACACTTGCTGGAACGTTTATTTTAATTTATTTGTATGCTTGTATCTATATTTAATATATGTCGGGTTTACATTAGAATTAGGGTTAGGGGCGTGAAACGAATCTTCGTTTGGGTTACACGTTGTCGTTATGCAATAGAGAAGACATTGACTAGTGCAAATACGATTATTATAGAACCGGACAAGTAACCGCGGTAGTTAGGTACTCGAGAAACTAATGACAATGATCCTAGGTTCAATAACGAATCCGCGGTCGACGGGATGATAGATGAACGTACTCACAAAATCTAAGTCGGACGCGTAATATTCACTGGTCGTAAAGGGTTACTCCTTTTATCAATGAGATCGCGAGCGAGAATGCCTTTCCCGTCCCGATGATGCCACAGAGGAAAACTATAATGGGGTGTGTCTAAGGACACGAGATCATTGGATTCGTCGAGAAAAGCCTTCGTTCAGAAAGTAAGGGAAATTGGCGTTGCTGCTAATTGGTCAATCTCCATATCGGTGGTTAGAAAAAGATGCTAGCCGAACTCGAGGGAAAGTTGCTAGTGGGAGACGCCGTTCGTTGCAAAATAGGTCTCCCCTATTTTCCCGTAGTTGGAACAAAGACTGTTTGTCCGTTTGAAGGGCTTTAGTTGACTAAATCTTAATGTTTATAACGGCCCTCGAGCTAGCTGAACATGTACTGCGGAGACGCATCGACATCTGGCAATCATCTTACTCGAAGAATAGGGTCTGCGTGTGGCGAGCCACGGGACAGAAACCGTTGGAATGTTTACTGTCGCGTGTCACCACGAATATTTCTTTTAAGGAGAGCTATAGAATTACTCCATACCTTTGTTAGACAAAGCGTTCATCCCGTGACCGCGGCTACGTTCGGCGACTGGCTGTCGCCTCGATCCCAAGCTCATCAACACAGCTCGCGAACAATTACAATCGGATTGAATAACTACAATTGTTTAATTACAGCTATAGTAGACTCTAGATTACAATGGTGCGGGATTATCCAAAATTCCAAAGGCTCCGGTGTTCTTTCATCTCCGACGAATATATCGAAAACTAAATTGAGAATGCGATAATCGCGAGACTATCAATTTATATTATTTTAAATATAATTATTCTGTACGTCTTTCAAATTTATTCGTGAAATTAGGAGTATTTTAAAAGATAAAGAACAAAATCAAGGATTCTGTTACATTGAACCGCTTAATTGAGCTTAATTACTAAATAAGTTCGGATTATCCTTTTCTCTTCCTTGCTCTAGTTTTTCCTCGGTCCTGTCGTTTTCGACGAGCTGGTCGATCGTCATAATGACATTAACAAATTAATATCTTATTCGACAATGATAACGGATTTCTTTTCATTAGAAAATCGATTGGCTGTGTTTACAATCAGAACATCAGCATTTTCTTTGGCCTGATTGGTTACAAATCCAACAATGTGAAATTCACCATGAAGCATGAAGATAAATTTGCATTTAATTTCATCGTTTGAAAAAGAAATTGTCTTTTGAACGAGGCATTTTCACCTTACGAAAAAGCTTTGTTGCGTTTGTACAAGAAGAATGTTTTCATCGGAATGGTTATCCAAAAGAATAATTTGCAAAAACATTCTGTATAATATAAATGTGTATATCTGTACTATATGCGAATTCACCGCTAATCTACATCGACCCATTATCACCTGTCCTATGGTCGTAACTGACCATATACCAGATCAGTGCTTTTCTATTCTTCGAATGAATTTCTGGTTTTTGCGAACATCCATAGTAAACTTGAAATCGAGTAGTATGACTTTTAATTGTCATACCCCAAAGTCGAATATCATGAGTTCAAATAGGCTTTATGATTGTTTTATGTAGCGATAGTTTATTTTCTGGTAATAGTTCACCAGTACTACAGTACTGAATGTACTACAGTGTAGAAGAATGTCTACAGTGAGTCAGTACATTTCCTTCCTTTTGAGTCTGATTTGCTCGATTTCTTTATTTATGTGTTGTTTCCAAACAAATTTGTCTGGATGTAGATGGTCCGGGCACGGTCCTGACTATCTAACTGTTTTGATTTGCTGTATGATGTGGTGGTTGAGAATGATAAGAGGTGTGGTACCTTTCCTTAATGTGAATATAATGAGGTTGCATTTACCCGTATTTTCAGTTTATTTCTATTTATTTCGCCGCTGCTCGAGTATTTCAATGTGAGTTTGTAGCTGTAGCTACATTAGAGTAGGTTCTAATTTATTTTATATAGTGTCGTACAGTGGCAACTATCTACTTGCCAAGTCGCGTTACAGGAAAAAACCTGGGAGCACAAGAAATTACTTTGAACCTCCAGATAGGTGGGCTGATATAGTCGGCTGCCCGAAAGTTCCATTATAATATTTCCGAATTAAACATAATAGGATTTGGAAATATTGCGCTATAACGGTTTGTGAACAATATAAAGGAATAACGACAATGTGTAGGTCAAGGTGGGTGTAGGTCGTGAGATAAAGGATAGTGTAGATAAATATGACAAGGTATATTTACAAACAAGTTATTTACTATAAATTATTTAATATGTATACAGGCCAGTCGTATTATAGCGATAGTTAGAGTCAAATTATTAATTTTAGTTTTTTATCGTAGTTAATATTATGTTGGTTGTGGCCATGATGAAGGCGAATCAGGATAGTCCTGACCGAGGTCGGTGGTCTGGACCTATAACAAATAATATCAATATTAATATAGCAAATAAATATCATAAACATTGATATCATTTGTAAGGGGATGCACTTTGAGCATAGTGAATTTATGTTGAACAGTTTTTAGGTACTAGATTGAAATTAGATAATAATTTTGTTACTTATGTTATAGATTTACCCGTTAATTTTAAGGAGATGTAATTGTTCAGGCTCCGTTAATTCACTGGATATGTTGCCCTAAACCAGGATATTTAAATTTTAGATTGTATATTGTATTGATAGGAAGTACTTTATCGCTACAATTATGAGTTTTGATTAAATATGGCATAGTGTCGAATCACTACGAGAAAGGAGGTCAGTCGTAAAAAATGGCAGTAATTGTATAATACCAAAGAACAAGCCAAATATACCGGAATGACTCACCGGCTAGCGGTTGTGTCTATCAAAAACAAAAGAAGTTTGAAAGATCTTAGTTTATAGGACTTGTTGACAATCAATGTCACGCGGTCGATACAATGTTTGAGTGGACTGTGTTTAGACACACAACATAATTTATAAAATAAACAATTCTTATATTTGATTTAAGAAATGATAGATGGTTTGCGAGCAGTATTTATTAGACAGTGGCTGAAATTCAGTTGATAATTTGAATTTAATAATTAAATATCTAACGAATGAGTTTTTAGTCTATAAAGCACGAATGGAACAGATGATAACAATCTACAGAGCGTTCGTGCTTGGCGGGTGTATTATTTTGTTTTGTTTACCTAGTGGATGGGTATTCTGCTGCGATGGTTTTAAATTTGTAGATGTAAATAATGGGATTGATTGATATTATTATAAGCAGTGGGTGATCACTGCATGCACCTTGAGAGTTGTATAGCACTGGTAGAGTTATTCGAGTGGAGATAGTGGCTAACTATTGATAAACTGCGTAAAATGCACTTGCACTTGCACATAAATTCAATCGAGATTGTTAGTTAGAATCACGTGGCAAGTTAAAGTATATGTCGGAGATGAAAGGACATCGGAGCCTTTCTTTTGGAATTTCGGAAAAATCCCTTAACACCTTAATCCCTTAATCTAGATTCTATCATAGGCGTAATTAAATAATTGTCGTCATTCGATCCGATTGTATTTGTTCTAGATTTGTGATAATAAGCTTGGGCTCGAGGCGACAACCAGTCGCCGAACGTAGACGCGGTCACGGGATGAACGCTTTGTCTAACAAAGGTATGGAGTAATTCTACAGCTCTCCTTAAAAGAAATAGTTTTAGCGGCACGCGACAGTATACATTCCAACGATTTCTGTCCCGTGGCTCATTACACACAGACCCTATTCTTCGGGTATGGTGGTTACCAGATGCCGACGCATCTCCACAGTACATGTTCAGCTAGCTTGAGGGCCGTTATAAACGTTAAGATCTAGTTACCTAAAGTCCTTCAAACAGACAAACAGTCTTTGTCCCAACTACGGGAAGATAGGGGAAATTTATTTTTCAACGAACGACGCTTCCCGCTAGCAACCTTCCCTCAAGGACGGCTAGCATCCTTTTCTAGCCACAGACATGAAAATTTACCAATTAACAGCAACGTCAATTTCCCTCACTTTCCGAGCGGAGGCATCTCTCCACGAATCCGATGATCTCGTACCCTTAGATACACCCCATCATAGTTTTCCTCTGCAGCATCATCGCAACGGAAAGTCATTCTCTCGCGAGGCAGTATTAGCGAGCTACTTAGCGTGTTTACGCTCAGTGTATATTCCACGTTTTAACAAACAGTTAGTTTAGTTATACTTCCACCGTAGCTAAGCAAGTCGAGTACGATTTGGGCTTTGGAAGGAAGAGAATCGTGTTATCCCGTTGACCGTGGATTCGTTATTGAACGTGGGATCATTATCATTGGCTTCTCGAGTATTTAATTACCACGGTTACTTGTCAAATTCTGTAATAATCGTATTTGCTCTAGTCAATGTCTTCTCTATTGCATAACGACAATGTGTGATCCAAATGAAGATTCGTTTCATGCCCCTAACCCTAACACTAAGCATAACGTAACCCAACATATATATTATATCACTGCACGTTTTTCTCGATAAAACACGCATGATATTAGGAAAATGAATGATTTACATGGTTCACACTTGCGCATCTTGCTCGACCGCCTTGCGATTTTGGCACCTTATTACATTCGAGTTGCGAATATAATAACGACGCGTACTATGACTGACAGTCGGCGCTATGTTGCGTACGATATTAGATCTATCATGCCAGATATCGAATCTATTGCGCATGCGTGAGATGAGATTGGGCACGCTTGTAAAGAAGAAACGATGCACATGGAGGATTCCTCTTCGCCCGATATCTTTCAATATTTATGCAAAAAGAATTACCGAGCGGTAATTCTCCACTTCTCGAGCAATTCGAACCGTAGGTAAACGGCTGTTCCTCGTTGCCGAAGGAAGGAGTAAAGCACTCTTCGTGTTCCCCACGACGTTCGGTAACAGCCCGATACTACGTGGATGAATATTATTCTGCTCTAAACTCGCCTTGCGAATAGTTCCCTATTTTTCAGTTCGTACGGTCCTTCGTTCCCTTTCTCTGGTTTATGGGCTGTGGGATTTTTGAAAATGAAACCAGATCGGCAGAAAACAAATATCCCTGCGTATCGTACACTGCGATCTTCGATCGTACAGTGAACGATGCAAAGTAGAGATGATTTTCTTGATGAATTCGCAAGAGGCCAGCATTCGAATACATTCTTGCTTCCTCTTGACAAATTCAATTTTTTCTTTAACCAGCGTGTTTGTCATTTGCTTGTGTATTTTATAGAAAAAGTGGACGTATTGAGGGGACGTACCGTGATGGAGGGGAAAAATCGTTTGCTCGACTGCTTTGTCGGTAATGCAGAAACGAGCACAGTAGTACCGCTATTGGATGGATCCCTTCCAAGTGATTTTATGTTAAGGTATAATAAATTAATTGCTTTATTTGCACACAACATCGATACATATATATTACATTCTGAAGACCTAGATAACCTTTTTAAACGCACGCTTGTTGTCAAACGGACTATTCTAGATGCTTCTAACAGCTATCAACAGTCTTTTGTCTCAACTAAGACCTGAACGTCCTCTGACACTTACACACACATTCACATGTACGGTGTAAATGTTTCATCTACCTAACGCCTTAAAGTTCTTTTCTGTCGAAAAATTGGAAACATCTGCGACCGGTACAGCGCATCTGGATTTCTGTTAGGAAGAAGACCCTCGACGTTCGATCCTGTCTCAAAATCGGACGCGGATGCCTCGACATACGGCGTTTAACCGCCACTCCCTTCTTGCTGGCCACTACGCGAACTCTTCTAACAATTTAAAACGTATTCTCGTCGCGAGTTACGCGAACTTGTTCGCGCAACGAATTTATAGTTTCTCCGTGCACGACACACAGGTTCACAAATCTGATACTACCGGAAGATAGCAAATTATAGATACGCTGACACGTAAGTTTTTCCTTTTCTTCCTCTTTCTTTCTTTTTTTCTTTTCTTTTCTTTTTTCGAATCACGTTCCTGGCGAATCGAACCTGAAGACTAGAATGGTTTTACAATCTTTAGACGTAATCCCGGTCGGCGATTTCCATGCAATCAGAGTTTCAAATTCAGAAGCGCCAAATGAAACGAGTCTTTCTTGCACATTCGCGCTTTGACGTTGTCCTTCCGAAGATCCTGAACTTTTGATTCCGAGCCCCAAAAATCGTCAAGTTGCGAGTGTCACTGCACTCAACGTGCCTCGCTTTCAACACCGATAAACTTTCTGATAAAGTCCAATTTCAAAAATCTAGAAGCACGTACTTTGCGTTTTGTCCTCACCTTTTTTCTTTATTTCAAGACTTTATTTCGTTCTTTGTTTCAAACAAGCGACTGTTTCTTTCTTCCTTTCCTTTTCCCTGTTGAAGGACCTCAACGATACAAGCGGCAAACCATGTTTGGATCATCGACTCAGGAGCTACGGATCACATGACAGGACGACAAGAATGGTTCAGCGTCCTCGAAAAATTCGACAACACGGTAAAGATAGAGATCGGCGATGGTACGTTCATGGGTACGCGCGGTAAAGGAAAAATCAAGGTAGACACGTTTGAGGACGGCAAATGGGTAGCATGTACAATGAACGATGTCTTATATGTACCAGGTATGAAAAGAAATCTATTTTGCATTAGATCTGTCGCAAGGAGGGGCATAGATTTCTGTATTTTCAAGGAAGGGAAAAAATGTATGTTTTTACAAAACCAGAAAGTAATAGCAAGAGGTTCTGTTATCGGAAATTTATATAAGGTCGATATGCGAGTTATCATACCGTCAGTTTGCAATCTTAGCAATAGAGCTGTGGCGGCACTCGACAACAAATACCGCAACTCGACACTAACTTCCACCGGACGACGGTAGCGCAGTGGTTAGCGCCTTAAGTTACGAACGTTCTGAACACGAGTTCAAATTCAGGCGCCTGTAGTCCGATTTTTCTTCCATGGCACATAAATGAGAAGAAAGCAGCAGTAGCTTATAGCGACGTCTACATCAGCAGCAGCAGCAGTACTATCGCGACCACTACTATTACACCTCAGAGCGGACTCAAACGCGGACACCCTGCAGTTATGGCACGAACGGCAGTCATCACAACATCAGACACGTTAAGGAATTTTTAAAGAATTCGCATATGGAAGTTGTAGAGGACAGTAACTTTTTCTGTGAAGGTTGCGCGTACGAGAAACATCAGAGATCGAGTTTTCACGAGAAAATCAAGCGTGTGACTAAACCTCGCGAAATTATTTATACGGATGTATGTGGACCTATGGAAGGCGAGTCATCAGGCAAGAAATCGTATTTTCTTATGTCTAAAAATGATTTTTCAAATTCACGAAGATTTACAACATAAGTTAGAAGTAGTCGAAAAACTAAAAACTCTTTGCCTAGAAGTCGAAAATCAATTCAACTATATGCTATATGCTATATGCTATATTCGAAACCGAATCTACCGCTGTTTTTATGAGCCGAAGCCATGAACACAGCAGTACATGTCATAAACAAGACCGGGCCGACAAGACAGGACAATAAAGCACCGTATGAACTGTGGTACGGGTAACCGCCTGATTTAGAAACATTTAGGGTTTTCGGTACTGAGTGCTTTGCACACATACCTGCGGAAAAGAGAAGAAAACTTGACAAGAAGGCTAACAAAGGATATTTGGTAGGCTACCTAGATGATGGACGAGGGTATCGAGTGTACGTGCCGACGGTAAGAAATGTAATATTGAGCCGCGACGTAATATTTAAGCCCGAACTAGAAACTGCGAGATTTGTTAATTTAAGTTTACCGAAAATTGTCGAGCGCGAAGATGTGTGTGAGCAGAGCGATAGAGCTTGTACGTATGAAAGTGCAGAGAGTGAACACGAAAAACAACCTCATGGAACTAGCGAGAATGTGAGACAATTGAGAGACAGAGGTGAGATCAAACGAACTGATTTTTATGGTAGCCCAATAACGTACGTAGCGGAAAAGTCACCGGTGGATTTTAACGACGCGAAGAGATCCGGAAAGAAATAGTTATGGGAAACGGCTATGCATGATGAAATGAAATCGCTCCATGAAAGTAAGACGTGGATCTTGTAGAAAAACCTAAAGATCAGAAGGTACTTAGTAATAGGTGGGTTTTAACGGTAAAGCTAAATGCGGACAACTAGGAACGACACAAAGCGCGTCTCCGATTGGATAATAAGATGGTTGGTGGACCAGGAAGGGTTTTAGCCGCCCTCGTGAGAAAGTTGCTAACGGAACATACCAGACGTGAGGAAAACCTACTTTCCGTGTTAACCCGTAGTAAACAATAAACGTAAAAGGAAATCTAAGACAAGAGATACTCGCTTGGTCTGAAGGTCCTTAAGTATGAAAATTCCAAGACCCCTGGTGGGTACTTAAGACTATTGAGGATACGCGCCAACGATGTGCAGACATCTGGGCGCCATCCTGCCCGCGGTGTGTGGCCTGGTCTAGGTAGAGTGTCGCCCGACGTAACAATGACACTGAACCGGACAAAGGGGCTGCACAAGAACAAGAACTGCCCGAGCTGGCTGAAGTCTCGGCTTATATGCGTTTTGGTTTTGAAGATGTGAGGGGCTCGGTGTAGGTTATGATGTGGAAAAGTGTCCGAAGCTCGGTAGGCGATATCCTATCTTTGATGTGGACTAAGGTGCGTCACTGCCTTGGGGTAGGCTATGCTGATAAGGTGGTGATGTGTCCAAAGGAGCCCGAGGCTCGGAGGTCAATGTCTTATCTCTGATGTAGGTTGAGATGTGATTGATGTCACACCGACATGAGTGTCCGCGACAACATGCACTTGCGGAAGGGCGTAGGCGCGATCGTGTTTATTTCTCGGTCTAGTGGCGCGCGGCTGAAATACTTGTCCCCCAGGGATGCAATGCACCGTGTGGCTGGCTGCTAGGGAAATGTATTTACTCGGTTTTCGGTCGATATTGTCGGCCAGGCCGTCAAGCTTCGCTCTCGTGTCGCAGCGTCGGAATTACGCGTCGACGAAGGCCGCCAGAAGGAAATCGTACTCGTTCGTCTCCGTCTCTGATCGCATCAGCACGGCCAGACGTCGCTCCCGGTACAGAGAAACGCTTGGAGGGCGAGAGCACGCTGGGAAATCAAATGCCCCGAGATATCGAGACGCCTCGATGGGAAAATCTTTACTGGCCTGTCTGGCTGGTGGTGTGCTGGCTAAGATTTGGTCCAATAAAACCATTTTGTCCCAACACCTGCGGCTATTATCGAACGGAGACTCGATGACGGGAAACGAGTCGTGGCCATCCACAATGCAATGTTACCATTGCCGAGTATGCTTTGAGTATGAATGTGCGGTTGCAAAATATGTAAAACAGTTGGCGTTTTTGTTGGAAGCGAGCTGAGAATTGCGTTGAGTATATAAAGGATTTCGATTTTCAGAACCGCAGTTTCAGAGGTACCGCGTATTGTAAGAGAGTCTAGATTTTAAAATAGTCTTTGAAAATAGAGAGAAAGAAAGGTGGAATTTTCGTTAGCTGTTAACGACGTTATCGGATGCGATAAGAATTAGAACTGTAGAAAAAATAGTAAATGCGGATTGAAAATCGATTTACTTAAGGTTATATCAACGATCCGTAAGTTTGACTCTCGCGGATTATATTTTCCTGCAATTTTCCTCCGTTCTCTGGCTCCGTGATCGATAATGAAACAATACTAATCCCGATGGGGTTTGCACGATGACATAATCACCGAAATTTCGAACGCGGTACGGGATTGTTAATTAAGACGAGACGATACGACGATAACGATTGCCGGGCGATTGGTGAGCAAATTGCAAGGCGACTCGCTTAATGAGATCAATCACTACTCGACTTATCGCATCAACTCGAAGAATTCATTAAGGGCGAATAAAATTAGCGGCGGCCTTCTCGTCGCGTTAAATAAGCCGTTGAAACCCTGCAATAATTATCGTCTCCGCCGATAAAGATAATCGCAATGTCGAAAAACGCTGACCGCGCCGAGCTGCCAATTAAAGCTAAAAGAAAGTTCCAAGCGAGATAAATCGCAGTTCGTGTGGCATCCGATCTCTCTGAAAAACGAACCGCGTTTCCCGAGTCTCTTCACGGATGCGGCCAGCAGTAAAAATACTAACAAGTTTCAACGCCCGATACGTGTTTGTTCCGTATAACGTTAAACTAATTTTATGTATTACGTACTACGCGAGACTCTACGCTAGACTGTACACGTGACTGTACACGTGACTGTGCAGGTACTACGAGAGAATATCGAAGTAAGCTGTGGTACGAGTTATCATATTGCTTCCACTCAGAATTCTCGTTTTCATAGACCTCACGGAAAATTGTAAAATTATTTTCTCTACCACGGTATAGAAACTTGTAATCGACACAGATTTTGCCAGAATTTGGAACGTTTGTAATACGATGTGCTTACGAATAACACCTCGAACAAATTGCGTAGGCCGCTCGTTATCACCTCGATATTTTCCTTCCGGTTATTGAAAGCGAACATTATTCCTTGAGGATATAAGAAGAAGTAGGTCATTTACGTTTACGAAAGAAAGGAAAGCATTGTTAGGTAGATGATACATTTACACTGTACATGTGAATATGTGTGTAAGCATCAGAGGGCGTCCAGATCTGAATTGAGACAAAAGGCGGCTGGAAACCGTTGGAAGAATCTAAAGGAATCGGCTGACAACAAACGTGCGTGCAAGAATTTTATCGAGGTCTTCAGAGTGTAATATATTATATATGTATAGCTGTTGTGTGTGAATAAAGTAAACTATTTGTATTTCCGAATCCTCTCTATACCTTAACAAGCATAGCAAAGACGGCGGAGAATTAATTGCGTGACATTGCGATTATGTGCGTGATATGTGACTCAAAAGATTCATGTTCTTCTCGACATAGATTTGAAGGATATTAACGTGGGTAAATATTAAACACGTTAGACTGGCTCGTTCAAAGCGGTAGTTTCGGTCGAAGGACGATTATAAATGTTCGGAACGTCCTATGAATCCACCTGGCTTGATCAAATCAACGAGTTACGTGAAAAACTCGATAACCTGTACGCTGAACGTTATGGAATCGGAGATGGAACCTGAAACCGACGTTTCACGTTGAACAAAGGTAATGAGAATTTATTCCGTCGAGTAATCTTTCAGAGTTTTTCGGGGCGAAATGAATTTCATTAGGAGCAGACTTTGTGGTGGGGAGTCTGCTCGATCTGAAACAGACGGCAACACCTCAAGCGGTGACTTCCGATGGAAGAACATTGTCTTCTAGTGAAAAGAAAGCCGGAGTGAAAGAAAGATGGCCACGACGAACGAATTAACGTAGGTATATATTCGAGCTGCTGAGATGGATTGATGGGCCGAAAGAAACGGTTTCGACGCGAGACAATTGGTATACGGGGGGGGATAATGCGCTCGTAAATAAACAATAGGATTCCATTATTTCGGGCCAGGCTACCTTGATAAATATCGTACGAAGTTAACGAGTTCGCTTACGATTTACGCGCTGCGAACAGGAAAAAGAAGGCGAGGCAACAGAGGCAAAAAAGCGGCGCCTGAAAATAGTCGCTGCTAACGAAACGTTTTCACTTGTAATTTCCTACAGGAGTGCATTACACGAGACGACGTGAAAGGAACGAGTGAAAAAGAGAAGAGGGGACGGAGCGGCGAAGACGAAGAGACGGAAACTACGAACGGACAGAAACTGAAGCAAGAAGAAAGAAAGAGAGAAGACGAATCCGTAAATAGAATCGTTGTTCGAAATAGACACCGAGGTTCGACGCAGCAAGAAACAGGGGAAAGGAGAAAGAAAGTTGGAGGACGTCGGAACAAAGGGGAGTAATGGAAATAGAGGAAAAAGTGTAAGAACGGAAAAGGACAATAAGGGAAAGGAAGAGAAACAGGCGGCTGGCGACACGCTCAAGCCGAGCCTCTAGATGGCGCGTACTGCGCATGCCACGGCGGCCTCGGTGAGGCTCAGAGCCTCGTTCCACCAACGTCCCCCGGCCTGGACCAAGGTATCGTCGGCGTAACACACCATGCCTGTGCCTGGGGGAATGGGGCATCGAAGGATCGAGTCATAGGCCGTTATCCACAGGATGGGTCCCAACACTGAACCCTGCGGAACACCACGTTTGACCGGCCTCTTCTCTTCACTATTCTTGCCGGCGTACGCTACCCATCTGTTGCTCAGATATGCCCGAATGGCACGAACGAGATAGGACTGCACGCCAAAGTGTTCCAGAGCCTCCACTATCCCGTTCCAGGTTATGGCGTTGAAGCCGTTCGTAACGTCTAAGGAGTCTGCCAACCCCACCCCTTCTAGGGGAAACTATGGCCTCTGCCATGAACCTCATTCGTTTCACTGCGTCTACCGTCGAGCAGCCTCGTTGAAAGTCATATTGACTATCGTGCCACCCAGGCACTCGCTTCGACATATGGGCCTCCAGACGGGTGGCAATTATCCTCTCAAATAGCTTGCCCACCTCGTCTAGATGACACACCGGCCTGTACGCGGACGGAGAGTTCAGCGGACGACCTTCTTTCCGCAATAAGACCAATGTCACCGTCCGCCATGTCCAGGGGTAGACGATCTCCTTTAGACATCTGGTAAAGAGATGTCGTAGGCGGGGAGCCATGGTGTCGATTGACTCGGCCCAAACTCGGCCTGGGATGCCATCCTTTTTGTCGCTTCGAAGTGCTCCTCTTCGGTGACTCGCAGCTCTTCGCTCCACTCCGTCGGCGTTATCGTCGTCGTCCCCGCCTCGTCGTCGTCGGAGGAGGATGGCACTGATTACCTTGTGTTCCTGTCTTCCGGTGGGAACAGAGTCCCGATGACGTTGACCAGCAACACCGGATTCGTGTTCGCGATCAGCGGGGGGGGGGGAGATTCGAACCTCTTCGTCGCTATTTTGTAAGGCCGCCCCACGGATCGGATTCGACTGTTTCGATCAGCTCCGTCCAGGACCGAGCTTTCGCGATCTTGATTTCACACTGGAGAGTGCGTCTCGACTCTCTGTACGCGTCGTAGCGGCTGGAGATCTCCTCTTCGTCGCGTGTCAGCCTACGACGACGAGCCCTCAGGAATCTTCTGCGGGCCCGATCACAGCTCGCTCGCATCTCCGCGATCTCCGGAGTCCACTAGTACACTCCGCAGTCGCGTGTGCCACCTGGAACGGAGCGCGGCATCGAGGCGTCGCACGCCGCGCTCATGTATCTTCGGAGGTCTTCCGCCTCCTCGTCGACGCTTCCCGGCGTGGTTGTCCGTCGGGCGTCCCAGCTCCAGGCGGAAACGATGGCCGCCGCTCGTATCATCTCCTTATCCCTCTCCTTGAGACGCCATCTCGGTGGTGAGCGGGAACGGTTCTCTCCTCGTCTTTGGGCGTTGTCTGCCTATGTGGCCTCGGGGCCACCTCCGTCAGTATATAGAGGTGGTCGGGTAGGGTTACCACCCCCTCGGCCACTCTCCAGTCGTGGATCCGCCTGAATAGCTCCGAGGTAGTCCGCGTGACGTCGACTACGGAGGATCCTCTCCACGCCACGCAGGTGCTCGCCGAGCCCCTGTTTGCCAGTAGGAGCCCGAGGCCCGCTGCCCAATCGGTGAGCATCCTTCCCCAAGAGTTGGTTCTGCGATTTCTCCATTGTGTCGAGTGGGCGTTGAAATCCCCGAGGACGAGCACTTGGCGGGGAAGACACCTTCCGACGCACTCGCCGACCCGGTCCAAGAAGTCCCCGAACACAGCCAGGCCGATGTTGGGGGAAACGTAGACCGCTATCACCCTTACTCCAATCCACTCGACCGCGACGAAGCCGCTGCCACGGTCGAGCAGGACGCCGGCAGCACCCAAGGCTGGCGTCCACGTTATGGCCGTGGGTCCATCCAGGCCTCCGACCCAGTTGGGAGCGTCGGGAACGCGATACAGCTCGGCCACCGCCGCAAGGGCGACCATCTCCCGGATGGTCTGGAAGAGCAGATCTTGCGCCCTCCTCGAGATTACATTGAAGGAGGCGCTTGAACTACTCGGTCACCTTCAAGGCCTCGTCCCGACCATCTGCCGCTGCTGCTTTGGCGGTGCTCCCTGGGGTCCTTTTCCGCAGCTGGCACGCGGATGGGTCTCCTCCTCTTGACTTTCGGGGGGGGGGGGGCGCAGGCCGCTCCGATCATCCTGTGCTTGGCGGGCGCCCCGAGCGACTCGCACAGGGGGCACTTGGGAGCGGAGGCGGGACAGCCTCTGGCGCTATGTCCGCTTACGCCGCACCTGTAACACAGGTGCCCTCGATCCTCGCTGGACACGCATGTTGCTCATACGTACCCCAACTCCAGGCACCTGAAGCACTGCAGTAGCCGCTTCGGGGTGGCTGTGATCCTCGCAGTTGACCAGCCCAGGGCTATTTTCCCTGCCTGGCTAGTTTTCGGGCTCCCGCCACCGGGCACTTGATCCATGCCGACGCGAGGCCGCCTCTGGTGGCGCCGATCTCTCCGACGTGCACCTCCGCGCAGCCACGTCCTGCCGCCGAGGCCAGTGCTTGCAGTAGTTCCTCCTTCTTGTCCGAGATGTCTATCCCGGTCACTCGAAGTTCCGCCATCCTGGTTGGCGTGGCAACTCTCACCACCGTCGGGTCTAGCGCTTCGACCAGATTCCTCGCCAACAGCGACGCCTTTAACCTGTCCCTGTCTCCAGGGACCCTGATGATGATGGCGCCTGTCATTGCCTTCTTCATTTCGACGGACTCCACACCGAGCTCCGAGAGCGGGACCTTCGCTCTGGCTGCTTCGAACTCTTCGGCATACGACATCCTTGCTCCCTCGTTCAGCGTTAGATTTACCGCGGATGTTCGGGGTGCGCCAGGGAGCGTGGCCGTCTTGGGTGCCTGCGGCGGTCCTTTATTCGTTGCGGCGGCGCTGTGTCGGCGCGCCTGTCGTCCTCGACTGGGGTTGCTGCTGGCCTCCTCTCATCGGTGGAGCCACAGTCGCCCCTTTCCTCGCCGTCTCTCCTCCAGCGGCGGCTGTCTTCTTCTGCTTCTTCCTCATCCTTTTCTTCTTTGCTTCTACCACTTTCCACTCGCCTCCCTCCTGCTCCCTCGGGAGCGACGCTGTTTGGGTGACACGGCGAGTGGCGGAGCGGACCGTGCTCCGGCGGGCTTCGGAGGTGCGTCGTCGTCGGCCCCCGAATCGCTCCTCGATGGTCCTTATTATGGAGGGTCCCATCTCTTTGGCTATCCTCTCTAGGGCATCGATGCGTGCCCTGTCGCTCTTACCCTCCCACGGAGGACGGCCGGACTCGGACGCCGGACCAGTGCATCGCGGGCACTCGTGAGCGCAAGCAGCCCTTCTAGACAGTTCTTGGCGAAGGGCTGCGTTTTCCTCCTCTAGCGCGGACAGCCTTGTTGCTTCCACGAACCTCGTGGCTCCGGTGTCACTGCCGCGCGCTGGTCCCGTCCTCCTCGGGGAATTCGTTCTTCCCCGCGGTGGTGATGTAACTCGCCGCGTCCTTGAGGGCTTTTATGTACGTCCCCTTGAGGTTGGACGATGACGTCGCAACCCGCATGATTTCAGAGACGTGCATAGTTAGCCCGGCGCTGACGTCCGCGACCGAGCTCGTCCTTATTTGGATTGCCAGTTCCTCAGGCACGTCTGGTGTTGTGATCATCGTCCTCCTCTTCTTTCCCCTGGACGCCGTCGAAACCATCGATGAGCGCGGCGCGGACGAAGCTACCGATTCTTCGTCGTCGGACTTGGTTCTCGCCCATAATCCTCCTGCCATCGATGACATGGCATCAGCTACCATGGCCGGAACGAAAAGCACACTCTCCGACCTGTCTGCAGTTTTATGCGAACCCCTTGTCATTCTTCTTTGAAATTCCTCCGCAGCTTCCATTCTGTTGCTCTCCGCCGCACCATGCGCAGAAACATATCCGGGGACCTAACGGTCCACTCCCGAACGGCCGTGGTCGTGAGATGACGACGCAGTGGGGCCCTCTTGTCTACCCATAACTGCGTCGTGCAGGAGTCTCCCTCACATGCACCGTAAACTTCTTTTTATTATCTAACTCCATCATTGTATATAAGTGTCTGTCACCAAGTCGTCCACGAAAGTTTCCATCCTGGTGTCACTCACTCTTTCGCACCCTGCCCCGGTACAGGGTGACGGGGAGCCCCACGAGAAGGTGAGTTGAGTGGTCTTCGCAGATATACGTCCACCAACTTCTCCGAAATTCTCCTCACCGGATCGGCAAACTGGCGGGTGCCAGAGGAGCCGACCAGCCACCACCCGACTATAGGATAATATCAGATTCATCGGGGTTTCCCAGGACGTGGTCCTACGTCCTGAGAACCCATACCCACCCCTTAGGAGAGTCATAGTTACTCCCGACGTTTACCCGTGCTTTTGTGTCTTTTTTCAATTGATTCACGTTGACAGAGCACTGGACAGAAATCACATTGCGTCAACTCCTCACAATGCTTGTTTTAATTGAACAGACGGATTCCCCTGGTTCGTGCCATTTCTCAACTGAGTCTTAAATAGCGGCTGAAGAGAAAGATTTTTTTCAATCATTCTTAGCGATCAAATGAACGTTACATTCTACTGTATTTCTCCGAAATAGAACGATTTATGTAAAAATATCGTTACCTTGTGACGTTACTTAAGAAAACAATTCGAAAAAAGTCTTTGGCTCCTAGGGCTGATGCGAATATTTCAAAGTCCCTACGGTCCACACCATTGGTACGTGACACACGTTTACACGTTGCTCGATCGCTGCGCTCGCTCGAAAATAACCTAACCTAAAACCAATCTCTCTTGAGTTTGTTTTTCGATAAGAAGGCGATGTTCTTTAAATGCGCGAACGTACGGGATCCGAAAACTTGCGAACGTACTGTCACCTATCTAAAAAATATATTACACATCTCGATGGAACTTCTTAAGACTTTCATCACTATAGTCTTGATTTCTTTATCAGTGATCCCCATATATTTTAAATTTCCTTCTATATTAGGCGTTATTGCCCCTCTATTGCCCAAGACCACGGGCAAAATCTCTCCATCGTCGACATTATACTTTTTCTTGAGGTAATTTGGACATGGGAAGTACTTGTCGACCTTTTCTTTCTCTGCCTTTAGGAGGTAATCCTTGTTCTCGTAGCGGACGGTAACGCCGACCACGAGACTTACTTGAGCCTCCTCCTGGCGTTCTCAATGTCCTCAGAAGTGGCCGGACAATTGATCCTTGGGGAGTTCGCTATTTTCTTTAGTTTCCTGTCACTTTCTTCATTAATCAGGCTAGAGGCCGCTGGGTCGACTGAGTTCTTAATATAAATCGCTTTCTAGGGTACCGAGGTTGATAATGTGTTCGAACCTCGCTAACCCTAATCCTCTATTAGCTTTTGGAGTGTAGAAGGAACCCGTGGCTGTCGAAGGCACTAGGTGTAATATGGCCTTTATTTCTTCCATGACTTCTTTGTCCAACAGTTTTAATACACTATCGCTTGGTGGATTTATAAGCAGATGTTAAATACATCGAGGGAAGATGTACTTCGTTATTAATTCAATTTTCTGGATTAGTTTCAGAGGGGGCTTTCTAACTCTTCTGACCACGCTCAAAATTTCAGATACTATGATGCCACAATGGATACCCTTACAAGGCCATAGTTTGGCGCCTATATACCCGAAGGCCTCATCTGGGTCAACGGTTGGTATGTTTATGTTTTCGAGCCTAATCCGTGATACCTTTACGAATCTGGTGTCCTTTTTCGCAATCACCTGGAACGTTTGGCTCTTCTCTCCTGATATATTCATTCCTAGGCCCTTCAGGTATTCATGAAGTATATCCATTTGGCATTGTGCCTCCCTCTTATCTTCACCAAGTAAGACAATGTCGTCAGCGAAAGCCAGGATTGGTACTTTTCTCCCATGACTGACATTAATGCCACTGGTTTGCTCCTCTATTATTTCCAGCAGCGACTCTAGACATAGATTAAATAGCAGCGGCGAGAGAGGGTCACCCTGCTTGACTCCTCTAAGGATCTTGATCTAGACCTCTATATTATCTTTAGTTTTTATTTTGGTCTTGCCTCTTTGTACATGCATTCGATTAAATTGATTATAGGGGCCGGCACACCCTTCCTTGCCAGGCATGGTTTTAACGCCGAATAGAGTATTGTGTCGAACACTTTGGAGATATCCACAATTGTGAATATCCCCCCGTTATTTCTCTTACTGTGACTTAAGGCAGCGTTAAATAAATCTATATTAATTTTACATCCATTTTGTGATGTAAAACCTTTCTGCCTTAAGTTTAGCACAATATCTCTTCTCATCCTTCCGTCGAGGATGGAGAAGAAAAGTCGGCCGAGAATGGGGTCTATTGTTATAGGTCTCCAATTCCCAACCTGGCTGCTAGGTTCATTTGGTATTAACTTAGTCCTATTTTCCTTCCATACGGTCGGAAAATAGGAACTATAGAATAGAATATTAAAAAATTTTTGTCAATATTGCCAGATATCATTAAGTGCTCTTTTTGAAATCCATCTGGTCCTGCCGCAGCCTTCTTCCTCATCTTGTTAAGTTTCTCACTCACGTCCTCGGCGGTTGTCGACGGAAACAATTCACTTATTATCAGCTCAGAGGCACTATTTCCTGGGATTGGGGAATTGAATGGTCCTGCACGACCCCACAGATCTTCATAGAGCCTCTTCACTTCTATTGCCTTTGCTGATTGACTGGCTGGTTCCAGGTATGCACGATCGTTGTTAACAACAACGTCGGCCAACTTCTTAGGACATTCTTTAAACAACCCCTTGCAACGTGCGTAGAAGTATCTTTGCTTTGTTTCTATAGCAATAATTATTATTCTTTTTATTTCCCTTAATTTGTTGCTTTGCCGTTTTATTTCTTTCATCATTCCTGCCTTTCTCTTTCTCTATTGCTCAATATAGAGATGTGTAAATAAATTCATTTAACTTAATAATAAGGGCTTCTCTATTTTTTTTATTATTTGCCCATGTTGAAGTGGTTACCGGTTCTAAGAAAACTCTACATCTGGTCTTTTTAGTTTTCTCAAACACTGAAGCCATCGACAGCGCATAGACAAAAGACTGCGATGAAGTCAGGCCATAAACGGTAGACAAGCGACGTTGGCTTCGGGGTTTTTCAGTTATTGGGTAACACAGCTAGCGTGCGGATCTGGACCAGCTCAAATTGTATTCTTACTTATTACACTTCTATTTAAATATATTTTCTGCCTTACAATTTATCCACGTGTTTTCTCTGTTTACACCTCAACAGCCCAAATTTCTGTTAACCGAGCGCTAACCTCCTTTAACGGTTACATCAGTTAGTTCCTCTACTTCTTTTTCTAGTTGGAGTCTCCACTGACGGGTAGACTCCTCATTAAATATTTCCCCGCTAATTTCAGGCTCTTCGCACGTCCACGCATTGCCTGAGTTAACGGGATCGCACTCTCCCTCTGACACCTCGGCAACCTCCTGAAGGCTGGTATCCTCACTAGCTATCTTTAGTTTCTTTCTCTTGTTCTTTATTTGTTCTGCTGTCCTGCTAGTGAAGATTTTACTTATCTCGATATTAGGGTATTTGAAGTCCTTATAGATTTCATCGAACTCCTTCAGGAGAGTTGCGTCTTCAACAGTCCATTTCCTTGTGTTTGGGGGTTCGTTCCCCTTCTTTTCTCGTTTCTTACGGCAGGGTGCGCATGCCGTTCGCGGATGGATAGTCCTCTCTGAGTCCCGAAGCTCATAGGGCAAGCTTCGCATTTATACGCTCCTTCTTTTCTTTGACTAGTGCCACTACACTTTGGAATGTGGCACTTTGTCCCATGGAGCTTTGAGAAACTCCTTTCGCAATATAAACATCCCCACTGGATGCGAGCATCCGTGCGATGTTGACCAAGGTGCCTGTCCAGATATGATAGCGTTATGAAGAAAATGTGAACGTGCCTTTTCTCACAGACCGGACAAGCAATCTAGACTCCCATCAAAGGAGCCATGATCTTAGGAATCATATCCGGGGGCCTTGGCACGTCATTACCTATGGTCCCCTCCAAAGCGAATAAATCCGCCACAGCGCTTCCGGGACCGAGAAGCGGTATAATCGTTAGATTGGTAAGCCGATTTGTTATTCATTTAATTTCACATAGTCTTCCGCTCCTTCGCCGCCGCACTCCGTTTAGCTATGGACGCCGCGTCCGGGGGATCATTCCCCACGCCAACGCGGCGTTCATGTTACCGGCGGTACCACGGGGAGGTAGGAGTGCGACTTAAGCAGACGAGACCGAAGTCTCCCCTGTCCCTGAGCAACTATCACACTCCTAGGGACCCACAGCACAACCATTTATCAGCGGTATGCTGTTTACAGGCCTTAAGAGGGTCATAATTACTCTCGCCGTTTACCCGCGCTTTTGTTCCATATTAATTCTCTATATCCATAAAAATAACAATGTAAAACAAAAATTAATAAGATAACTGTTCGCTCTATTTATTTAACACTATCGATAAAGTACTCGCAGTTTAATTGCAATCGTTCCAGCGATTTGAGAAGAAAGTGTTTTTGATATATACTTTGATGTGTGGCGGCACTCGACAACAAATATCGCCACTCGACACTAATTTCTGTCGGACGATGGCAGCGCAGTGGTTAGCGCCTTACGTTACGAATGTTCGGGACCCGGATTCAAATCCCGGCGACCGGAGTCCGATTTTTCAAGCAGTACCCCATCAGCGACATCTACAGCCAGCAGCTCAATTATCACAGACAACACGGACATCTCAGATGTAATACTTTGATGTGAAATTTGTATACATAAATAGTCACTTTTAGTAATAGAGACCTTCCGATTCGTACGAAATAAATGCCACACTTGAATATCATCATTCGCAATACAACTAACAATCATTTCTTATAAAATGTTCAAAGTATAAATTTTTTCTACCCACTACGAGAAACACAGTAAATTCTGATCAATATAGTAGTAAGTACAGCAAATTGAAGTCGTTCGTCCTGAATTCTTCGTCATTTTATTACGTAGTCAAGGGATTAACCCAACAACGCGTATAATTAGATGAATTGTACGATATTATACTTGTCGAGTCAAAGTCCGAATCTGGGCCCGAGTCGTCCTCGTGGCGGGAGCTTGGGACAGGTAAGGATTCCTCACTGAAGCTATCCATTTTTTTTGCACTGAAGTTATTTTTATTGACACACACAAAAATGTTACAGAGTTGACACAAACTCACAATGATCACACACTCGCGACGCTAGTGACAATGGTCTTAGGTTCGATAACGAATCCGCGGACAACGGGACGGTAGTCGTACGCACTCGCAAAAAAAATCTAAGTCGGATTCTTTGTTAATATCCACTGACCGTAAGGCGTTAATCTTTTGTCGATAAGATCGCAAGAGAGAATGACTTTCCGCCCCGGTGATACCTCAGAGGAAAACTATGATGGGGTGTGCCTAAGGGCACGAGATCAACGGATTCGTCGGGGATATCCTACGTTCGGAAAGTAAGGAAAATTGACGTTGCTGCTAATTGGCCAATCTTCATATCGGTAGTTATAAAAGGATACTAGCCGCCCTCGAGGGAAGGTTGCTAGTGGGAGACGTCGTTCGTGGAAAAATAGGTCTCTCCTGTCTTCCTGTAACTGGGACAAAGACTGTTTATCTGTTGAAGGATTTTAGGTAACTAGATATTAGTGTTTATAACGGCCATCAGGGTAGCTGAACATGTACTGTGGAGATGCGTCGGTATCTGGTAACCATCATACCCGCAGAATAGGGTCTGCGTATGGCGTGCCACGGGACAGAAACCGTTGGAATGTTTCCACGAATCCGATGATCTCGTGTCCTTAGACACACTCCATCATAGTTTTCCTCTGCATCATCATCGCGACGGAAAATCATTCTCTCGTGAGGTCGTATTAGGGAGTTACTTAGTGTCTGTACTCTCGGTGGATATTCCATGTTTTAAGAAAGAGTCCGACTTAGATTTTATGAGCATGTACATCTATCATCCCGTTGACCGCGAATTCGTTATTGAACCTAGGATCATTGTCATTAGTTTCTAGAGTATCTAATTACCACGGTTACTTGTCAAATTCTATAATAATCGTATTTGCACTAGTCAATGTCCTCTCTATTGCATAAGGACAATGTGTAATCCAAACGAAGATTCCTTTCTCGTCCCTAACCCTAATTCTAATGTAAACCCGACATATATTTATACAGTGAATTTTTAATTATGTTTCGTAGTATGTATAACAATATATTTTAATGTTTGAAATCCTACTGATGTTTGCATTGCTTCTGTTAAACTTAATTTTCTCAAATTAAAGGTTTTATCACATGTACTATTTTTCTTCTAAAGACTTCATTTATATCAATGACTACATTCTGCTTTTCATTATAACTACTGAGATCAAATTATGTTACGACCGTTCACGGCGAGACGCGGTCGCGAGGAAAACGCGTTAGCGAGAGGCTACGATTCTATTAATCGACGCCGCGAAATAGTCGTTCCCCTGTTTCGATTTAGATAACAGAGGTGGTTCAATGAATTTAACACTGTATAGTAAGTTGTATCACCGTTTATTCCAACAACTTTGTAAAGAAGATAGTTACGCTGGTGCGTATCTGTAAGATAAGTGAGTGACTGATCTACGGGTGTGTACCCGGTCAAAGGATGTAGACCGTTCGAAGGATGGAAAATCAGTGGTGTTCGGTGACGGTGTTGTGGCGGAGGAAAGCTAAGGATGGGCGTGTCTAGCTCACGGGACCATCGGATATGTTGGTGACGATTTTGGTTAAGAGAGTGAGGGAAATAGGCTTCGTCGTTAATTGATTAAACGAAGGTTGGTGGACTAGGAAGGGTCTTAGCCGCCTTCGATAGAAAGTGGTTAGTAGGAGGAAAGTTGCATCGTACGTGAGAAAAACTAACTTTCCCTTGTCAAGCCGTAGTAGACAATGGTCTTTAGAAATGATTCGGAAAACAGATGTTTGTTCTGACAGGGTCTGAAGGACCTTAGCTAGCAAATTACTGGTATTTATGATGGGTCCTTAAGAATATTAAGAATATTAAGAATATTAAGGAAATTAAGCAAGGATCAGCGAACATCTGGTTCCCGTCTGGCCCGCGGTGTGTGGCCTGGTCTAAGTAGTGTTGCGCGACGTAACATGCAGGGACCATTCTCAAAATAGTGTCCCCAATTCATCTAACACAGACAACGTCTCTAGGCTTGAAAAGCTAATAGAGAAACAATCGAAGCAAATAAATAATTTGCTATCGCTACTAACGCTCATCATGGATAAATTAATACGTCCCGATGCAAAATAAAACCAAGACGCATACCTCTTTGGAATGCCAACGGTCTAGCTCAACACAAATTTGAACAAGAACTGTTCCTTAAACAGCAGCAAATCGACGTAATGCTAGTATCGGAAACCCACTTCACCGACAAAAACTATCTGAAAATAAATGGTTATAATTTCTACCATACCCAACATCCCAGCGCAAAGGCCCACGGCGGCATCGGAATCATAATCAAATCATTCCAGAAAGACTACTTCTAAGCAACAAACGTAGCAATAGAAGACTGCCATGACCACTTCACTAGTAGTATACTTCAGCAGTATACTGCCCTCCCAGACACTTCATCGCCCAAGAAGACTTTGATAACTTCCTTGACACCCTGGGTAGTAGATTCATAGCTGGAGGAGACCATAACGCCAAACATACACAGTGGGACCTCAGACTGGTCACAGTAAGAGGCAAAAATCTCTTAAACAGCATAATAACCAACAATCTCAACTACCTCACCGCATACGAACCCACATACTGGCCCACTGACGCTAACAAAGTACCGGACCTTCTTGACGTCTTCATAACTAAAAATATCTCGCCAAGATACGTCCAAATCAACTCCTCGGCTGATCTCTTTTCTGATCATTCCCCCGTGATAGCAACTGTCATATCAACTATTATAGAGAATATATCTAAAGGCTTTATTCATAACCAATTCACCAACTGGCGCCCTTTAGAGAAGTCTTTAATCACTCAACTTCAGTCTTAACTTCACTAAAAACTAATGAAGAAATCGAAGCAGCCACGGAATACTTAAACATGAGCATAATAAACGCTATCCGCTCCTCCACGCCTACTAAGACGTCTATCAGCAAACGTGAATATCCCCATTACATTGTCACGTCCCGCGCTGCGCACGCGCCATGACGTAGGCTAAAACTACCAATAGCGCGAGTGAGCGTTCCAATTTGAAATTTAAATAAATTTTAACAATTTGTATATAAACCAAATTCGAACCTCACAACCCCCACGGAATAACCCGTCACATGACGACCCCTCCACGGTAGACCTAATTATAAATAAGCGTAGCGACATAGAAGATACAGAAATAATTCCTTAGTTCAGAGTAGTTAATTCCTCAGTTTTGTGTGATTAGTTCCTCAGTTCCTGGTGATTAATTCCTTGGTTCTTGGCGATCAGTTCCCCAATTTTTGGCAAGTAATTTCTTTGTTCATAGCGATTACTTCTCAATTCCTTTAGCTCTTAATTTCTCTGTTTCTTTGCCTTTCAATTCTTTAGTTCCTTAGTTTTTCAGCTCTTAGTTCTTTTAGCTCTTAGTTTTTTTGCTCTTAGTTCTTAAGTTCTTTAGTCCTTTAGTTCTTTGTTTCATTAGTTCCTAGTTCTTGTCAGTTTTGTTAATCGACGTGTTTGTATTTGTAAATTTGTAAATTATTGAAAATTAATTAAATTAAAATCTTGTAATTAATAAGAGTGAAAACGTATCGCCAACGATTGTAACTTCGAGTATTCGAAATCTCAACGACAATTCTGTCAATACCCAATTAGAATTAGAATAATCATTTGTAGTGGAAAATATTTGTCTAATAATATAATGGGATTAAGCAAACATTTATTTTCACCAACTTTGATCCTCTCCCGTGCCAGTACTCCTGCGCGTAGCAGGTTAGCCGAAACGTGGAGTTTAATTGCCACTCGCATTAAACATCAGACAACGCTACCATTTAATCTAAATTCAAAAATTAACGGCAACACAACCAAAACAAATCAAACAATAACGTAACAACATATTTAAAAAAATAGCAGAAAAACGTAGACTAAGAAGAGTATGGCAGACCCATAGAACACCGGATGACAAACGCAAACTAAACAACGCAACTAGAAAGCTAACCAAAATCATAAAAAATTACAAAAAATGACTGTTTTCATAAATATCTCGCTAATTTGTCCCCCACAGCTGACTCCAACTACTCACTATGGAAGGCCTCCGGGAAACTCACGCGCCCCCCGCAAATAATCCCTCCAATTCGCCGTCCGCAAAGTGGATGGGCGCGTAGCCCTATAGAAAAAGCCAAACTGTTTGCTAAATACTTGTCTAAAGTATTTAAAGCCCATTCTTCCAATGCTGCCGCGGACATTACTGAATACCTGCACTCTCCCTTCCAAATGTCTCCTCCTATTGAACCCTTCAGTTCTGCAGAGATTATAGAATCAATCAGTCGCCTAAATCCCAAGAAAGCAGCAGGGCACGACCTAATGGGCAATAAAGCAATCAAGGAACTTCCCATAAAAAGGATTGCACTCTTGACATCGATTTTTAACGCTATTCTTCGCCTTGAATACTTTCCTAAGGCCTGGTAAATCACACTGATTAGCCTCATCCCTAAACCCGGAAACCCAATATATGAAACTAGCTCCTATTATCCAATCAGTCTTTTACCTACACTGTCTAAACTATTCGAGAAGATGCTAACGAATCGACTCCTTCCACTCCTAGATGATTTAAAAACACTCCCGGATCACCAATTCGGCTTTCGGAAACAACATTCGACAGTAGAGCAAATCCATCGCATAACCCACATGATCAGCCAAACCCTTGAAAAGAAAAGATATTGCTCAGCGGTATTCCTAGACATTCAATAGGCATTGGACAAAGTATGGCATGAAGGGCTACTATACGAACTTAAAAAAATCCTACCACACCCCTACTACTCCATCCTAAAGTCCTACCTAACCAATAGATAATTCATGGTTAAATGCTTAGACGCCACTTCACACCATTCCCAATAGAATCTGGCATATCCCAAGGTAGTGTCCTCGGACCCCCGCAGACCTGGTAATTGCTTCATCCACTCTCCAGCGATGTCTCGGCTCTATGGAAAAGTGGTTTCATAAATGGGGTTTCAAAATTAATGAAAAAAAATCCTCACATGTATCCTTCACGCTCCGAAAACAAACTTGCACCCAGGTCACCATCAACAATACAACAATTCCTAGCAAGGACTCAGTCAGATACCTGGGCATGACCCTGGACAGGAAAAATCACATCTCAGATAAAACGAAGCAACTAAAGGACAAACTAAAAAAATTCTATTGGCTCACGGGCCGTCGCTCCAAACTAAACATACAGAATAAAATTACCCTCTACAAGACCGTAATAAAACCTGTCTGGACCTACGGAATCCAACTATGGGGAACAGCAAGTAATCCCAACGTTGAAATACTTCAACGCTTCCAATCGAAAACGCTAAGATCCTTAATAGGTGCACCTTGGTATGTTACCAACGAAACAATACATCGCGACCTCAAGATACCCACAGTCAAAGAGGAAATAGCAAAATATAGCGACAGATATAGCAAAAGAATCAACAAACACCGAAACCACCTAATCACTGGACTACTCGATACATCGGACCAGATCCGCAGGCTGAGGAGACTCTACCCGCTAGACCTAAACGCTAGATTCAATTAGTTATTTAAATTAAGTAATATTTACTTATTTATAATACTTACTTACAAATTATACTTATCTATAATAAGTCACTGCGCCACGCCAGAAAAAATTACTGAAAATTTTCAATGCGAAAATTGATTGTAAATTTTAATAAATAAAAAAAAATTTTCATGGAATTCAGGATGGAAAGACATTGTTCTTCGAAAGCGTTTAAAAGGGTTTTATTATATTCTTATTCTAGTCTTTGTGTTTGGCTTTATTACCATTGCTTTGATCAGGATGTTTATATTTTGTGCTGTTTTTATTCAAAGTAGTAGTTGTAACGAACCAGATTATACTTCTATTTTTAAATTAAGTTTTTATTTAAATTCGGAAAGCTATATCATATCACATATTCTCTACTGCCGAGACCATTTGAAGCTTCGTAAATTTTAATTTCATTGTGTCTGAATCCAATGAATTTATAGTTTCCATGGAGCAACTGGAGCAGAAAAATCTCTTTATGTTCGATACATAAAGGGAAGGGCGAGAATAATCGATAACTTTACTCCTCTGTCACTATAGGATTTTGAGGAACAATAAAAAATGTCTGGTGAGCGATATAAAGGCAATAGAATTAATTTTTTGTATAGCTCCATAATATGTTATGCGTTTCAGCATATTGCCATTTTTAATACCTGTGTTAATGACATATTATAGTTTTTAAAATGGTATTTGAGTTTATAAAATTATTAGTTTATTTGAGGAAACCTTAGAGTGATAAATAATAGGAACAGAAATAAAAGGGAATGGAAATAACAATATGTTAGCGTCGACTCTTCTAGAGATGATGTCACGTAAACTTGAGACTTAGATTATAAAAGAAAAGAAGGTTGAGTCGTAACCCAATTATCAACTTTCTTTTATCGAACTTTATTATAAATACAATGGTTTCACAGAGGTAGAATGATGCTGCATCAGAGAGAAAGGCTGAACAAGAACTGCCCGAGCTGGCTGAAGTCTCGGCTTATATAAGTTTTGGTTTGGGGATGATGTGCAAAAGAGTCCAAAGGTCGAGGGTCGATGTCTTATCTTTAATATGGATTAAGGCGTGTCATAGGCTCGGTGTAGGTTATGATGATAAGGTGGTGACGTGTGCAAAAGAGTCCGAAGCTCGGGGGGCGATATCTTATCTCTGGTGTAGATTAAGATGTGGTTGATGTCACAATGTCAAGATCGGCGCATCGCGCGGTGCCGAATCCGTCTCCAAGCCGAAACCATAAATCTGTCATCGTGGTTTAGGACCGACCTCGATAGCGGCTTTGAATGCCGATACTTTGAAGGACCGTTGCGGTTCTAATTCGTGGATGTTAGCTCTAGTTTCGAGATGCCGACTGTCAACAAGGAGATCAAAAGGATCAACGCTCTCTGCCGTTCCACGCGCCGCGCCGCCGATGACTTGGGGACACTCAGGCTCGGACGGTGGAGAGCGATAAGAGTTTTCTAGAAAGATCTGATCATGGAACGCTGGCAGGCTGATAAATCCTCTGGCAACAAAACTGTCAATGAGTGAAAAATCTCAGCACATACCTCACAATCTTCGATATATCGTAAAATTTCGAGATACGTATTATTTAACAAGTAGAAGATAGAAGTCAATTAAATAATGATGATAGAATACGTAGAAATTTAATTGAAATCCGTGAAATTATTTATTAAGTTTTGTAGTTAAAAATTAAATTTTGTTAACAATAAAATAATTAGTTTAATGTTCGTGGACAAAAAAAGGATCGCAATTTAATGAGCATTCCAATATACTTCAACACGTACGTACATACATTCACATGAAAAATTTCTCACAAAATTGATCCATAAATAGATGCATTATTTCAGATCGCAATTTTATACAAATGAATAAACAACTTCACAATTAGAAAATAATAGTTGATATAAAACACGAAGTTGTATTGACCGACTTTTATGTCTAGTGTGCAATTAACACAGGTTTTTTACAGCGAAACTAGACAATCTTATAATAATTACGTACGATTCTGTAACGGACGCGACGCAACGTCTGAATCGACTGGATTCAACGGAAGCAGCCTGAATCCTGAGACTTCCTAAACTTATTACCCTTCTCTGACGTTGAAAATAAACGATGAAGAAGAGCGGCAGACGGTAAAAACCGGAGAATGTTTGTAAAACAACTGGCTGCAACTCAGCTTGACGCCGCGCCGTGGAAACCGACTTCGAGGTTGCATTAAGAGCTCCGCGGTAAAGAGTACTGTCAATAATTTAGAAATCCTCCGATGAGGTTTTCTTTTGAAGTCAGCTACCGTACAGCAGAGACCAATAAAATGGTAATAAGATAAAGAAAATGGAACGGAGGTAAAAATTTTTGTTGTTTAATGTAATTTGCAGAGGTAGAAATTCTTTAAATATGGAAATCAGAAGTAGTAATACCTTTCTGCTGTTTTAACGAAGTAATTTTGAAATCATTCTTGATTAAGCAGCCGTTTTATTATTAAAATACATAGTGTGGCGGATCGGTATCAATAGGACGCAGACAGGTCGAGGCATCAACGCGGCGCAACACCTCCCGGGCGATCCGCTGGTACCAACCGCCAACACTAGAGGGCTACGACGACAACGAGTCTGTCTAACTTGCTAGCGGTCGAATATACGAGCGATTGATACAAATACCGCACCTAGCGAGACTCCCTCTACGCCTAAGGCAGGGACTACCGGGCATAGCCTTACTGACGAGTCCACCAGTAGTCCCGGGACGAAACGCAACCTCTCTTTTCATCCGCCACAATAGAATTAAAAAATTGTATATATTTGGCACAGGAGTCAAAAGCTCATGCTGTTGTTTTGCCTCAAGACATTGACTCAGCCTTGACGCAAAAACGTAATGATAAACAAACTCCGTGCAAAGTAATGTCGCCGCTACATGCAACTTTCGGATGAAGACAAATTCAAATTTTCCGACTCCCCCCGACCAGTATAAATAAGCGAATGCGATCGCGAGCGAGTTAGTTATTATCCGAGTGATTATCCGAGTTGTCGTTCGAATTAACACACGAGTTATTGTCCGAGTTATTATCTGCGATTAACGGAGTATACGAGTTATCGAGTTATCCGCGAGCGATCATACTCTATCTTTGCGAATACGTTTGTCTCTCGACGGTATTTATATTTATTCATATGTATTTAATTTAATCTAAATATATTTGACGGGTTGCAGCAGCCATTTCTCGTTATTCTATATTACTGATTCTTACACAATCTACTACAATTGGTAACACCCGACGTGAGTTGAAACGAAGCATGGCAAACGCTAACGAGGAAATTAAAACCATGGATAGTGTAGCGATCACTATGCCTCCACTGCAACCTACGAACATAACCGTTTGGTTCGCCTTACTAGAGACGCAACTCGACGCGGCAGACATCACGTCCGACAAGATAAAGTGTCTCAATAGTCAGCTGCTGCAGCAAATCCTAACGGATTTTCCAGCCACCGGACGGTACGCGAAATTAAAAGCCGAACTCATTCGCATTTTAACAGACACCGATAGCGCTAGAGTAAAGAAGTTGGTGGAAAGCGAAGAGATGGGCGATAGAGAAAACTCGCCAGCCTCTCCGCGCCGGATGATTTCATCCTGTCGCTGTGGAGAAATCGACTATCCGCCCGCATCAGGCGCATTCTGGCCGCAGTCGACGACTCCAACCCAGAAAAATTAACGCGATCAGCGGATCTGATTGCGGAAGAATTCAGAGACGATCAACACTATACTCCATGCACAACAACAATTACCGACCCTCCAGCGCAAAGCGAAGCATCGAAGGAAGCATGGTTCGCTATTTCCAACACGTTAAGAGATCAGATGAAGCAACTGAAGGCTCAGGTGAGTGCGATGAGTATCAATCATCGTCCGCGTCGGCGATCGAGATCGAAAAGTCGAAGTAGATCGAGTTCGCGAGTAAGAACGTACGACTCCGGCCTGTGCTATTACCATCAGACATTCCGGAATCGCGCGCAAAAATGTCGGTCCCCATGCAATTGGAAACAGGGAAACGGGACCAGCCGTCCGTAAACGCGGCGAACGTCGACGGCTTGGGAACCCGCCGCATCTTCATCAGGGACAAACGGACGAACATTTCGTTTTTAGTGGACACTGGTGTCGACACACGTGTTTATCCACGCAACAAAGTACGCGGACCCGCGAACAAAAGAGACTATGAACTGTTCGCGGGTAACGGAACGCGGATTGCGACGTATGGGACTATCACCGTGTCCCTCGATCTATCATTACGTCGAGCTTTCAAGTGGCGTTTTGTAATGGCCGATGTGCAAACGCCTATCACTGGTGTCGATTTCCTCAGCCATTACGGGTTGCTCGTAGGCCCACGAAACAAACGGCTCCTGGACACGACTACGCAACTGTCGACAAGGGAATTCGCCGCCATGGCCGACGTAGCATTAAAACCATCGACAGAGATTCGCCGTACCACAAACTGCTGGCGGAATTCCCTGATCTAACAAGACCACCTGTTTTCCGGAGAAGTCCTCTACGGCATAGTGTGCAACATCATATTAGCACGACACCTGGAACCCCCGTTCACGCCAAACCACGCCGCCTCGCTACCCGATCAACTCAAGCTGGCGAAAGCGGAATTCGAAGTCATAATGAGCAAGGCGTGATGCAGCTATCGCGAAGCCCGTGGCTTCCATCCTTGCACATCGTACCCAAAAAGGACGGAGGGATTCGACCTTGTGGCGACCATCTTGTTTCGACGTATCTTTAAAAATCACGGCCGACCAAGGACGCCAATTTGAATCGCGACTGTTTGAGGAGTTATGCCGGTTGCTCAGCGTCAAGCACTTACGCACGATGGCCTATCATGCCGCGTCTAACGGGATGGTAGAGCGCCTGAGGCGGATGGAAAGAGAGAGAGAGTTGTGCGTTTCGTCCCGGGACTACCGGTGGACTCGTCAGTAAGGCTGTGCCCGGTAGTCCCTGCCTTAGACGTAGAGGGAGTCTCGCTAGGTGCGGTATTTATATCAATCTCTCGTATATTCGACCGCTAGCGAGTTAGACAGACAGACTCGTTGTCGTCGTAGCCCTCTAGTGTTGGCGGTTGGTACCCGCGGATCGCCCGGGAGGTGTTGCGCCGCGTTGATGCCTCGACCTGTCGGCGTCCTGTTGATACCGATCCGCCACACGCCTATATAGACAACTGAAAGCGGCGATCAAGTGTCATGACACGAGCAACTGTGTCGAAATTCTGCCGATCGTTTTGCTAGGTATCAGAACCGCGATAAAGGAAGACCTTAACGTAAAGGCAGCCGAAATGATCTATGGCACCGGCATACGATTGCCGGTGGAAATCTTTTTAGGAACCAATCAGCGGGCCAATTCGGAACTTGCGAACCTGCTAAAAGAACGGATGGAGGAAGTCGGGCTATACCCGGTTACGGGTCATGGCAGGAAGAAAATGTTCGTTTTTAAAGATCTAGAATCATCGCATTATGTTTTCTTGCGCCATGACGCGATAGGAGGTCCTTTACAGCCGCGATACGACGGGCCGTTTAAAGTTGTAAAAAGGGATGAAAAAAATTATATTATTAAAATAAATAATCGCGACGTAACGGTTTATATAGACCGATTGAAACCCGCGTTTATATTACCTGACGACTTAGAGAAGAAAACCGCCGAAACTCGTAACGTACTTATTCCGGTAGGGCAAACGAACGCCCGCGACGAAAGCAGTGCAAATAATAATAATCGATGGAAGAAAACACCAGGAATGGGTCCGTTAGGCGGTCTGGGCGAAGAGTCCGTTTTCCCGATTGGTTTCAGGCAGCTTTCGGGGACAGGATGTATTGTATGTGTTTAATTTTAAAATAGTGATGAGCAAGAAAAATAGTGTAAATAATTTTTTTTCGAATACGACCGAATAATAATGTTATCACCGGCGGGGGGGGGTGATGTAGCGGCACATGAGTCATAGGACGATGCGGATCGAGAGCGACTCATGTTGTTATGCCTCGGAACACGGACACCGTCTTGACACACGAAACATAACGATACATAAACTCCGGACAAAACAAAGTCACCGTTATGGGCAACCGTCGATCTAAGACGAATTCAAATTTTCCGACCCCCGCCCCCCCCCCCGCCCCGAGCAGTATAAATAGACGGACGCGATCGCGAACGAGTCAGTTATTATCCGAGTCATTATCCGAATTATAGTTCGAGTTATAGTCTGAGTTATTATCTGCAATTAATGGAGTATACGAGTTATCGAGTTATCCGCGAGTGATCATACTCTATCTTTGCGAATAGGTTTGTACGAGCGTCTCTCGACGGTATTTATATTTATTCATACTTATTTAATTTATTCTAAATACATTTGACGGGTTGCAGCAGCCATTTCTCGTTATTCTATATTATTGATCCTCACACAATCCACTACACATCTTCTTGATTCATTGACAGCGAAAATTTAATTTTCGCACGTTCGATATTGTTCAGATAAAGAATAACAAATAATCAAAAGTAGTAAACACACCACGCATAGGAACGATATGGATCTCTGTTTCAGTGAAATGTCGTGCTCTGTAATTGTTTTATTACGAATAATATTTATCGGAACCCTGTGATAAAACCTCATCTTGTAAAGCGGATGTGTTTACTAACTACATGCGGTACAAATGCCCATGAGGTTCCGAATGGGGTTCGTTTTCCCAAAGCTACCTAACCGCCAATGTGATCTACGCCAAAGCTACCTTGCCACCATCGAATTTAGTTTAGGCAGGTTACCGAGTACGTATTTTCCACTCGCCACGCTGTTCTTCAGTTGACTACAATTACTGTTAATATCCAATACTGTATAATTGTTCTTACAATTATTACATAGTATAATAACTTTCTTAATTATTGCATTTCACAGTTACTATTATATATCGTAATAGAATAATGAAACAACGAGACACCGCTCAATCGTCTTTATATATAACAGAATGCATTAACTTCCCAATTAAATTTCGTAGCATTTTATGTTAACAAAAGCAACCTTCGTACGCAGTGTACGAAAATTTTTGTGGGTTAATATTCATCTATTAAACACTAAACGGTTTCGTGAATCGTATAAATTCGTATAACAACACCCTATACCTCCTTTTTACTTAACACGTTGACGCCACCATAAAACGAATTAGCTTGCAGGAATCCTGCAAGTAATTTCGGTTCATAACTGGTATTTAAAACAGTCCTCAGGTATATTGCGCGTTCTTACAAATTACGGAGAAAGCGGATGGGTGTCTAACGGAAAAGCCGGGTTTTCCCACGCACAAGGTCACCCCCGAACCACGTCGGTAGGAGGCTTCCTCCTCCAATCTTCACTTATTAATATTGACTATAACCAATGGGCATCGCGGATCGTTGCCCTCGCTGTCCTAACGAAAAGTGTGGACAACGAATCCACGTCCTTAGATCAAAAGACACACCCACTCCGAGATTTCCTCCGTAATCACGTAAGAACGAACTTCATTTATTCTTCAATGTTAAAATAGTCAACATGTCATCACCGGGTTACTCTCCTTAAATGAATCACTTACTTAACTTATACATACTCATTAGTGTACGTCTTAAGTGTTGGAAATATAAATTTTATAATCCTGTTGATCGCAGCGTTATACCACGTCAACCACCCTATTATCTCAACGGAAATCAGGAGATCGATCTATTCGCGGCGTCGATTATTATAATCGTAACGGGAATTTACGACTCCCGTTGACGTGTTTCTTCGCGATTGCGTCTCTCGGCGATTAGTCGAAAATACATATATCAAAAGAAAAAACTAACGCGAATTCGACCCAAGGAAGTCCAAATCATTTCAGACACACCTCTGCAAACAAACGCTAAAATAGCAATGGACATCATTAGACCGATGACGAAAACAAAACGAGGAAATCAATTCATACTTTCGATTCACGACGAACTGATGAAATATTAAATATTAGTACCTTTGAAGACCCAACAGACAGAGTCAATTATTAACGCTCTTTTGGAACACTACATTTATATTTTCTCAGCACCAAAAGCAATTTGACGGATCAAGGACAGAATTTCGTGAAAACCACATCCTTCCACCCCCGATCCAACGGATCTTTCGAAAGAACACATGCCGTGGTGAAAGATGTGATACGAACTAGTTTACGCGATAACAATAGAGAATGGGATGAAGTTTTGAATTTTATTTGTTTAGGATATAATACTTCGATTCACGAAGCCACATGCTTCTCGCCATTTGAATTAACTTTCGGAAGGAAAGCTAACTTACCCTCCGCGATAGCCAGAACTACGGGTTTAAGCTATAACGACATGTTTTCGCTTTGGCAGGAACAATTAAATAAATATTTAGAAATTGCGAGAGATACCTTGAAGAGAAATAAAAAGAGATACCGCCGAGACCAGAAACGAGAGATAGTTCGAATTCACACTGTGTCTAAAGATGGAGATTATGTCCTTATTCATAATGATCATAAGAAGGATAAGTTGGACACTGAATGGTTAGGACCATATAGAATTCACCAAGTTAAAACTCCATATTACGAGATTCTGATTGATAGTGTTATTAAGAAAATCTATGGTAATCGTTTGAAAACTTATTTCTCAGGACGAAATCTACCCGAAAGTAATCCTCAGTATTAGCACCATTGTTCCAACCAAAACTCCTGAATTGCCTTTGGAAAAAGCATCTGGAAACCATATGAAATTATACAAAATAAAGTTCTGGTGCAGCAGGTAGCGATATTGGATACCATAAAACAATTGAAAGAAGAAAAAGAAGATTTTAGTTTCAAGAATACGGAGACCCAAGCAACAGATAAAGAAGAGGCCATTCAACACACCACTAAAAGACCGGCAGACCGACAACTTCAAGCTACCTGGCCATAAAGGATCAAGACAAATAAAAAGAAAGTACACTTTGAACCAATTAGCATCCATAAAACAATCTTGAAGAAACGTTAATTTTGGAGGATCAAAAACAATCTAAGGAGGGGGGTATGTGACAAAGATTATACCCAAATCCACGTCATTCCAAACTACCTGACAGCGAACCGTTAGGCTTTAACCTGACCATTGCGCACGGCCCAACATTAACACTTTTCCCATTACGTAGGGCAAGTAGGATCCTTGCCCCTCACACCTACAAACGGAACATACAAGAACTACAAGCATTCGACCAAGAAGAGTCTTTTTTTAGTCTTGTGTACAGTTTGGCCGTGATTTGAACAACTATTTTAACTTCGCTCCTTCATTGTAACATTATACTTAATAATTTTCGTGAATGAAAGCCTACAAAATTATAAAAGCACCGTCAAGTTAAGTTATTGTTCAGTTACTCCTTTTTTATCATAAATTTTACGTGACACCGGCGTCAAAATGTTAAATAATAGTGACCCAAGAATAAAAATATTTCCAAAGTCTAGAAGGATACTCCCGACAAGAAGCGTCGTAGAACACCAAAACTGCCACTTTTGTCCGGAAAGCAATTCATGCTTTCGTTCATTCTTATCTCTATCCTTCGAAATTTTCATTTCCCTCCAGAGTCGATTTCTGTCCATTGTAATTCAAGGGAACTGCTAGTTTACGCCTCGGTCCGATTTAATTGCTATCGCCGTGGCTGTTTCTATTGGCATCGAGACGATCGTAGAAAGAACGTTTCAAGTTCTGTTATTGCAATTTCGAGCTTCTACACGAATTTCCCTCACTTTTTTTAATCCATTCGGGATATTCGCTCGTGGCAAGCAGGGACCAATGAAATCCAGCCATTTCGAGGCGACCAGTCGGCCGCTGATCTTAAAGCTGATACGCCTAATATTTGCAGTCAGCCACGAGGGTGAGAGTCGTGGAGTACACACGATACTCGTATACAAGGATTATTCAAATTTCCGCCAACCCGTTCCTGTGGAAACTTGTCGAGACGTCCCATGGTCGAAGAGATTTGTTCGAAAATATAAAATAACACGACCCAGCCAACGATTCAAAGAGATTTCCTAAGACAATGGCCTCTATTCAGAACTCGCTTAGGATGCAGAAAGATGTTTTTCTGGTCTGTTTGCTCATCGTCCGGGACAAGTCCTCGGGCTTGTCCTTTCCTGGCACGGACATTTTTAAGGGAATCGTTCAGGCTGAAAGTACAGCGTGGTACTAATATGAACACGTGTTGGCAGTGACTACTAGAATTGTAGAAATAAGGATAGATAGAGCATACTCGAAAGGAGTTGGGAATAGAGAATGTAGTTTGTCGACTGATGGAAAGCAATATCGAAATATTTCTGCATCATTTAGAAAAATTGCATATAAAGACTAAGCAAGAATAATTCGCTTCTGTTCATAAAACAGTGGGTTCTGTGGGCAAAATAAAATATATACATGTATACAGTATAATTTAATGTTATTATATATGTCGGAGTCAGGGCTGGCCTTTTGGGGCGTTCGATGAACCTTTACTTACTTTACCGTCGCGAATGTAGCCAATATTTATCAGTACGAATGTGGACACTACCAGAGGCTACGAGTAATGGTAATAGGATGGTCGAGATGATGGTGACAACGAATTCAGGTTCGATAACGAATCCACGGGAGGACTAGTATCAACGTGCTACTCGATTCAGGTAACTTCCCGATAACTCAATCGGCAATTCGTCCAACGACTTACTAACCAACTAACTAACTCTAACTCTAACTCTCTTAATCCAAAAGAGGCTGCCCTTATATACTCCTGTCCCCGCTTCTCGGGTTAATCTTTCTTTTAAAGAGAGCCATATAATCATTTCATACCTCTGTCAGGTACATGTCCCTCCCGTGACCGCTGCTACGTCCGGTGACCTGCCATGTCACTTCGAGCCCAAACCCACCGTCATAAAGTCAAATTGGAACATTAAGACTATTTCTTATTTTTATTACTTAAGGGCGGCTATAGTAAAAGTCTGGACTAGTGTATTGGGGGTTTTCCCAACATTCCGGACGGGAAATCCCGCTGTCTTTCCATCTCCGACAGATATATTTATTATAATTTATCATTATTAATTATTTAATGTTACACAATTTATTGTGTATAGCAGTGAACTTAATCGAGGAATTGCGTAGTGTATGAATAGCTGTATATGTTTCTTTTTTTTTTTATTAACGTGGAGGAAATTCGCACGGACACCAAGTCGCTTCTGGGGAAAGGCGGCGTGGTAGTGCCGGACTCCAACGATTGAGAGGGACCCGGGAACCGGTGTGAGCGATACACCGCCCCCCCCCCTCACCGCGCTCAGTACGTCACCTAATGGAGCGATGTGCGGCCACGTTACATCGCGCCTCGTCGCCAGAGCCACCGTGCCAGGCAGTCCAGTTCCCCTACCGTACTGCTTTGCGGCCCCGGGGCGCTGAGCACCGGGGGGCGCGGCGGACCTAGCGCGCCTTACCGAAGCGCGTCCATGGCCTCCGCCACACCTTCACCCTCTCTCCGCGGCCGCTTTTCGAAGCATAACTTGCTCACAGAAGGAGGTCACGGCCCTCCTTCTTCTCTCGTTTACCAACAATGCCTCGAGGTTCGTCGGCGGCGAGAGGTCCCATCCGAGCTGTATACGTTTTTACGTGGTTTATAACCCGTTTCATCTGTTAACTGAAAGTAATTAGTGCTGTTCTAGTGTTGCAAAATATGTGGAAAGCATAATTTATCAAGAAATAGGGGATGAGCGGCAAAGGGTGAGATAGTCGATAGTCGACGCTGGTTGTACGTGTCGCGAGGGTACACGGCAACATGATGTCACTTCCTGCGTCGGTGAAACTGCCCTAATTGTCCCCAACTGTGTTTACAACGGCCACCTTCACCTCTTTCCTTTCTCAGCTTCGAGCTGAGAATTGTTCTGTTACTTTGTCTACGTTATACTTTCATTCAGATGGTTTGTAATAGAAGTAAGAAAAAGAGAAAGCGGAAGCATACGAAGACTGTTTGTCTGTTTGAAGGTTTGCTGTATTATATTTGTAGTAGAGTAAAACTTTTTTCTTTCTTATAAGCAATTCTCTGTTTCGGGAGCATTTACGAACGAACCATTTAAAAATGAACTTCGTCTACGTATCTTAGCCTAAATGTGCTTAATCGTGGCTGTTAATAAACATTGATTAAAATCATTTGAATAGTCTCGTTTCTTTTTAATTCTTCGATGCTATATCTATATACAATACAGGGTAGGCAGTAAGATACTAATTAGCTTTAATTGTCTAAACTTTCGGGCTGAAATTCGATAGAAACTGCGTCTCTAGAATTTTGTTAATAGAAGCTTCGGAGCTTCTTCTCAGCATTCAGTTGTATTGTGTATCACACTTTAATCATATCGTAATATCAAATACAAATAAGGATTTTTCTTCTTATAGAATTGATCGATGTTCACGGGAAATAATAAAACAGATAATAAAAAACTATAAAAAAGAAATTCATTGTCGAACTATTATTATATCGAAGTTATTTCTTTTAGTCTTTGTTATTAAACTTTTTTATCAATTTGTATCCTGCTGCCTACCTGGTATATTGGGAAACGAGACATTCTAACTATAAAGAGAAAGAAAGATGAAGTTTACATAAAGTTTGTAAAACGCAATGTAATAATTATTATTAATTAAAAATGTAATAAATAAGCGCAAACATACTATTATCAGCCTTAGTCTCGGCATGCGAAAAAATTGCCAGAAAATATAAATAATAAAGAGTTACAACTTGTTAGCAACAGCTAGGCGGAAATTATTGTGTAGGGAATGTAGCATTTCAAAGTCAAAAGCAATTGCATGCACAGTTGAAACTAAAAGTCAGTAAATTGTGATGATAGTTAATCATTCCTTTAATTTGCTGTATAATTAGAATTAATTATATATTAATATAATTACTATTTTATTAATCTTATTAAAAGCAAGAAATTTTCGCTTCTTGAAGAACTTCCTAATTATGCAATTAATTTTACCAAGAAAAAATCTGTGTTTAGATGCTTATTAATACTTTAAAAAGTACTATTAAATATTTATACAGTTGATATATTGACAGTTGTTTCATAAAAAATAATGGCGTTGAAAGTTAATATTTGATCACTAACTACATAGAGATTGCTACAACAATATCAAGTTTCAACATATGAACTTTTTTAAATATAGAAGACTCGTGTTTGTTGTTCAGAAACGATGTAGTGATATTGAATGGTTTATACTCAAGAATGTGATTTTAGTATTCAACTGCTTTATAGTTAAAAAGGCAAAACCTTGTATGTATACTGTAAATATTTGCGCAGATTCTTTAAAATTGAAGAATTGTAATCAGAAATTGTTTTATCCACCAAATCTTATAATGATTACTATACTTTGGATATTTTACAATTTTGCATCTTTCCCTATAAATATGTCGGGGTTTACATTGGACTTAGGGTTAGAGGCGTAAAACCAATCTTCGTTTGGATTACACATTGTCGTTATGCAATAGAGAAGACATTGACTAGTGCAAATACGATTATTATAGAATTGGACAAGTAACCGTGGTAATTAGATACTCGAGAAACTGATGACAATGATCCTAGGCTCAATAACGAATCTGCGGTCAACGGGATGATGGATGTACATGCTCACAAAATCTAAGTCGGACTCTTTCTTAAAACATGGAATATCCACCGAGAGTACAGACACTAAGTAACTCCCTAATACGACCTCACGAGAGAATGATTTTCCGTCGCGATGATGATGCAGAGGAAAACTATGATGGAGTGTGTCTAAGGACACGAGATCATCGGATTCGTGGAGAGATGCCTCCGCTCGGATAGTGAGGGAAATTGACGTTGCTGTTAATTGGTAAATTTTCATGTCTGTGGCTAGAAAAGGATGCTAGCCGTCCTTGAGGTAAGGTTGCTCGCGGGAAGCGTCGTTCGTTGAAAAATAAATTTCCCCTATCTTCCCGTAGTTGGGACAAAGACTGTTTGTCTGTTTGAAGGACTTTAGGTAACTAGATCTTAACGTTTATAACGGCCCTCAAGCTAGCTGAACATGTACTGTGGAGATGCGTCGGCATCTGGTAACCACCATACCCGAAGAATAGGGTCTGTGTGTAATGAGCCACGAGACAAAAATCGTTGGAATGTTTACTGTCGCGTGCCGCTAAAACTATTTCTTTTAAGGAGAGCTGTAGAATTACTCCATACCTCTGTTAGGCAAAGCGTTCATCCCGTGACTTCGGCTACGTTCGGCGGCTGGTTGTCGCCTCGAGCCCAAGCTCATTATCACAAATCTCGAACAAATACAATCGGATTGAATGACGACAATTGTTTAATTACACTTATGGTAGAATTTAGATTACGGTGTTAAGAGATTTTCCTGAAGTTCCAAAGGGGAGGCTCCGATGTCCTTTCATCTCCGACATATTCATTTGAATTTCTACACGATTAATAATGCAATAAGTACGGTCGTAATCAATTTTACATTGAGAACGGAACGGCTACCAAAGATTCATTTTAGCCGCTCTTGGAGATACAGCCACGATGATAGATGCCAAGACTTATTGGTGAGATGTTTACGTTGCTTTACGTATAATAAGTACGGTCATTTGTAAAATTCAGGAAAGCTAATATAAACTCGGATAACCGTAACACCACAGATACTAATCGCTTAGGTCGATAAGAGAATTTCTATATCTGATTGAAATAAAAAGAGTTTATCGCACTTATTTGTTGCATCTATTCAGATGAGAACGTGAAACCGGCGCTCGTATAAAGTGGAATTGAATCTAATACAGATTGTGAATTCTATATAATAATGCTGATGCGGCTCAGTTGAATCCCAGTAGATCCCTCTCCTCAAACTCCCTTCCACGCACACATACGCTCCCGCGCTTTTTCCTTTACTGTCAGCAAAAAAAAAAAAAAAAAAAAATAAATAATCCACGAAAATATTTGAGTATTGTTTTACACTGGTTGCAGCATGTTCACTATCAGTGCTTCACGATCACGCAACTACGGACTACTTGATATTAAATACAGAGCCTTAAATAATAGTCAATAAAATAATACAAACTGAAGACGATATGCCAATATTTTTATTGTTTTATAGACTATTGTTACGTTTTGTCTGGCTCGTTTTGATTGCGTTGCCGTTAATTTTTGAATTTAGATTAAATTGTAGTATTGTCTGTTATTTAATGTGATTTGAAATTAAACTCCACGTTTCGGCTAACCTGCTATGCGCAGGAGTATTGGCACGGGAGAGGATTAAAGTTGGTGAAAATAAATGTTCGCTTAATCCTGCTACATTATTAGATAAATATTCTTCACAAAAAAATGTTTATTCATATTCTAATTGGATATTGACAGAATAGTCGTTGAAGTTTCGAATGCTCGGAGTTACAATCGTTCGCAATACGTTTTCGCTCTTATTAATTACAAGATTTTAATTTCGATAGATTTTCGATAGTTTACAAATTGACAAATACAAACACGTCGATTAACAAGACTAACAAGAATTGGGAACTAATAAAACAAAGAACAAAAAGCTAAAGAACTAAAGGACTAAAGAATCTAAAAGCTGAGAGCAAAACTAAGAACTAAAGAAATTAAGAGCTGAAAAACTCAGGAACTAAAGAATTAAAAAAAAACAAAGGAATTGAGAAATTAAGAGCTAGAGGAATTAAGAATTAATCGCTATGAACAAGAAATTACTTTCCAAGAAATGGGAACTGATCGCCAAGAACCAAGGAGTTAATCACCAAGAACTGAGAAAACTAATCACACAAAACTGAGGAATTAACTACTCTAAAACTAAGGAATTATTACCGCTTCTTCTATGCCGCTACGCTTATTTATATTTAGGTCTACCGTGGAGGGGTTGTCATGTGACGGGTTATTCCGTGGGGGTTGTGAGGTTCGAATTTGGTTTATATACAAATTGTTAAAATTTATTTAAATTTCAAATTGGAACGCTCACTCGCGCTATTGGTAGTTTTAGCCTACGTCACGGCGCGTGCGCAGCGCGGGACGTGACACTATTATTTAGGGTTTGAAAGAATGTACAAAAGAAGGAATAGATATATTTCCGAAACTCATCTGGTAAATACGAATTATGAATAAATCTTCAGCTATGTAAAGTTTGACGATTGTACAAAATAGGTTTACACTTTTTTAAACACATTTGATGCACAGCCTATTTGCTTCCTCGATACCATACCCTTGTTTTCGTAAGGAACTTCTGAAATATTATGACTGTTCCTGGATAAATCCGAGTTACATAAGTTTAAGTTACATAAGCATTGGCAAAGAGTATCGTAAATTTTTCTTCGTGAATGAATTCTCTGTCGCTACATTGCTATGTTTTAGCCATTTTGAGGCAAGAGGCTAGAACAGTTTTGGAAGGACAGAATCATTCTGACAGTCGATGAGAAACTTTCAAGGAACTGAAAATATAAAGTTAGAGTGTCACTTAGGTGTATTGTGTGTGCAGTACGCGTAGTGAGTGTTGTATGCAGTGTAGCATTACTGTTCGTTGTTTATTATTTAAATCGCCATATCTGTTATAAATATCGTATACATTTGGAGAACCTTTGGACATGCACCTTTGTTACGATGCGGTGGACAGCAATAGCGCAAAAGCGCAACGTTAATAAGACGAAAAATATCCTAATAGGACTATACAGTTTTTCCTTTTTTTTATACATGGGAAATCCTCATGGACACCTCCCCCCCCCCTCTTTTGGGGAGTCATTCCTTAGTTCAGGCATTGGGAGGGACCACCCCTCTCAACGCTATTTCCTGGGTTGTCGTGCAAGTCTGAGGGGATCCAAATCCTCCTTGGCGTGTTAACCTCTATGACCACCTAGGGCGGCGCAGGGCCGTCCTTCGGCACGGAACCTTGCAAGGGTGCGATGTTCTCACTCTCTTCCGCTCTGCTCGTTCCCTTTACGAGCATTGTGCCTTCGCAATATGAGCGGACTGTGAGGAACTCTTGTTGCCCCTCAGTATCGCTTTCACAACTGACGAGGGTTCTAATCTCTCACCAATGGTTAGCCGTAGAATACGACGCGGGACCTCTCACGCCGGACAAAATTCGAACGTGTGCTGGACCGTGTCCTCGCCCTCGCCGCAGTGGTGACAGGTGTTCGTCACCTCTCTTCCGATTCTCTGCAGGTGTTCCCTGAATATCCCATATTCTGCGAGTACCTACGTCATCCGGAAGAATAGCAGAAACCCTCCGCGGTCCGTCCATGCCTCCCAATTTGGCAGGACCGGTCTAGCGGTCCGGTGGCCACGGGCCTGGTCTTCGACAAGTAGGTCGGAGCTCCACCGCTCCACACCTCTCGTTTAGCTCCCCCCCCCCCCGAATCTCTCGCGCCACCTGCTCGGCGGGTAGAGAGTCTTCGCCTGAGCTCTGGCCTCTCTGGTTTTCGTACACTCGTCGGAGCGCCAAGGCCTGGAGCTCGAACGGGGAAGACGCCGCCACGACAGTCGCCGACTCATATGATATCGTCTCCTCATATGGTATCCCTTTACGATCCTGATGGCGGCCGTCCTATGAAGCAAGAGTAGACTGCGACGACTTGTTATCAGATCGCCTGCCCACACCAATAGAACTATATACATAGCACAAAGATATTTTGCAAAATAGATTATCGATTTCAGGACATAGGTACATTAAAACACATCGTCGGTGTGTACTGTAATAGAACTGCAATACTGCATTTTCAATACGGTAAAATTTTAAGAGAAGACGGCTCTGTGTTACGCCGGGCGATTCTATACCTGGACCAGGTCATACACCGCGGGCCAGACGGACACCAGACGTCCGCTCCTTCTTACGGCGTACCCTCAATAACCTCAAAAGCCCCCGTCATAAATCCCATTAATTTGCTTGCTAAGGTCCTGCAGACCGAACAAATATCTTTTCTAAATCACCTTCTAAAGAATATTGTTTATTACGGCTTGACAAAGGAAAGTTGGGTTTTCCCGCGTACGATGCTTCCTAATAACAACTTTCTATCGAGGGCAGCTAAGACCCTTCCTAGTAGACCAGCCTTCGTTTAACCAATTAACAACGAAGCCTATTTCCCTCACTCTCTTAGCCAAAATCGTCACGAACAAATCCGATCGTCCCGTGCGTTAGACACGCCCATCACGAGCTTTCCTACGAAACAGCATCGTCACTGTAACTTACTGCTCCTACGACCTTAGGAGAGTCAAGTCAAACTTCTTCTACACCGTTTGAAGAGTCAACTACTTTTTCTACACCGCTAGAAAATCTACCAACTAAGTCCAAATCTAACGCCTAATCACGAACACTCACTTCCTCTACTAAGTATTCTCTAGTGCTACGTCCACTAACATACGAAGTGCAATTAAAAGAGCCTTGCTCTAGCATGCATATCTATCTTACCTTCGGGCAACAAGTTGTCATCTAGGAATTATATCTACTCAACAGTGTAACTTAAGTGTTGAAAATAAAACCCTATAATTCTGTGAATCACAGTGTTATACTAACTCAACCACCCCTATTATCTTAATGGAAATCAGGGGATCGATCAACTCGTGGTGTCGATTGCTATAATCGTAACAGGAATTTACGACTCCCGTTGACGTCTCTCCTCGCGAGTGCGTCTTCCCGCGATTGGTCGAAAAAACACTCTGTTTACAACAAAACGGAGGTCTTATCGAACATGTGTCGTAATTCGTTATATTTTTTGTGGACACAAGCCTTTTATGAACATTGATAATACGCTTTTTTATTTATGAATTATGGAGGCAACGGTTCAGAGGAAACGTTAATTCTCTTTACTCGTAAATTTTATAGAGCTGTTTTCGATGTGCTCTTATTTCCACGAGTAAGTCTGTTTAATGTTCAATCTAACATTTCTTTGCACAACGTCGCGCGAGATCGTTTACGTCTCTGAATCTTCTTCTCTACGACTTGTACAAGGTGTATAAGGAACTCCGATTCGCGCAGTAGCTCATTTTTCCTTGATCTGCCGTATAGTGTAGATCAAAATAGAACTTTTACTCGCTTATTAGTAACTTAATTATTAATTTGTAACAATTAAATTAATAATTTACAACATTTAAGCAATTAACTTACAACGTTTGATCTATTAATTCCTCACAGTTCAACCATTAATTCATAACAATATATTATTAATCTGAAACAATTCCTCCATTAATTTTCAACAATTATACCAATAATTTATAACAATATCCTCCCATTAATTTAAAATAATTATTCTCTTAATTTATACCATTAATCGGAAGCAATTCTACTATTTATTTAAATCAATACCACCAACTCATAGTCATTAAATTAATGATTTATTTTGTTGTATTTAGTATTAACGAAGTCTTTCGAGTCTTTGAAATGGTATTTTGTTTCCATTTAGTTTTATTTTTTAATTTTAAACACAGTATTTAATTTTTCACTTAACTATTTCATATAAAATCAGTGCTAATGCAAAGTGTAGCTATAGAGCGTCTATGGATGAAATGTAATTCTTAGTACTCGCTCAAAGTCAAGAAATCAAACCGCATTCATGGAATTGAAGAAGCAAATGCAATTTAATCGATGGCAACGAGGTTTGGTTTCTTCGATGGTAAGCTCAATGTTCAAACATGATTATGTGGATCCATATACTATACCTATTCTAATTAATAAATTTCAATACACGCTACTTCTTTACTATCAAATAATTTTACATCTTCTTCTTCCGATGCTTAAGTACTCTTTATGTAAATAGAACCCGAGCGTAGTTATCTCCCCGTGTCGGGGCCGGGTAATTGGTATCGCTTCCCAAATAATAATAGTATAGTAAAACATGAAGTACTATTCTGGAAGTGTAACGTTAATTTTTATATTAGGATTAGATTGCTATTGATAAACAATATATATTAATAATTCCGAGATATATCAAGCTAAAAACTACTTTAATAGTTTAGTCTAGTCTAGATCATCCAAAACTGTTTGATGAACTAGACTGGACTAATAACCTCCTACGGGGGCACCGTCGGACGTCGTGGAACGTCGTAGACCGTCATGGGATGTCGTGGAATACGGCGGGACGTCGTGACACGAGGCCTGCTGCTTGTTATCTCATCTAACAAAAGAAGCCTAGTTAAGTACTATACATCCCCACATTCGCCAATTTATTTATGTGGTTGTACAAGTCGCGCTGGACTGTCACGAAAACCCTACATCAGCTCAGATGTTACTGCCATTACCATGTTCTGAAGAAGTCCAAATGTAACAAGGCTGTTTTAAGTTATTATTTTAAGTATTTGATGAAACGTCGATTCAGGGCCGCCTTTCCTCTATCCAGTGTAGATTATCCGTAGTATTCCCTACCGGTTGGAGATATGTAACGTGCCTCTGTCTATCTTTTAAATGAGACGCATAATTCAGCAGGCTCTCATCTTCGTCATCAGATTTTCAAGTTCAAAATCGAAAAAAAACACTCTATTGCTAATCTAGACATTATAGAGAAAACACCAGTTTTGGTATTCCTTAGCACAAAAAACCTGTTGCACTTTCAATAGAATATTGTTGTGTGTTCCAATCCGTCCTTTTGTAGCTTCGCTAGGTAGTAATCATTTGGTTACTAGTGTGGAGGATTAGTCGTTATTAGGTTGAGCGAAATAACGAGAAATAAAATAACGAGAAAAAAGATCGAAATATTGCTGTCGTAGTCCGTCAAATATATTTTTGAATAAATAAATAAATAAATAAATTACAGGCGAATTGCAAGTCATTGGTACAAATATAAGTTGCGGAATAAATACCCGATAAATACTCGGAGAAACTCTGTAGATCACTTCGGTACTCGTTTACACACGTTGATGCTCCTCGACATTGTTCGATAACTCTCTCGCTCGCGATCGCGTCCGTTTATTTATACTGGTCGGGGGAGAACCGGAAAATTTGAATTCGTCTACGTTTGACGGTTGTATGTGGCGACGACATTGTTTTGCCCGGAGTTTATTTGTTCTTACATTACCTGTAACCTAACGGTTTTGATACTTCGAGGCAAAACAACAACAGTATTTGAATTGTCCTGATTCGTGTGCCGCTACACCAGGATGATTTTTGCCAGAAAAATCCATGCCAGAAATTGAGATGGTTTTAAAGATAGAGCACCGCCTCTTAGAGAGTTCCCACATTTCTCTCTATTTTTATTATTATTAGGACAAGACTCTGGGAACGCCCGCTGGCCGATCAAGTGTTCAGCTCGATTGACCTCAGATCATTGGAGTAGAAGTAAATATCTCCGGATCTGCGATTGCCATAAAAGCTTGTTAACCAAGATGTGATATGGAAAGGAGATACTTATATATTTAACAATGTGCTGGACTGGATAGTGTGTTGAAGGGAAGAGAAAATATTATCGAGATGCTGAGTCGGTAATACTAAAATGCTAAAGGTTCCCAATGCCTTCAGACGTGCGACAAACGTGTTTAGTCTACGTCTCGTCTATGTATAATGATATACATGTTTATTCTGTACTTCGTTCCGTCTATGTCATTGTATCTCAGATGATATTACATATAAATATGTTGCCGTTATTTTACCGACCGCAAAAGTTAGCGGTCCATAGGATTCAAATAATCATTTCTTTAACCATATTTTAATTTCTTGAGCAATAAAATTCTCATCCTTAACGTTAGAGTATAAAACAGATATTTTGACAAATATTTTAACAACCAGTGTATTTTCGACCAATCGTGGGAAGACGCTATCGCGAAGAAACACGTCAACGAGAGTCGTAAATTCCCGTTACGATTATAATAATCGACGCCGAAAATAGATCGATCCCCTGATTTCCGTTAAGATAATAGGGGTGGTTAAGGTAGTATAACGCTGCGATTAATAGGGTTATAAACTTTATATTTCCAACATTTATGAGGTACACTGTTGAGTATGTATACGTTAAGTAAATGATTGATTTAAGGAAAGTAACCCGGTAATGACTTGATAAGATATGTCATAAGATATGTTGACTATTCTAACGTTTCCAGAATAAGTAAGTTACAGTGCCGATGCTGTGTCGGAGGAAAGCTGGCGATGGGTGTGTCTAGCGCACGGGACCATCGGATTTGTTCATGACATTTTTGGTTAGGAAAGTGAGGGCAGTATACATTGCTTCTGATTGAATAAACGAAGGTTGATGGATTAGGAAGGGTCTTAGCCGCCATCGATAGAAAGTTGCTAGTGGGAAGCATCGTACGTGAGAAAAACTAACTTTCCCGTGTCAAGCCGTAGTAGACAATAATCTTTAGAAAATGTTTTAGGAACAAAGATATTTGTTCGGTCCGGAGGACCTTAGTTAGCAAATTATTGAGATTTATGATGGGCCCTTAAGACTATTAAGGGTACGCAGGAAGGATGAGCGGACATCTGGTTCCCGTCTGGCCCGCGGTGTGTGGCCTGGTTTAGGTAGAGTGTACCAAGTACATACGTGTGTGTGTGTGCGCGCGCGCGCGTGTGTGTGCGTGTGTGTGTGCGCGTGTGTGCGTGTGTGTGTGTGCGCGCGCGCGCATGTGTATTTATGCACATATTTGCCATGTTCGTATACACAAATTTAAGGATTCCATTGGAGTGAGTAAAACTCCTACGGGCCAGAAAATATTTCTCGAGTAAGGGACTTGAATCGATTTGTTAGACTTCGCCGTGCAGCGCTTCTTGTGTCTGCAGCACGATCGTGTTTATAAATAAACTGTATTGTATTATGTAAAACTACATTTATTTAAACAACATTCTTTTGTATCACGTGAAATACTATATGCCTACTTCAAGTATATTGATGAAACTTATGAAAAGCAGTTTAGTTTATATTCTTTACCTTTAGTGATAATGCAAACAAAGGTGTTAGTAAAACAATGCCAGCGCTTCGACTAACGACCGATTTGTAAAGCACATTTTCGAACATTAAGAGCATTACCCCCTCTAGTGGAGTTTACAGACATGTGTATACGAATGCGATGCTTACAATACTCATGTTGCAGGAATAATCAGATATTCATTGACGTGTGTTAGTGTTGCTTCTTATATGTACAGATATACATACATATATAACGTGAGTTTATATAGAAACGTGAACAAGAAAATTATATTGAACATAACGAGAAGTTAGTCAGAAAATCTACTGAGTAACACGCATGCGCTGTAGCCACGTGAATCTGTCTGAACTGAGAAGCATGTTTGCTACTAGTAGAGGATGCCATTTTAATGCCCACAGTGCTACCCACGGCGCTGTCCGAATTTGAACGGTATTTTCTCTCTCTATGTTATATGTGTATAAAAAAAAATTTACATTCTATCTTGACGCGAACTATTAACAAAGGAAAACATGTTCTGGATGCAAGTGAATAATAAGCGAATAATAAGTGAGTGTAAACAACTTTTAAGATCATGTATGACACGTTAACCTGAAATATCTTCCATTGTCTTCTGCTTTTCATTGACTTCGCGACTTTTTATCAAATAATTACAGTTTTGTTAAATATATTTGATAACTATACTTCATACAATTTCTATATTTATTTACAAGTTGCTATTGTTATCGTGCAGTTATGACATATTTTAAGGAAAACGCGAGTTGTTCTTTGAGGATATTATTAAAGTCTACTACCACTAATCATAGATTTTCTTTGTGCACAGGCAAGCAGTTTGTCTAATAATAATAATAATTTCATAAAGCAAATAACTCGAGTGTTAGTTTACGTACGCCCCGTTGATGCAATCTCCATGGATATAAAATTGGACAACAAAATGGACGTAAGTACCTTTCGAAACATCATTCGATAAGAGAACTTTGACCGTATTGAATAATATATTTTGTTTCTATAAATCTTGGTTAATATAATATATTAAGCTAATGTTTATGTACCACTTTCTTTAACTATTTTAATATGACAAACTAAGATTCGCTTCTTTGGCCGTTGTGACGCGAACTTGTGATTTGCAATAGAAATGAAATTTAATTGTTGAATTGGAAGGAATTTCCACCATGGCACATAAAATTTTGTATAATGTATCTGTCAATTGTAAGATTACTTTGGCCAACGTGCTATGATCTCTTGTGTCTATGCTTTATATGTTATGGCTCAATAATAATACATGGATTAAAAATACTAAAGTAATGCAGAATGTCTAGCATCGATGCAAATTGTTCCGTTGTAGAGTAATGAGTTTATACGAATGTGATTATTTTACAATTAAATTTCAATTACACATTGTATTTTATAAAAATGGAAATATTGAATTACAAATGATTTTTATTTAGTATACTGATTATGTTTACCACTTGTGTTATTATTATTTGTTATTAATTTTCCTAGGCTTGTAGAATATAAAATTTATATTTATACATATATAAATATGTTTGCGTCGAAGCATACGAGCGTTGAAACAACGTATGTTGTAAAAAGTTGTTGAGAATTGTGGATTTTTGAAGTCGAAATAATGTTATAGGGACACTAAATTTATACTGAGGATTAACATTAAAATAGTAATATATTTATTTCATGGACGATTTCTTATATATTCATCGATACACACTTGCACGCGTCTCAGCACTTTCTTCTATACCCGACTGTTAACCGACTGAACAGTTTACATTCATCTGTTTTCGAGACGCCGCGCACACACATACCTCCATACACTGATATTCACATACAAGTATCTTTACTACGCATTTAATCCAGTCCAGCACAGAAAATTATACATATGTCAACACACCTCCTTAATTTTTGGTGCTGCATATTCATTTCCTTTTATAAGTCAATCAAATCATTCATAAAAGTAATCTAAAATTTTCAAATTTATTTCTCCCTAGAGCCTTCGTTAAAATATCAGCTACATTATTTTCTGAATCTACGTTTATAATGTCAATCTCTTTGTCTTCGTAACTTTCATTCACAAAATGGAAGTGAACTTCAATGTACTTCGGATTTTTTGTTAAGTTTCCAAATTTTGATATCGCAATCGCTTCAGAATTATCTTCGTAAATTTTTATTGGTGTCTCGATCATTATTTTAAATCCTTCAACAATATTCTTACAAATTTAATTTCGCTCACAGCTTCCGATAAAGCTACATACTCGGTGGTTGTTGATGATTTTGTCACGCTACTTTGCTTCCTCGATTTCCAGTAGATTGCGTTTCCGAAAAATCTTATGATAAATCCCGTAGTGCATTTTCTATCTACTTCATCTCCAGCCCACTCAGCGTCAACAAAATGATCAATAACTTCAGCATTCAAATTTCTTTTATAAGTTAATTTTAATTTCCTAGTTAAATATAAGTATTTCAAAATTCTCAATGCATATTTATAGTGGGTCTCGTTGTAATTATTTTGAAATTGACTTAAATAGTTTACACTATAGCTAACGTCTAATCTTGTTCCAGTACTAATATATAATAAAGCTTCTATGAGATTTCTATATCTTATATCGTTTGAGGCTGATTGTGCGGGTTCTAAACTTAAGTTTTGTTCCATTGGTGTAAAATATAGTTTACTATTTTCTATATTATATTGTTTCGCTAATGACTCTTTACGTGTAAAATATAGTTTACTATTTTCCATATTATATTGTTTCGCTAATGATTCTATATAACTAATTTGATCTAATTTCATCTCACGCTTCTTATTATCGTATTCAATGTTTATTCCTAAGTAAGTCTTTACTTCACCTAAGTCCTTCATCGCAAATTGGTTCGACAATTTGTTTTTAATTTCATCGACTTTTCTTTTGTTTTTTCCACATATTAATAAGTCGTCTACGAATAGAATTAAATATATAACATCATCGCTCTCATACTTTATATACAGACAATAATCACTCTTACTTCTTTGAAGTCCTAATTTTTTCATATACTCTTGAACTCTTGAACTTTCACGCAATCCATATAACGCTTTTGATAATTTATATATCATTGTGACCTATAGGTTATTCTACAAATACTTCCGATTTTATAGTTCCGTTTAGGAATGCTGTTTCTAGATTCATTTGCATAATCGTCAAACCATATTGACAACAATAAGATAGTAATAACTTCATAACTTCAACGTTTGCATTTTTGCCACAGGAGAGTATAAATCTTCCAGTACTTCCTTTTATTGGAAGCCTCGAACAACTAGTCGCGCTTTCTTACGATTATCAGATTTATTCGTATATACCCATTTCAAGTCTAATACTTTTTTGTCTTTTGGTTTCTCTACTAATTGCCAGGTCTTATTTTTGATTAAACTATTCATTTCTCGATCCATTGCTTCTTTCCATGAACCGCTGTCATCTCCACTTAAAGTTTTTTCATAGGTTTGAGGGCTGTCTGCGCTAACTACATTCACATAAATGAAATATGAGCTCGTTTGGCCATATCTTTGAGGTTTCTTTCTTTCCCGTCCTGACCTTCTCAAATTATTTTCTATGTCCTCAAGTTTTTTTTTCTGATTCGTTACTTAAATTTCTTTCCTCTTTTATTGCAACCTACTCGACCTTTTCGTCATTTATTTCATTTTCATGAATTTCGTTTGAATCCGAATGTTCGTCAAAATTCTTTTCTGTTTCATTGTCTGATCCATCTTCTCCTTGAAATCCTACTAAATTATCATCTTCACCTATAAATTCTACGTGCATTACAATTATAATTTTATTATTAACTGGGATCCTATATCCAATGTTTTCATAACCTACAAGTATCCCAGTGTCTGCTTTTTTTGTCCCATTTCGAATTTCTTTTAATTTCAGGTATTGTTACGAAATCTCTACTTCCGTACAATCTTAAATTATTTATATTCGGTTTCCTTTTAAAAAATATTTCAAATGGTGTTTTATTTTTATATGTGTTCGTAATGGCCCTATTTTTTAAGTACGCCGCGACTCTAACTATTTCCGACCAATATATAATATTCAGCTTTGAATTATGTAATAAGCATCTAGCGGAATTCATGATTGTTCTATTGTAGCGCTCAGCTGCTCCATTTAACTCGTAAACATAAGGTGGGCATGGTTCTATGACAATTCCCTTTTGCCTAATTAGATTGTACATGTTTTGGTTCATATATTTTTTTCCATTATCGAATCTTAATCTCTTTATCTTCTTACCAGTAAGATTTTCAACTTTGTTTATATAATCAAGGAAACAATTGTAAACTTCATCTTTTGATTTCAAAGTATAAATCAATGCGCACTTACTGTAGTCGTCTATAAATGTTAAGAAATATTTGGATCCATCAAACCCGGTATTTTTATGAGGTCCATTTAAATCGGTATGTACTAATTCTAAAATTTCGCGTGCTCTACTACGGTTATTTTGGAAGGGTAAATTGTGCATTTTATTTTGGATACATGTACCACATTTCAATTGTACTTGCTCAAAATTTTCTGGCATTCCCTTAACTAATTTTTTCTTGCACATTGTATCTAAATAATTAAAGTTTACATGCCCTAAGATCCTGTGAAATTTTTCCTTATTTGTCATTTTTCCTACATTTTTAGCGTGAGATTCTTGTCTTTCAATGTAAGTACTTATTTTATTATAAACCATGATCTTTGAATGCAATCCCTATCAACTTTCTGTATTTGTTATATATCTTTGAAGTATTTCCTGCTGAGACTATCTTATTTTCATTCGTTACTCTCGCATAGCTAATCAAGTTATTATCCATTTCTTTCACATAAAATACATTAGACATTATAATTTTAATCCTCCTTTTGTTTACTTCAAAGTAAGTTAACATTTTTCCAACTTTTGTTCCTTTTAGAATTCTACCGTCTCCTAACTTTACATTTATCGGGATTTTTAAATTTTTGTACTCAACAAAATAAGAGTCATCATTTACAATGTGATCTGAACATCCACTATCCAATATCCAATCTATTTTTCGCGTATCGCTAGTATATACCGTAATTTCATTCTTACTATTTTCTCGCACTACTCTCGTTAGGAAGGATCCAATTTCTTGGTCGTCGTAGCCCTCGTTGTATGAATAATTTGCGTCGTGTTGACTTCCCCGTTGTAGCGTTGTTGTCAACCTCTGCTTCGTCCTCGTTGGCCAAATCCTCGCCCGTGTCACGTCAAATAACAAAATAAAAAAAGAAATTTGAGGTGAAAAATAAAAAAAAGAAACTTTATTTTTTTTCTAACAACAATCCGCTTTACAATCCACTTCCGAACTCTAGGCGTGACTTTCCAAGACTGAAGCTCTTACAATTTGACTTTCGATCGGATCCGATTATTTTCTTTTGTCATCCTACAACATCCCCACCGTCCATACATTTGCTAGGCGTTCGCGGCCGTTGCCATGTGCTCTTTCTTCTAGAACCTTCGGTGGAAGGACCGTTGGGGTGTTGATGGTTCATTAGGCACTTCAGCGATATACATTGCCACCGAATGCCGCCACATCTTTATCTCCATCGTCAATCCATCGGATTTGAAGTATGCCGATAGTGACATCCGCCGCGACCCCTATTCTGTTGCGGCTGATACGCACCTCCTTGCCATTGCGCTCCTCCGTTGTTTCCGCCTCTGTACATGTTTGTACAATTTCTTACCACGTAGCAGTACTTTCCACAGCCATGGCACATTATGTCCCTTTTTTCAGTTTTGAATACATTTGACCTTGTCCTATCACTTTCCCTCTTGTTACGTGTTCCCCACATTGTAATTTTATTTTTTAAAGATTCACAAGTTCAATTACTTTCTTTCACTGAGTCGATTAGTCACCAATATAGCTCAATGATTCTGGTACTGTTTTCAGCATGTAGTCGAGTTTTTCACGTTTACTCACGTTTGCACCAGCACTCTTTAATTCATTTATCGTTTTTTCAAATTCTGTGAAAAATGAATTTGATTCTTCAAAGTCTTTCAGCCTCATTATGTCTAGTCTGCTTCTTATACAAATTTACAATGTTGTTGATTCCTTTATATACATCTCATCAAATTTTTTTATTATTTTTAAAGCAGTGTCCTGATCACCAACAAATTCTAATTGCTCATTCGTTATACTACCATAGATGTAGTTCATCGCCCATTGATTCATTTCATCCCAGTTATCTTGCGCATCCGTGTCCATTTTCTCTCGTGTAGCCGGTTCAACTTTTACACTTTAAATACATTAGTATTCTTTTCTTTCACATTTTGTAATCACGTCCATCGAATAGTTGAAGCTTAATTTCATCGTCCCTTGGCATCTTGATTTGTTTTTTATTTTCACCCTTTTTTTCTTTTTCAAAAATAGTTCTCTTTATTATCCAGATTCCTTTTATTTGTGCTGCCAATAGCCCTTTTATCTCTTAGAACTTATTTCCAATTTCTTATTTTTTTTAAATCGATTTTTATACATTCACTCCCGGTTACACATGGTTCCATAACCTTGAATCCCGAAAACCACGTTTTTTGCTACCATGTTGAGAATTGTGGATCTTTGAAGCCGAAATAATGTTATAGGAACACTAAATTTATACTGAGGATTAACATTAAAATAGTAATATATTTATTTCATGGGCGATTTCTTATATATTCATCAATACCCATTTGCACGCGTCTCAGCACTTTCTTCTATACCCGACTGTTAACCGACTGACTAGTTTACATTCATCTGTTTTCGAGACGCCGCGCACACACATACCTCCACACACTGATATTCACATACAAGTATCTCTACTACGCATTTAATCCAGTCCAGCACAAAAAATTATACATATCTCAACAAAAATATATTGCCATATAATAGATTGAAACTCAAATGTAGCAGGAACGTTCATCATTGGCAACGTGCGTTACCTTTTCACTGATGTATTTATATGAGTACAGGCATTGGATTCAGCTGCGGCATGTTTTGTATTGTATAACCTTAAATAGAGCAGGTCACACAAATGTATCGTTAGTTATTAGTTATCAGTTCGATGAGTACGTATTTTTTATGTATATCCAGCGATTATTCTATAGCGAATAGTTGTATCGGAATGAAAACTTTTCTATCTTGTGCAAAGATTTTTAGATTTGTTTATTATAAATCATTTGTTATTGCAAAAATCATTTGTATGAATCAAATTATTTACAGTTTTTAACGCACTTCGATATCGATTCAGATTAAAAAGAAATATTATTGGAGTTTTACAACACAATTTCGCGAACGTTTCGTTAAGCATGGTTTACGCCACAGTCAAGAACAATCGCTATTTTTGAGAACTAGAAATTTAGAGCTTCGATGCCAACTCTGCAAAACAGGCAATGCTCGTATGCCGTGCTACGTGCACGTGCTACGTACGTACGAAATGACTGTGAAACGTGTGTCTGTTTTAACGCTCGTATACCCTTATGCCCAGGTTTGAATTTGTGCATGCGTTATGAAAAATATTGCTGCTGTGAGTTCATATACACAATTTTTCCGCACACAGTTATAACAAGGCACAGATACACGTTCGCATTCGTGTGAGTGTGTGCGTGCCTGCGTGTATATATATATATATATATATATATATATATATATATATATATTCTTACACAAATTGGCAACATAGTGAAAGGGAGGAATTTTGCATATGTCCCTTACTGCCCGAACAGCATTAGGACAGTAGTTCTAGTATAGTCTAGCCTAGAAAAATCGTTGAGCAGCCTGTACAAGCTGAAACGTATTGTAATGACGCCACGCATCGACTCCAAAGTCTCATGAAATGACATCAGTATATCAATATATACTTAATATATATCCTTTTGCTTTGCTTACCAATTAAGAAAATATATTACTTTCTGCATCGATGCAAGCCAATATACATCATAAAAGAACAGAAAACGTTGATGCGTTCATCGCATCAGTGTTTCAGTGTATGTAAGCACCGTCGACAGTCACGTTTTCTCGCTGTTTGACCAAGTACTACCATTAACTGTTTCTCACACTGGTTGCTGATCGCAATTGATTCCACAATATTTTCCACCGAATTCGATACAAATATTTCTATTTTAAACAATTCATGGTGATTTTTGTAAATATTTTGAGTTGTTTTTTTATATTTTCAAATGATATGGAATTTTTAGCGTTTTGCATGGTGTTTGTTACTCTGTCGTACATTTTATTTCTCATTTATAATATACAATTTGCTAAACATGTAGAAGGACCGCTCGTTGCTTTGTACTAATTTGTTACCTGGAAGAATACATTCATGAAATAACGTTAAACAACCATGCTAAAAGTATTGTTTGCGAATCTGATTTTTCTTACTTTTGAATATAATTGAGAGTTGAATATAGTCGACTTCGCTACACAGTAGTTTGAAAATATCGATCGGCCCTGTCCTATGGTAAATGTTAGGAGTTGAGGCAAAGTTTCTTAGTAATACTAATGGAGCCGGAAATTTACACAAAATTTACAGCTCTCTTGTTATGTACGTAGCATTCTGAATTTGTGCAGTTATGTATTTCATGTTTTTAGTGGTAGAGCCTGACTAACTGATAAACATGGCGTCATAAACCGTTCTTTCTAGTATCTAGTTCTGTAGCTCTATACGTAGCTTTCTATTCTATCCATGATATTTATGACACGATTGACTTCAATTACTAGACTAGGACTGTTTCATAGATTTTTCGTTCCTTAGTATGTTACATTAGGTTTGTATATTTTTTTCAGCCTTCTGAATATGCAATAACAATAAAAGAAGAGCCAATCGATCCAGTGATCTGCGATGATTTGTCGCCAGTTGATACGAATACAGGGAATAAAAATGAAACAGCGACGTTTCAAGGTGAATCTTCGGACGATGTTTATTGTAAAAATGAAGAATCCGCGTTTCCTCAAGAAAGTACGTATTTAGAAAATAACAAATCGGATTCTGATAAACGAAAAAGTAAACGTAAAGTACCTTCACACAACAGAAGAAGTTGCAACGTTTGTTTGTTAACTTTTCAAGCTAAACATTTATTGGAACTGCATAATAAATTATATAGCTGTAATGTATTTAAGTGTGATAATTGCACTGCGATCTTCACTATGCATATTTCGTTAATACGTCATTTAAAGAAGCGATGTTGTACGAAAAAATTATCTGGATATAGATGTAATTTTTGTAACCGAATGTTTTCCTATAAAAGACATGTTCAATCTCATTTATTCCATACGCATGGGAACGCAATATTTTCTGGTGAAAGCAAAATCACGAAAGCATCTCCTGAATCGTTAGAAAAGTCAAATCATTCGGATGGTATTGTCATGGCAGAATCAAATACTTCACACAGTCCCTGCCCAAATAACGTAAATAACTCAATAAATATATCTTTGAAACTATCTAATGGTTCAAACAATACACCCACCAAGGGTTCGAGCAGCAATATCAAGTCTACGCATCCGAAATGGTTAAACGATTCGCATGGTACACCTTCGAAAAGGATGAAGCAGTCCATCCTTATAGACTTCATATCGCCGTACGAAGACAAACCGAATAACAAATGGGTTAGTCCGGAAAAAGTTATCGATACGGAGAATATTCCTGTTACTGCGACTATTATTCCAACTTCAACGTTCGAGACATTTAGTAACAAGACATCAACGGCTGCAGAAGTTATTCAGATGTCTACTTCTGTTAAGCGAATCGAATCTCCTGTTAGGAAAATATCATCTGTTCAAACTCATGTGAATTTAAAGACAATGATATCTTTATTCAGGAACGAAATAAAAGCTGAATCTGAAAGCTCTAATATTCGCACAATATGTCTTACAATTTTAGGCCAATGAAGAGATGTTCTTCTTCTTTATATGATTCTTACGATTTATTGGAGTTTAAGACCTTTGGAAGATCAAGACAATCTTGTAAAAGAAACAAGTCTCCCTATATATTTAACCAAAGTAGAAGATCTGCACCTGAAGCTAAGTGTAAAGAATGTGTGGTCCGCTTGAAGAAATGTGACAAATTCTTGGAGCCTACTAGTTTTGTGTCAAACGAAGACGAAGACGAAAACGAAGACGAAGACGAAAACGAAGACGCTTTCAGACAAGCAGTATCGAAAAACGTGAAAGCGGAATTTAAAGGTTTTCGTGAAACAAGCTCGACATGTAACTTACCTGTGGAAGCTGACACGATTGCGTCAAAGCGATTCAATGAATTTGTAAAATCTTTCGCTGATAGATTAATCGTACCTCAACAACAATCGGTTGAATTTCAGAAGAACTTTAAAGTCTGTCAGCAGAAAATAATTCAATGCCATATTTGTAAAAAATCGTTTTCTTCGAAGGAGAACCTGCGCGAACACATGAAATTGTTCCATACGATTTACATTTCGAGCATATGCAACGCGCGTTACACGTCCATGAATAAGTTACTAACTCACTATCTACGTCAGCATAGTGTGTTTAAACGAAGGGAATGTTGCGTGTGTTATGACAAGTTTGACACGTCGGCATTGTTGAAGCGGCACATGGTTTTGCATTGTTTGAAGACCATAAGATTAAAAAAGGACGCTCCACCGGTTGATGTTGAAATAAATTGTAATGTATTCAAGAAACAACACAAATGCGAAGGTTGTCGCAAACGATTTTGGCTATACTCATGTTTGAAACAACACGAGAATGTATGTCGTCGAATGAAAGTGTTAAGACATAAACAACGTGTACCTCGTGTAAACCATTTGTCTCGGTCCTTGAAAGAACCAAGTGACATGGAACTCGTCATAGTACAGTCGCGTGATTTGAAACAAACGTTGGATGTTTCGGGTGGGACTACAAGATCTTTGAAAAATTATTTGACTCCGAGTACACTTAATACGGATGATACTTTCTCTTCGTCATTCGATACAGCTGCAAAACACAGAAGGTTACTTAATGGGATTGCATGCGTGAAGGGTCACCAAGCGGACAAGTTGAACAGAACAAAGTTTCCTTGCATTACTTGTGGAACACAATTCCAAACATTTAAAAATTTGTGCATACACGAGCGCACCTATCGCCAAACAGCCACAGAAAAGTGTAACGTTTGTAACACGATGTTTTCCACTAAAAGATTCTTACAGTTTCACATGCTTGCTACTCATGCGCCTTCGTGTTCGGTGAACTACAAATTCTTTTGTAAGTTCTGCAATCAAGGATTTGTTAAGAAACAGAGTCTTCAAATTCACGAACGACACTTGCATATTGAGCAAGATTCTAGGCTGGTGCTGAATTCCGATTGCGGAAGATAAACCAATCTGTAATATATGCCATTTGTTATTCGAATCCTACGAACGTTTAGTCGAGCATAACGCGTATTATTACAAGGGCAATGATTTTTTATGCGCAATATGTGGTAAGACGTTTCAAGGAATGTACATGTTTTATCATCACAACAAGTTGGAGCATTATCCGGGCGAACCATCGAAATTGTACCCTTACAAATGCGATACTTGTAACGAAAGGCTTCAGCTACGAATCACATCTCCATGCACATAAGCTACACGTTCATTCGCACGATTCGCCCGCTGACAAGACGCGCGATCGCGATACATCGGATCAAACTTATCGCATGTGTTTATAATTCTTTGGATAAATTAGGATAATCATAAAATAAAAGCATAGAGAATATTTAATTCTTCGATTTATAGGTCGTTTAAAAATCAATTTTCACGGTACTATACTGAAGAATCGACCTGGATTGAGACGTACAATAAACACGCCAAGTACACATACACATACGAAGCAAATGATTTCAAAGTATCCTTTAGGTCATGTATTCGCATTTTCCATGACACGCATGAAATGTATCGATATTTGTTGAAATATACTTTACAAGACAAATCAACGCTTCTGACCTAGCACGAACTGCGCTCGGCTCAAACATCGAGCATTGAGTGAAGTTTGGGTGTCAGCCGTAGGCGCTTCCTGTTCATTGTTTGCGATGGTCTCAGTTTGTTGAAGCAGAATATGTCAAGCATTCGCTAGACGAACAGCCAGAAAACGAGTGAACTAGATATTCCATACTGTCTCTAACTTTATTTAATATACATCGTTTTGTTCTCATAAGAGATAAAGAGATCTAATCGCGTTATCGTATCGTTTACTAAGTGTCGCTTGAAACAGCTTAATGAAAATTATGATAGATCGAGTAATAAATTTGTCTGCTTTTCTTTGAACGCGTTATATTTATGTGCTTTCATATACGTATATGTTTCTGTATGTGCGTGCGTGCATGCGTGCGTGCGTGTGTATTTTATCAAGTACGTTGATCACTACCCTATTTCATTATTGTAAAATTTTTTGTTAAAGTGAGTTTTTCTTTCGACGTGCGCGTTTGCGGATTTTCATATTTTATAAATTGTTTTTGGTGAGCGTAAATGTTTGAAGAAGTTAGAAAATAAATGAAGCAAGGGTAAGTAAATGTTACAATTTCTTTTCTTAATTGGCCTGATATTCGTCATTTTTCTTCTATTGCAATGTTTATTCGCTATAATTATTCGTTTAAACGTCCGCTCGGTATAATAATTATAACATCTGTTAAAAAATGAATCTGATATTGAGATTAAAAAAAAATTCATTTCGTTTATCACACGTGGAATGATTATATGATAAGTTTCACATTTGACAGATGACTAATTTAAATATGGATCGTAATTACAATTTTCACTATGAGGTGATATATTTACTTACCCAGCTATCAATTAATGACGTCGAATGATAATTGTACGGGAACGATGATGCTTTGTAATGTGCAATTAAACTATTACGTTAAATATTCAGTAAATAAATATTTCAATTTCCATCATAGTGTCGGTCGTACAATACGATAATCGAGAGGAACATGAGACCAAGAACGATATGTATCGCTATGAAAGCGCGAATTAAAATTGTCGTATTCGAATTTCTATAAAGAAATAAGAATTGACGTTTATATCAAAGAATAGTTGCAACGCGTAATCGAATAAATTGGTTGCTCCACAGCGGGAAAATGAACTATTTTCACGAGCTTTCACCGGTTCTGTCTTACAACGAAACGAACAGTTGAGCAATTATAAAAGCTAACGTTTATATGTTCTAAACATTAGAAAGCTGGTAAATTTAATAGATTGCTCGGGAAACTTGTAGATTTTAGTAGTACGATATGTACTGTTTTTAAAAGTGTAGGTATTCATTAATAAATTACATTTTCCAAAAAATAATGTAAACTCTGTGGTGCAGGTGTAGTCAGAGCTAGGTGGTGAAAAGAGAGTTTGCGTTTCGTCCCAGGACTACAGGTGGACTCGTCAGTAAGGCTATGCCCGGTAGACCCCGCCTTAGACGTAGAGGGAGTCTCGCTAGGGCGGTATTTGTATCGTGCGTCCGTATATTCGACCGCTAGCGAAATAGATAGGCTCGTTGTCGTCGTAGCCCTCTGGTGTTGGCGGTTGGTACTCGCGGATCGCCCAGGAGGTGTTGTTCCGCGTTGATGCCTCGACCTGTCGGCGTCCTATTGATACCGATCCGCCACAACTCTTTCCCCGTGTAAACTACAACATTCGTACACCCTTTGTTGCTATACGAACCAACACTCTCGCATTCGAAAAGATGTGTATGACTCGCGTTAATTAAAACACGCGACATGAAGTTAAAATTATGTCTTTGTATACTCGAGACTCGAAATAGGGTGTATTGGTACCATTGTATATAGTACTTTGATTCGAAACGTTTTGTACAAGTAACGTTAATTATAAGATTGAAGCTACGTTTTTGTTGAATCATCAACTAGAAGAAAACGACGTATTTGTCGGACTGCGCTAAAACAAATCCTTTTTATGGAAACATGAAGCGTCTTTATGTCAGAAGAAATACAATGTTACAAATTCTGTCAATAACCTGGATTTTGAAATTTAAACCGTAGCTCCTATCGAATTTAATTTGAAGTATGTGAAGATGGATCGCTAGTTTTTTTCTTTTTCTTTATTTAGTTGTTTACATTCACAATTTGTACAATTTGGGTATTTGGTAGAATTTTTTATCTGTTTCATTATCATGTGGGTGGCTACCCCCAGCGGGGTACCATCTTCGTGTTTGTTAGGTTATATCCTTTATGAGATCTGGTGGGTGTTTCCTTTTTAGTCTTCTTTCTATACTTGATGTGTTGATCGTTTCCGCAGCCAGCCGGTTCGGGTGCGTTGCTATTCTTTCTCTGTACCTTCTTGCACATCTGCTAATCTCCTCCTTGACTGTTGGTATTCCCAGGTCTTTCCGAATGTCCTCGTTTCTAACGTACCATGGGGCGTTTACTATTGTTCTAAGAATTTTAGCTTGCATTGTCTCTACTTTGTTTATATGGCTCATTGTTGCTGTTCCCCAAAGTGTTATTCCGTACGTCCAGATTGGTTTTATGATCATTTTGTATATTTCTAATTTATTTTCTATACTTAGTTTGGATTTTTGACTTGTTAGCCAATGCATTTGCCTCCTTGCGGCCTGTATTTTGTCTGTTATTTGATATGCTGTTTCCATGTGAGTTGTGTATCTATGTGGAGTCCTAGGTATTTGACTTGCCTTGTTTGTCTTATGTGCGTGCCGTTATGAAAGATGTTTGGTGGTATCTGTTTTAGCAGTGTGAACGTAATATGGTTGCATTTACTGGGGTTTGCTTTAATTTGTTTAACTTGTAACCACTTCTTTATTTTTGTGATATGATCTTTTAATAATATGACTGCTGATACAGGCTTACTGTGCCTGACTAGTATCGCTGTGTCGTCCGCGAATGTCAGTATTTTGCTATTACTAGTTGTTACGCCGTGCGACTCTCTACCTGGACCAGGTCATACACCGCGGGCCAGACGGACATCAGACGTCCGCTCATCCTTACGACGTACTCTCAATAGCCTAAGTACCCGTCATAAATCCCATTCATTTGCTTGCTAAGGTCCTGCAGACCGAACAAAAATCTTTTCTAAATCACTTTTAAAGACTATTGTCTATCACGACTTGCCAAGGGAAAGTTGGGTTTTTCCACGTACGATGCATCCTAATAACCACTCTCTATCGAGGGCAGCTAAGACCCTTCCTAGTCCACCAACCTTCGTTTATCCGATTAACAACGAAGCCTCTTTCCCTCACACTCTTAGCCAAAATCGTCACGAACAAATCCGATGGTCCCGTGCGCGAGAGACACCCATCACGAGCTTTCCTACGACACAGCATCGTCACTGTACATCACTGCTCCTACGACCTCAGGAGAGTCAAGTCAAACTTCTTCTACACCGCTGGAAGAGTCAACTACTTCTTCTACACCGCTAGAAGACTCACCAACTAAGTCCAAATCTAACGCCTAAACACGAACACTCACTTCCTCTACTAAGTATCCTCTAGTGCAACGTCCACCAACATACGAAGTTCAATTAAAAGAGCCTTGCTCTAGCGTGCATATCTATCATACCTTCGGGCGACAAGTTGTCATCTAGGAATTATATCTACTCAACAGTGTAACTTAAGTGTTGAAAATAAAACCTTGTAATTCTGTGAATCACAGTGTTATACTAACTCAACCACCCCTATTATCTTAACGGAAATCAGGGGATCGATCAACTCGTGGTGTCGACTGCTATAATCCTAACGGGAATTTACGATTCCCGTTGACGTCCCTCCTCGCGAGTTCGTCTTCCCGCGATTGGTCGAAAAAACACTAGTTGTTAGTATGTTAGCCGTGTATAGTGTATACAGTATTGGTCCTAAGACGCTTCCTTGCGGAACCCCTGGCTTCATGTGTTTGACTTCGGAGTATGTGTCCCTGATTTTTATTACGAAAGTTCTGCTGCTTAAGTAGGATTTTATTAATTGGTATATTTGCTCCGGGAATTGTTTCCCGATTGTTTGTAGTAAGCTTTCGTGGTTTATTTTGTCAAATGCTTTCGCTATGTTCATAAAGAAGGCTGTACAGTATTGTTTGTTTTCTAGTGCTAGTATTATTTCATTGACCATTCTGTGCAATTGCTCTGTAGTGGAGTGTTTGTATCTGAATCCGAATTGGTCATCCGGTATTAACTTTTCCTTCTCTATTATTGGTTTTATGCGGTCGTAAATTACCGTCTCTAGTATTTTAGAGAACACAGGAAGTAATGAAATTGGTCTGTATCATTTAGTTTGATGTGGCTCTTTGCCTGGTTTAGGAAACATTATGATCTGTGCCAGTTTCCAAATTTTAGAAAAGTATTGTATTCTTAGTATTGCGTTAACTATTATTGTGATTTGTCTTATCACTTTTGGCGGAAGGTTTTTCAAGATTTTGCCATTGATTAAGTCGATTCCTGGTGCTTTATTATTTTTTGTGTTCTCGATTATGTTTCCAATTTTTTGTGCTGTTACTTTGGGTATGGTGTAGTGTTTGTCACTTGATGTACTAGTGGTTAGCGCATCCTCGTTCGTATGACTATTGTGATTGGTGTTGTTGATATTATGTGGTGTAAATATGTTGCATAGGTGGTTGGAAAATTCTTCAGCTTGCTCTTCGTTGTTTCTTGCCCATGTGTTATCTGCTCTTCTGATTGCTGGGACAGCAATCTTCCTTATTTTTTTGTGGCTTTCCATAGAGAGTAGTTGTAGTTCTCGTGTGCAGATAGTGACTCGATGAACTTTGTAAACTCGTTGTTGTTGTGCTCTTTTATTTTGTTTTGTATTTCCTTTGCGAGTTTGTTTAGGTGTTTTTTGTTTTATTTTGTTCTATGTTTTCGCCATTTTGCTTTCGCTTTTCTTTTTTTTTCTAATTTTTTCGAGGATGTCTAATGGAATTATTTTTGTTTGTCTGTTGGTTGATTCAGATATAGTGGTTGCCCTTGCTGCTTCTTGAATAGTTTCTGTAAATGTTGTTACTGCTTGATCGATGTGTTCAGGTGTTTTCAATGGGGTGTTGCAATTGATTTTGCTCGCAATTATTTCTTTAAATGTTTGCCATTTGGTGATCTTATTGCATAGTGTCTTTAAAGTATTGGTTTGTTTCTGTATGCAATTATTATGGGTGTATGATCGGAGCTAAGCTTGGGGCTGGGTGCTATGTTTAGTTTATTTGTGTTTAGTCCCTTCGTAACTGCAAAATCAAGTAGATCAGGTATTTTGCTCAGGTCTGTCGGCCAGTATGTCGGTGTTCCCGTGGATAATATATTGAGGTTATTGTTTCTAATGTAGTTTTCAAAGACTCTACCTCGAGATGTAGTGATTCTTGATCCCCATAGTGTGTGCTTTGAGTTGTAGTCTCCAGCTGCGATATACTTGTCACCTATGTGTCGAAAGTACTCTTCCCACATTTGTGATGTAATTTTGTATCGCGGCGGTACATATACATATATAACTGTACATGGTTGCTGCTAGTCTGTACTGTAACCGTGGTTGCTTGGATATATTCCTTACTACCTTGGCTGTGTAAATGGTGTTTAATGTCGTTTCTTATTATTACTGCGATCCCTCCGTGAGCTTTTCCTGAGGGATGCTTGGTATCATATATGATGTAGTACGGTATTTTTATGTAACTTTTTGTAGTGACGTGTGTTTCTGATACGAGTAGTATGTCAATATTATTGTTGCACAGGAATGTTTTAGTTTCTAGGGCCCTTTGTTGTATTTAGTTTGTTGTAATTTCTGCTATTTTAAGCATGTCCATTTTTATTTTTTGCTCAGCATGTTAGTAAGTAGTTGTAGCATGACTGTTATTTGTTGTGTTTGGTGTCTGAGGACTGCGTTTTGTTCGCTTATCATTGTTGTTAGCATTTTGGTGTTTTTGATGGATTGTTTGAGCAGTTTCTTGATCTCTGAAAGTGTCATTGCTGTTATTGTTCTGATCTTGGTTGTCTAAGGGTGGTTATTGGTTGACTACTTGCGCGTAGCTTCGGCTACCAACCGATGTTGGTGTTACTGTGGTTATTGTTCATTACGTGCTGTGGATTTGGTGTTGTCTCAGTTTCTGTGCTATCCTGTTGCGCGTGAAAGTTATTGTGTGTCCTGTTTCGAAACGGCGGAAACAGTATACGTTGCAGTTGTTTTCTGATTACACAGCCTTTGTAGCTAGCTGGGTGGATTCCATTGCAGCTGTAGCATTTTACTTCATTTATTTTTCCTATGTATGGGCAGTTTACTTTTAGGTGCTTTTCTGCGCATTTGACACACGCCGAGTTTCTGTTGCAGTAATTTTTTGTATGTTCATATTGTTAACACCGCATACATTGCGCTATGTCTTTTTTGTGTCTGGGTGGCTCGACTGTAATTATTGTCTTTAAAACTTTTTTAATTTCGAAAATTCCCTTGTTATTATTTTTAGGTTCAATTTCTATTATCAATAGCGGTAATGGTTGTTTAGTATCAAATCTGGTTATATTATTTATTGTTCGTACCTGATGTCCGATTTTGGCTAATTCCTCGCATATGTTACTTGTGTTTGTCTTTGGGTGTAAACCTCTGATTACTGCTTTGTAGCTTTTATCAGTTATGGGTTGGTAAGTATGATACCCAGCGTTTTTTTCTTTTACTGCTTTTGTCACTTTCCTATAAATTTCTGGGGTATTAGTTTGTACTTTTACCTGATCTAATTTAAGTTGTTTAATGGTGTAATTTTCTTTTCCTGCCGTGCTGTTTAGCTGATCAATGAGGGGATCTATTATTTTAGCATCTATGTAGATTGGTAGCGGTTTGGGAACGTATGTTATTGGTTTTTCAGCTGGGTCTGAATTCATCTCTTCTGGCAGTGAACTGAAGGAGTTTTGTAGAGGAATTTCCTGTAGCCATTGTTGCCTTTCTGTTTCTATAGCCCTCCTAGCATTTGTGTTTGAAGTTATTTTTCGCTTTTTGCTGGGAGTTACAGTCTTCCAGCTTTCGTTCTGATGTGATAGATCATTGTTGATATTATTCTTTTCGTCATTATTTTGTGTAATTTCCATTTCTATTTCATTTATAACTGAGCAATCCTGAACTTCGCTTGTTGGTTTATTTGGGTTTGTTTTATCTAAAGCTCTGTTTATAGAATATGTTTCGCCTTTACTTAGAATTTTTATTGGTGGCATTTTTTACATGTTTTCCATCATTTAGCGATTGGTTCTATTATAAGTCACTTTGTTTTCCCACTTTTCGCACTTACGGAGGCACTGGTTCTCATGTCCGCATAGCTTGACTGCTCGGGCAGAACGAACTGAAACGTTTCAAGCAAATGTTTGGCTGCTGTTCCTTCGTTCCTTGGCTATTCTCCCGGTTTTTCCTATGTACAATGTATACTTTCCCGCAGGAGCAAGAAATTTTGTAAGTTCGTGGAATGGTCCGATCCGTGTGGTTTGAAAACGGTTCTGATATTATGTTCGTTGAGGATTCTTTCTATTTATTCTGCGACTCCTTGAATGTAAGTACGATAGTGCGGCAATGCAAGTTCTTGATGGATACGGTTAACTTGTCCGCCAGTGTATCCGTTCTGCAGTAAGGCATTCCTCGCCATATTCAGTTCTTTTTATGGATACGTTTTGTCCGAAATTTTGATAGTTCTGTATGTTAGCGAGTGGATGACAAATTGTTTCTGGGGTGTGTGATGGTATCTGTTGATGTAGGTCGGTTTTCTATAGACTTCGTGTCCTAGTATGTTGTTGAGTTTCTTGCAAACGAGGACATCGAGAAAAGGTAGCTTTCCGTTTTGTTTGACTTCCATAGTGAATTTGATATTTGTATGTTGTGCGTTTAGTTAGTTATTTAGTTAGTTTAAAAATAGGTATAGTTCGTCTCGTCCATGTGGCCAGATAACTATCATCTGCATATTTGTACTATATTGTTGGGCTCTTACAGGTCTCTAAGGGTCTGCGTTTCAAAATGTTCTATCAAGATATTGGCGATGATGGGTGTTTCTCCGTAAAATTTATCGTCTACCGAGAAATATGGATTAGTGAGGCAGTGTCCACTAGGTCGGATGGAAGGTATGGGAGGGATTTTACGATGTCGAAGGTATCGAGAATAAGCACTCTTGCGAACAGTGACACGATGACATCGAAGCTTGCGAGAATATTTTAGATGTGAGAAATTATGGCACTGACGATGGATCTAAGAGCAATATTATTCTAATGTATTTTTGGAAGAAAGCACATTCTTGCATGTAAGGGATTTCTGGGTGTAATCCTGTTCTCGACGCATTCCGGCAGATTATGTTTTTGCGATGACAGGTCCTTTTCAGACTTTTGTACGAGCCGTCGTTTAAGAGGCTGGTGCAACGATTGTATAATATTGCCTCTGTCAGCTGGTGACACAATTACGTCTTCGTTTTCGTTCATCCGTCGAAGGAAATGTAGTTCCTGTTTCGTCAAATTGAGCATAAGGCTCTCGTCCGGACGCATGTTATCAGACTATATTTTGTCCAATCTCATTAGCTTGTTCCGCAGAGAGTGAGTTTACGACGGATGGATAATGATCTCTTCTGTTACGTCGGACGACCCTCTACCTAGACCAGGCCGTACACCGCGGGCCAGACGGGAACCAGATGTTCGCTCATCCTTACTGCGTGTTACGTTTTTGTTTGGTTCGTTTTGGTTGTGTTGCCGTTAATTTTTGAATTTAGATTAAATGGTAGCGTTGTCTGACGTTTAATGCGATTGGCAATTAAACTCCACGTTTCGGCTAACCTGCTACGCGCAGAAGTACTGGCACGGGAGAGGATCAAAATTGGTGAAAATAAATGTTCGCTTAATCCCATTATATTATTAGACAAATATTCTCCACAACAAATGTTTATACAAGGGAAAGTTAGTTTTTCTCACGTACGAAGCTTCCCACTAGCAACTTTCTATCGAGGGCGGCTAACACCCTTCCCAGTCCACCAACCTTCGTTTATCCAATCAGAAGCAATGTATATTGCCCTCACTTTCCTGACCAAAAATTTCATGAACAAATCCGATGGTCCCGTGCGCTAGACACACACATCGCTAGCTTGCCTCCGACACAGCATAGGGAGCGTACTTTACTTCATCTACAACACTAGAAAAGTCAACCTTACTTATTTTACAGCGTTAGAATAGTCAGTATGTCAATAACGGGTTAGTTCAGCTCTGTCTTTTTCCTTATTGCTACGTCAACTATAACAAAAACTCTACGAGCCTTGCTCTATCACCAACGAATAGTGTGCCATTGTATCGCGTCTCTACACGCTAAATCATTGTCGACGATATATATCATAAGAAACGGTGTAGCTTAAGTGGAAAAAATAAAAACCTCATAACCCTGTGAATCACAGTGTTATACCTTCTCAACCACCCCTATTATCTTAACGGAAATCAGGGGATCGATCAACTCGTGGTGTCGATTATTATAATCGTAACGGGAATTTACGACTCCCTTTGACGTGTTTCCTCGCGATTGCGTCTCCCCGCGATTGGTCGAAAATACATCTTCTTCTGACGGTTTTGTACACGTTACTGTGTAATTATGTCCTCTTACTAAAACCGAGATGGTGTCGTCGTTGATCTGTTGCTGGCGAAGGGTACCTCTTTGTTTAAGAATTTCGGGGTTGCCGCAGCTGGAGCGTGTTGGATGAATCGAAGCGATCGGAAGAACGAACGAAGGGGTTCGCGGGAGGATCGTTTGCGCGAAAGCTTAACGAAGCATCGGAGCTTTACTTCACACTTATCAACTCGGTTTCAGTCTCTCGCGTCGGATATCATCAGCGCCAGCTTTGATCCGTTTCCGTAGCTTTCAGATTTATCGCGTTACCTTTAGCGGTGGGCGCGTCAAAGACGGTTGAAACTATTCAAAGATGAATACCCTGCGTAGACTAGAAGACGTCTCGTACAAGTTTTAATGATTTCGAGCAAGACGTCCTCCGAGCGGAAGCATTACCCCAAAATGTACTGATTTTCTTTGTTCCTCTGGTATCGGAATACCAGATTTCGCAACTTTTATCGGCTCGACGTTGAGAACGGTATAACGTTGCTTCGATGCCGCGAGAGGAAAGTCAAGTAACGTATAGTTTCTCGCTCATCCGCGGAGCTCGAAGCTTCCTTTTTTCTTTCTTTCTTGACACCGGAAAATCTGTTGTAGATAGTGTTCCTTGCAAAGACATAGAATTTGCCAGGCGGCGCTTGCAATTACTAATTCTGTTCACCTTGTATCGGGCCAACTTTCGCGTCGCAACGAAACGTTTCGTTGCCCCTGTTCGTGGCAAATACGACCGCTCGTCCTAGTTTCGCCTACTAACGAAGCGACTGTAAGGAAAGAAGAAACGAAGAAGAAGAACAAAAAAGAATCGCTTTCGAAGCGGAGCTGAACTAACAAATCATCGAACGCATCCAGACTCGTTCAAAACGAAATTCTCGAAATGGCCCTGCGTAATACCTTACCCCGAAAATAAAAGGGAATAAAAATATCTTATTACACGAATGACCGAGTGCTAAACTTTCCTAGATCCGGGTTCCTTCTTGCTTCGCGGTTGTAAAACGCAAGTTTTTACACGCGACTGACGAAAACTTTCACGCTGCGTTGTAAAAATTTGGAGATCGTCGACGGTCAGTTTTTCCAAAATGCCTCGTTTTCGATCGACCGAAGTTGCTCGGTAACCGAGCGGCAATGATAAAAATCTCTTATCTGTCGAAAGGTCTCGATAACACTTTCGCTGCCAAGTGGTCGAAGAAAAGAAATCTCCTTTTCTCGTTCAATCGACCCTCTGGAATCCGGTAAATCGTGGACTCAACGAACCAGCGAGGGAAATGGTGACGTATAAGTATCGAAGTAAAGCAAGTAAGCAAACGAAAAGGAAGATCGTTTTTGTGGGGAAATAACAGTGAAAGTAACACACAACGCAGTTTTCGTGGCCGTGAGCTCGACTACGTAGCCGCGATTTCAAATCGACGATAGGGAAGAACGGGCCCGCTGGCCGATTCTGGACGAGGAGATGGACAAGTACGCGTCCTTCGGTTTCTATTCGCAAAGCAGAACGCTATCGTCGACCGCTGCCCGTTGGAAAGCGTGGTCGAAGCGTAAACGCAGTTGGCAACGTGCTTAAATTGGGTCAGAGGATCTCAAGGACCGTCGAGGAGCAGCGGATCCCCAGGCTCTGGACTCACTCGGATATCGTTTTTCCGCCGATAAGCTTCTCGTTTCGTCATCTAAACTCCGTTTAGTAGTGGATGTACAGAAACGAGCAGTACGCGAATCCCTGGTATACGTGCAAGTCAAAGTAAATATGTGCAAACGGGCGCAAAATCGATTCTTATAATACGGTCACGTGGTGAATGATTTTCAGCCGACCTGATTACGGTTATTCAACCACGTGACAGATTTCAAATTTACTTGGTGCTGGCGGTGGCGCTGCCGCTTCTCGCTTCAGGTAGTCACGTATAACCAGGTAGCCTGGAATTTATTATAATACGTACGTTACATGCCGGCCGTGCCATTACGAGACGCGCGATGGTCGTCGCATCGCGACGTGATCTTCGATTTATCCTCGATACGTGGACGTCCTTCCGGCAACGTTCTTGTAGGCTATACTGTTTACCTACTAGTCTATTCTCCTGCATCTGGACTCGTAGCTCATTGGTTGGACGCGATTATCAATTGCTTGTCCGCGGAATAGCTTTCGGCCCGTCTATTGTCCCGTTAGCCAATGTCGCGCGACCCAAACCCTAATTCTCTTGATCCGAATTCGATTGCCAGCCATTTTGAATATATTTTTGCCCTGACATCACGACACAATTGTCGGCTTTCGAATAAATAGGATGTCTTATATGCTGTCATCGGGACACTTAACTACGCGATATCTCAGTGTAACGTAATTTGTTTTCACCGTACATATGTTGGACGTTTCATAGGGGGCTTTGACTTGATTAGCCGCAACCTTATATTCAGCGATACGGAAGCCGTGCAACTCCTTTTAGGAGGAGTACACTATGCTCGAGGAATTTAATTCGCTTCATTGAAAAAGCAATTAAAACGTACAAGTTGTCGGTCTGTATCGTTTATTCTCCGCTTTACCAACAAAGTTGCTCTAAACTTCAACGTAGCGTAGATTCTTCAGAGTGAACATCTTTAAATCTCGAGATATCCGATCCAAAATTGTCCCGGAAAAGAAAATATCTCGTGATACTAACGGAATAAAAGGTAGAAAACGAGTTGGTTCGTGTTACGTGAACAAAACAGAAGGTTCGATAATTTCTGGCGCTTCGTGCGACAAGTTTGCCTTTGAACCTCTGGAACTATCAAGGCCTTTAACATCAGATGGTAGCACTTCCCTGAAGCGTAATCTTTTCACTTCGCCGTAAGATAGCATTATCGCGTTGTTCGTACCTGTATCGATAAAGTAGGCACAAGAACTGTTTACATGAAATGATGGTTTCCATGTACGTACACCGAAATGGCGGCGCTAAGAAACTTTCCTCAAACTTACAATTAGAACAAAGAAGACCGTCGTCTTCATCCCCCTTCTTAAATATAAAGTGGTAGAAAATACGACTACGTATATGCCATTTCCTCTGAAATCGATACTCCTTTCAAATCGATCGATTTAATCTTCTATCCATCTATTCGATTCGTTTAATAGTTTGTATTTCACGAATTGTCATTATCGCAGGTGAATACGTCATCACGAAACAAGGCATATTTTACTCCGTTTAAAGCACAACCGGAAATTTATGCTGCGATCGAGCGCTAGTTCGCGGTGTTTGCAATTAATTCTTTGCGGAATCGTTGATCAACGCGAATTCGTCGTAATTAATTATGATAATATTATTGATTTCAGGTGTCCGTGGTCGCGTTAATATCGTTATTGTTGACATTCAAACGGCAGTGGCCAACGGTGAATTTCTACGGGCTGGAAAACAACGACCACTGCAATATCGTTTATCGATTAAACTACTACAGTATTAATACTAACAATAAGTATCACGACTTCAATTTACACACGATCCTGCCATTTGGCGTAATTGCGCGCCTTCTCGTCGCGGAAGTAACTGATATACAAGACGACGACTGTGTAATGTCAATTCATATTAGAGGCCGGATGTGTGCAGGTCTTCAGCGCGTACCCTCAATTAGCCCAGGGACCCACCATAAACTTAAAGTTTTAGTTTATTATTTTTGTGTTATCTATTTATGGATGGTCCTTGAAACAGCCCTTAGGTTGTTATACGTCCTTACTAATTACCGGGAAAGCAAGTAGTTATCTAATGGGAAAAACCCAATACTTCACTAACGAAAAAGCTGGCTTTTCCCATAAACAATATTACCTACTAGCCACGTTGGTAGGAGGCTTTCTCCTCCTACCTTCATTTATTAACATGACCTATAACCAATTGGCATCGTGGATCGTTACCCTCACTTTTCCAACGGAAGGTGCGAACAGCGAATCCGCGTTGTTAATTAAAAAGGGCACACCCACACCGAGCTTTCCTCCGTAATGAGACGAGAACACCTAGGGAGAAATAGAAGAAACCATCGAACAGTGAACATCTCTCCGATCAGTGTAAACCTGTGCTGTGCTGGAAAATAAAGACAATAGTTGTGTTACGACTCAGCTATTTTATTTCATCAACCAACCCTTAAATTTACGTGACAACTGCAGCAATTTATGCTTATCGCAGGCGTCGCGTGTCTCGATAAAAATTATGGCAGGCGAATTGATTTACAAGAATTTATCTGGAACCGGTGGAAAGTAGTAGGCGGCCAGTAACTGGCTCGTTTCGCGTTCGGCTTGTGCCAAGGAGCACGCCTATGCTCATCGTCATCAATTTCACCGTTGCGCCTCGATGTTCCGTTGCCTCGTCGGGGATCAGTACCCAGTCTGCGGACGCAATTGGCTCCGGGGTGCAATAAATGCCGAAGCCATTGGAAATTCCGTGGTTGACGGAGTCAAAGGCGACAAGCGGACAGGGCTGAGCTCGGCCAAGCCCGCCACCAACTCTGTTCAACATCGGGACAAGTTAGATTTGTTCTGCTACGGAAGACAAAAGCTCACCTTTATCTTATTTCTCGATTGTTTCTCCCCCCCCCCTCTCCCATCCCCTGTTTCTCTTCCTTTCCCTTATTGTCCTTTTCCGTTCTTACACTTTTTCCTCTATTTCCATTACTCCCCTTTGTTCCGACGTCCTCCAACTTTCTTTCTCCTTTCCCCTGTTTCTTGCTGCGTCGAACCTCGGTGTCTATTTCGAACAACGATTCTATTTACGGATTCGTCTTCTCTCTTTCTTTCTTCTTGCTTCAGTTTCTGTCCGTTCGTAGTTTCCGTCTCTTCGTCTTCGCCGCTCCGTCCCCTCTTCTCTTTTTCACTCGTTCCTTTCACGTCGTCTCGTGTAATGCACTCCTGTAGGAAATTACAAGTGAAAACGTTTCGTTAGCAGCGACTATTTTCAGGCGCCGCTTTTTTGCCTCTGTTGCCTCGCCTTCTTTTTCCTGTTCGCAGCGCGTAAATCGTAAGCGAACTCGTTAACTTCGTACGATATTTATCAAGGTAGCCTGGCCCGAAATAATGGAATCCTATTGTTTATTTACGAGCGCATTATCCCCCCCCGTATACCAATTGTCTCGCGTCGAAACCGTTTCTTTCGGCCCATCAATCCATCTCAGCAGCTCGAATATATACCTACGTTAATTCGTTCGTCGTGGCCATCTTTCTTTCACTCCGGCTTTCTTTTCACTAGAAGACAATGTTCTTCCATCGGAAGTCACCGCTTGAGGTGTTGCCGTCTGTTTCAGATCGAGCAGACTCCCCACCACAAAGTCTGCTCCTAATGAAATTCATTTCGCCCCGAAAAACTCTGAAAGATTACTCGACGGAATAAATTCTCATTACCTTTGTTTAACGTGAAACGTCGGTTTCAGGTTCCATCTCCGATTCCATAACGTTCAGCGTACAGGTTATCGAGTTTTTCACGTAACTCGTTGATTTGATCAAGCCAGGTGGATTCATAGGACGTTCCGAACATTTATAATCGTCCTTCGACCGAAACTACCGCTTTGAACGAGCCAGTCTAACGTGTTTAATATTTACCCACGTTAATATCCTTCAAATCTATGTCGAGAAGAACATGAATCTTTTGAGTCACATATCACGCACATAATCGCAATGTCACGCAATTAATTCTCCGCCGTCTTTGCTATGCTTGTTAAGGTATAGAGAGGATTCGGAAATACAAATAGTTTACTTTATTCACACACAACAGCTATACATATATAATATATTACACTCTGAAGACCTCGATAAAATTCTTGCACGCACGTTTGTTGTCAGCCGATTCCTTTAGATTCTTCCAACGGTTTCCAGCCGCCTTTTGTCTCAATTCAGATCTGGACGCCCTCTGATGCTTACACACATATTCACATGTACAGTGTAAATGTATCATCTACCTAACAATGCTTTCCTTTCTTTCGTAAACGTAAATGACCTACTTCTTCTTATATCCTCAAGGAATAATGTTCGCTTTCAATAACCGGAAGGAAAATATCGAGGTGATAACGAGCGGCCTACGCAATTTGTTCGAGGTGTTATTCGTAAGCACATCGTATTACAAACGTTCCAAATTCTGGCAAAATCTGTGTCGATTACAAGTTTCTATACCGTGGTAGAGAAAATAATTTTACAATTTTCCGTGAGGTCTATGAAAACGAGAATTCTGAGTGGAAGCAATATGATAACTCGTACCACAGCTTACTTCGATATTCTCTCGTAGTACCTGCACAGTCACGTGTACAGTCACGTGTACAGTCTAGCGTAGAGTCTCGCGTAGTACGTAATACATAAAATTAGTTTAACGTTATACGGAACAAACACGTATCGGGCGTTGAAACTTGTTAGTATTTTTACTGCTGGCCGCATCCGTGAAGAGACTCGGGAAACGCGGTTCGTTTTTCAGAGAGATCGGATGCCACACGAACTGCGATTTATCTCGCTTGGAACTTTCTTTTAGCTTTAATTGGCAGCTCGGCGCGGTCAGCGTTTTTCGACATTGCGATTATCTTTATCGGCGGAGACGATAATTATTGCAGGGTTTCAACGGCTTATTTAACGCGACGAGAAGGCCGCCGCTAATTTTATTCGCCCTTAATGAATTCTTCGAGTTGATGCGATAAGTCGAGTAGTGATTGATCTCATTAAGCGAGTCGCCTTGCAATTTGCTCACCAATCGCCCGGCAATCGTTATCGTCGTATCGTCTCGTCTTAATTAACAATCCCGTACCGCGTTCGAAATTTCGGTGATTATGTCATCGTGCAAACCCCATCGGGATTAGTATTGTTTCATTATCGATCACGGAGCCAGAGAACGGAGGAAAATTGCAGGAAAATATAATCCGCGAGAGTCAAACTTACGGATCGTTGATATAACCTTAAGTAAATCGATTTTCAATCCGCATTTACTATTTTTTCTACAGTTCTAATTCTTATCGCATCCGATAACGTCGTTAACAGCTAACGAAAATTCCACCTTTCTTTCTCTCTATTTTCAAAGACTATTTTAAAATCTAGACTCTCTTACAATACGCGGTACCTCTGAAACTGCGGTTCTGAAAATCGAAATCCTTTATATACTCAACGCAATTCTCAGCTCGCTTCCAACAAAAACGCCAACTGTTTTACATATTTTGCAACCGCACATTCATACTCAAAGCATACTCGGCAATGGTAACATTGCATTGTGGATGGCCACGACTCGTTTCCCGTCATCGAGTCTCCGTTCGATAATAGCCGCAGGTGTTGGGACAAAATGGTTTTATTGGACCAAATCTTAGCCAGCACACCACCAGCCAGACAGGCCAGTAAAGATTTTCCCATCGAGGCGTCTCGATATCTCGGGGCATTTGATTTCCCAGCGTGCCCTCGCCCTCCAAGCGTTTCTCTGTACCGGGAGCGACGTCTGGCCGTGCTGATGCGATCAGAGACGGAGACGAACGAGTACGATTTCCTTCTGGCGGCCTTCGTCGACGCGTAATTCCGACGCTGCGACACGAGAGCGGAGCTTGACGGCCTGGCCGACAATATCGACCGAAAACCGAGTAAATACATTTCCCTAGCAGCCAGCCGCACGGTGCATTGCATCCCTGGGGGACAAGTATTTCAGCCGCGCGCCACTAGACGGAGAAATAAACACGATCGCGCCTACGCCCTTCCGCAAGTGCATGTTGTCGCGGACACTCATGTCGGTGTGACATCAATCACATCTCAACCTACATCAGAGATAAGACATTGACCTCCGAGCCTCGGGCTCCTTTGGACACATCACCACCTTATCAGCATAGCCTACCCCAAGGCAGTGACGCACCTTAGTCCACATCAAAGATAGGATATCGCCTACCGAGCTTCGGACACTTTTCCACATCATAACCTACACCGAGCCCTTCACATCTTCAAAACCAAAACGCATATAAGCCGAGACTTCAGCCAGCTCGGGCAGTTCTTGTTCTTGTGCAGCCCCTTTGTCCGGTTCAGTGTCATTGTTACGTCGGGCGACACTCTATCTAGACCAGGCCACACACCGCGGGCAGGATGGCGCCCAGATGTCTGCACATCGTTGGCGCGTATCCTCAATAGTCTTAAGTACCCACCAGGGGTCTTGGAATTTTCATACTTAAGGACCTTCAGACCAAGCGAGTATCTCTTGTCTTAGATTTCCTTTTACGTTTCTTGTTTACTACGGGTTAACACGGAAAGTAGGTTTTCCTCACGTCTGGTATGTTCCGTTAGCAACTTTCTCACGAGGGCGGCTAAAACCCTTCCTGGTCCACCAACCATCTTATTATCCAATCGGAGACGGTGTCTACTGCCCTCACTTCCCTAACCAAAATTGTCATCAACAAATCCGATAGTCCGGTGTCCCTAGACACACCCACCCCTAGCTTTCCACAGACACAGTATCGTCAGTAAAACTTCACTTTTTCTGTGTCCTTAGAATAGTCAACATATCTTTACCGGTCTCTACCCTTATAATCGTCGCTCACTTAACGTATCGGTGTAACTAAGTTTTACATAACGTGGTTGGAGTGAATTGTTATTTATGTTAATTCAATGTGTATTCCATTGTGATTGCTGAATTCGTAATAAAGTTTAATTAAAACAAAATTAATAGTCGTGTAACGACTCAGATATTTTATTTTATCATCCAACCCTCAGGTTTACGTGACACCATCGTCGCCTGTCTACTGTCTATGGTCTGTCTTCGTCCCAGTCTATTGTCTATATGCTGTTGATGGCTTCTATGCTTGAGATAACTAAAAAGACCAGATGTAGAGTTTTCTTAGAAGTGGTGGCCACTTCGACACCCTCTCTAAAATGCTCTACATCTCTACAAACAATTACTTCTTAATATTTTTTTTTTATTTTTTAAACCAAACTTTTGTCTTAAATATCCAAATTTTAGTTTTAGCAACGCCTTTGTACATATATCTGCCAGTTGCTCTTCGCTTGTTACATACGTTACACTAATTTCGCTTCTATTCTATAAATCTCGCAAGAGACGATATCTTACGTCAATATGCTTTCTTCTTTGATGGAATTCTGGATTCTTAATTAATTTCACGGCACTAGTATTGCCTATACATAGCCTATACTTAAAGATCTCTATTGTACATTCAAGATATATTTTCTTTAGCCACATAATTTCTTTCGCTCCTGAGGCGGCACTGACATACTCAGCTTCTGTCGTAGATAGAGCTATACATTGTTGTCGCTTACATTGCCATGTAATGGCCACATTCGCATACTTACATACAACGCCTGATGTCGACTTTCTTGTTTCTTTGTCGCCTGCATAGTCAGCATCGCTAAAGGTTTCGAGACTGCCTGCTTTCGTATATAAGAGTCCCATGTCTGCGGTCCTTTTTATGTAGCGTAAAATTCGTTTGACTAATTTCCACTGATACTTGTTTGGATTCTCTAAATGACTCGACGCTATATTTATTGCGAAATTAATGTGTGGCCTACTTACAATTTGTAAAAACATTAAGTTTCCTACGGCTTCTCTGTATGGTGCGTTGCAGTCATTATTGCCTATGTTACTTTCGCTCCAATTAGTCTCGGTAGGTGTAGAAACACTGTTTGCCCCAATCATATAAAATTTTTCTAATATGCTTTCCATATACTTGCACTGATGAATGAATATTGACCCATCTTTAATCTATTAATTTTAAGTCCAAGAATATTCTTTACTTCTTTCGAACTCGTAATTTTGAATTCTTTACTTAAATTATTGAACAATTTATCAATTAGAGATTCGTCTGAAGCTGCTACCATTCCATCGTCTACGTATATGGTCATCAACATTAATTTGTCATCTTCTGTATAAATATAACAACAAGGATCTGCATTACTCTGATAAAATTTTAAATTTGAAATAAATTTTGTGAAACGTTTGCGATTCGCACCATCATCATAGCCTTTAGGTTGTTTCATATAGATGTTTTCTTTCAGATTTTCATATAAAAATGCGGTTTTAATGTCAAACTGTCCAAGGTGTAGATTATTCTTGGTAGCAATACTGAGCATTAATCTAATTGTGTCAAACCGGGCAACGGGACTTTCCTTATAACCTATGCCCTCTTTCTGTGAACACCCTTTTATTACATGTCGCGCTTTGTGTCGTTCCGAGTTGTCCGCATTTAGCTTTACTGTTAAAACCCACCTATTACTAAGTACCTTCTGATCTTTAGGTTTTTCTACAAGATCCACGTCTTACTTTCATGGAGCGATTTCATTTCATCATGCATAGCCGTTTCCCATAATTATTTCTTTCCGGATCTCTTCGCGTCGTTAAAATCCACCGGTGACTTTTTCGCTACGTACGTTATTGGGCTACCATAAAAATCAGTTCGTTTGATCCTACCTCTGTCTCTCAATTGTCTCACATTCTCGCTAGTTCCATGAGGTTGTTTTTCGTGTTCACTCTCTGCACTTTCATACGTACAAGCTCTATCGCTCTGCTCACACACATCTTCGCGCTCGACAATTTTCGGTAAACTTAAATTAACAAATCTCGCAGTTTCTAGTTCGGGCTTAAATATTACGTCGCGGCTCAATATTACATTTCTTACCGTCGGCACGTACACTCGATACCCTCGTCCATCATCTAGGTAGCCTACCAAATATCCTTTGTTAGCCTTCTTGTCAAGTTTTCTTTTCTTTTCCGCAGGTATGTGTGCAAAGCACTCAGTACCGAAAACCCTAAATGTTTCTAAATCAGGCGGTTACCCGTACCACAGTTCATACGGTGCTTTATTGTCCTGTCTTGTCGGCCCGGTCTTGTTTATGACATGTACTGCTGTGTTCATGGCTTCGGCTCATAAAAACAGCGGTAGATTCGGTTTCGAATATAGCATATAGCATATAGCATATAGTTGAATTGATTTTCGACTTCTAGGCAAAGAGTTTTTAGTTTTTCGACTACTTCTAACTTATGTTGTAAATCTTCGTGAATTTGAAAAATCATTTTTAGACATAAGAAAATACGATTTCTTGCCTGATGACTCGCCTTCCATAGGTCCACATACATCCGTATAAATAATTTCGCGAGGTTTAGTCACACGCTTGATTTTCTCGTGAAAACTCGATCTCTGATGTTTCTCGTACGCGCAACCTTCACAGAAAAAGTTACTGTCCTCTACAACTTCCATATGCGAATTCTTTAAAAATTTCTTAACGTGTCTGATGTTGTGATGACTGCCGTTCGTGCCATAACTGCAGGGTGTCCGCGTTTGAGTCCGCTCTGAGGTGTAATAGTAGTGGTCGCGATAGTACTGCTGCTGCTGCTGATGTAGACGTCGCTATAAGCTACTGCTGCTTTCTTCTCATTTATGTGCCATGGAAGAAAAATCGGACTACAGGCGCCTGAATTTGAACTCGTGTTCAGAACGTTCGTAACTTAAGGCGCTAACCACTGCGCTACCGTCGTCCGGTGGAAGTTAGTGTCGAGTTGCGGTATTTGTTGTCGAGTGCCGCCACAGCTCTATTGCTAAGATTGCAAACTGACGGTATGATAACTCGCATATCGACCTTATATAAATTTCCGATAACAGAACCTCTTGCTATTACTTTCTGGTTTTGTAAAAACATACATTTTTTCCCTTCCTTGAAAATACAGAAATCTATGCCCCTCCTTGCGACAGATCTAATGCAAAATAGATTTCTTTTCATACCTGGTACATATAAGACATCGTTCATTGTACATGCTACCCATTTGCCGTCCTCAAACGTGTCTACCTTGATTTTTCCTTTACCGCGCGTACCCATGAACGTACCATCGCCGATCTCTATCTTTACCGTGTTGTCGAATTTTTCGAGGACGCTGAACCATTCTTGTCGTCCTGTCATGTGATCCGTAGCTCCTGAGTCGATGATCCAAACATGGTTTGCCGCTTGTATCGTTGAGGTCCTTCAACAGGGAAAAGGAAAGGAAGAAAGAAACAGTCGCTTGTTTGAAACAAAGAACGAAATAAAGTCTTGAAATAAAGAAAAAAGGTGAGGACAAAACGCAAAGTACGTGCTTCTAGATTTTTGAAATTGGACTTTATCAGAAAGTTTATCGGTGTTGAAAGCGAGGCACGTTGAGTGCAGTGACACTCGCAACTTGACGATTTTTGGGGCTCGGAATCAAAAGTTCAGGATCTTCGGAAGGACAACGTCAAAGCGCGAATGTGCAAGAAAGACTCGTTTCATTTGGCGCTTCTGAATTTGAAACTCTGATTGCATGGAAATCGCCGACCGGGATTACGTCTAAAGATTGTAAAACCATTCTAGTCTTCAGGTTCGATTCGCCAGGAACGTGATTCGAAAAAAGAAAAGAAAAGAAAAAAAGAAAGAAAGAGGAAGAAAAGGAAAAACTTACGTGTCAGCGTATCTATAATTTGCTATCTTCCGGTAGTATCAGATTTGTGAACCTGTGTGTCGTGCACGGAGAAACTATAAATTCGTTGCGCGAACAAGTTCGCGTAACTCGCGACGAGAATACGTTTTAAATTGTTAGAAGAGTTCGCGTAGTGGCCAGCAAGAAGGGAGTGGCGGTTAAACGCCGTATGTCGAGGCATCCGCGTCCGATTTTGAGACAGGATCGAACGTCGAGGGTCTTCTTCCTAACAGAAATCCAGATGCGCTGTACCGGTCGCAGATGTTTCCAATTTTTCGACAGAAAAGAACTTTAAGGCGTTAGGTAGATGAAACATTTACACCGTACATGTGAATGTGTGTGTAAGTGTCAGAGGACGTTCAGGTCTTAGTTGAGACAAAAGACTGTTGATAGCTGTTAGAAGCATCTAGAATAGTCCGTTTGACAACAAGCGTGCGTTTAAAAAGGTTATCTAGGTCTTCAGAATGTAATATATATGTATCGATGTTGTGTGCAAATAAAGCAATTAATTTATTATACCTTAACATAAAATCACTTGGAAGGGATCCATCCAATAGCGGTACTACTGTGCTCGTTTCTGCATTACCGACAAAGCAGTCGAGCAAACGATTTTTCCCCTCCATCACGGTACGTCCCCTCAATACGTCCACTTTTTCTATAAAATACACAAGCAAATGACAAACACGCTGGTTAAAGAAAAAATTGAATTTGTCAAGAGGAAGCAAGAATGTATTCGAATGCTGGCCTCTTGCGAATTCATCAAGAAAATCATCTCTACTTTGCATCGTTCACTGTACGATCGAAGATCGCAGTGTACGATACGCAGGGATATTTGTTTTCTGCCGATCTGGTTTCATTTTCAAAAATCCCACAGCCCATAAACCAGAGAAAGGGAACGAAGGACCGTACGAACTGAAAAATAGGGAACTATTCGCAAGGCGAGTTTAGAGCAGAATAATATTCATCCACGTAGTATCGGGCTGTTACCGAACGTCGTGGGGAACACGAAGAGTGCTTTACTCCTTCCTTCGGCAACGAGGAACAGCCGTTTACCTACGGTTCGAATTGCTCGAGAAGTGGAGAATTACCGCTCGGTAATTCTTTTTGCATAAATATTGAAAGATATCGGGCGAAGAGGAATCCTCCATGTGCATCGTTTCTTCTTTACAAGCGTGCCCAATCTCATCTCACGCATGCGCAATAGATTCGATATCTGGCATGATAGATCTAATATCGTACGCAACATAGCGCCGACTGTCAGTCATAGTACGCGTCGTTATTATATTCGCAACTCGAATGTAATAAGGTGCCAAAATCGCAAGGCGGTCGAGCAAGATGCGCAAGTGTGAACCATGTAAATCATTCATTTTCCTAATATCATGCGTGTTTTATCGAGAAAAACGTGCAGTGATATAATATATATGTTGGGTTACGTTATGCTTAGTGTTAGGGTTAGGGGCATGAAACGAATCTTCATTTGGATCACACATTGTCGTTATGCAATAGAGAAGACATTGACTAGAGCAAATACGATTATTACAGAATTTGACAAGTAACCGTGGTAATTAAATACTCGAGAAGCCAATGATAATGATCCCACGTTCAATAACGAATCCACGGTCAACGGGATAACACGATTCTCTTCCTTCCAAAGCCCAAATCGTACTCGACTTGCTTAGCTACGGTGGAAGTATAACTAAACTAACTGTTTGTTAAAACGTGGAATATACACTGAGCGTAAACACGCTAAGTAGCTCGCTAATACTGCCTCGCGAGAGAATGACTTTCCGTTGCGATGATGCTGCAGAGGAAAACTATGATGGGGTGTATCTAAGGGTACGAGATCATCGGATTCGTGGAGAGATGCCTCCGCTCGGAAAGTGAGGGAAATTGACGTTGCTGTTAATTGGTAAATTTTCATGTCTGTGGCTAGAAAAGGATGCTAGCCGTCCTTGAGGGAAGGTTGCTAGCGGGAAGCGTCGTTCGTTGAAAAATAAATTTCCCCTATCTTCCCGTAGTTGGGACAAAGACTGTTTGTCTGTTTGAAGGACTTTAGGTAACTAGATCTTAACGTTTATAACGGCCCTCAAGCTAGCTGAACATGTACTGTGGAGATGCGTCGGCATCTGGTAACCACCATACCCGAAGAATAGGGTCTGTGTGTAATGAGCCACGGGACAGAAATCGTTGGAATGTATACTGTCGCGTGCCGCTAAAACTATTTCTTTTAAGGAGAGCTGTAGAATTACTCCATACCTTTGTTAGACAAAGCGTTCATCCCGTGACCGCGTCTACGTTCGGCGACTGGTTGTCGCCTCGAGCCCAAGCTTATTATCACAAATCTAGAACAAATACAATCGGATCGAATGACGACAATTATTTAATTACGCCTATGATAGAATCTAGATTAAGGGATTAAGGTGTTAAGGGATTTTTCCGAAATTCCAAAAGAAAGGCTCCGATGTCCTTTCATCTCCGACATATACTTTAACTTGCCACGTGATTCTAACTAACAATCTCGATTGAATTTATGTGCAAGTGCAAGTGCATTTTACGCAGTTTATCAATAGTTAGCCACTATCTCCACTCGAATAACTCTACCAGTGCTATACAACTCTCAAGGTGCATGCAGTGATCACCCACTGCTTATAATAATATCAATCAATCCCATTATTTACATCTACAAATTTAAAACCATCGCAGCAGAATACCCATCCACTAGGTAAACAAAACAAAATAATACACCCGCCAAGCACGAACGCTCTGTAGATTGTTATCATCTGTTCCATTCGTGCTTTATAGACTAAAAACTCATTCGTTAGATATTTAATTATTAAATTCAAATTATCAACTGAATTTCAGCCACTGTCTAATAAATACTGCTCGCAAACCATCTATCATTTCTTAAATCAAATATAAGAATTGTTTATTTTATAAATTATGTTGTGTGTCTAAACACAGTCCACTCAAACATTGTATCGACCGCGTGACATTGATTGTCAACAAGTCCTATAAACTAAGATCTTTCAAACTTCTTTTGTTTTTGATAGACACAACCGCTAGCCGGTGAGTCATTCCGGTATATTTGGCTTGTTCTTTGGTATTATACAATTACTGCCATTTTTTACGACTGACCTCCTTTCTCGTAGTGATTCGACACTATGCCATATTTAATCAAAACTCATAATTGTAGCGATAAAGTACTTCCTATCAATACAATATACAATCTAAAATTTAAATATCCTGGTTTAGGGCAACATATCCAGTGAATTAACGGAGCCTGAACAATTACATCTCCTTAAAATTAACGGGTAAATCTATAACATAAGTAACAAAATTATTATCTAATTTCAATCTAGTACCTAAAAACTGTTCAACATAAATTCACTATGCTCAAAGTGCATCCCCTTACAAATGATATCAATGTTTATGATATTTATTTGCTATATTAATATTGATATTATTTGTTATAGGTCCAGACCACCGACCTCGGTCAGGACTATCCTGATTCGCCTTCATCATGGCCACAACCAACATAATATTAACTACGATAAAAAACTAAAATTAATAATTTGACTCTAACTATCGCTATAATACGACTGGCCTGTATACATATTAAATAATTTATAGTAAATAACTTGTTTGTAAATATACCTTGTCATATTTATCTACACTATCCTTTATCTCACGACCTACACCCACCTTGACCTACACATTGTCGTTATTCCTTTATATTGTTCACAAACCGTTATAGCGCAATATTTCCAAATCCTATTATGTTTAATTCGGAAATATTATAATGGAACTTTCGGGCAGCCGACTATATCAGCCCACCTATCTGGAGGTTCAAAGTAATTTCTTGTGCTCCCAGGTTTTTTCCTGTAACGCGACTTGGCAAGTAGATAGTTGCCACTGTACGACACTATATAAAATAAATTAGAACCTACTCTAATGTAGCTACAGCTACAAACTCACATTGAAATACTCGAGCAGCGGCGAAATAAATAGAAATAAACTGAAAATACGGGTAAATGCAACCTCATTATATTCACATTAAGGAAAGGTACCACACCTCTTATCATTCTCAACCACCACATCATACAGCAAATCAAAACAGTTAGATAGTCAGGACCGTGCCCGGACCATCTACATCCAGACAAATTTGTTTGGAAACAACACATAAATAAAGAAATCGAGCAAATCAGACTCAAAAGGAAGGAAATGTACTGACTCACTGTAGACATTCTTCTACACTGTAGTACATTCAGTACTGTAGTACTGGTGAACTATTACCAGAAAATAAACTATCGCTACATAAAACAATCATAAAGCCTATTTGAACTCATGATATTCGACTTTGGGGTATGACAATTAAAAGTCATACTACTCGATTTCAAGTTTACTATGGATGTTCGCAAAAACCAGAAATTCATTCGAAGAATAGAAAAGCACTGATCTGGTATATGGTCAGTTACGACCATAGGACAGGTGATAATGGGTCGATGTAGATTAGCGGTGAATTCGCATATAGTACAGATATACACATTTATATTATACAGAATGTTTTTGCAAATTATTCTTTTGGATAACCATTCCGATGAAAACATTCTTCTTGTACAAACGCAACAAAGCTTTTTCGTAAGGTGAAAATGCCTCGTTCAAAAGACAATTTCTTTTTCAAACGATGAAATTAAATGCAAATTTATCTTCATGCTTCATGGTGAATTTCACATTGTTGGATTTGTAACCAATCAGGCCAAAGAAAATGCTGATGTTCTGATTGTAAACACAGCCAATCGATTTTCTAATGAAAAGAAATCCGTTATCATTGTCGAATAAGATATTAATTTGTTAATGTCATTATGACGATCGACCAGCTCGTCGAAAACGACAGGACCGAGGAAAAACTAGAGCAAGGAAGAGAAAAGGATAATCCGAACTTATTTAGTAATTAAGCTCAATTAAGCGGTTCAATGTAACAGAATCCTTGATTTTGTTCTTTATCTTTTAAAATACTCCTAATTTCACGAATAAATTTGAAAGACGTACAGAATAATTATATTTAAAATAATATAAATTGATAGTCTCGCGATTATCGCATTCTCAATTTAGTTTTCGATATATTCGTCGGAGATGAAAGAACACCGGAGCCTTTGGAATTTTGGATAATCCCGCACCATTGTAATCTAGAGTCATTTCTTTAATGAACCTGTGCATTTGCTCTATAGTGGAGTGTATGTTTCTGAATCGAAATTGGTGATCTGGTATTAATTTTTCCTTCTATATTATTGGTTTTATGCGGTTGCATATTATTTCCTCTAGTATTTTGGAAAACACAGGAAGTAGTGATATTGGTCTGTAAGATGCAGTTTGGTGTGGTTCTTTGCCTGGTTTAGGTAACATTATGTCCTGTGCTAGTTTCCACAGTTTAGGAAAGTATTGGATTCTTAGTATTGCATTGAATATTATTGTCATTAGTGTTATCGCTTTTGGCGGAAGGTTTTTCAAGATTTTACCATTGATTAGGTCGATTCGTGGTGCTTTATTTTTTTTTTGTTTTCTCGATTATGTTTCTAATTTCTTGTGCTGTTGTTTTAGGTATGGTATAGTGGTTGTCAGTTGAGGTACTAGTGGTAAACGCATCCTCGTCCGTATGACATTTGGGGTTGCTGTTGTTGATATTATGTGGTGTAAATGTGTTGCATAGGTGGTTGGAAAATTCTTCAGCTTGCTCTTCGTTGCTTCTTGCCCATGTGTTGTCTGCCGTCCTGATTGCTGGGACTAGTTTTATTGGTTTCTTTTTTTTCGTGACTTTCCATAGGGAGTAGTTGGAGTTCTCGTGAGCAGAGAGTGACTCTATGAATTTTGTGAGTTCGTTATTGTTGTGCACTTTTATTTTGTTTTTTATTTCCTTTGCAAGTTTGTTTAGGTGTTTTTTGTTTTCTCGTGTTCTATGTTTTTGCCATTTTGCTTTCGCTTTTCTTTTTTCTCTAATTTTTTCAAGTATGTCTGATGGAATTATTTTTGTTTGTCTGTTGGTTGGTTCAGGTATAGTGGTTGTCCATGATGCTTCTTGGATAGTTCTGTCAATGGTGTTACTGCCTGTTCGACGTGTTCGGGTGTTTCCAATGGGATGCTGCAACTGGTTTTGCTCTCGATTATTTCTTTAAAAATTTGCCATTTGGTTGTTCTGTTGCATAGTGTCCCTGGATTGCTATAAAGTATTAATTTGTTTCTGTAAGCAATTGGGCTGTATGCAATGAGGCTGGGTGTTATTTTTAGTTTATTTGCGTTTAGTCCCTTTGTAACTGCAAAATCGAGTAGGCCAGGTATTTTGCTCAGGTCTGTCGGCCAGTATGTCTTCCTGTGGATAATATATTGAGGTTGTTGTTAATGTATTTTTCCAGGGTTCTACCTCGAGGTGTGGTAATTCTTGATTCCCATAGCGTGTGGTTTGCATTGTAGTCTCCCGTTGCGATATACTTGTCACCTAAGTGTTGAAAGTACTCTTCCCACGTTTGTGATGTCATTTTGTGTCGCGGTGGTACATATACTGCTGACAACTGTAAATGGTTGCTGCTAGTTTGTACAGTAATGGTGGTTGCTTGTATATATTCCTTACTAGCTTGGCTGTGTTAGTGGTGTTTAATGTCGTTTCTTATTATTACTGCGGTCTCTCCGTGTGATTTTCCTGAGGGATGCTTGGTATCATATTTTGTGTAGTACGGTATTTTTATGTAACTTTTTATAGTGAAGTGTGTTTCCGATACGAGTAGTATGTCGATATTATTATTAGACAGGAATGTTTTAGTTTCTAGGGCCCTTTGTTGTAGTACGTTAGAGTTCCAGGCTGCTATTTTAAGCATGTCCATTTTTATTTTTTACTTAGCAAGTTTGTGAGTAGTTGTAACATGACTGTTGTTTGTTGTACTTGTTGCCTTAGTATTGTGTTTTTCTCACTTACCATTTTTCTTAATATCTCTGTACCTTTAATGGATTGTCTGAGCATTTCTTTGATTTCTGTATCGTCTTCGGTGTTGTTGCTTTGATTCTGTTTGTTTGTGGGCGTTGTTTGTCTAATGTTTTGGGTTACTTGCGCGTAGCTGCGGTTTCCTTGGGGATCGGTGTTTCCGTTTATAGCTTTTGGTTCATTTTGTGCTTTCAATGTTGCTTAATTATCCGTTATACTTTGTTGTGGTTGGTAGTTATTGATTGATCTATTGCCAAGTGGTGGAAACTGTTTACGTTGTGATTGTTTTCTGATTTCGCATCCTTTATAGCTGGCTGGGTGGTTTCCATTACAGTTGTAACATTTTACTTCATTTATTTTCCCTACGTATGGACAGTGTGTTGTTAAATGCTTCGTATCGTATCTTGTCATATTGTTTATTGCTCTTGTTTGGTGACCAATTTTTGCTAATTCGTCACTTAATTTTTTTTGTGTTAGTTTTTGAATGTAGTCCTCTTATAACTATTTCGTAGCTCCTTTCCGTTTTCAGCTGGTATGTGTGATACACAGCGTTTTTTCTTTTAATTCCTTTATCACTTTTCTATAATTTTCTGGGGTGTTTATTTGAATTTTTACTTGTTCTAATTTTGTTTGTTTTATTGTGTAGTTTTCCTTCCCAACTATATCGTTTAGTCGATCAATAAGCGGGTCTATTATCTGGGCGTCGACAAATATTGGTGGTGGTTTTGTAGTTTGCGTTGATTTAGTTGTGTTTTTGGTTGTTGGGTCGTCTATTTCTTCCGTAAGTGAGCTGAAGGAGTTTCTTAATGGTAATTCTTGCAGCCATCGCTGCTTTTCTGTATCTGAATTTCCTGTTATTTTTCGTTTCTTGTTATAACTTGCCACCTTCCAGCTTTCATCCTGTTGGGTTAATTCGTTATTGGTAATATTCTCTTCATTGTTTGGTATTGTTTCCATATCAACTTCGTTTGTAGCTGAGCATTCCTGTTCTTCGTTTATTGGTTGGCTTGGTTTTGATATGTTTGTTGTTTTATTTATGTAGTATTGTTCGTCTTTGTTAATTATTTTTATCGGTGGGATGTGCTTTTTCATTTTAGTTTTGCTTGTAGTCTTCTTAGTAGAAGACACGAGTTTCCACCATTTAGCTATGGGCGTTGTCGTTCGTAACTTTCTCTTCCCCACTTGCCGCACTTTTTCTGAAGCACTGTTTTACACGTTCGTTTAGCTCGGTTCCTCTGGCAGAACTCGATTTACAACATTGAGAACATTTATATCGAAAATTCTTTCTCGCATGAAGCTTCTGTATTAATACAAAAGGCACGAATTAAGATATATGATTGTTCACAAGTATTAGAGCACTTGCTGATCTTATAGATTTTATAGAAAATGTGATACATGATTGACCAAGATTATTAAGAAAATGAAGTTTACATCCGTATGAGATTAACGATCCAAAACACACACTTTGTGAAAATTCGTGACAGTTGGAGGAAAAGTAATGAATTAACGATTATGTGACAGCAATTAAAATCCGTCGATCTAAGGTCTTTATTAAATTAAATAGTTCAAAATCGTTTACATATTAGGTGATCCCATAAGTTTTTGTGTATATATTTATACGCTTTTGTGTATATATTTCATGTGTCGATTTCTAAACATACGGCGATACGGGACCAATGCACTTGAGCTTAGCTGATCGAGAACAGGCTAGAGTAGATCTTCGTGGGCATAAGATCGTAATATAGTGAACACAGTGACTTCTAACAGTAAAAAATCACGAGTGAAGTGCGTATCCATTTTCGACATCTCATGTTATATGAATTTCGGAAAGAAAGTTCGGTAACAATTGCCAGGAAAAACATATGTGCTGTTTACGGAGAAAATACGCTTTCATCTCGCACCTGTAGGAAGTGGTTCCAACGTTTTAGAGCTGGGAATTTCTGTTTAGAAGAGGAGGTACGCTCCGGGCGTCCTCCTCAGACAGACGGAGATAAAATTCGGGATCTTGTTGAAAAATCACCAAGTTTGACAGTTCAAGTGATGTCAAATGTCCTGAAAATACCTAAGACAACGATTCATAGGTGTTTAAAAAAATGGGGATGGTGTCAAAGTTGAACGTTTGGGTGCCCCATGAACTTACGGAACGGAACCGTCTTGAGCGAACGACAGCGTGCATGTCATTAATTGCACGTAATAAACGTGAACCATTCCTTAAACGCCTCTGGTAACTGGTGATGAAAAGTGGATACTTTTCGAAAACCCTGAACGGAAACGTAGCTGATCCCAACGAAATCAGCCACCTGAACGCTGTGCAAAACCAGGGTTACATCCACGTAAAGTTCTTTTGTGTGTATGGTGGGATTATAAAGGAATACTCTATTTTGAACTTTTATCTAGTGGTGATACCATTAATTCAGACAAACATTGCGCTCAGTTAGAAAAATTAAGGGAAGCACTAGCGGAAAAACGGCCAGGTTTAGTGAATAGGAACAACGTTATCTTCCATCACGACAATGCTAAACCGCATGTCGCGAAAAGCGTTACAAAAAAATTGTCTGAATTTAATTGAAAAATTTTACCACATCCCCCATATTCCCCAGACATTGCCTCATCTGATTACCACCTGTTCAGAGCATTACAACACTTTTTAGCAGCTAAAAAATTTGAAAATATTGACACTCTCAAAAATAGCTTAGAAAATTATTTTAAAGAAAAACAAGAGAACTTTTATCGAGACGGAACCTACCAGAAAAATGGGAAGAAGTTGTACAACGAGAGGATTACATTTTTTCATGAAACTGAAAGGCATGTAAACGATCTTAACATATATAAGCTCTCGAAAAACGGCACGAACGGCATAAATATATCAAAAGATTATAATAAAAGAATGTAATAGAATATCTAATGTCCGTACTTGTAAATACAACGAAAAACGTAACGTGTAGATTGCAGATGTTTATGAATGTAAAATTTGCGAAAAGCATATGAAAGTTATACACATAAAATATACAAATATTGATATATGCACGAAAACTATGCGTATATGCACAAAGATATGTACAATTTATGAGTAATATGTCTAATATTGATTTATTAACGTTATGTGAATTGATACAAAAGGATATATAACAATTTCGTTTTAAATAAAAATCTATTTATGACGACGCGCCAAAATTCGCATTACGATAAATTACGATAAATTATAAATTACTTTTCCGTATCTGCAGCACTCGAATTGTACAAGTAATGTGTGCGTTTGAGGGCCCGACCTTTTGGTCGACCGCGCCATACCTGCAGTAAAAACGCATACTGGCTTCGCATTTAGATGTTCGCGTTCGACTTGGGAATGGCGCGCATAGATGGTCGGCGCACGACTTGCCCTCTCCTTGCGGATCATTGGACAAGTTAAATCTGCCCTTTCGGGCGGCAGCTCGCTTAGCCGGCGCCACGCCACGCGCCACGCGATACGTGCATCGCGCCGCGCCGTTAGCAGCGGTGGCCACGAGAAGGCGGAGCTGCCAGTATATAGCTCGGTCCCAGCAGGTTGGCTCTCCAGCCGATTATTCCTGCACCGTCTCGGCAACCATTTTGTATGCTTACAGCCTGCACCGACGGTCACAGGTTTCCTCTCCAGCTCGCACACTTTGTGTTTTTTTCTGCGCCCTGGTTCTTCGTTACTCTTGTTTTCCCGGTTCTATCTTGTTTATTGTCCTATCTTCCTTTTAAATACAGTAACGAGGTTTATTCAATTTCGATAACATAGTATTAGTAAGATATCGAAGCTAGCAACTTTTCTTTGAAGTATATTTTATATTTCTTAAATTATTCGGGTAAAGATAACTCCACACTGACGGCCTATTGTCCACAGACAGATGTCGTAGTAATCGGCGGACAATGTCTGTCAGTGAAACTTAAGGCGCGTACGGGCAGACTACAGGCGTCTGTAGACATTGCCTGCCGACAACACATGCCAAAACATGTATATAAACTGCCTGCAAGCAACGTCGCTTGTCCACTAGAAGTTTGCCGGGTATCACTGCGTATCGATGAGTCGAAGATGCCTTGGAAATGCAACACACGGATCGTTTAAATCTACCTGTAATCCAATCAAGCTAGCCTAAAAAAAAGACAAATTCAACATTAAATTGTATCGGACATTTTGCTACAACGCTCAACTGATAGAAATCATGCTCAGGAACAAATATATGTCTTTGCTAACTTTCTAAATATATGTAGACGACGTTTTAAATTGCTAGTAGTTGAAACAAACAATATGATATATATTTGAGTGATCTATAAGGATTTACAGGCCCACTGGGAAATCTTATTAGTGTTCTCTTGCACTATGTATTAAAGCGCATCAACACCGATAGAAGCACTGTACACGCGATATCGTCGCAGTGTCTCCTGAAAATCGGCGATAAGTCGCTCGAAACTTTACTGGAAACATTTCTCCATGTTCTACTGACAATCACATAGCATGTGTCATTGCTGGAATTTGATAAATTTGGTTGAGAACACGAAAGAATTTTCCGTTTACAGTAAAGCAAGGGACTATCGAGTTGGAACAATTCGTGTTTGAAAATAGCGTTCTATGCTAAAATAGCGGTGGAAATTATACTACATGTAAAAGTGAGTCATAAAAACAAATATAATTTTCTTATTTTCTATCTTTTTTACTTTTATCGCAAGTTTGATTTCTATACATATAACTGTTTTCAATTTAAGGAGGAACTTATTTTCTTAAGGGCTTTTCATACAAATTTGAAAAATAACTGTTGTTTTTGATCCCTTATCTCTATCTTTATCCTTCTATTTTTGTGAGACTGTATCGGTTATTTATTCTTAATATTTACAATCCGAAGTCTAATTTATGTGCCGTATTAATTTTCTGTGAATAATTTAGAGATATGTAAAATCTTGCTATATATATATATATATACTGTTTGGTACCTATTAGAAGTGCGTTCGATCTAATGTGGAAAATCCTTAATTTTAATAAAATAGTTTCAAATTGCTAAGGCTGGGGCAAACTAAGAAGTTTCTGGAATATACAGGGTAGTAAGTCACTTCGCAGATATGTGTACATCGGGACAATATGTTACATATGTAATCCCTTACACAGTTTCATATTATCTTGTAAAATAATCATTCTTCTTTTAATATCAGTTGGTTTTTGTATTTTTATTTCATTTATCTCATAGGTTATAATTCCTTTAGGAAATTTTTGCAAAAATTTTAGCTGGAAATTTTCAGAAAACCTTATTCCTGAACAAAATTTGTTTTGTACTACGAACTGTCGCATTTAAATAAGAAAAATTCTATTTATTTAATTTTGTTATTAAGCTTATTCATATCCAACTTCAAATTATCTGTAGCTTGTTTATAATTAATTAAGTTTGAAATGTTTGTTTGTTAGTTATTACAAAAGGGTCATAGCTAAGTTTTTGAGTTGTGCTCAGGTTATTATAACTTCAGTTGTTATGCTCTGAGCGTCATGTTGTTTCTTAATAAAATTCTTTAGTCTCAATAATCAATTTTCTCTGTTCATAAAGATGGTGGTTGTTTATTTTAAGAATTTTGTTCTTAATTCCAAATATTGCGGACATTCTTTTATTATGCATTAGTTGGTATCCAATCTTCTTGGATCGGACGTATTGCATATTCCATTTTTATTTGTTTTATATTTTATCCTGTTTCCTAGACTCACTGCACAATCACGTTTGTCTCTCTGCTAATCTAACTTGTACTATTATTCTTTTAGTTATTAACAATAATTTCATATCTAAGCAACTCACTTCAATTATGTTTTCTGAGTCGTTAGTATATTTATATACTTCACCGTTGATAATCCTGTAGATTATTCTATTCTCTCCGTTTATTACGCCCCAAGGCTTACTATAGGCCGTGTTCCTAACCGTCGCAAACAGAACGTCTTACATGACCGTCGAGATATACACAAAGTAGCGATAAACGCATAGTTGTCGTCAAGCAGCGAGTTGCAGAAACATCTATTCGCCTTCGGTGCGTTATTTTATCTGCATAAAGAAGGTGGTATACGTGATTGTCACGACCGGCATACTTCAAATCCGACGGACTGACGATAGAGATAAAGATGTGGCGGCACTCGGCGACAATGTATATCGCTGAAGTGCCTAATGAACCATCAACATCCCAACGGTCCTTCCACCGAAGGTTCTAGAAGAAAGAGCACGTGACAACGATCGCGGACGCCTAGCAAATGCATGGTCGGTGGGGATGTGGAGGGATGACAAAAGAAAGTAATCGGATCCGATCGAAAGTAAAATCATAAGAGTCAGTCTTAGAAAGTCACGCCTAGAGTTCGGAAGTAGATTGTAAAGTGTATTGATGTTAGAAAAAAAATAAAGTTTTCTTTTTTTTATTTTTTACCTCAAATTCCTTTTTTATTTTGTTATTTTACGTGACACGTGCATAGTGGGGATATTGAGGGACAACAAAAAGGAACGAATCGGATTGTTAGAATTTAATCTCGAAATTAAGATTAGTAATCTGTGGAAGACACAATCTTTATGTTGAAATAATATTATGTGATATTTATTAAACAAAAATTACAGGAAATATAAGTGAGTGCTGTGGAATGTTAACAGTTGGTTAGTTATTCTCAGACTGACTGATTTAGTGACCCATGGCCCCTGAAAAGATTTTGAACCCCACTTTCTATGCAGTAATGAGTGCGACATGTGTAGATGCTGTGTGGCGGCACATGCCACGGAACCTTCCAGCGGCTTCGCGATACAAAGCGCTACGCCGCCATGGCGCGACACCGACGTGCCCAATGTTCCATCCATATCTTTACGCTTCTTCCGCCAAATTCTCGGAAGAGCATACACGCGTCAGCCGCCGCGGTACATCTAACGAACGTACGTTAGTGGGGATATCGCTGGGTATCGAAGGGAAGAATCCGTTCGATCAATCACCTCATCTGTATGAGATTAATATCGTTGTATTCCAACACGGATCAAGAAAACAGTTGAGTTGTAACCGAGAAATGAGAATCGTCAATTGAAATCGAGAGTTGTACGTAAAGAATCGAAAGCGAGAATTGTTAATAAATGTAGTGTTGAACGCCGCCGAGTATTTCTTTGGCACCCTACACGTCCTACACCGAATCATCTCAGATTTATAAATTAAAATTTCCAATTTCCACGTGTGAATCCTTCACCACTATTCTCTTTTTTCTCGTTACTTTGCCCAAACATTATTCGTATCATTCATTATTCAAACGAATATAAATTTATTTCATTTCATATTTTACACTTTTAAAGTTATTTAATATTGAATACTTTAGATGCATGCATTTATAATTTTTGAATATGTTAGAATAATTATTGAGGTACGATGTTGAAATGAAGAGCAATATGCGGGCAGTCATCGGTGTGCATCAAGCTAATTCGTTGAAAATAATTATAATCGATTACAATGCAATGTCCAGAAGCATGAATGCAAAACCGGGCGTCGTGTTACGGTCAAGTTCTGTTCTGTTCTATGCATTTGATTTCAGGCGCATGTGGTATACAACACGGAATATTTATAACATGTATATGTAATTAAATGTCTCATCTGGTTTACACATATATTTATGAATTTACTAACGTACAAGTTGATAAATGTTTGTTCTAATTTTTTAAATAACTTCCATTTACATATGATTAAATAAATTACGGACGAATGCATAATTATAAGAACAGAAAGGTGTATTATCAATTTAGTCTTTAAGACGTACATATGTCAACAAATTAGTCGAAAGTTATATACATAAAAAATTATTAGAGATTTTCTCTATCGTAATACTTGCGTCCGCTTCGAGAGTATCTACTTCATCGACTTTGCTTCTGTTATCTGATATAATTACATATTCACGAAATCCATAATATCCGATTTCGCTAATACTTCATGTCAAAAAGTAATAAAATGGAACGCAGATTAAAACGTGAATGTATAATAGTGCGTACTTCATTTATGGACCAGAAGAATCATTTTATAATTTGTAAATTGAATTCTTAATGATAGAAATGAATCGTCGATTGTGCATATGTTGTAAATTAGTTAGCGTATCTTACTCGAAACGACTTTGCGAAATTTTAGTAATTACATGGATCAGGACCTGATCCATTTCAAGTACGTCGTTATGATTTGAGGTAATTTTACTTGTACATATAACATATTCAGTTTTCGAGATTATTCGGAAAAATATTTTTGACACTTTCTACTTCGCCGTGGATTAACTTTGAGATAGATTTATGTTCCATTGGCTGTAGTCGGCGGTTGTCACTCTCCTTCCAATGCCTGCGACCTGTCGTAATCGCGGATAGCTCGGATAAAGTCGGAGTTGCCAGACGGTCCCTACGTAGGGACGTGTTATGACATGGTAGAGAGTTATGGAGTAGCAGTGGACAAACTGTGGAGTAACGTCGATTGGCGTTGGCATAGCAACTGTAAACACATAGACGCTGGCTCTTGTGGTGTGGTTAGACTTGTGAGCCAAGCGGCTTGCTAGAGTATGGTAGAGACATGAAAGGACATGTAATGACGTCACTCGGTCCCTATTGCGTAGGGCCGCAAACAATTCTGGATGGGACCCGGGCTGCCCGGGAAACCGCGATCTGGATTGGGATCGTACGATCTCGGAACGCCGCAGGACGTGTCTTGAAGGACAGGAAAGACACTTCTCCGAGCACGAGCCGAACTGCGTGACGCGTGGTAGAGACACCGTTGCAAGTCCCTGACTGTCGTCCCTGGGCTTCGCGTGGAAAAAGATTTTAATCAGTGTAGACACGTCGATGCAAAACTTTCTTTCGGAACGATTGATGTGTATACTCGTCGTGTAAGATAAAAAGTTACCATTTACGATAGGAACTCAACATTTTAATAAAAAGTAATATAAATGATATTTAGTGTTTCCTTTATACTTGCAGTAAATCTATCGCGTATTTTATACAAAAAGGTTTGATTATTTGATTATTCTCTTTGATGCGTATATCGCCTATTGTCCGAGTTGTTTTGTGCTTTATATCAGCTTGTAGAACTTGGTATCAGCTGCGTCAGCAAAAGCAAATTCACTTCGAAGATGTGTCTGAAGATGTGAAATGCCACTTTGTGTACCTTGCTTTGTAAAATATATTGAAATCAACTGAATTTCTTAAATTTGTCTTGCTTATGAATTTTATTTTTTGGCAATTTTCAACTGTTTAATAACGATACCTTTTTCATCAAATTCAATGAAATGTTAATTTTTTATCGAACAAAAATGTAATCCTTCCTCGTTTTGCTTTTGTCCTGCGTTCGATGTGCATACTCGTCATTGTTTAATTTCACCAGCGCAGCCCACAAGGAATTCTTGAAGTTACACTTCGCGCTTAACAGGTTAACATGTACGAAGCAAAAAGTGCACAAACCCACATTTTGTTGCTTGGAATAAAAGTGGTAGATATTAGGAACATTTACAACATGCGACGTTACACGGTGACGAGAAGCATAAAAAGAATAACGAACTACGATCGATTTAGTCCGAATAGAATTAAACACCTGTATTGCGAATCGATTGATTATACACTATGAAGTTGTAGAGTGGTAGAGGGAAATGGAACGTCCGTTAATGCACGGTGGATAATCGTTACGTCCCCCTCCTTAAAGCGAAAGTAGTCCTCCAAAATTTATAACTAATAACTAATGCAACTAATCGCTGTCGTTGAGATTAAATCGTAATTCGTTTGATCGGCGTTCCAACGCAGAAGACCCACGTACGAATTATTTCGTCGTAGATCTTCCCTAATAAGAGAGGGACGTGAGAGGTACAAAAGATTTTGAAAAAACCGCGTTTAGGAAAAATTAAGGCTATTACCACTCCAATGGCAATAAATCCCGATATCTGCATAGTTATCTATCCAATCTCCAGCCAGGTTTTGGCTCGGTAGTTGGTTTTCAGTCTAGCGAGAGAGCCGTTAATTTGATCCCAGTCTCTGCTGTAGAAACCCTTTAAATACAATATGACGCTATTCAATACAACGTCATACTATATAACGTAAGACGTTATAACATAACCCTACATAACGTAATACGAAATAATGTTGAACTATATAACGTAATACGTTATAACGTTATACACTATGACGTTATACTACATAACGTAATTCGTTATAACTTTATAATCTACAATACAATACGTTATCACATTATAAAATGCAACGTTATACTATATAACGTAATACGTTGTAACGTTATAGAATGCAACGTTATATTATATAACGTAATGCGTTATAACATTATATTACATAACGTAATACGTTATAACATTATATTACATACCGTAATACGTTAATATCTTGTACTATATAACGTAATGAGTTATAACGTTATACAATGCAACGTTATGCTATATAACGTAATACGTTACAACATAATCCTACATAACGTAATACGAAATAATGTCGAACTATATAATGTATTACGTTATAACGTTATACACAATGACGTTATACTCCATGACGTAATTCGTTATAACGTTACAGTCTATAATGTAATACGTTATTACATTATACAATGCAACGTTATACTATATAACGTAATACGTTATAACGTTATACAATGCAACGTTTTACTATATAACGTAATGCGTTATAACATTATACTACATAATTTAATACGTTATAACATTATACTTGTTAAGGAAATTCGAGGATTTGGGAATACAAATAATTTTCTATATTTCCCTCACAACAGTTATACATCTATATTACTCTCTGAAGAACGTCTTGCACGCACGCTTGTCGCCAACCGACTACCCTAGATTCTTCTAACATCTGGCAACAGTCTGTGGCGGATCGGTATCAACAGGACGCCGACAGGTCGAGGCATCAACGCGGCGCAACACCTCCCGGGCGATCCGCGGGTACCAACCGCCAACACTAGAGGGCTACGACGACAACGAGTCTGTCTGTCTAACTCGCTAGCGGTCGAATATACGAGCGATTGATATAAATACCGCACCTAGCGAGACTCCCTCTACGTCTAAGGCAGGGACTACCGGGCATAGCCTTACTGACGAGTCCACCGGTAGTCCCGGGACGAAACGCACACTCTCTCTCTCTTTTCATCCGCCTCAAGTCTTTTGTCTCCACTAAGACCTTGACGCCCTCTAACCCTTACACACACACTCTCATGTACAGTGTAAATGTATCACTTCCCTAACACGCCTCCTTACATTTATACTGTACACTTAATTTTATTTACATACTTGTCGAATTAACAAAATATTTAACATTTATCGCTTTATTTACATTTCTCTTATTTTACATTCATCCATGACCTAAACCTTTCAAATTTCTCTTCTCTCTACACAGTGCCTTCGTAAAAATATCCGCAGTGTTTTCTTCTGTACTTACTTTTATTATGTTTATCTTATTTTCCTTTACGTACTCGTGAACGTAGTGGTAATGAACTTCAATATGTTTAGAATTTTTTGTAAAAGTTCCGTATTTTGCTATACTCATTACTCCAGAGTTATCCCCATAGATTCTTACAGGGTTATCGTCTACATTTACATCGAAGATTTTCATTAGTTCTCTGATAGTCATTACTTCGCTCACCGCTTCCGATAGAGCTACATACTCTGCATACGTTGAGGCTTTTGTCACACACCTTTGTTTTTTAGACTTCCATCCAATTACATTTCCATACAATCTAATTACATACCCAGAAGTCGATTTCCTATCTATATGATCTCCTGCCCAATCAGCGTCCACATAACAATCTATCGTTTCGCACTTTTCATTTCTTTTATAATGTAGCCCTAAATCTCTAGTCCGGTACAAATATTTCAATATTCGCAAGGCATATTTAAAATGTGTCTCGTTACAACAATCTTGAAATCTACTCAGATAATTCACACTATAACTTATATCGGGTCTGGTATTTACACTAATATACAGCAATGCGCCAATTAAATTCTTGTATCCAATGTCCTCTCTATTTATCTCAGCTTTTTCAATTTTTAAGTTGGTCTCCATAGGTGTACAGTACAATTTGCTATTATGTAATTTACATTTGTTTGCTAATGATTCTATGTATTTCTTTTGGCTTAATCTCATTTCATTTTTTAAATAATCATACTCTATATTTATTCCAAGATATTCTTTTACTTCACCTAAATCTTTCATTTCAAATTTATCAGTTAATAATTTTTTTACACTTTGTATCTTCCTTTTGTTTTTACTACAAATCAACAAATTGTCTACGTATATTAACAAATAAACAACATTTTCTCCCTCTCCATAAATATATAGGCACAGCTCTATATTGTTCTTCTTACAACCTAATCTCGTCACATACTTATCAAAACACTCATACCAGTCCCTCGGACTTTCTTTTAACCCATAAAGCGCTGTCGATAATTTACAAACTCTATTCGTTCCGTCCGCATATCCCTTTGGTTGATTTACATATACCTCCGAGGTTACTTCACCATTTAAAAAGGCAGTTTCTACGTCCATTTGCTCAATTATTAATCCATTTTGACAACAATATAATAGCAATATCTTAAAGGTCTGATTACTCGCCACTGGAGAATATACGTCATCGGCTACGTTTCTTTGTTGAAATCCCCTTACCACTAATCTAGCCTTATACCTGTCCTCTGATTTTTTCGTGTAAACCCATTTTACATCTAATACTACTTTGCCTTTTACCCTTTCTACCAATTTCCAAGTTTTATTCTTATAGAGACATTCTATTTCCTTATCCATAGCCTGTTTCCAAACTTCATTATTTTCGCAACAAATCGCCTCCTCAAATGTACGAGGGATATCTATTTTACAATAATTTGCATGCATCTCGCAAATATTTTCCTTTTCTGGATACCTTACTGGAGTTTTCTTAATACGTGTAGATCTCCTAGGAGTGTTTGAGCTTTCAATACTACTATTATTTTCATCTTCCCTACCTTCTAACTCTTCCTTATCCATACCAACCAATGAATAGTTATCTTCGCTATCATTTCTATCTGCCTCTGATGAATTTTCCTCAAAACCGATACATTTAGTGTCTGTCTCTATGACCTCCTAATGTCTAGCTATTGTTATTTCCCCACCTAATAAGACTCTGTATCCTACTTCACTATATCCTAATAGAATTCCCATATCTGCCTTCTCGTCCCATTTGGAAACTTTTTGTTCTGGCCTTCTTACAAAAACTTTACTTCCATATAGATGTAGATTTTTAACACTTGGTTTTCTCCCGAAGAATATTTCAAAAGGTGTCTTTCTCTCTATAGTATTCGCTAATGTTCGATTTTTCAAGTATACCGCTGTACAAACTATTTCCGGCCAGTACCTTTTATGTACTTTCGCTTCCGCTAAGAAGCAACGCGCCATGTCCATCACTGTTCTATTATACCTTTCCGCTGTCCCGTTTAATTCATGTACGTATGTTGGGCAATTATTTATTCCTATACCTTTACCCTAGCAAATTTATAAATTCGATTATTTAAATATTCTTTGCCATTATCGCATCTTAATATTTTTAACCTCTTGCCCGTTAAATTTTCGGCTTCATTTACGAACTGTACGAAAGAATCAAAGACCTCTTTTGATTTTATACATTAGATCCTAGCTATTTTACTATAATCATCGATAAATGAAATAAAATATTTTTCTCCATTGAATCCGGCAGTCTTAAAGGGACCACATACGTCCGTATGAATAATTTCCATTATTTCCCTAGCCTTAGTTCGATTATTTTTGAAAGGTAAGTTATGCATTTTGCTTTCTATACACACCCTACATTTCAAAGGTTCCTTTTCAAATTCGTTCGGTATGTCAGTCACTAGCTGCTCTTTACCCAAAGTATTTAAGTATTTAAAATTTGCGTGTCCTAGCATCCTATGCCATTTTTCCGTTTTACTCATACCACTACGCGCTGTTTACTAAGTGCTTCTTCCCTTTCAATATACTTTTTATTCTATATGTTCCATTCTCTTTGAACGCTACAGCTGTAAGTTTATTATCCTCATCTATTACTTTCGCAATATTTCCTTTGGAAATAACCGTATTCTTATTGTCTGTTAGTTTACCTAAACTAATCAAATTTGCGGACATTTCTTTCGCGTAAAATACTTTCCTCATATTTATTTTATTTCGTTTTCCGAATGCTTCAAAATAACTTATAACATTCCCAACTTTTGTCGCTTTTATCGGTCTATTATCGCCTAAATATATATTTATCGGTTCTTTTAGGTCGATAGATTTATGGAAATAATTTATATTATTAATTATGTGATCGGTACAACCGCTATCTAATAGCCACACTATTTCGTTCTTACTTATTTCATTCGTCTCACTGCTGTTTGCTGCGTGCGCCGTTGCTGTCCATATGCCTGCTCTTGAGTTTCCATGCTCGCCCGTGCCGGTTGTTGATTGACGATGAAAGTTTCCACGTCCTCTGCTCGTATTGCCTTTGTTCCCTCTTCCTCTGTTTCGACCACGTGTTGGCCCATGCCAATAGCCGTTACTGCTTCCCGCTTGGACGCCATTTTGACACTCTCTCGCAAAGTGTCCTAATCTTCCACATCTGAAGCATCCTTCCTTTTTTGCAGAAAAGGCGTTGGTTTGCCTTTCTCCTCGATTGGATTTATTTTTCTTCTCTGCTATCTCTATTTTATTTTTCACATACGCTACCGTTTGGTCCTCTTCTTTCAATGCGTCTATTATGTCCGCTATGTAGCTGTATTCTTCGGGTAACGTATACAGCATGTAATTCAGCTTTTCCCTCTCACTTACTTGTGCGCCCGCACCTTTTAATTCATTGATTAATTTCTCAAAATCGTTAAAGAATGATGCTGAATCACTGTAGTTCTCCAGTCTTATGTTTTCCAATCTCCTTCTGCATACGATCTGCAGTGCCGTCGACTCTTTCAAGTACATTTCATCGAACCTTTTTATTATATCATACGCCGTTTTTCCTTCCCTAACATACTCCAATTGTCTGTTCGATATTGCACTATAAATTATATTAATCGCCTTCAAATCCTTTTTGTCCCAGTCTTCATCGTCTTTTTCGTTCTTCATTCTAGGTGTAACAACCTCTCATTCCTTATACTTGAGAAACATCGTGATTCTTTGCTTCCTTTTGCGAACTTTATTTTAGTTCGTTTTACTCCGTTAATACTTACGAATCGTATTTATTTGTTTCGCTCTTCGTTAATATTCCACATCCTCTTTTGCCACTGCCTTTTTAACACTGACAATAAGCGTTGAGAGAGCAATCTTGATGTGAACAGAATGACCAAAACTTTTACACGAAACGCAACAAGGTTGATTTGTGTTATCCTTACTTTTGTCACGTAAAGTTGGTACTTGGATGATAACAAGAAGGCTGAGTCGTAACCCAACTACTAATTTTTCTTTATAAAACTTTATTATAAGATTTACCACTTACAAGAGAAACACTGAATCGGAGAAAAAGGGGTTGTACAACAACTAGAAGGAGAACAAGTACTCCTCGAGCTAGGTGAAGTCTCGGTTTATATACGCTTTGGGTTTAGGATGTTGAGTAGGCTATGATGATAAGGTGACGTGTTCAAAGGAGTCCGAAGGTCGGGGGTCGAAGCCTTTATTGTTAGAATTTAATCTTGGAATTAGGATTAATATTCTGTGGAAGACACAATGTTTATGTTGAAATAATATAATGTGATATTTATTAAACAATTATTTCGAGAGTTATAAATGTGCGTTCTGGAATGTAGACAGTTGGCTAGTTATTCACAGACTAACTGCCTTAGTGACCTGTGGCGCTTGTAAAGATTTTGAACCCCCACTCTCCATAATGAGTGTGACCTGAGTAGATGTCTGTGTAACGTCACGTGCCACGGAACTTTCTAGCAGCTTCTCGATACAAAGCGCTACGGTGTCAAGGCGCGACACCGACGTGCCCAATGTTCCATCCATATCCTTACGTTTCTTCCGCCGAGTTCTCGGAAGAGCATGCACGCGCCAGCCGCCGCGGTACATCTAACGAACGTACGCTAGTGGGGATGGCGCTGGGCAACGAATGGAAGAATCTGTACGATCAAACACTCTATCCGCATGCGACTGATATCGTTGTATTCCAACATTTATCTATGACGTGGACTGAGGTGTGTCATAGCTTCTGTGTAGCCGGAGATGCGTCGAAGGTCAGGAGTCGAAGCCTTTATCTATGATGTGGACTAAGATGCGTCGCGGCGTTGGCGTCCGACAGTCGGGAGTCGATGTCTTTTCTCTGAGAGGTAATTGGTGTCACACTTTCTTCGATACGGAAATCTGGATCAATACTTGCATCTGGATCGTAATTCATCGTTGAATTTAACGCTGCGACAGTCCGTTGCAATTAGAAGCAACATGGCCTAAACGGTAGCAGGTCTCACATTGCATTTCGTTTGTCACGTCTAATTTCTGGTGAAAAGTCGAAGGCAAAATACTGAAAATCAACCGAAGATCAGAAATTGAAGAAAATTTCAGGCTGGCTTTTGACACTAATCTCACCAGGCCCGGTCAAATAACTGGTTTTAAAAGTTGAGAAATCAATTAATCGGAGAATATAAAAATTCACGTAAAGCTAAATGAACAAAAGAAATAACGATAAATGTACAATTTTAAATTAGATTTTTAAACCAGTCATTTGATTAGGGGTGGTGAGGTTAGTGTTAATTAAATAGTTTAGTAGTCGTTGAGCGACATTTTGAATATTCATTCGTATAATAATTAGCAAAATAACTTTTCTTCGTTGATTCCTCCACCATAATTAATTTCCATTATTTATATCCTTCATTACACATTTCTTAATTCTCCGTTCATTCAGGATATTTCTAAGAATAAAAATCATTAGATCGGTCAAAACTTCAGGTACTACGTCGTGATAATAAAAATGATATAGAGAAAATATCAATGGACTTCAAATTTTCAAACGTGAGAAAATTATTCTCTTACTACATTTTGCACTTAAGAATAAATATCGTTTCTCTTTTATTATTTTTATATTAGCATTAAAAGCGAATACGCACTCAAAAAGCGCTTAAGACTTCATCTGCATACTGGGTTATTGCGGAACAGTAATTTTAAGTAATTTTTCACTTTCTCCATGCTGTTGTTTCAATCTTGCTTTGTTTAACGAAATTAAGATTATAAAGTAAGGTAACTAAGGTAATAAGTTAGACAAATGTATCTGTGATGTTGCCAGTAGGGCTACGAATTATTGTACGATATTTGTAAATATCGACGTGTTACGTCGCGTAACCCTCTACCTAGCCCAGGCCACACACCGCGGGCAATATGGCAACCAGATGTCTTCGGATACTCACTGCGTACCCTCACTAGTCTCAAGTATCTTCCATAAATCTCAGGAATTTCCTAGTAGAGGTCCTTCAAACCAAACAAACGTCTGTTTCCGAAGAATTTCTAAAGACTATTGTCTACCACGGCTTGACAAGGGAAAGTTAGATTTTCTCACGTATGCTGCAACTTTCCTCCCACTAACCACTTTCTCTCGAGGGCGGTTAAGACCCTTCGTTTAACCAATTAACAACGAAGCCTATTCCCTCACTCTCCTAACTAAAATCGTCACCAACAAATCCGATGGTCCCGTGCGCTAGACACACCCATCCTTAGCTTTCCTCCGACGCAGCATCGTCACTCAACTTCACTTCTTCTACATCGTTGGAAAAGTCAACTACTAAGTCTACCGCTAATGCCCATCGGGGCAGTCTAAGCATAACGCGAGAGTCGGTCTCGGTATTGTCGAGCATACATTTCCTCTCCTAAATATCTTATAGTGCTACGTCCACTAATACATTAAATCCAATTATAAGAGCCCTGCTCTAACGTACATATATTATCTTATCTTCGTGCGATAAGTGATTATCTATCCATCTATGCTCATCAGTGTAATCTAAGTGTTGGAAATATATAATTTATAATTCTGTGAATCACAGTGTTATACAAACTCAATCACCCCTATTATCTCACCGGAAATCAGGGGATCGATCAAGTCGTGGTGTCGATTGTTATAATCGTAACGGTAATTTACGACTCCCGTTGACGTCTCTCCTAGCGACTACGTCTCCCCGCGATTGGTCGAATAAACACGACGTAGAGAAAGATTCCTGCTGCGTAATTCGAAACGAAGTGCTTCGTAGAAGGTGAATATTTTTGTTGATGTATACATTTCTTTGTCTAGATCGTTAACTGCGAAGCTGCTTGTGCCATCGTCTCATATCCCCCCCCCCCCCACTTTGTAAGTTACTCGGCGAAACTAAGGTACAAGGAGTCATTTAGTCGTCTTATTTCGTACCGATAACATGGATCGTGTTGCGTCAGATTTGCAACATATTGTAACGTATTGGCGGCGTCGGTCTTTTATTACTTTAATAATTTAATCCAATTAAATAATCACACGCGAAAATAATAAAATTTTATCACATAATTTTGTACGCGACGTTAGAGTTCTTGTTCGCCGATTATAATTTTAACGCTCTCGGTAATGTGATCCTATTTCATATTCTTTTGAATATTCTTTTTCGGTATTAGAGTGCATCTCTCAAGAGGACAAAACTTCTGCAGGAGCTCAGGAATGTAAGTAGTTTTACATATTGTATTTCAATTTGTTCTCTTTATTATATTTTGTTTGAATTATTGTTAATTATACAATAAAAATGATTGATAATTTAGAAAACTGTAAATGTCCTCTTTAATTGAAATAAAGTCTTAAAATCTTAACATTAAAGTACAATAAAACTGGCTGATACGCATCAAAAATCACTGAATATGTTGTTCTCAAACTTTTATATTAGAGTTCCAATTTACATATTTATTAGAGTTTGGTCTTTATTGTTGCTAAAGTTTCAAGTTTGTTATTATGTGTTACCGATTTTAATATCTTATGTTTTGTTATAGACATATCACTACTTCAACTTCATCTTCTTCAGGAGTGTTCTAACAGTGGCACAAAAGCCAAGTATGTAAGTATTTTTACATACTTACTTTCAGTTATGTCTATTCTGTATATTTTTCTTTGATCACTATCTATGAAGAAATACAATTTGACTGAAAATTTAGGAGGATGGCATTTTCTGAGGTTATTTTTTCGTTAAAATAAAATAAGGGTTAAAGTCTTAATACCGAATTATAAAACAAATGACTAACATACTACAGATTATTTTAAATTTTACACATTCATATTAGAGTCTCAGTTTTTATACCTATCAAATTTTATTAGAATTTCAATCTTTATTATTGCTAAAGTTACTAAAGTTAATAAACCTTCATTTTTCATTTTCTCCAACTTTTCAAATAGTCAGCGATCACTCATCCTGTTTTGTTTCGTAACAGATTTTTCGCAGTCTGCATTTCTACTATTAGCCTTTCAACGGTTCCTGTCTGATGTTAGTCTCCCGGATGAAATTCGCTGGGATAGCACAGCATCCACGGTAACGTTCTCTGTTTGTCTGCTTCGAACGGTGAGTCGCATGCATTTCTGTTCTTCTGTTCACTCAATTATGCTGTAGGATAAAAGACCCGAATCGGCACGGGTGACTGGTTGTATTACGTAGAATTCTTTGCGAGCATAGTAAACGCGGGTATCTTTTATACCCGTGAGTAGTAACGCTCTTTTTTTCAAATTTATTAGTTTAGGATAGGTCTTCTTGCACAGCGCGATGATAATAATTAGTTTTTTAATAATTAAGTTAAACATATACACTTGAGAATATATTCGCGTTATTTATAAATATGCATGTTAATATTCCGTATGAATATTTGCAAATGGCAAATATCTACACGAATATACTTGAACTTTAGCAATGAATTAATCGTGACAATATTAACCCCTTAACCTACAACTACGGGCATAGCCCGCAGTACGATGATCGAACCAAACGTAACTATTACGGGCATAGCCCGTAGTACGATGATCGGACCAAACGTAAATATTACGGGCATTCTCAAACATAAATCGTAGGTTAAGGGAATAAGTCGCGTTTGTTTATTTCACTTCTCCTAGAATTGAAAATATCAGTTAATCAAAGCAATAATTTTGAACACTGCTTCTGCATTTTTGATTATGTGCTTTGATAAAGAGATTATCTGAGATTATTTCTTTCTTAGTAATATATTTAGAGTCAGTTATTCCATTTGATCGAGTCTCAGTCTTTTTCGCTACCTTCTTTGTAATATTAAAATTTTGTTCTGGTTTATTAAATTAATACAGTAGTGTTACTTAGTTACTATTAAATTAATAAAGTAGAGTTAATCAGAATCTAAGTAGTAAAATACAAAATGAAAGAGCGTTAGTCCGTTAAATAAAAATTACACAAACTAATCATCTTCTCAGATCAGGATTTTCAAGTTTAATCAGTGGAGGTGGATCTGTGGTCGGGTAGACGCGTTTTCGAGTGACCAATCTATTTCAGAGAATTTCATTCGAATAATCGTCGGTAAAACTGGGGCGAATGAAACATGTCATCGTCTCTGCCTTTGCCCGTCGATTTTTCGAATTTCGCGATCGTGATCGCGAGTGGTTTTCGAAACGAACGTTAATATTGCTCGATCATGCACGTGCGAACAGACAGCGATCGCTATATGATCGTTGTTCATCCATGAGTACTTGGATCAGCTTCCGCGATTCATCTTTTTATTTCACCTTTGTACTTTATTTTTTGGTTTGCTATTTAGAAAGTCTCGAGCTTAGATGTAAGTTTCAGCGGGCATTGCGCCCGAAGGAAGAAGAGCCTATAAGCCGAAGAGACCCGGCAAACTGCCATAGAAGAGGACAACTATCAATGACTCCTCATCCTCTGGATCATCCAGGGCGTGGGAAGTCATACTTGTTACTACTTTGTCACTATGCTCGCTTTTAGTATTTGTAGTAGTAGTACTAGTAGTAGTAGTTCTTTTTTTGGCCGATGAAAGGGAAGGGCGTAACGAGTTAAAACACAAACTAACCAGACGAGAATGGGTGGAGACAGCTTGGGGAAACGCCAGTTACTTGGGCGATCACCCCAGTTCAAGTACATAACAGTTATATCGACAGTGAAACTATGTCGTTACCGTAATTTTAAAAAAGTTATTCTGTTTTAAGGCGTGACGGAATATTAATTAGAGTAACCGTACGTAATTACTTTAATTGCTGTAACATTATAATGTAATGGGGAAACCCGATATTTGGAAAAAGAGCGTCCAATATCACTTTTTTAAAGCATTGTCCGCTTTTAATGGGAATAAAATAATCGTTCTTTTCGGTGTCATTTTATTCTATATTAAAAATGAAGTTTGTGTAGCATCGGTTTTATAGCATACTCATAAATATCGCGATTCTATAAACGAAAAGAAATTCTAACTTTGAATATCTCAAAATGATATTGCAGATAACTATTCGATTGTTGAAAGAAATCATTCTGAATGGCAAGATCTTGGCTTGAAAGTTACCATCTTGTCTTTGAACGTGCGTGTCATAAAACGACCTACGAAAATTCTCACAATTTTTGTTCCTCCCGGCGAAACAGTATTGACGTAAAAGAAATTTATTGTGCTTTACGTTTCACTTTAAACGTTAGGATAATAGTGCAAGGATAATAATATAGTAATCTAAAAACAGAAAGCTGATATCTGGTCGAAACAAAATTGTTTCTCAAAAATAGGATCTATCTATGACACGATGTATTTTGCATGAATTGGGACATAAAGGTCAATAACTGGGTCATTACATAATTTTAATGAGAAAAAGCGTCACGTTTCAAAGCGAGCGTCTTTATGACTTTCGGTCTATAAAGCTAAGCAAATCGCGAGAAGTCGCAGCTGCTTTTAGATTCTATAATTGCAGAAATGTATATTATATTGCATGTAGAAAGAAAAGATTCTTTTTAACATATTCCAAAAAAGTTACGCCCCAGCATTCAAAGTATCACAAATTGCACCTGTTATCTAAATAATTAGTCGATTATTTCAAACAACTTGGAACATGATCATTTTGGCGGAAGAGAAGAATGATTATTAAAATTTAAATAAGATCAAATGGAGGAAAACTTATCATTCGTACGCATTACAATGTACAATCTACAAAATAATTTTCTTTCTCATTTTTGTCCTAATTTTGTAAACGACGTCTAGGATTTCGTGTATTTAAGCATTCAGTGTTTCTTAATTTTTTACATATGACACATACAGCATGAAGGGTGGGCGCAATCTGGATAAGGTTCAGCATACAGTGCTTGTGACGTTACTAGATTCTGCTGAGTCTTTTCATACACATGCAGCATATCTACATACTTGCTCAGTAAATGAAAATTTCACTTTCATAGTAAAATGTTTTAGCAATGTCGATCGTTATTTACAGTTTTTACTATGTCTCCTGCCAACACGCGCTACAAGTAATCCAAGATGATAAAAATATACGGATTTCGGCGACCTGCCGATTCCAACGTTCCATCGATATAAACAGAAACCTATTTCTTCTACTTCGGACACTTATTACGACGTAAAATTTGTTGCCTACATTTTTACTTACCCTCGAACTATCTTGTATTAGGTGTCGTTGAAATCGTCCCAACACGTTCTGATATACTAGACATAAAAAAAAGTAAGGCAAATAATTAGCAAAAATGCAGACGACTTTAAAATCTTTGAAATCTTTTCACCCACGAAAGATTGTTACTACCACATTATGGCATCCTCCGCGCTGTACATCTTTTGTACAGTATATACAGGGTGGTTTGTAACTGGTGGTACAAGCGGAAAGGGGGTGATTCTACGCGAAAAAAGAAGTCGAAAATACAGAATAAAAATTTTTCGTTTCGAGAAAATCAAATTTGAAAATTTGCCAAGTAGACAACATTTGTGAGTGGACAATCAGCAGGAGATTATTGTACACGCAGAAATAATTCTAAAATGTCGAATAAAATTTCCGCTTAAGGCTTTATTTGTGAGAAAAAAAAACTCTTAGACCGTTCAGTCAAGAATTGGTCTAATATACGTGTCTGATAAATTTCCAAGTGTATTTTTCTCAGAATCAGAGCGTCTTGTGGAAAAATTTTATTCTACATTTTCGATTTATTTTCGTATGTAGAGTAAAACGTCCAGTCGATTATTCAGTCCGCAATTAGCCATGTTCAAATATACTTGATAAATTTTAAAACTCCATTTCCTCGACAACGAAGCGTCGTATAGAAAAATGTTATTGTATATTTTCTTTGTATTTTTCATAAGGAATCGCTTCGTGCTTGCTTATGCGTGTTATTTAGTCGCAACCTGTAAAATACAAACATACATTGCGCATGCAATATAAGTATGGATATTGTTAAATATATGAATATACGTATATATACGTACACTGTTATAAGGAAAGCAGGTTTAATAGCATAGACAGCGAAAAAAGATCAAACAACACAGAAGGAGGAATTGCAAGGATAAGAGGGAAAGTAATGACTTAAGAATATAGTAAAGCAAGAGATTAGTGCTTTGTCACTGGAAGATGGATGTCGGCATAGAACTACCGTGGCACGTGGTGTTCGACATCTGCCCTATCTTTTTGTAGTTTCCGCAAATTTTCTAATCATTTATTTCCTTACCGTGAAAGCAATGAAGTTGCAGCTTATGATTTAACGTATTATATTGTAACTGTATAGACAGATTGTTTAGTAGTTGTATGCCATATATTATGTTAATATATGTATAATTATAGTGTCAGTATTGATAGTTAAATACCAACATTTTGTAAATCGACTCTTTCGAACGGACACTATTCCGGGTCACCGGCTATTTTCAAGTGGAAAAATCTAATTACGTTTATAGTAGATCACTGAATTCGACAGTTACACCAGAAATATTTGCATAATCTTCCAAGGTCGAGGAAATCTCGTTCTTCGTCGGGGTCACTATCGCTATCAAATATTAACACGTTTCTGTTTTTCCTTGGTCTAATATCCAACTCTGAACTATTTTCCGGTAAATTTCCATTTTCCAGCCGACTACTACACATTTCAAAACCACTCGGATAAATAGACAAATTGTCTGCATATAATTCTTTAAAAAATTCCTCGTCGTCGCGATGCATCAGTTTTGAAATTTGTCCAACTTTGTAAGAAGAAAAAGAAATAGACGAGACAGAAGCACTGTAGATATTGATTTGCCGATACTAATAAATAGAACAATAGAAATGAACGCGAAATAAGAAAACAAAGGAGGATGTACGGCCGGGATAAAAGAGCGGGTCGCAAAGCGTATCGGCTTACCATATCTCACGTGCGAGTCGCGGGCCATAAAGCATATCGGTTTACTATAGAATCCTAGGTTATATAATACGACAGAGTACTGTCGAACAGGATGCAAAATTCTTTCCGATGTTTAAAGATTGGATAGGAAAGTGCAAATGCAAATATGCAAATACGAGTTAACCCGCTACCAACGTCGTTCGCGCATAAAAACACTAGTTTATTTGTGACCACCAAGATGTTAAAAAGGAAAATTATAACCAAGGTGACGACGAGACGCCTTCTTATCTTGAAATGTTGATGGTATTATAAAGAGGACGTTATTTTGTTATAATTTAACGTAGCTCAATGTATTCAAAAATTTGATTTGGCAATAAAAGGGATGTAGAACCATAAATAATTTAACGAATATTAGGTTACATTTTTGCAATTGTTTTTGTATTATTGGTTCCCAGATATACATAGAATAATAATTGCTGAAGCAGATGCTCGGCATGGTGTGGCATGGTATGTAATTTGGATATAAAATACAGAAATTCATATTATACATATGCGTATGTATATTAAAAATTATTAGTATTAGGGTTGGATGATGGAGAAGCAAATAATTATCGAGTAATTTTAACTTTGTTACTTTAACTATATGCGTAATGCGTAAAATATATGCGTAAAATATATGCGTTGTGTATATATATGTCGGAGATGAAAGAACACCGGAGCCTTTGGAATTTTGGATAATCCCGCAACATTGTAACCTAGAGTCTACTATAGCTGTAATTGAACAATTGTAGTTATTCAATCCGATTGTAATTGTTCGAGAGTTGTGATAATGAGCTTGGGCTCGAGGCGACAGTCAGTCGCCGAACGTAGCCGCGGTCACGGGATGAACGCTTTGTCTAACAAAGGTATGGAGTAATTCTATAGCTCTCCTTAAAAGAAATATTCGTGGCGACACGCGACAGTAAACATTCCAACTTAGATTTACTTAGATTCCGACTTAGATTTTGTGAGTACGTTCATCTATCATCCCGTCGACCGCGGATTCGTTATTGAACCTAGGATCGTTGTCATTAGTTTCTCGAGTACCTAACTATCGCGGTTACTTGTCCGGTTCTATAATAATCGTATTTGCACTAGTCAGTGTCTTCTGTATTGCATAACGACAACGTGTAACCCAAACGAAGATTCGTTTCACGCCCCTAACCCTAATTCTAATGTAAACCCGACATATATATATATACTTTTGTAATATTGTAAAGTAGTTTGAACTAGAGGTCGGTTGAAATTAAAAAAAACCGTGTACCTCGTCTTTCTGTGGTTCGTTTACATTTAAGAGCGCCTATGTGACTAAAGTCACCTAGTTCTTACAGTTATGTGAGAAAAACAATAGACAACGTTAGAGTAGAAGGTCGGTTTCGTGTTTCAAAGGGGGGGGGGGGTGACCGAGAGGTCAGAGTATGCGAGTCGAAAAGTATGTGTGTGCGAGAGTCAGAGTTGATCGAGATATCGAAGAGTAGAGTCGAGAGAATTGATCGAGTTGCTAGAGAGAGAGAGAGAGAGAGAGAGAGAGAGAGAGCGAGAGAGAGTTAGATTCGTTGTGACGAGAGTGGCCAAATAACTGTAAAGTTATTTGATATAAATACGAGTATCGCATTTAGTTTCAGTTAAACAAACATCGTTTTCTGTCCAATTTATGTTTGTATATTTTATTCAATATTAATAAATTGTAAGTAATCGGGAAAAATTTATATCCTTAATTTCCACGATATTACAGGTGCAAAACTTAAAAATTTACAGAAAATGGGACGTCTCGCTCTGGTAGCTTGTTAAACTTTTTATGACGATTTAAACAGTAACAATGGAATTGTTAAAGATAAGACGACTTCATTGTAGAACTTTTTATTAGGATGTGATACTGAAATTGAAATTGCCGAATAACACCAACCCACAAAAACTATAGAGTTATTATACTAATTGAGCTATTAAAACGTTCTAAAACAAGGAGAAAGGAAATCTGCTCAACAGAAATAAAGCTATCTTCTTTCAGAAATAAAAATCTTCAAATTAAATGTATACAAATTTAAATCATTGGGGGCTGGTAGGTCTTTGCATAACACGGTCCAATTATTAATTTCATTTGCAAGTTGTACATATTTTGCGAATATATATTTAACATGTTCCAGTCAATATAAATAATTCATGTATTCAAATTTTTGAAATTCTTGAATGTTTCTATGATGTACCTTTCTTGTATTTTGTTCTAACATTTCCAGTCCATTTTTAAGTTTGATTCTTTTGATTGTTTGATCCCTTCGTTTTGTTTATTTGTTAAGTTTATTTTTTACAACTCACTTACAACATATAATTCTATTATATAAATACCATTTATATGTTTAGGAAAAAATAGCTGAGAATTTTGATTTTTACGACATATTAAAAAATCATCTAAATCGGTGAAACGGTATTCCACTTGTTTCCTGTTTTGTAACAAAAATATTGTGGACGGTGTTAGAATATACGGTAACGCGTATCCCGATCCTATTCAACTAACGCAAACGTATTTTTAAAAGTCTGAACGTAATTTATGGGAATACGAAGCCTCTTTAGAACCTAAGAGAAGTATAATTATGCGTATCAACTACCACTTAGCTTAATCCGCAAGTTTCAACAAGGGAAGAAACGGAAGAATATGATACTGGAAAAAGTTTTGTCCAAAGAATTTCAAAATGTCAAAATTTTCGCGCGTACCGTTTTCCTAATAGACATGCGTATCTTATATCCAGGAAATGAAGTTCGGCGCACGAGATTTCGTCAAATTTGCCTCGAGAAATTGTATGGACAGGTGAATGTACATTTATAAATAATAAGATATTCAATAGGCATAACACGCGGATTACAGAAAACCCACAGTTTCGAAGAAATGCATACGAGTAACCAAATACGTTTTAGTACTAATGTCTGGTGCGGTATTTTAGATATTTTAGATAGATTTAGATATTTTTAGATATATTAGGTATTTTAGATGCTACCGTTGGTTTCTTCACAAATAACATACTAAATGGCGAAGGATATTGTTAAGAGTCGAGCTTCGAGCCACGCGAGAGGCCGGTCAGGTTGCAATGTTAGTATGCTAGGGCTTGTAACTTCTATATGCATCTGTATCTGCACACAGTATAAAGCAAAGTTCTTGGTAAGTGTCTGCATGTTGAGGCTAATCTCGAGAACAGCTGGATCTATTATTTTGATGCCGTTTTCACCATTTCATGAAGTATTTCTCGAATAAGATTCAGGTGCGCGAAACACAAGACACAGCGAAATAATAGCGAAATACCGTTTCACTTGTTTGAATGACATTCTTACAACATTGATTACAACAAGAGAGGATTTTTATGGATATTCAATCGTGCATTTACGCTGAAGCTAAGGCTACTTTTACATTTCTGAACAATTTTAAATATTGAACTGATATTAAAAGGACAGAAATTGTATCAAATATGGAATAATATGGAATAACCGGAAAAACACACATCTGAGATAGAATGATATTATTAGAATTGAAGTGAATCATGGCTCAGAAAAGTATCCCTAGTTAAATATTTAGCAGGGTGTCGATTTACCCGTCGCTTTTATTGCTTCTCAATGAAGGTTCTTCATTAAAGAGGCTATCTTTGATGTAATATTTACATCGATAGACTGCAATATTTCACGAGTTTTGTGCTTCAGTTCTTTTTTCGATGTAATTTTCGTAGTTCTTAATCTCCTTTACAGCTCGTCCCATAAATGCTCAATAAGGAATTGAGGTCAGAACTTTGTGGAGGATATACTAACGTGTTTTGCCATTATACGATAATAGGATTTTTCCCGAATGTTTCGGATTGTTGTCTTGTTGGAAGCAATCAATTCTTGGCAAATTTAATTAATTATATCATCTTTAAAATTGTTCTTCAAAATTGTCTAATATGTCGTCTTATCTAAAAAAATATCCGTGAAAATAAGATTTCCAATACCACTCGCTGGCCCACACTGTCACCGATTCACCACCATATTTTATTTTGCGACTTTATATTTTTGGGATTTCATATAAATTCTTTGGATTCAAGCTCGTATTTTTTTCTCCATGCAGATATGCGACCATCGCTCCCAAAAATCTAAAATTTATTGCTACAAGTTAGTATTAATTATGTTTATTGATAAACGGAATTTTTCCTTGGCACGCCATGGTTTATTTTATATTTACCGTGGGTAAATTTACCATTGGATATTTATTAGACAAGAACACAAGGCGCCCCTATGCAGCGTTCTCTTTCTATTCCAATATCGCATTTTTCAGCTCGCTCATGCACTCTATCTTTATATCTCTATCGAGAGAGTTTACTGCTCGTATTCGTAACGCAACAGCGTTCTTCGCTACGATCGTGTATTGTTTATAACCGCCGTCGATATTGTTGATACTTATCGTTAGCCTTGTTATACTTATGAAAGAGGTGGATGAGTGCATGAAAAACGTCCTACCAAAACATTGCTACATTTAGCCACCTTAGCCATACCATCGAGATACTCTGTTCAAAAAGGTGGTGGAATAATTTTTTCTGCTGCCATTGAAGCAACATTGCGACAATTTGATTGGGCGAAGAATGCGGTTTACAAACTTATCCATAAATAAATCGAATTTCGCGAGTTTATAATAACCAAATAACAAATAATTTGGTGTAGTATCTGCACATCTTTTACATTACAGTAATTGATTGTATTCGCTTTATTTTTTCTTCCCTCCTGAAAACTTGGTGATAAAACTGGACAGATCGGTAACTTATTTTTTGTTTTTGTGAGATTGAGGGTTCGGGCAAAGGGAAGGGGTGGTTTTTCGCAGCAGCCGATGACTAAAGATGATCACGTACGCTTTACTTGAGCGCCATCCTCTACAGCAATAGGACATATCGATGGGCCACATGACCCATTGGGATTTCCTATCCTTTTCTGCCTGCCAGCACTTCACAGTGCATCAAAAGATGTATAAAAATATGTATTGTTTCATTTAAGAAAACAAATGTTCCCTTGAAATCTTGTACACAATAAGTTTCAATTCAAAATCTTTTTTATGACACTCCAACTTGGATGGGTGCTGCACCCCCCCCCCCCGGCCAATGCTGGAGCATTTTGGAGCTCCTCCTTTGTGATCGAAATACCGATTCCAATCACTCGGAACTCCGAAACCTTTACGAATTGAACAATCCTTACAACGCCCCGATCCAGGATCTGGGCCAGCCGTCCGAAAGTGCGAACACCTCTTTCCTATTTTTGTCATATAACAACTTCTTTAATATGTCGATGTGCCTTCGGTCGTCACACGACTTAAAAATGTCTGGTGATCGTTTTACTAAAGAATAACACATCAATGCGAAATTTCTTATTAAATTCGAAAAAAAGGAACTGGAAAGGTTCATACGTTAAAAGAAGCATAGAAGGCATAGAAGCGTGGAAACAATACTATAGCACCGGCAAATATTTACTTAAAAAGGTGGTAGAATAGCTTTTTCTATTGTTATAGTAACAACATTGTGGCAATTTGATTGGGCGAAGAAGACAGTGTACAGTCTTACACATAAACAGATCGAATTTCACGAGTTTATAGTAAACCGCTGCTTGTAGTATGTCGATGTGCCTTCGGTCGTCACACAACTTAAAAATGTCTGGTGATCGTTTTACTAAAGAACAACGCATCAATGCGAAATTTCCCGTTAAATTGGAAAAAAGAGGACTGAAGTGGTTCATACACTTAAGCGGGGGGGGGGGGGGAAAGGTTAATTCGTACAAAAAAGGCATGTTTTTGTGAATTTTTTCTGACGATATAATTACAATTTCTTTTTTAAAACCAATAGTACATTAAACTATGACATTCGAAGAATAGTGTATACAATTTTCACGGAGAAATACTAAAAAATACGGCAATGGCAGTAATTATTCGGGCGTGTCTCTTGGTGCTGAATCATCTGAAATAAAAAAATCAAAGTTCATTCGTTAGATAACAGTTTTCTACAGGTAACGCTGGGAGGGTTTTTCGAAATTTCTTACTTTTATACGATACTTTTATACGATATTGTCTTTTCTCTTTTTTCCTGCCCTGAAAACTTAATCGCAAAACAGGACAGATCAGTAGCTTACTTTTAGTTACTACGGGGTTGCGGGAACGGAGGATGTAGCAGAGTGGGGGAAGAGAGCATGCCACGAAATGATTTTTGCGCGTACAGGTACCGCCTCTAGACCCGAAGCGTAGCCAATTACTCAGCAATACTAATCCGTCGTCGTCACTATATAAGCGATCGCCGTAGAGCGATAACGTTCATTCGTCATTCGTATCCGGGACGCAGTAGAGTGCGCGATGTACAAGAATTTACTAAAAGTTTTAATTTTTCGATCTAAAAAATTAAATTATTAAGTCTCTATAAAAAGAGATTGATTTAACGTGGATAGATATTTTATACATAAACGTTTATAAAATGAAAAGATATTCGTACGCGTATTAGCTTTGTGTAAATGATTGTAACCCAAAAATTTGTTCAATAATAGATAGGGTAATGCAGTAACCGGACAGAAAGTTATTCTACATATAAGGGTAAGTCATGAGTACGAATATATTTAATCTTCTTATTTTACGTCGCCTTTTATTTTTATTACATTTTTGGTTTCTATATACGTAACATGTAGAAAACCTGTAGAAATCTTGTCGTACTGAACTACATAACTTTTGTATTTTCTGCGGTAACAATTTCGTCCTAATGTCCATAACTGTATTCCGAGCTATGGAAAGTAAGCAGTCTTTGTGCTAGTCGTTTGATTTTTGTCAAGTCGACTCAAAGTTAGACTGTTCGTTCATGCTAATACAGTGCCAAACAGGAATATTGGCATAACCCGGATCTTCATACAAAATTTTTTGTAAATCTGTAAAGGAAGTAATTCTCTGTTTAATCTTTTTGTAAAATCTCTAAAATTGAAGTATACCGTGAATCATGAAGTTTAAAAATGGTTATAATAAAGAAAAAGCATAAAATACACATAACGCTCCTGTACAATGAGTTTTGAAAAACATTGATCGATGAACCGTTGATCTCATAAAGTGGAAAATCATTCAGCAGAGTTTTCCTGTAACAATCTTTTTCTTTTAATTTTCGTCTCGTTCATCATTATCACAATTAGATAAATTTTGCTCATTAGATAAATATTCGAATTCACTAGCAGGAAAAAGGCCATTTCCTGAAAATACACATATTTTCATCTTTTTTGCTTAATGTTTCGGTTAAGCAGCGTACAATTATTTTTTACATAACAAACGATAATGTTTAGACTAGACTTGTCACGACTTCGAAATGATTCTCATTGTTTGTGCTTATGCTCGGAATAATTGTGCTTAGTAATTTCGTGGTCAATACCGTAATCTATTACATATGCATGAAAGTAGCGAATTAATTGATTTATCAATTAAAATTTTTAACAATAAATTATTTTTGGAGCTACGTAAGTCCTTTTCAAAGAAAGTAGGATTTACACTAATTGACTATTGACATGCGTAATAGAAATAAATAAAATTTATTACTAAATAAATAATATGCAATTTTCGGGCGATATCTTCTTCCCGCGTTCTAATTATATTTTCAATTATTTTGATTTTTCTAAGTGCACTCTTACGTATTCTTGTACATGCAACCCTTCCCTTATTCCAATTTCTGTTAATATTAGTTGATTTTCGAAGCTTTTATTTCATTCATTTTATTAGCTATCATTTTGTACCAAATTCAAGAATTTTCGTTGCCAGAAATTTAAGGTAAATGCATTTTATGATATTCAAGGAAACTTATTCTTGAATAAGACAAAACTTTGTAAATTCTGTACTATGGTGCTATAGTAAGTCCGTTATATTATTATCATTATTATTATTAACAAATTCCAATTATTCGTTATCTTTCCTAGTCATTATTTACTGCTACGATTCGGTCTTGATCTTCGGTATTTGTAACCGTTACTTAATATTCTCGATTTCGGGTCCTAGCTTCCTTAAATTGACGCTTGAGTCAAAGCGGTAGTTGCTGCCACCAGAAATAGTCGTTAAACTATTTCAATTAGTTCGACTCTCGTTCGTTATTTTCGAAACAAGGCGAACGATTGAATGGAATAGATTCAAAACTTGTCGCACCTTCCTAAAGCGCAACACTATTTTGAATTTTCAAACTGTCATATCCTTGATATTCTAATTCGTTAATATGACCGTAGGAGTAGCGTTAACTAACGTATTAATGCGATTGGTAAATAAACTCCATGTTTCAGCTTAGCTGCTATGGGCAGAAGAGTACTAGCGCGAGAAGGATTAAAGTTTTCTAGGAATAAATAAATAATTTCAATGTCTCGTAACTGGTAATTTATTCGATTTTATTTAGTTAGATATTTATTATCAAAATTCTGGTCTTGACTCTCTATATAGTTTATAAGACGAGGATAATTATCGTTATCCTAAACTATTGGCAATGCAGCCCTAGATCGCGTTCGGGTATAAGTGAGTTCGATGGATAAAACTAATTTCTGTTTGTTCTGTGTGTTGAGAATTGTGGAACTTTGAGTCAGAAATAATGTTATAGGAACATTAAATTTATACTGAGGATTAATATTAAAACAATGATATATTTATTTCATGGACAAAACGATACAGACATGCACGCGTTTCAGCACTTTTTTTTATACCCGACTGTTAACCGACTCTTAACTGACTTTTAACTGACTCTTAACCGACCGTTAACGGACTCTTAACAGATTGAACTGTTTACATTCCTTCGTTTTCGAGACGCTTCGGACACATATACTTCCACACACTGATATTCACATACAAGTATCTCTATTACGCGTTTAACCTAGTCCAGCACAGAAAATTATACATATCTCAACACTGTGGTTTCCTAATTTTAAGGTATTCCTAATTTTTCCAATTTTTTCTTATTCTCTTCTAATTTCGGGAATCGTTTAGTCAACGATTCCTTCTTGCTTTTGGCATCTCTTTTATATGACTCGCACTTCAGAAATATTGTTGTAGAGGACTTTTGTAGAGAATGTTTGATCGTGAAATGTATTAGACGAGATTGCTCGTTGTTGAAACTGTCGAATATATTTAAAATAATTCAACAAATATGTATGTAAACCATAATCGCTAAGACGTCCGTACAGATCGCTAATAAATATTCGATAGATAACTGGTTGATAACTCTAAATAATTAAATTCTTTTCGATTGCGTCCGTTTATTTATACTGGTCGGGGGAGAACCGGAAAATTCGAATTCTTCTACGTTTAACGGTTGCACGAAGTGGCGACATTGTTTTGCCCGGAGTTTATATGTTCTTACATTACTTGTAACCTAACGGTCTTGATACTCCGAGGCAAAACAGCAACAGGATTTAAATTGTTCTCTGACTCGTGTGCCGCTACATATCAAATGTACTTGAAATTATTCTAAGTATAGAATACAGGGTTAATTGTCGTTCGCTCAATGTTATTCGATATACTCGCTATAAGAATGCCCGATACTCGTATACTAGGTAATGCTTATATTCGCTCGATATTCACTTTCTGGAGAGCATGATCGTCTATTTATACTGGTCGAGGGAGTACCGTAAAGTTCGATTTTGACTCTGGTTGACGGTTGCGCGTAGCAGCGATATTGTTCTGTCCGGAGTTTGTTTATTATTACATTTCGTACATCGTAACGGTGATAATACTCCGAGGCAAAACAACAACATGAGTCACCCTCGATTCGAATCGTTCTTTAACTCATGTGACGCTACAGATATATTTTCTTTATTTATTTATTTAATTTGTACCTTACAATATGCCCATTCGGTAAATCTTTCTAACTTCATTGCTAATTAACATGGTACATGCCATGTATTTAAGTTTCTAAGTCTTAATTTGCCTTTAGTTTTATTTACAATATTTTATGAGTAAACAATTAGTAATATTTTTTGCATCAGGACGATTTTAAATGCGACTCTCTGTATAAATCATTCTGTATAGTTATGTAATTATTTCATTCGAACCAGTTGCAATTAATCGTAAATGATTCTCATATATAAAAGCACGATCACTGAAACAACAGATTACGTATAGGAGTTGTGTTGTTTTTACAAGAGATATCCTACCTTTTTCCATTGTTCGTTTGGATTTTCCATTCTTTTTCTTTTTTTTTATATATATATACTTTTCTTGGTAACTGGCATTACGATTGATACAGAACATACTTAATATTTATATAAGTTTTACAAGTTTATATTCTATAAGTTATGCGTGTCGCGCAAAGCATATGGAAAATCGCTGTAATTAATTATGAAAATTATAGCAGAAAATCTAAAGTTATAGAAGAAATCCTATTACATTTTTTATTAATTACTGTTGAGGTATTTTGAAAGTAAACTAATAGAGTACAAGTCTACCCAAAATTTTATTCTTTTATTTCTCACTAAATTTTGCAAGTAAGTAAGTGTCCCTTCAAGGAAAAATTTTTAAATAATAATGAAATTGACAGAATTCTGCTATTACAGTAAACAGTTAATTACACCGTCATAGAAGTTACAAAATTTATTAGTAGAAATGAAAAGACAGCAACGCAGTTGCTTAGAAGTGCTACAAAATATAAAACAAGAAAGAGCAGAGAGCAGTCTCATTGGCAAAGAGGATTCGCTAAAATAGTAGGTCTTGCGATAAACCGTACAATGTATCTTGCAGCGATATAAGCATTTGCAACATGCAACGCTACGACCTTAGATATCATTCACATCTCAACGTAAGCAAAAACGTATAGAGTTCATAAAGATACTTGTACAGTATACAATGTAGAAAACGTTAAAGAAATGCAATCCGTCTAATTGAACGGAATTGTAGAATATTCAGGAAGTTCCTAGCCAACAATCATCTACTATATTGTAATTTATCGTATATCGACATATGTTGGAGATACCTATAACAAATCTGAAGATATAGATATTGGTCATCATATCGTCGAAAACTCTATGCAGATTGGACAATGACACAGCAACGTTTTGAACTTGTGATATATTTATGTGATGGGAAATTTGAATAATTTGGCAGATTCGTAAATAATTATTAATAAAAAATAAAAGAAAAAAATTTGCGGTGTGAAGTTTGACACAATAACGGGAAAAAGATGAACAACGTGATTCGCTTAAAACGTGCAGAATTGTATACAGGTACATATATAAAAAGAAGAAAACTATAAAGATTCCAATCTTTCGTTTGTACACTCAAATCACATGATCGCGTGAATAGCACAGTTTTGTAACAACTTTACTCAAGGAAATGGACCCAATTATTTTTGTCAGATATGCGATGCAGCACATCAATTTTCTAATCACGAAGACGAGATCCTCCTTATTTCACAAACGAATACATTTGTATACTTCGAATGTAGAATCATGCTTTACCTGTAAGGAAATTATATCCAGAATTTTAACTTGTTTCTCTTAATATAAGGATTGTGCAATGTAATATAGCAACAATAATATAAAATAATATCAAGTTTCAATTTGGATAAACGAACAAGTGAAACATTTGCTTATGTAATATAAACAAAACTATACGCAGTGAGATCGCAATCGATGGAAAAGGTTGTAAGATGCATAAACTTCTTGAAGAGAATTAATGAGCATCTCAAAAATATTTGAAAATTGAAAATCTTATGAACTACTTTTCGATGAATATTCGGCACTTACTACAGACGTATTTGCAATTTCTTGTACAGAAAAATGCAATTCGCGTAACTTGACCTCCAGTTGCTAAACAGGAGCACAAAGTTTCACTGCTTTGACTGCAGGCAACGCACTCCGTCATTTCCTCTTTTATGTCGTTGTAGTCATCCTTGTACGAGTTAAAATGCTCCTCGTACCATTGAAAACTGGCTATAGTCACGGTGTAAGTGACAATACAATTAATACAACGTATCAGTGCGGTAGTACATTCCAACCGAACAGATGTATTGTCAACAATTACGTTTCTCATCAAAACACGGGTGTCGAGCCCACCCAAAATTTTCAAACCAACGTCACTGCACTCAAGACTGTAGATACATAATATGCAAAGAAAAACCTGAAAATACCTGAAGTCAAAAAGGTCTCGAGTGAAAACATATTTAGTGCTTGCACAGAAGACTGAAATTAATCATCGCTGTAAGAAAATTGCAACTGCTTATGAATGCATTTTCGACTTGGATTTGAAAATTCTGTAAGATGTTCTTGTTGACATTTGAGTCTATTGGGACAGCCATCTCATATAGACTGCCTTAAAATGTATGCAGTTTATTGTTCCGGATAACCTATCCTTGAAATGGGACTCCTGCCAAATTTTCAACTCAGGTAGTTTTGTGAAATTACTTAATCTATGTTGCACTGCACCACTGTAGTAAATTTGGATATCAAACATTTGATCTATATGAACGTCTGCCGAACTCCATGTATGTTTTTATTACCATCATATGATATTACTCCATATCATGAAATATATACATGCTGTAATAGGAATACTATCGAGATCTAATCTCTTCAAATGAGCGAGTGGCAAATGACGATGCGTATTGACAAGGTTGCTCGATGAAGATCAGTTAGGTACTGTATCCGCGGATTCCAAGGAATGAACCCCTAAGTAGGTGGAAAAAGAAGAGGAAACAGATAGAATACAAAGAGCTGATTAAGGTAAGGGAGGAAAGCTAAAAGTCCAAATAAGGAACAAAAAGGAACCAGCTGCTTCTGATGCTATAGTTCTCGGTCTTCTATGTTCCGAGCTAAAGGGACGTGTTAAACAATGCTTCAGAGAAAGTGCGGCAAGTGGGGAAAAGAAAGTTACGAACGACAACGCCCACAGCCAAACGGTGGAAATCCGTGTCTTCTACTAAGAAGATTATTATTACTAAATCTAAAATGCAACAACACATCCCGCCGATAAAAATAATTAGCAAAGATGAAACATACTACATAAACGAAGCTACAAATATATCAAAACCAAGCCAATCACTAAACGAAGAGCAGGAGTGCTCAGCTACAAACGAAATTGAGATGGAACCAATACAAAATAATGACCAGAATAAAACCAATAACGAACTAACCCACCGGGATGAAAGCTGGAAGGTGGCAAGTTACAATAAAAAACGCAAAATAATACCAAACACAAACGTTAGGAAAGCTATAGAAGCAAAAAAGCAACAATGGCTTCAAGAAATTACACTCCGAAACTCTTTCAGCGCACTGCCAGAAAAGAAAGAAACAAACCTAGCCGGAAAACCAATAACCCACATCGCCAAACCACCACCAATTTACATTGAAGCCCAAATAACAGACCCCCTCATTGAACTACTGAACAACACGGCAGGAAAAGAAAACTGCAGTATAAAACAATTAAAACAGGATCAGGTAAAAGTACAAACGAACACACCAGAAACTTTCAGAAAATTGGCAAAAGCACTAAAAGAAAAAAACGCCAGGTATCACACTTACCAGCTCAAAGCTGATAAAAGTTATAAAGCAGTAAAAAAATTCTACTTAATGTCCAAACTGGACAAATTGTGAATGTAAAGAATTAAATAAAAGAAAAGACAATTTCCGATGTCGCTCTTGCAGTATATTGTAGTATATTTGAGCATATTGTATTATATTTTGATGCATACTACCTCTTCGATTGCTTGTTTCTACCATTAATACAAGAGAATAGACTGAAAATGCTTACTGTGATCTCAACTTAAGAAAAGGGACACTTCTTTTGATGTATATGTGAAACGGGAACATGTATCAACCTGGATGATAACCTTCATTGTTAGATTGAAGTTTAGATTTAAAAATTTGTATTTCAAAATGTGGTAAGAAGAGGATAAAACAAAGTGCAATTTTCAGAAGAACATGTTAATTTTATCAGCGAATAGAATTGTTAGTAATACTGAAAATTACGTTTATTTTTACTGAAATTATTGAAATTGATACTAAGATCAGTGAAATTATTATTTTTCTAAAAATATTCAAGCCTTGAACTTTTTTTTCATGGGGAGAACCTCATGAACACTGTCGGGATAGTGTCAAACTTACCGACTAAAACCCCACGATAGTGTCACACGCTCAAGAAGACCACCGCTTAGAAACTACAGTATAAAAACCCTCCAAAATAAGCGCACGAATCAGTCTGTTAAAATGTTTTGACGTAGTCTCTTGTAATACTTTGAATCATTCTGTAACAATTTGAACCGTTACTCTGTTAGATCTGCATAATAAACTCTATTATCATATATAAAGGTCAATTTCTTCACTTTGGCCTACTTGACGCCTAATAGAGGTGTACCGGGACCTCTTTCGAAATTCAAGCTTTGAAATGCTCCGCATAATCTGAGTATTGGATACAGGAAATATCCGGGTAAATTTAATAAAAAATGTTTTCGCAGAAGGAAGTCAATTTCAAACAGTAAGTTAACTTGAGAGAATTAAATTATAAAGTTCTGGTAGAATAACATACTTTTGCATAAAAATAATAAAAAAATGAGTACGTCGAAACATTTTACAAAAAAAAACAAAGCACGAAGTGTTATAAAAAGTGAATGGAAAGTGAAGTGAAGTGAGTTTTATAACATATTTTAAATGCCGTGTGGCGTTAGCGAAGCGCGTTGGCGGCTCAGCGCCACGGGGCCGATGGGGCACATCGATGGGGCGGCTAGCTTCTTCAATTCTCTGTAGAAGTGGGAGGGTGTCCTGTCTCCCATTTTTTTACTTTCAAACAACCTCCGCACTCCTTTGCGGCAGCATAGTGCAAATGTGGCAACGATTCATGTACGGATTCTGGTCTGCTTTAGACTTCGTATATGCGTACATCGACGATCTCTTGATAGCCTCGGTAGACAAGCAACAACATCGCTATCACTTGCGAACCTTCGAACGTTTAAACGATTACGGTGTCGTAATTAACCCCACGAAATATGAATTTGGTTCGAGCGAAATCACATTTTTAGGATACACCGTAATCGCCGATAGAATTAAGCCGCTGGTCGAGCGTGTTAAAGCGATTGTGAACGTTCCAAAGCTCACGACTAAGCAACTGCGAAGGTACCCCGGTATGATTAACTTCTACCAAAATTTCACATCAGCGGCCCTAAAATCCTCCAACCACTCAACAATTTACTAAAAGATGCAAAAAGGGCAACGCGCCCATCGAGTGTTCGAAGCAGGCCGAAAACAGTTTCTGTGAGTTTAAACACTCCCTCGCTGACGCCACGATGTTAGTGTCACGTAGTGGACACAAAAAATCGCAAAATTGAGAGATCACCGGTGATCTCCTTTTGTCGCAGTTTGAACGTTTTACAAATAAGGCGAAGAATTGAACTTTAGTAATCAGCCCAAGCTCATTATCACAAATCTCGGACAATTTATAATCGGACAGGGACAGTGCCGCGTTCGTCATAAGAGAGTTGTACCATTATCGTGCCCTTAAATCGTAGCCAAAGTCGTCGCGAAACAGTTCAAGTGAGTCTTTTTCAAGTGAGTCCATCGATACGTGCGGTCCTAGACCATGCATTCCCTTATTCTATCGTGATAACTCTAATGGCTGAATTCAAGCTACAACCCTAGCCTTGTCCTTAGAGAGACGGCTAAATACTATATGTAGTGTGGTTCTTTGATGTCGGGTACTTTCCTCAGATATAGAATCTATACAGCACCCGGGCATCCCCAGAAGCCATCGGAGTTGGGATATGCCCAACTAGCGCATATGTACCAAGTACCTGTGTTACCTCGATTAGTTAGGCCTGCAGGGGCTTTCACTCTTCTCAGGTCGAACGGGGCCCTTTCCAAGCCCTTCCGTCTCCTCGGGACGGTATTCGGAGCAGGTGGGACGCTGCTCACCCGCCGAGGGCCATTCGGGGGAGCCAAGTCCCCCTTAAATCGGTCCTGTTGCCAGCGTTCGGCCATAACCACTGCCACCAGGAGTCCATACCCATAATTGGCCGAGTCGAGGTCTCGCTACACCCTCTGGGCTAACACTCGACCGCCCGTGGTACCATTCTTAGTCAATGGTGGGACTGTTCTTTGTGGGTGTACCGCCACGTCTCTGCTGCACGGCTATCCTGCCAACCGTCCTCGACAGACCCAGATGAGACTCACGTAAGCGGGAGTTGAGGAAATGTACCTCGGCGGTTCTCCCGACGGTCTCACCCTTCGTTTCAGGATTGCGGGTGCGCTACTACCCAAGGCTCCGCGGGGAGGACTTAGTCTTACGGTGTACATAGAAGACTCACGTAAGCAGGACGCTTGTCCCGACGGTCCTCCCTGGCTGCGGGAACGTGCGTTTGCCAGCCCCCATAGACTTGCATAAGCGAATCCTCCCTGCGGAGAGTAGATAGGGACAGAGGGAATCTCGTTAATCCATTCATGCGCGTCACTAATTAGATGACCAGGCATTTGGCTAGAGGCTGTGGAACCTCAAAAGAGACTCCATATTTCCGAGGTACCCACTCGTAGGGATTTGTTATTTAAAAATTGACAACAGTCAATAATTCTCAATATATACAATTTGCTCATTCATTAAAATGAATAATAATAAATGAATAAATATAAAATAATAAATTAAATAAATAAATAAATATAAGTTAAAATTATCAGCCGTCCGGGAATATGTTTCCCATTTCAATGGAGTTACGGAGCACGTTCATTATTATTGTTTTCATTTCGTTTTGGTTTAGCCCCAGCTCCAGTAGACTCTCTTTCGTTTTGGTGGTGATAGTACCTCTGCTACCAAGTACTATCGGCACGATCGAACCTTCTTTCAGGCCATACGTTGTCTTTAGGTACTCAAGACAGGGGAGGTACTTGTCAACCTTTTCTTGCCTTGCCTTGAGGAGGTAATCTCTATTCTCGTAGCGGACGGTAACGTCGACTACGAGAACCCTTTCCTCGTTTTTGACTACGAGGTCCGGCTTGAACAGATCACCTCCCATTCTGAGCGTAGGTTCAACAAATACTTCATTACTCTTCCGTAGACTCTCGGCAAGGGTCATTTTTGCTTCATCGTGCCGCTTCATGCTCAGGCCCTTGGTTTACTGGCACAGCCCGAGTATATGTCCAAGGGTCTCGAGCTGGGCACGACATTTTCTACAATTAACATCCACATTTTTGTCGGCCCGTGCCAATACTGTTCTTGTCCCAAAGGTGTTGGTCCTGAGTTTGAGGGCATCTATAAACCTTGATGGCCTGAGCAGTTTATAGTCCTCAAGCCACACATTTCCAGTTTTGTTTCTCGAGAAGTCAGAAACACCCTGTCCCTGACTTCTCAATTCAGCCCATTGCTTGGTGTGTCCTGCTTTTAATCTTTTGCGGGCTTTTTCTACATCCCCTATGGAGGCTGGCGAATTGATCCTCAGTGAGTTGGCCATTTTCTTAAGTTTTTCTTCGCATTTATCATCAACCAGGCTGGAGACCGCTGGGTCAATCGAATCTTTCATTTTAATTGCGCTCTTCAGGGTGTCAAGTTTAATAATGTGCTCGAATCTTGGCAACCCTAATCCGCCCCAGAATTTGGGGGCATAGAAAAATCCAGTGGCCGTTGAAGGCATAAGGTGGAAGATTGCCTTTATTTCCTGCCTGACTTAGAACGCAGTCGCTCGGCGGGCTTACGACAAGGTTGTAAATGTATCGGAGAAAGATATACTTCGTGATCAATTCGAGCTTCTGGCATGGCTTGAGAGAGAGCTTTCTAACTCTCCTCACCACACTCAGAAGCTCGGGAACGATCATGCCACAGTGAATGCCCTTCCAAGGCCCCATTTTGGCGCCTAAGTACCTGGAGGCCTCGTCCGGATAGCCTGTTGGGATGGTGTTCTCCCCAAGTTTGATTTTTGGTTCTTCAATGAACCAGGTACGCCTCTCTGCGACTATTTGGAAAGTCTGGCTTTTATCCCGTGAGATGGTCATACCGAAACCGTTCAGATACTCTTTGAGCATATCCACATGGCGTTGCGCTTCTCCGACATCAGCGCCGAGCAGCACTACGTCGTCAGCGAAAGCCAGGACAGGAATCTTTCTTGTCTCGCATATGTTAATGCCACTGGTTTGCTTCTCGATCAACTCCAGCAGTGACTCCAAGCACAGGTTGAATAGCTTAACTCCCCTGAGGATCGTAATCTCGACCCCCATATTATTTTTAGATTTAATTGTGGTCTTGCCCTCAGTATACATACGGTTAATCAAGTCCGTAATGGGGGTCGGTACGCCCTTCCTCCTCAGGCAGGAAACAATTGCCGAGTGAGGCACTGTGTCGAAGGCTTTCGAGATATCCACAATAGTGAATATTATCCACAATATAAATAATATAAATATAATCCACAATAGTCCAAGGCAGCGTTCAACAGTTCTATATTTATCTTGCATCCGCTCTCAGCGGTAAATCCTTTCTGCCTTGGATTCAACTCAATGCCCCTTCTTATCCTCCCGTCAATAATGAAGGAGAAAATACGGCCGATAATGGGGCCTATTGTTATAGGCCTCCAATTCTTGACCAGGCTGCATGATTTCTTTGCTTTCGGAATTATAGTTGTTCTATTCTCTTTCCATATAGGAGGAAAATAAGAACAATATAATAAGATGTTATACAATTTTGCTAGGATGGTAGGCAGGCCAGGCATCAGAAGGTGTTCCTTCTGAAAAAAGTCTGGTCCTGCTGCAGCCTTCATTCTTATCTTGCTTAATTTCTCCGCCACATCCTCAACAGCAATTGGCGGGAAGACATCACATAAGGACAGAGGCTCTACTTCCTGGGACGGGGGCTTCGACAGGTCCTGTCTGGCCCCATAGATCCTCATAGAGACTCTTCACTTCCACGGCATCAGGTGGATCCCTAGCCGGTTGGAGGAAGGCCTGATCGTTATTAACTACAGCATCAGCCAACCTCCTAGGATTTTCTATAAACAACTCCTGGCAACGTGCATAGGAGTATCGTTTCCTAGCATTTCTGTTCTTTTCATTTCTCTGGTGACCAATCCTTTTACTTCTTACAACGTTGCGATTACTTTCTAGACTTGCTCTCTTTCTATTCTTGTCATTAATTTCTTTGATAGCTCCATAGAGCGTGATTTTTAAAAATTCATTTATAGCGCTCTCAAGGGCTTCCCTATTTCCCTTGAGAGAGACCCAGATATTCATCAGTCGAATGTGGACCCACCTTAAAACAGGTGGCACCTCGACTTGCGTCATTATTGCTGACTCCAACTGGAGCCTCCATTGTTCATATTCTATGCCGCTGACTCCAGGCTCTTCGAAGCACGCATTGCCTGGATCAACGGGATCGCACCCTCCCTCTGTCACCTGAGTGGGCTCTTGAGAATTTGCTTCCTCACCAATCAGCCTCAGCTTCTTTCGCTGATATCTGATTTGCTCGATCGTCTTGCTGGTGAGGATCTCGCTGATCATTTTATTAGGGAATTTGTGATCCTTGTAAGTCTCACAAAGTTCCCTTAATAGAGTCAACTCCTCTAACGTCCATTTTTTCTCAGGGGGGTCCGTTCCCCTTCTTTTGTCGTTTCTTACGGCAGGGTGCGCATGCCGCTCGTGGGTAGACAGCCCTCTAAGCGTCCCAAAGCTCAGGTTCCGCATCTATATGAGCCACCAGATCCTTGACTTGTGCCTCTACAGTGAGGCAGGTGGCATCTGGCCCCATGAAGCTGCGGAAAGCCTTTCCCACAGTCTTTGCATCTCCATTGGATGCGGGCTGTCACATGATGTTGTTCCAGGTGCCGCCCTAAGTCTGATAGTGACAAAAAGAAAAGGTCAATTTCCCTTTTCTGGCAGACAGGACAGGCAACCTGGTCACCCACGAATGGTACCATTATATCAATCATGTCCGGGGATGAAGCCAGGTCGTCAACAGTGGTCCCCTCCAGAGCGGAAGAATCCGCCACGACGTCTCCGGGACCGAGAGACGCTGCGTCCGAGGCACTTTGTGTGTTTGTACTGTCCATTACCATGATATTTAGTATTTAGTATTTGTTACGACCGTTCGCGGAGAGACGTGATCGCGAGATAGCACGTCAACGAGAGTTGTAAATTCTCGCTACGATTATGTTAATCGACGCCGCGAAATAGTCGTTCCCCTGTTTCGTTTAGGATAACAGAGGTGGTTTAATGAATATAGCACTGTGTTAACACTAATAAATTAACGTTTATTTCAACAACTTATTAATTAGAAGGATATAAATGGAACAACAAAAGAAATGTAACTACGTAATGCGCGATATAAGATATGTATTGACTGTTTGGCTTCTCGAAACGTTCTGAACGCCTTTCGATTTTTTTCGTTTCTTCTGGAAGGCGACCCCCACTACGTTCGGATCACGCCACATTCTTTTACTGCGAGGTAAAATACGGGCCACGAGTCGACGTTTCTGGAAGTCGCCCTGCTTAATGAACCACGCGCTTGCCACTACAATGTTTGTTTGCCGGGCAGACGCGACGATCCGTCTGCGACATTATAGTGGCGCGATCGATAGTTAAGAATATGATCTATGGCAAGCCGCATGGCGTAACAGTATTTTATTCCAATCAATCCAAATCGTCAGCCTTGGTATTTCCAGGTTGTGCCAAATCAATCGAGGAACAAGTTCCTTTAAAAGGGGATAATTCCCATTTTTCACGGTGAAAATCACCCGCCGTTTTTTTGAATTTCTTTACGTTGATATTCAGAGCACTGGGCAGAAATCACATTGCGTCAACACCCTTGGTGGCCATCGCAAGGCTAAATACTACAGTAGTCATAACTCATAAATTCGAATTCAATGCTTCACCATAATTTTATTTCCGTTCGCAGTGTCTCCAAGTTCCGGAATCAGTGCGTCGATGATCGTCCAATGTTCAAACTCTATACGTACAGGGGAAATCTTCACGCTATCATACCGCAGCAACATAGTTCGACCGTGAACCGACTCCTCTCATTTCGTTAAATAAAAGGGCGGCGGTCCACTAGAAGAGATGAGTTACTCGGCAATAAGGTCAAAAATCGCTCATAGCATCTAAGACCATACTTTCAAACCTTCCCTACCGCCGCGTATAGCCAAGAGGAAGCTGCTTCTATAATCTGTTACTAAAATACGTCTTATCCTCGACAATATTTCCCATCCACCAAAAATTCACAGAACACCGCTGTTGCAAATATAATATTATAAAGGTACTTCGGGGCAGCCGACTGTATCAAAATTCTACAGTAATTTTTCCATACTTCCAGATTTTTTCCCGACACGCGATTTGGTGAGTAGATAGCTACAACTGTATAAAACTAACTACAATAATTTTAAACCATGAGAAAATTTCCGAAATACCAAAAATCTGCAATGAAACGGCTCCACCGCGGTGGAACCCACTACGAGCAGACTCTATCTCTGTCAACAAACAAGAGGTCCATATGGTGGCAACCTCTTCCCAAAGCTGCGAGTGGACATCGAACATTGCGCCTGGAGACATACCGAACCGTACAATAACATGGCGTATCGAGAACCAAACTTCGCAAGCCGCCATTTTGTTGAGAATTTTCGTTTAGAAAATTACTCCCATTCCGACTTATTCCATGTTATTAACTCACTTGATTAAAATAACCCCACTTTTCCAATCTTAAACAATATTTACATGCGTTAAACATAGTCAACACATTCGAATTATCCCTGAATATAGTGATAACTCAGACAGTATTCGGAGGTCACTGTTGATAATATGAGGATATCATCAAATCAAACATACACAACTTTATACGCTTAGCTCCGTACTAATAATAACCGAAGGAGCGGTAAGCAAATAACATGACAAGTAAATAAAATTACTTACACTCAACAGTGCAACTTATCTCAGTCGACCGCAATTGCCAATGTTTAGCCAATAGATTAACTTAATATTAATTTAGCTCACTTTAACTTTAATTAAAATCCATTAAACGCTTACTCACTGAATAACATTAATTGTTATATCGATTTTAGCCCCGCTACGTCTTCCAATTTAGCCTGTGACTTCTCGCATCCGTTAAACCCTCTCATCTTATTCAAGTCAACAATAAACTAAAATCACTGTACGTACCCACGACACCCTAATTCATCTCAGATGGGAATTATCCATCACTATCTAGCTCGTTAAAAATTGATATTTCTCATGTTTCCTTTAAACTAATTCCACCCACGATATGACACATCCTAACCAACTACTATTACAACTAGCCTTATGCTCCCGAGCGGGAGCTCGCGGCAAACACGTCCGCAAGCAACGACGTCTCGAGTCGAACTCCAGTTTTGCTGCTAATTAAACTCGGTTGTCTGATTTCTAAGATTTTATGTGTTTTACACGATACGTCGATCTGCATATTTTTCCTAATGATAATATAATGATTTTCAGTCTGTAAGGGTACGAACGTCAATTCTTCCAGCTTGAATAGAGCAGTTTGGCAGGTTTTGACTGTCTGTTGATTATTAGTTAATTCGATTCTACATTCAGGTGAACTGATTCTATTGTGACTTGGTTGAGTTCCCTTACAAATGTCCATCATTGCCATTCGTTTATATTTGTTTAAGTAGTGGCTATCGACAAAGGTGTATCGTTCTAAGTTGATTAGTATCAGTTTCTACTACAGGTACGATAAATACAGAGTTTTGCTTGAAAGGTATCGGATAAATTTTTGTTATTTTCCATTCGTTGTCTTCTGAAAGCGGTACAGTTATCGTATATATAAGTTTGTTATCATTTGTCCATAATTTTAGTTTACTTAGATCTAGAATTAGTAGAAAGTCTTGAACTGAAAGATCGATATGATTACTCATAAAGTTTTGTTTCGTTATTTGGTTGAGTATTGTTAAGAATTGTTTAGGTTCCATAATTTGCGGGTTTATGATTCCTTGTTTTCCTGATACGATAGTGTTAAAAATTTCGTCGATGTTAATATGGAGCTCCGATGTGGTAGATTCAGTCTGAATTAGTAAAGAGATCAATATTTCGTTTTTCTCGTTATGATTTTCAATCTTGCGTATGACATTGCTAACGTTTTCGAGTTGATCCGTCTTAACATAGTCTAGCACGCGTTTGATAAATGCGATTTGATTACTAAGGATCGTTTTTATTCTATTGTTGGAGTCAAATAATGTATCAATATTTTCGTTGATGAGTTCTAGATCTTTTTCGAGGAGAGTTCCGAATAGAGTTTTAGATACTGAGCCTATGACGTTGAGCAGTCCGCGTTTGCTTCTATGATGTAATAACAATTTTAAGTTGATGCGTTAGGTTTTCGAGATTTCTATACTTGATTTTTAGATTGTTTATCTCTGATATGTAAGCGCAAGGTGGTTTGCATTAACGGTTTATTAGCTCAATGTTGTAATTTATTGGTTTGATCGATTGGGTCATTATGGTCCACTATAAGAGTGATATCTACTTGTTCATTATACAGATAGCAATCGTCGATATGTTCTAAGAAAACGTTGGCATAACTTAGTGGTCTTACCACTAGATTGCTTTGAATGTATTCGAGAGTTAGAATTATCCATATTATGGTCGCCTTCATGAAAAATAAGGTTTAATCTGTTACCGTGGATTCTTTGCGTTTAATCATTGCAATATTCAATAAGCTAAGTAGGTGGATTGGACGAGAGGATGTCTGCCGGTCCTAGCTATTCGTAGTCTAGTTTGTTGGTTTTGTCATCGTTATGTACCCATACTTTACTTGGAATATCGTTTGTGTTTTAATGACTTTTCATATCTAATCTCTCCGATATTGCTTTTTGTTTGATCCAGTGATTTGTTTTGCTTTGACTATATAGGCGTTATATCGATTTTTCCAGAGGTTAAATAATTGTTCTTTAGTTAGAGTGGGGGTGTTTGATATTGGGGATGGCATGTTAGCTTGTCGTCCAAATGTCAGTTCGAAAGGGGTGTGTATCCGGTTATTTCGTGTACAGAAGTATTATATCCCATACATATTAGTTTTAGGTTTTCGTCCCAGTCGTTTTGTCGGTCGATCGTGCAAGTTCGAATAAGGTCTTTTATCACAGCATGTGTTCGTTCGTGGGATCCGTTAAATTGCGGGTGGAAGAAAGTAGCTTTTATGTGTCAAACCTTCAAAGCCTTTTCAAATATATCCATCAGTGTACACACGAAATTTCGTCCCATATCCGTGAAGATACTTTTAGGTGCGGAAAATATGTACACATAGTGATTCGATAGTTCGTTGATGATCGAGTTGGCTGTTTGGTCTTTTAAAAGAATGAGAACGTAGTATTTGGTCAATTAGTTTTGAATAAACAGGATAAATTGATTACCTCGTTTGGTTTTTGTGAGAGGTCTGAATATATGCATTGCGATTTTGTCATTAGGGTTAACGAGTGTGTCAGTTATTAAGGGTTGCTCTTTTGCTCTGATACGGTTCAATTTCTCTCGTTGGCAAGTTTAGCAGTTTTCTATTAATTCTGTGACGCGTTGTTCTAGATTTGTCCAGTGATGGTGCTCTTGTATTCGTTTCACGGTGCGGTGTGTACCTAAGTGTCCTACGATTTCGTTATGGTTTTCGCTTAGTATTATTTGTTTCTGTTTATTATCGTAGTCTACTGGCGGATCTTGTCCAAATATTAGTTTAATTTGAGGGAATCTCGTTGTCAAGAATCTTAACATAGGTCGAATGTTTACTTTTTCTAACGTGCTGAAACTATTGTCGTTTATTCCTATTTGTAAGAATTCAGTTTGGCATTTAGTAAAGTGTTTAGTTTACTTATATAACCAGTGCTGTTCGTTAAAGTCTCCTAGTTCGGCTTGTAATTTGTTTAAAGCGTGGTCTGTTAGGTTTTTGAGTTATTGGAGCTCGGGTTGTATTAGTTTTCCAGTCGATATGGTCATCATAATAGTCTGGGTTTTCTAGATCGAATGATACGGATTGAATATCTTCATTGGAGAGATTAACATTTTTTAAGCATTTTAAAGCTTGATGATCACTTTGAATCTTAAATTTTCTACCAAGTAGGTATTGCCTTAGTCTTTTGATTGAACATATTGTTGCTAGTAACTCTTTCTCGGTTGTAAAATAGTTTTTCTCAGTAGGGTTCAAGGTTCGAGATATGTTACAGCATGGATGCCCATTTGGATGGGAGAGTATTGCTCCTAATCCTTCCTTACTTGCGTGTGTTATTAATGTAAATGTTTTCTCAAAGTCTGGGTATTGTAGTACCGGAGCATCACAGAGTTATTGTTTCAATGTGTCAAATGCTGTTATTTATCAGTCCAGTGGAATGGAGTGTCTTTCTTTGTGAGATCTGTCAGTGGTTTCGCGAATTTATAAAAGTCGTGTATAAATTTTCTGTAGTATCCAACGAGTCCTAAGAATGGTTTTATTTAAGTCGCGGTTTTTGGTATTTTAAAAGCTTTCACGGCCTGAATCTCCTTCCTTTGTTACTACGTGACCTAGATATTCTAAAATTCGCATTTGTCCGGTCGTATCTTTAATCCTAAATTTTGTAATCTTTCTGATACAATAGCTAGATTTCGGTTATGTTCTTGGATGGTGCTTCAGAATATTATGATGTCTAAGTATACGAAACAGTTATGTCCTACTAATTCCGGTAGCGCGGTATCCATCGTGCGTTGGAACGTTGCCGGTGCGTTTTTGAGTGCGAAGGGAATGCGATTGTATATATTTTTTATTATTTAATTTGTATTTTACAATTTGTCCAGCTAGGCATTTGGTCAATTTTTCTAACCTAATTGCTAAATAACACGTGGATGGCTATCCCCAGCGGGATACCATCTTCGAGCTTAACTTCTTTAGTGTGGTCTGTGGGGTGTTTTCTTTTTAGTCTTCTTTCTGCGTATTTTTCTGCGTACCTGCCGATTTCTTCTTTGACCGTTGGTATTTTAACCTCTTTACGTATATCCTCGTTTCTGACATACCATGGGGTGTTGACTATTGTTCGCAGTATCTGCGATATCTCAGCAATAAACTCTAATTTATTTATGTGGACCATTGTTGCTCTCCCCGATAGTGGTACTCCGTACGTCCAAATTGATTTTATTATTGTTTTGTAGATTTTTAATTTATTTCCTATGGTGAATTTAGAGTTTCGACTAGTTAGCCAGTACATCTCCCTTCTTTATATCCGTATTTTATCTATAATTGATTTAATGTGTTGTTTCCATGTAAGTTGTGTGTCTAAGTGAAGTCCTAGGTATTTAGTTTGCTTTGTTTGAGTTATGTGCGCGTCATTCAATTGAATATTTGGTGGTTTCCGTTTTCTTAGTGTAAATTTAATATGGTTGTATTTACTGAGGTTTGCTTTTATTTGTTTATCTTGTAGTCATTTTTCTATTTTTTGTGATGTGCTCTTGTAGCAATGTGACTGTTATTTCTGGATTAGTGTGCCTAACTAGTACAGCCGTGTCGTCCGCGAATGTGAGTATTTTGCTGTTGGTAGTTGTTGGTATGTCGCACGTGTATAGTGTATATAATATTGGTCCTAAGACGCTTCCTTGCGGTACCCCTGCCTTGATGCTCTTATTTCACAACATACATCCTTTATTTTTACTACAAAGATTCTGTTGCGTAAATATGACTTGAGTGAGTGGTGGATTTGTTGCGGGAAGTGTTATGATTGTTTGTAAGTGGTATTCATGGTTCACTTTATCAAATGCTTTCTCAATGTCCATAAAGAGAGCTAAACAGTATTGTTTCTTCTCTATTGCTAGTAAAATTTCGTTGATGAGTCTGTGAATTTCCTCTGTCGTGGAGTGCCTGATTTTGAACCCAAATTAGTGATCTGGTATTAACATTCCTTTCTCTATTGCTGGGTGGTTTCCATTACAGTTATAGCATTTTACTTCGTTTATCTTTCCTATGTATGGGCAGTTTGTTGTTAGGTGGTTTTCTGCACATTTGACACACGCCGGGTTTCTGTTGCAGTAGTTTTTTGTGTGTCTGTATTGTTGGCACCGTATGCATTGCGGTATGTCCTTTTATAACGAAATGGTTCAATTGTTACTATTGTGTTTATGATCTTTTTAATGTCAAAGATTTCTTTGTTATTAGCTTTGGGTTCAAGTTCTATTAGAAACAGTGGCAATGGCTGTTTCGTATCATATCTGTTTATATTATTTATTGTTCTTGCTTGGTGTCTGATTTTTGCTAATTTTGTTAATTGATGTAGATTTGGGGTTGATAATTAATCGATTTACACAGATTGGATTTTTCTCTCTATATTTGTCCGCCTCGTACAACACGTCTTATTATCTTTTTTGTTATTATTGCTTTTGCTTGGTGTCTGATTTTTGCCAATTTTGTTAATTGATGTAGGTTTAGGGTTGATAATTAATCGATTCACACAGATTAGATTTTTCTCTCTATACTTCTCCGCCTCGTACAAGACGTCTTAACACACAAGATACAATTAGTCAATTAACACGTGGTTGACTTCTAAGACAAAAGAGCGTCGTTAGATGTCGTACTAACTTAGCTTGTAGTAACTAGCGATCATGCGAACTTAACTTTTCTCGACACTCCCCTTTGATCGTAGTTTCTACAAGCCCCATAGCTTTGGTAAAATACTGAGTCTTAACTCTATTTAAGCCTTTGGTGAGAATGTCAGCAACATCCTTAGGACTAGGCGCGTAGGAATTTAAGGCGCGTAACGATTCTTCGTTTGAATTAGCCATCGTTTTACGAAACAGAGATTATATTTACGTGAATATACAAGATTTTACAAAATATTATGAATATTGAGTTTAATGAATGATAAGATTAACAAACGATAAGTTTAACTAATGATTAGATTAAAGAATAATAAGTTTAACGAATAATAAGAGTAACGAATAATATGTTTTACGAATAATAAATTTAACGAATAATGAATTTAATTAACGCTATTAGCAATGTTCCTGGGTTCAAACGAATCCACGGTCAACGGGATAACTCTTTACTATGCGTAGAATAATTTCAAACGCAAAAAAATACGATTCCTGAGACACTCGGTAAATTGATCGATGTATCACTTTCCAAGGCGATCACACGAATGAATATCTGATGAAAATCTTTTTCGCTGTACGACTGCATTTGTTTGTTATATGCTCGCTGGAGGCATCGAGAAGGTTCCAATCGCCGTTGCTAGGCAGTTTCTGCCAAGAGTTTGTTGTATACTCTTTGGAAGCATCGAGAAAGATCCAAACGCCATTGCTAGGCAGTTTCTATCTGGAGTTTGATTCCTAATACAACGTGTGTCCCATTATATCGACATCTCCAAAGTACAATTCTATGTGATTTCTAGGGAGAACAATACAACCGATCCACACCTTCGTCAGGCAAAACGTATATCCCGTGACCGCGGCTACGTTCGGCGACCAGTTGTCACCTCGAACCCACTTTCGCTATCACAAATATCGAACAATTACAAATGACAACAATTGCTTAATTACAGCTATGATAACATCTAGGCTAAAGCATTAGGAGACTTTCCCAAAATTGCAAAGGGACGGCTCCGGTTTTCCTTTCATCTCCGACATGTATAATCTAATATTCCCTTCGACACGCAGTTCTTAACACAAAAATAACGTACTTGCACATGCTTAGAACTTTCAGCAACTACTTCATCTTTGGGCCATGAAATAGCCCCGATGTTATTACAAAAAATCTTGCAAGAATGACAGTTGACCTAACTCCCTCAGCAGTAAGGAAATCCACACAGTTTCCCTTGCTGCTTCTTGCATCGCCACAAACTCCGCTTCGCACGTCGATTGAGCTATAATTGGTTGTTTCTTGGACAGCCAATATATTGCACCACCAGCAAGTATGAAGACATACCCGCCCCTAGATTTCCTATCTACCGTACAGCCCGCAAAGTCCGAGTCACAAAACACCTTCAAAGGTTGTCCTATCCTTTGGTATACTAGCTTCAAGTCTTTGGTTTTTAGCAGGTACTTAAAAATCCGCCTCACTGCTTTCCAATCGGATACAGTCGGATTTGCGCATCTTTGGCTTAATTTCCCTATTACACACGCGACAGCAGGACGACTCACACTTGCGACATACATTATATGCCGCACAGCTTGTTCGTACAACTTATTATCGAAGGGCTCATCACACTCAATGTCAAAACCGGCTTCACATTCCTTAGCTAGCGGTGTTGACACTCCAACCTCATGAGCAATGTCAAACAGATCCAGTGTTACGTCGGGCGACTCTCTACCTGGACCAGGTCATACACCGCGGGCCAGACGGACACCAGATGTCCGCTCATCCTTACGGCGTACCCTCAATAGCCTCAAGGACCCGTCATAAATCCGAGTAATTTGCTAGCTAAGGTCCTTCAGAACCAACAAATGTCTTTTTCTAAATCACTTTCTAAAGACGATTGTCTACCGCGGCTTGACAAGGGAAACTTCCTAATGCTTCCTAAGGGAAGGGATGCTTCCTAATAACAACTTTCTATCGAGGGCAGCTAAGAGCCTTCCTAGTCCACCAACCTCCGTTTATCCAATCAGAAGCAATGCATACTGCCCTCACTTTCCTGACCAAAAATGTCATGAACAAACCCGATGGTCCCGTGCGCTAGACACACCCATCACTAGCTTTCCTACGACACAGTATCGTCACTGTAACTTACTGCTCCGACGACCTCAGGAGAGTCAAGTCAAACTTCTTCTGCGACATCAGGAGGGTCAAGTCAACTACTCAGTTTAAATCTAACGCCTAAAGTTACGTACGTAATTCACGTAACCTATCTAAGTCGGTTCTCAGTATTGTCGAATATCCATCTCCTCTACTAAGTTTACTATAGTGCTACGTCCACTAACACACTAAATTCAATTATAAGAGCCCTGCTCTAGCGTGCATATCTATCTTATCTTCGTGCGATAAGTTGTTACCTGCTCAACAGTGTAATCTAAGTGTTGGAAATATATAACATATAATTCTGTGAATCACAGTGTTATACAAACTGAATCAGCTTTATTATCTCAAAGGAAATCAGGGGATCGATCAATTCGTGGTGTCGACTACTATAATCGTAATGGGAATTTACGACTCCCGCTGACATCTCTCCTCGCGATTGCGTCTCCCCGCGATTGGTCGAAACTACATCCAGCATTTGACCTATCTGTACGGATTGATCAAATACGACAGTGGTACTGTTTGGCTTACTCAGGTGGATGGATAGAAATTGAGTATTTGTGCCCAGCATCCTAACGTCTAATTTCTCATTAATTCTAGTTTTGAACACTTCAATCCTATGCTTCGTTCTAAACATAAGAATGTCATCCACATACACAGCTACAATCAGATCTTTGGACGCATTCACATACACACACGGATCACTCATACGTGGATTCAGACTCATTCCTTTCAAAATACTATTTATGTATTTAAACCACATTCTACCGGCTTGCTTCAGTCCATATAGGTTCCTTTTGAGTTTGTACACATATTGAGTCCTGTCTTTCTCTGGAACTTTAAAAAATTCTGGCTGCTCCATGTATATATCTTTATCCAGAAGACTGTTGAGATATGCACACTCCACATCGATATGCTCATAAACCCACACATTCTCTGTACACAGAGCAAGCAGAATTCTTAGAATTCTGCGTTTTACTATTGGACTGAATGTTTCTGAGTAATCTACTCCAGGTCTCTATCACGTATACGCGTATAGACACGGATGCTTTTGGGAAGGTATTCGTTGTAGAGTTAGTAATTTGAGCGCACCGGCGTGTAAGAATCGTTATTAAGCTTCGTTGGATGTGATGTGGCACTCGCGTTGCGTGACAACGCGAGATACGAGAAATACGTGATTTTCTTTAATATCGAGACGCGCACGCGGATAGATGGACGCCATTATCGCAACGATAGTGACAGGACGTGCGCGTGGAGCCGAACGAGGCGCAGGCGAGGTGGTTTACCGCGTCGATGTGTGGCGTTGCCACCTTACGGGCAGCACACTTGACTATGTACGGCCGGCTCGACTTAAGTTCCTAGTAGGAAGAAACAAAGTCGGGTCGGCCAGAGTTCTAATTTTTATATATCGTCGGTATTTATGTTATTTATTTTGTTCATTTCGCCACTCGAGCCGAACTTCCGTGGAGAATGAATAAATGAATGAGAGTAAATGAGTACGAAGGGTGCTGCGCACGTGGAGGTTTTTATTTGAGTCGTGCGATGTGGTGTAGGTGGGGTATGTAGGTATATGCATTCCTACTTATATCATTTATTTATTAACTAGGTGCTACTGGCTCGTTATGTATTATTTATTTAATATTTATTTATTTATTTATTTATTTATTTATTTATTTATTTATTCGTAAATACGACCCAGTTTAATCAATGGCTTTTGTTGACGACTTGGCGAGTTCTTTTGGTTTACGATTGGTTACATTCGGACGGTTTTTGGCTAGGCTGACGACGACTATGGCGATGTCCACCGTACTGATAATTATTGTAATATGGATAAGGTTAATATAGGAAATAAAAGTACGGCGCAGGGGGTTTCGGAGCCTCCAGGCCCCGTCGGGATTGCGGGTGGTTTTCCAGACCCGACCCGACAGTCATTTGGCTACTGGAAGAACGGAGGGGTGGAACCCCAGGCACCCCCTCGGACGGTAATAGCGACTGAGGCCAAGGCGAATGGTAGGAGGTTGGCAGGTAGTATAGAAAAACCGAGGGTGGTGTCCGTTTTACACGAATTCTATTTGAAGATATCAAAAGATCACGACGTGACGTAAGAGAGAATGTAAATTAGTAAGCTAATTAGTAGCAATTTCAGTAGTAGTAGTAGTAATTTCAGTAAAAATATCAAAGAGGACTCGTATATTGTACTGGGAGGTATGAGTGGATCTGTCAAAGTCATGTCTTTTAGTCCAATAGAGAAAGAACCATTTAAACAAGAACCTCAATGTGGTAGTTTATTTATTCACTATGAATCTGTTCTCAAGATAAATAATTTATCTTCAGAAACTTGTGTCATCGCATATGTTAAGTATGCGCAGGGAACAAAATTCACAAAAAATCACAGTCTACTCGATAATCGATATCATCAAATATTTTTGGCATTTCGAAAGAAATTCTCGGTCAAACGTCTTCAAGTTCTCATACGTGATATACATGTAAAAGATGTCCTAGGACAGATAGATATATCACTGGTTCTGCAGTATTCTATGTAAACTTCTGCTTCCTACATAGACATGTCTTAATACGTTGTAACATATATTATAGGATGAACTGAAAGGATTGATAATTGTAGAATTTAAGAATGTATATACGGATTGGGTGAAACAAGTAGCCTATTATGGAAGTTTAAGAGCTTTCATGTTCAGCAGTAGATGTTGTAATTGTTCTTTATTATTTAGTGATCTTACAGAAGCAAGGATTCAATACAAATTCAAAGTTAACATGGGAATATCTTGCTTCACCTTTTGCGACGGTATTTTAGCATAAACTTTTCCTCGCTTATTGACGTATATGTATGTTGTAAGTACATCGTACCTTTTAAAAATATATCTACTTAGAGGGTCAGTTATTAATAACCAGTAGACCAGATTGCATAGTGCGGGTTTGGAATCCTTTCGTGACTAGAAGAGCAAATAGTACATTCCAAGGTTATCGTGCACCTATTTGTGCCTTAGTTGTGCAAGATGCTGGTAAACGCGTGTACTCTCTTTCGAAAGATAGATGTATCGAAGTGTGGGATGTATTAACTCAATCTTGTATTCAGGTTTTAATAATAAGATATCTCATTAGAAGATACTTTTCTCAAGTAATATTTCACCTAAAGAAATAAAAAAGCATTAATTAAAAATAGCAATATAAAATCTATGTATAATTAGAATTTAAGTCAAGTTATTTTATACAGACATACAATTGGGTGAACAGCGAATTTGGTGAACGTACATCAATGACAGTGGTGTACAATACATTGAATCGTAAAATGATCATTGCTAGCTCAATGATCGCAGCGATTCTTTGCGATCCTAAAGTCAACAAAGAAATATCTGATGGTTTTACACAAAGAAAATCTATCAGCCGCGTTTTATATAACCATCTCTACAATGTGGTAATTTATACGCTTTGTATAATTTTTATTCTCTACATCTACAGAAATGAAAATATTCTACGAAATCTTTTAAAAACTTAGGTAGTTACGGCAGGATTAGATTCTTGTATAATGCCAACGCCCATGCCGCGCTGAGTGCACTCGTTCCCGTCAGATCATGAAAGTTAAGCAGCGCCGAGCATGGATAGTACTTGGATGAGTGTCGTCTGGGAACTCCGTGTGACGTTGGCGAAGCCGGTGAGGTTCGGGCTTGGGCGCTTGGGCCTCGGGGCCGCCAAGCAGTCCGGAAGGGGAACCGGGTTGTCTGGCACGGCGGCTCCGGGGACGAGGCGCGGTGTGACATAGCCATATACCGCTCCATCAGCGGTAGTATCGAGCACGAGGGGCGGGGGGCGGTGTGTTTCTCGCACCGGTTCTCGGGCCTCTCTCGATCGCAGCCGGGACGGTCTTCGAGGAGGTTTTAGTTGGTTGGAGTCCGACACTACCACGCCGCTTTCTCCAGAAGCGGCCTGGCGTTCGTGCGGATTTCCTCCATGTAAATATAAAAAAGAAATATTCTCTATAATAATTTGGGATCCATGGCTTGGAAATCGTTTACTCTTAGTAACGCTCGCACACAGTAGATTATTATATGGTGAATTTCATGACATTGAAATTGCTGCTGCTTGTTTCGATGAATCTGAACAATTACTAGTAACAGGCGCTCGTGATGGTACATTGAAAGTTTGGAATTTTAATACTGGTACTTGTTTGCGGAACATTGCTCTTGAAACTCAGTGGTACGCACTTACCTATTTCGTTATCTTCTATTACATATCAAGATTAAAAACAACATTTTTAATAATTGTCAAATTCTGTTGATAATATTCGCAAATATATTTCCTATAAATTCGTTTGATTATGTAGAATGAAACAACCAGTTTAGTTTGGCTGGAAAATCGAATCTTATGTAGTAGTTGGAATCGTCAAGTCGTAGAATTTGCAACTTCTGGCGCATATGTATATAAAAAGAATTGGGGAACGATACAGATGCTACGGCAACTTTTAATGGAGAGATAATACTTTGGAGATTAGAAACGGGTCAACCGTATCGAAAATATAAAGTTAACGATCCAATGTCAAGGTAAGATCTAGAATAATATGAGAAATGTTGAAATAATATAAAAATTACACTTCTCGAAATAACGTGCTCTAATAAACAATGTTGACTAATCAGTGTTATATAAATTTAGGATAAGATACCACGAAGATGAAATAACGTATAAAATAAAAAAATCTGAACAAGTTACAAAATCTGAACAAGAAAGAATTCATTTCGAAACAGAGGTATTCCATGGTATTGCAACTGTACTTTTCTAAAACAAATCTGAATCATAATGATAAATGTTTATAGGCAATATCCTACGGCTTCTAAACAGCAAGAATCCGCATTGAATATTGCATGAATTGTTGCTGTTCGAGCTACGTTATTTTTAAATGTTCGGCCGGTTAGGCCTGATGTTGGAGCATTGTTAGTTTCTCTTAATTCAGGATATGTACAATTGTGGTCTCATCACCCTGCTAATGGATTTCTACAAGCTTTTACAGTTATGCATTCTATACGTGATTGTGCATTAGCATTAGCAACTGATCCTAAAACTCATTTTCTTGTAACGGGTAAAAAAGGAGTGCATTTAATTTCTACAACATTACTTATTTATTGTAAGATTACTTTTTGTATGTGACGTGATACTTCATTGCGACAAAATATTTAAAATGGAAGAAAAGATAAAGCCAGAAAATATGATTGGAGAGTAAATCCGTTCAAAAAAATTTAGGACACAATGCCGGATACATTAAAGTTTGGTATCTCGCGAATTATTACATAATAGTGATAATAAGTCAAATCTAATAAAATTTACTTCTCATTAAAAAGTTCAGTCGTACCAGAACAATTATTTATTAATTACTTTATTTATTAATTCTTAAAAAGACACATATAAATAAGAAAAGATGGTAAAATTTTATTAGTACAATTGTTGAGAATTGTGGATATTTGAAGCCGAAATAATGTTATAAGAACACTAAATTTACACTGAGGATTCATATTAAAATAGTAATATATTTATTTCATGGACGATTCCTTATATATTCATCGATACTCACTTGCACACGTCTCAGCACTTTCTTCCACACCCGACTGTTAACCGACTGACTAGTTTACAGTCATCTGTTTTCGAGACGCCGCGCACACACCGACACTCACATACAAGCATCTTTACTACGCATTTAACCCAGTCCAGCACAGAAATTTATACATATCTCAACAATAATAAAAATAATATATGCTTATGATCATTCTAAAATATAAAAAGTGTAGTCTGACGTTCATTGATACATTCAGAACACATACATATTTTAATGATAGTTACAATGTAACATCATTTCCATATTACATGCAAGGTATGACAGCTCTAAGGCACAATATGAAATCAGCAACGTTCAGTTTAATAAATTATACCTTTTATTCGTGTTCCATCATGGAATAACGCGGTGGTGTTTCCCATATTGCACTGGACGTGCGTTGTAAACTACTCCTATCTATATTTTGAAACATTTCAGTTAAATCTGGTGTGCACTTTCTGCTATCAAAGAATTTATAGACTGCTTTCTCCGGAATGTATCGTTGCATTGCAAGTTGATTTTCACATATGTGCGCTAAAATTGATAAAAATTCGGGTGCTCTATGCGTTCTAATATTTATTAACCCATTAAGTAAAATAATACTTACATTGTGTCCAATGTGGAATTGTATGCTTTGGTCTCGATTCATCATGTGATTCATCGCCGTCAGGTTCACTATCCAAATCGTAAGTGGTTCGACCATGCTGGAGCTATATTTTGTCTAAAATATTGAATGAATAATAGTTTGTGCTTTTGTAACAGAAGAATACTTTGGTATTGTTTGTAATGTTACCTGTGATGTAAGCATCTGATGCTTTCCATTGCTTCAGCCACAGCTTGTCTTTGAGCTCTTTCTTTTCGTCTTTCAGCTTCTTGTTCTCGACGTCTTTGTTCATTTAATATCTTTTTTTATTTATTAAAATTTACAATCAATTCTCGTATTGAGAATTTTCAGTAATTTTTTTCTGGCGTGACGCAGTGACATGGCTAATTATTTATAATAAGTTAATACTTACTATAGATAAGTATAATTTATAAGTAAGTATTATAAATAAGTAAATATTACTTAATATAAATATCTAATTAAATCTAGTGTTTAGGTCTAACGGGTAGTGTTTCTTCAGCCTGCGGATCTGGTCCGACGTATCAAGTAATCTAGTAATTGGGGAGTTTCGACGTTTATTGACTCTTTTGCTATATCTGTCGCTATATTTTGCTATTTCCTCTTTGACTGTGGGTACCTTGAGGTCGCGATGTATTAGTTCGTTGGTGACATACCAGGGTGCATTTATAATGGATCTTAGCGTTTTCGATTCGAAGCGTTGAAGTATTTCAATGTTGGAGTTACTTGCTGTTCCCCATAGTTGGATTCCGTAGGTCCAGACAGGTTTTATTACGGTCTTATAGAGGGTAATTTTATGCTGTGTGTTTAGTTTGGAGCTTCGGCCCGTGAGCCAATAGAATTTTTTTAGTTTGTCCTTTAGTTGCTTCGTTTTGTCTGTGATGTGGTTTTTGCAGATTAGTCTCCTGTCCAGGGTCATGCCCAGGTATCTTGCTAGAAATTGTTGTATTGTTGATGATAACCTGGGGGCAGGTTTGTTTTCGGAGCGTGAAGGTTACATGTGAGAATCTTTCTTCATTAATTTTGAAGCCCCATTTATGAAACCACTTTTCCATAGAGTCGAGACATCGCCGGAGAGTGGATGAAGCAATTATCGGGTCTGCGAGTGTTTCGCACGTTCGACGCCACGAAACGTTCGATCCCCTATTCCTTGTGAGATAATAAGGGTAGTTAAACTGTAGATAACGCTGCTTTTAACAGGTTATTATACATGTCGGGTTTACATTAGAATTAGGGTTAGGGGCGTGAAACGAATCTTCGCTTGGATTATCGCGTTGTCGTTATGCAATAGAGAAAACATTGACTAGTGCAAATACGATTGTCATAGAACCGGACAAGTAACCGTGGTAATTAGATACTCGAAAAACTAATGTCAATGATCCTAGGTTCAATAACGAATCCGCGGTTGACGGCATGATAGATGAACGTGCTCACAAAATCTAAGTCGGACGCGTAGTATTCACTGGTCGTGAGGGGTTACTCTTTTCGTCGATGAGATCTCGAGAGAGAATGACTTTCCCGTCCCGATGATGCCACAGAGGAAAACTATGATGGGGTGTGTCTAAGGGCACGAGATAATCGGATTCGTCGAGAAAAGCCTTCGTTCAGAAAGTAAGGGAAATTGGCGTTGCCGCTAATTGGTCAATCTCCATATCGGTGGTTAGAAAAAGATGCTAGCCGCCCTCGAGGGAAAGTTGCTACTGGGAGACGCCGCTCGTTGAAAAATAGGTCTCCCCTATTTTCCCGTAGTTGGGACAAAGACTGTTTGTCTGTTTGAAGGACTTTAGTTGACTAAATCTTAAGATTTATAACAGGCCCTCGGGCTAGCTGAACATGTACTGCGGAGACGCATCGACATCTGGCAATCATCTTACTCGAAGAATAGGGTCTGCGTGTGGCGAGCTACGGGACAGAGACCGTTGGAATGTTTACTGTCGAGTTACAACTATTTCCTTTTTAAGGAGAGCTATAGAATTATTCCATGCCTTTTGTTAGACAAGGCGTTCATCCCGTGACCGCGGCTACGTTCGGCGACTGGCTGTCGCCTCGAGTCCAAGCTCATTATCACAAATCTCGAACAAATACAATCGGATCGAAGGAAGACAATTGTTTAATTACGCCTATGATAGAATCTAGATTACGGTGTTAAGGGATTTTCCTGAAGTTCCAAAGGGAAGGCTCCGATGTTCTTTCATCTCCGACACATATATTTGCAAGATCCAACAACCTCGATGTAATACAAAATGAATGTTTGATACAAGATGACTACGAATGAGTATGACCTGAGACTCTAGTCATGTTGTCCTGTATGATAATGGATTTTGTCGACTCACTGTATTCGACTTGTTCACTTCTTGGGGATTCTTGAGCTGCTTGATAGACTGACTTGAGTTGATGTAATGACCCACTTGAGAGGCTCGAATTGCTTGACTGACTATTCCCTCTTATGTTTTTCCGGAGGAAAGCTTGGCGTGGGTGTGCCCTTTGAACGAAGAACGCGGATTCGTTGTTCACACTTTTCGTCAAGGAAGTGAGGGTAACCATCCGCGATGCCGATTGTTTATGACCCATGCTAATGACAAAGGATATGAGGTAGTCTCCCACCAACGTGGATCGGGGGGTGACTTCGTTCCTGGGGAAAACCAGTCCTTTTCGATAAACATGTGTTCGGTATTCCCATTCGGTGACTACACGCTTTCTCCGTGATTTCTAAGAGCCTAATAAACTCAAGGACTTTTCCGGAACCCGAAAATAAACTGAAAATACTTCTAGACAAACAGTTTGACTGGCAAACATGTGGAAACAATGAAGCCAAAGTTGACGGTTTATGGTGGGTCCTTGAGTTTATTGAGGGCCGCTGGCTGCCAGGTAGCGTCGGCTGGAGTACAGCTGTTCCATGCGACGTAACAGCGTGGGAAGCTAGTAGCGCTGTGTCGTCAGCAAATGTTGCTATTGTTATCTCTGTTGATGTTGGTAAATCGGCAGTGTAGATGGAGAACAGCAGGCGCCCAAGGACACTACCTCGGGGTATGCTAGATTCTATTGGGAACGTTGTGGAAGTGACGTCTAAGTATTTAACCATGAGTTGCCTATTGGTTAGGTAGGACTTTAAGATGGAGTAGTAAGTGTGTGGTAGGATTTTTTAAAGTTTGTATAGTAGTACTTCGTGTCATACTTTGTCGAATGCCTGTTGAATGTTTAGGAATATCGCTGAGCAATATTTTTTCTTTTCAAGGGTTTGGTTGATAATGTGTGTTATGCAATGGATTTGCACTACTTGTTGTTTCCGAAAACCGAATTGATGATCTGGGAGTATTTTCAAATCCCCTAAGAGTGGAAGGAGTCTATTCGTTAGCATTTTCTCGAATAGTTTTAACAGGATAGGTAAAAGACTAATTGGGCGATAGGAGCTAGTTTCATATATTGGTTTTCCGAGTTTAGGGATGAGAGTAATCAGTGAAATTTTCCAGGCCTTAGGAAAGTATTCAAGGCGAAGAATTGCGTTAAAAATCGATGTGACGAGTGCAATCCCTTTTATGAGAAGTTCATTGATTGCTCTATTGCCTATTAGGTCATGCCCCGCTGCTTTCTTGGGGTTTGGGCGACTGATTGATTCTATAATCTCTGCAGAAGTGATGGGTTCAATAGGAGGAGACATTTAGAAGGGAGAGTGCAGGTGTTCAGTAATGTCTGCGGCAGCTTTGGAGGAATGGGGTTTAAATACTTTAGACAAGTATTTAGCAAACAGGTTGGCTTTACCTATAGGGCTACACGCCCATCCACCTTGCGGACGGCGGATTGATGGGATTATTTGCGGGGAGCGCGTGAGTTTCCTGGAAGCCCTCCATAGTGAGTAGTTGGAGTCAGCTGTGGGGGACAAACTGGCAAGATATTTATGAAAACAGTCGTTTTTGTAATTTTTGATGATTGTGATTGGCTTTCTAGTTGCGTTGTTTAGTTTGCGTTTGTCATCCGGTGTTCTATGGGTCTACCATACTCTTCTTAGTCTACGTTTTTCTGCTATTTTTTAAAATATGTAATGGGGATATTCACGTTTGCTGATGGAAGTCTTAGTAAGTGTGGAGGAGCGGATAGCGTTTATTATGCTCGTGTTTAAGTATTTCGTGACTGCTTCGATATCTTCATTAATTTCTAGTGAAATTAAGGCTGAAGTTGAGTCATTGAAGACTTCTCTAAAGAGCTTCCAGTTGGTGAATTGGTTATGAATAAAGCCATTGGGTGTATTCTCGATACTTGTTGAACTGTCTGTTGCTATCACGGGCGAATGGTCAGAAGAGAGATCAGCCGAGGAGTTGATTTGGACGTATTTTGGCGAGATATTTTTAGTTATGAAGAAGTCAAGTAAGTCAGGTATTTTGTTAGTGTCAGTGGGCCAGTGTGTGGGTTCATATGTGGTGAAGCAGTTGAGATTGTTGGTGATTATGCTGTTTAAGAGATTTTTGCCTCTTACTGTGACCTCTGCCCCATTGGGTAAGTTTGGCGTTATAGTCTCCTCCAGTTATGAATCTATTGCCCAGAGTGTCAAGAAAGTTATCAAAATCTTCTTTGGCGATGAAGTGTCTGGGAGGGCAGTATACTGCTGAAGTGGTGATTGTACCATGGTAGTCTTCTATTGCTACGTTTGTTGCTTGGAGGTGGTCTTTCTGGGATGATGGAAGTTCGTAGTGCTTAATACTTGTTTTGATTATGATTCCGGTGCCACCGTGGGGGTATGGTAGAATTTGTAACCATTTATTTTCAGATAGTTTTTGTCGGTGAAGTGGGTTTCCGATACGAGCATTACATCGATTTGCTGGTGTTTTAGGAAGAGTTCTAGTTCAAATTTGTGTTGCGCTAGACCGTTGGCGTTCCAAAGAGCTATGCGTCTTGGTTTTATTTTTCGTCGGGGCGTATTAATTTATCAATGATGAGTGTTAGTAGCGATAGCAAATTATTTATTTGCTCTGATTGTTTTTCTATTAACTTTTCAAGTCTAGTGTCACGTCGATTCGGGATTATTTCACATTCCGCACGTAAGGTGAGAGATTCTGTTAGGGAAGTGACACATTTACACTGTACATGAGAGTGTGTGTGTAAGGGTCAGAGGGCGTCCAGGTCTTAGTTGAGACAAAAGACTGCCGTTAGAAGATTCTGGATAGTCGGTTGACGACAAGCGTACGTGCAAGACGTTCTTCAGAGTGTAATATAGATGTATAGTTGTTGTGTGTGAAATATAGTCAATTATTTGTATTTCCAAATCCTCGAATTTCCTTAACATGGTAGCAGAGCGTGGTTACTAGTTTTGCAAGATATTTAGTGCGTGGTTACTATCTTGCGAGTGAGTTTTCAGTAAAGAAAAAAAAAACTTTCAGAGGAAAAAATATACTTCGAGCACGTAGGAACGCTTGAGTAAGAAAAGAAAAAAAAAGAAGAATCAATTAAAATGGAGAGATCGGAAATCATGATACCTATATTCGATGGTGAGGATTATGGAATGTGGAAGCAAAGAATCACGATGTTTCTCAAGTATAAGGAATGCGAGGTTGTTACAACTAGAATGAAGAACGAAAGAGACGATGAAGACTGGGACAAAAAGGATTTGAAGGCGATTAATATAATTTATAGTGCAATATCGAACAGACAATTGGAGTATGTTAGGGAAGGAAAAACGGCGTATGATATAATAAAAAGGTTCGATGAAATGTACTTGAAAGAGTCGACGCCACTGCAGATCGTATGCAGAAGGAGATTGGAAAACATAAGACTGGAGAACTACAGTGATTCAGCATCTTTCTTTAACGATTTTGAGAAATTAATCAATGAATTAAAAGGTGCGGGCGCACAAGTAAGTGAGAGGGAAAAGCTGAATTACATGCTGAATACGTTACCCGAAGAATACAGCTACATAGCGGACATAATAGACGCATTGAAAGAAGAGAATCAAACGGTAGCGTATGTGAAAAATAAAATAGGAATAGCAGAGAAGAAAAATAAATCCAATCGAGGAGAAAGGCAAACCAATGCCTTTTCTGCAAAAAAGGAAGGATGCTTCAGATGTGGAAGATTAGGACACTTTGCGAGAGAGTGTCAAAATGGCGTCCAAGCGGGAAGCAGTAACGGCTATTGGCATGGGCCAACACGTGGTCGAAACAGAGGAAGAGGGAACAAAGGCAATACGAGCAGAGGACGTGGAAACTTTCATCGTCAATCAACAATCGGCACGGGCGAGCATGGAAACTCAAGAGCAGGCATATGGATAGCAACGGCGCGCGCAGCAAACAGCAGTGAGACGAATGAAATAAGTAAGAACGAAATAGTGTGGCTATTAGATAGCGGTTGTACCGATCACATAATTAATAATATAAATTATTTCGATAAATCTATCGACCTGAAAGAACCGGTAAATATATATTTAGGCGATAATAGACCGATAAAAGCGACAAAAGTTGGGAATGTTATAAGTTATTTTGAAGCATTCGGAAAACAAAATAAAATAAATATGAGGAAAGTATTTTACGCGAAAGAAATGTCCGCAAATTTGATTAGTTTAGGTATACTAACAGACAATAAGAATACGGTTATTTCCAAAGGAAATATTGCGAAAGTAATAGATGAGGATAATAAACTTACAGCTGTAGCGTTCAAAGAGAATGGAACATATAGAATAAAAAGTATATTGAAAGGGAAGAAGCACTTAGTAAACAGCGCCGAACGTAGTGGTATGAGTAAAACGGAAAAATGGCATAGGATGCTAGGACACGCAAATTTTAAATACTTAAATACTTTGGGTAAAGAGCAGCTAGTGACTGACATACCGAACGAATTTGAAAAGGAACCTTTGAAATGTAGGGTGTGTATAGAAAGCAAAATGCATAACTTACCTTTCAAAAATAATCGAACTAAGGCTAGGGAAATAATGGAAATTATTCATACGGACGTATGTGGTCCCTTTAAGACTGCCGGATTCAATGGAGAAAAATATTTTATTTCATTTATCGATGATTATAGTAAAATAGCTAGGATCTAATGTATAAAATCAAAAGAGGTCTTTGATTCTTTCGTACAGTTCGTAAATGAAGCCGAAAATTTAACGGGCAAGAGGTTAAAAATATTAAGATGTGATAATGGCAAAGAATATTTAAATAATCGAATTTATAAATTTGCTAGGGTAAAGGTATAGGAATAAATAATTGCCCAACATACGTACATGAATTAAACGGGACAGCGGAAAGGTATAATAGAACAGTGATGGACATGGCGCGTTGCTTGTTAGCGGAAGCGAAAGTACATAAAAGGTACTGGCCGGAAATAGTTTGTACAGCGGCATACTTGAAAAATCGAATATTAGCGAATACTATAGAAAGAAAGACACCTTTTGAAATATTCTTCGGGAAAAAACCAAATGTTAAAAATCTACATCTATATGGTAGTAAAGTTTTTGTAAGAAGGCCAGAACAAAAAAGAGTTTCCAAATGGGACAAGAAGGCAGATATGGGAATTCTATTAGGATATAGTGAAGTAGGATACAGAGTCTTATTAGGTGGGAAAATAACAATAGCTAGACATGTAGAGGTCATTGAGACAGACACTAAATGTATCGGTTTTGAGGAAAATTCATTAGAGGCAGATAGAAATGATAGCGAAGATAACTATTCATTGGATGGTATGGATATGGAAGAGTTAGAAGGTAGGAAAGATGAAAATAATGGTAGTATTGAAAGCTCAAACACTCCTAGGAGATCTACACGTATTAAGAAAACTCCAGTAAGGTATCCAGAAAAGGAAAATATTTGCGAGATTCATGCAAATTATTGTAAAGTAGATATCCCTCGTACATTTGAGGAGGCGATTTGTTGCGAAAATAATGAAGTTTGGAAACAGGCTATGGATAAGGAAATAGAATGTCTCTATAAGAATAAAACTTGGAAATTGGTAGAAAGGGTAAAAGGCAAAGAAGTATTAGATGTAAAATGGGTTTACACGAAAAAATCAGAGGACAGGTATAAGGCTAGATTAGTGGTAAGGGGATTTCAACAAAGAAACGTAGCCGATGACATATATTCTCCAGTGGCGAGTAATCAGACCTTTAAGATATTGCTATCATATTGTTGTCAAAATGGATTAATAATTGAGCAAATGGATGTAGAAACTGCCTTTTTAAATGGTGAAGTAACCTCGGAGGTATATGTAAATCAACCAAAGGGATATGCGGACGGAACGAATAGAGTTTGTAAATTATCGACAGCGCTTTATGGGTTAAAAGAAATTCCGAGGGACTGGTATGATTGTTTTGATAAGTATGTGACGAGATTAGGTTTTAAGAAGAACAATATAGAGCTGTGCCTATATACTTATGGAGAGGGAGAAAATGTTGTTTATTTGTTAATATACGTAGACAATTTGTTAATTTGTAGTAAAAACAAAGGGAAGATACAAAGTGTAAAAAAATTATTAACTGATAAATTTGAAATGAAAGATTTAGGTGAAGTAAAAGAATATCTTGGAATAAATATAGAGTATGATTATTTAAAAAATGAAATGAGATTAAGCCAAAAGAAATACATAGAATCATTAGCAAACAAATATAAATTACATAATAGCAAATTGTACTGTACACCTATGGAGACCAACTTAAAAATTGAAAAAGCTGAGATAAATAGAGAGGACATTGGATACAAGAATTTAATTGGCGCATTGCTGTATATTAGTGTAAATACCAGACCCGATATAAGTTATAGTGTGAATTATCTGTGTAGATTTCAAGATTGTTGTAACGAGACACATTTTAAATATGCCTTGCGAATATTGAAATATTTGTACCGGACTAGAGATTTGGGGCTACATTATAAAAGAAATGAAAAGTGCGAAACGATAGATTGTTATGTGGACGCTGATTGGGCAGGAGATCATATAGATAGGAAATCGACTTCTGGGTATGTAATTAGATTGTATGGAAATGTAATTGGATGGAAGTCTAAAAAACAAAGGTGTGTGACAAAAGCCTCGACGTATGCAGAGTATGTAGCTCTATCGGAAGCGGTGAGCGAAGTAATGACTATCAGAGAACTAATGAAAATCTTTGATGTAAATGTAGACGATAACCCTGTAAGAATCTATGAGGATAACTCTGGAGTAATGAGTATAGCAAAATACGGAACTTTTACAGAAAATTCTAAACACATTGAAGTTCATTACCACTACGTTCAAGAGTACGTAAAGGAAAATAAGATAAACATAATAAAAGTAAGTACAGAAGAAAACACTGCGGATATTTTTACGAAGACACTGTGAGAGAAGAGAATTTGAAAGGTTTAGGTCATGGATGAATGTAAAACAAGAGAAATGTAAATAAAGCGATAAATGGTAAATATTTTGTTAATTCGACAAGTATGTAAATAAAATTAAGCGTACAGTATAAATGTAAGGAGGCGTGTTAGGGAAGTGATACATTTACACTGTACATGAGAGTGTGTGTGTGTAAGGGTCAGAGGGCGTCAAGGTCTTAGTTGAGACAAAAGACTGCCGTTAAAAGATTCTGGATAGTCGGTTGGCGACAAGCGTGCGTGCAGGACGTTCTTCAGAGTGTAATATAGATGTATAGCTGTTGTGTGTGAAATATAGTCAATTATTTGTATTACCAAATCCTCGAATTTCCTTAACAAAAATTAAATTTACTTTTATAGAATTCAAATTTTAAATTATTCATTCATAAATATATAATTTATTAACAAATAAAATATAAAATCTAAAAAATATAAAAATAAAACTTATAATTATCAAGATAACTCCAGAAACTATTATTTTCATAATAATTTAAAATATTTTAATATATCACTGAAATCACAATTCAATATTTTTTACTTAATCTGTTTAAATAAAAAAATAGTTTAAAAATAAAAATATTTAGAGGTAATAAATGTAAAATTAAAGTTAAATAATTTATTAGCCTCCTATTTATTAAATTTATTTTAAAAGAAAAGATCTTTCCATATTGAATAAATCTAAATGAATAAATAAATCGAATTAAACCATAAATTAATAAAAATATAAATAAATATTTACATCAACTAATTAATTTTATTAATAAAAAAATTTCACTTACTATATTTAAAGATAAAGGAGCACCGGAATTATAAATGCATATTAAAAATCATATTATTGTTATTGAAGGTATTAAATTTATTATACCTTTATTGATAAAGATAATTCGACTTCTAGTTTGTACATAAATTATATTAACTAAATAAAATAAACCAGGTGATACTAATCCATGAGAAATTATTATTAATAATCTTCCTAAAATTCCTACTTTTTACCAATCAATAAACCTAAAGATATAAGTCTTATATGAACAACTGAAGATAAAGCAATAATTAATTTTATATCCACTTGAAATAAACAAATTAATCTTAAAATTAATATACCTAATAAATTAATTATTAATAAATATGATTTTATTAACTTAAACATTATTTTAAATACTATTATAAAACGTAATATACCATATCTTCCTAGTTTTAATATAACTGAAGCTAAAATTATTGATCTAAAAAATGGAGCTTCAACATGAGCTTTAATTAATCATCCATGAAATATATATATTGGAACTTTAACTAAAAATGATATTAATAAATAAATAAAACCAAATTTATCAAATCTAATTATTAATACTTCTAATATAAAAAAACTATTTCTACCTCTATAATTTATTAATTTAAAAATTAAATATAATATAGGTATAGAAAAAACTAAGGTATAAAATATTAAATGAAGAGCAGATAAAACTCGATCTTCTGAATAACCTCATTCTATAATTATATAAAAAATTAATAATAATCTAGACTCATATATAAAATAAAATGTTAATAAATCCGTACATATAAAATTAATTAATATAAAAATATTAAAATTAAATTAAAAAATAAACAATTTTTTTTATATTCCTTTAAATTAAAAAAAATTATACCAAATACTCAAGATATTATTAAAATTAAATAATTTGAATAATAATTATTTCCTAAACCTCCAATTAAATTTATTCATTTTATTCAACTTATATTTATTAAAAAATTTAATCTCATTAAAAATATTAAATTTCCTAAAATATAGAAATCTATAAATTTTATTAAAAAAATTAAAATTATTACAATTAAAATTTCATTCATTGCTAAATTAAATTTAAAATATTAATTTTTTGATGATCATATTCATAATTTATTCCACCCAACAAAGATAAACCTATAACTCCTTCACATACAGAATAAATTAAATAAATTAAATAAATTCATCTATTTGAATCAATTGAAATTAAATAAAATAAAATAATTGAAATTCAATATTCTAATCCAATTAGAAAAGTTAAAAAATAAATATTATTATTTAATAAAATAACATATCAATAAAATTAAATTTATAATAATAAGTTCTAAAATAAATTTAATATTATTTAATTTAAAAAACCATAATTTTTTTTTAAGTTATTTAATATAATATTAAATTTCAAAAAAATTTTATAAAAAACATCTATAATTCGACAAAATTATTATTTTAATTTAAACTATTTTTTGTTAAATTAAAACTTCTACATGTTATATAGTTTAAGAAAAACATTAATTTTGTAAATTAAAAATTTGTAAATATTAATATAACAATAATAAATTTACGTTTTTCAACATTTCAAAAACATTTTTGTTCGTTTTTCAATTATTATTCAACCAGCTGAAAACTAGCTTGCACGCGCATTCAATCATCAAACATCCTAATTAAAAAAATTTTTATCATAAATAATAAATAATTTTGCCAGTGTATTCTACGCATGAAAATGAGAAAAAGGTATCATACAAACGTAGGCTCAAAAATGCTTTGTTAAAAAATAATAACAAAAGTTCAAAATAACGTTATCCGGCGTGTGTGAGACTCGACAAGACTAGAAAACTTAAGCTTTTTTCACAAATTAAAGGGATTAGTTTACTAGATGAAAAAGTACTAGAGTTTGTACAACTTTTTTATCAGAGCCTGTAATGAAAATTTAAACTATACGTACTGTAGAGATTTATGTGAGTTATATAGATACTGAAAATTTTATCGAAATCGGTTGATGCAGAAACAAGTGGCATGCGTCGAAAGGCGTAAAAATCTTTAGATTTATTACAGTTATAGGCGAAAAATCGTGGCAAACTGCGATTTTCATCATTTTTAACCGTTTGTAGCTCGCGTAGCAACGTTAACCGATTTTGATGAATTTTTCAGCGCCATTTACCAAACATATTTTTTACGTATATAACTCTACCTCTGTACAAACGTGTTTGTCAACGCTTACATTAGTACGCTTACATTAAAGATAAAATGAACTTGTCGAATAGTTCTATTCCGAACAACTTCTTCCTACATGTATAACGGGTGTCCGGTCTTGGTTTTTGCTTTATACATAAAACTACATTGGTACGATATATGTACTTTCTTTGTATATTTTATACATGCAATCTTTGTTTTAGATCGTCCGTTTATACCGCCACCTTTGACGCATCCTAATCCTGCCTACCTCTTTCCATTTGGAATTCAGTGGCAGAAATTTGTATTATTTTTTCCATTGTTTATACATCACTATGAAGATATTGAAGAAAGTTGCGTTAAAATTCATGAGGAGGTAACACATCGACAAATTCACGCGACATACAGTCGGAGACAAAAGTAAGTGGAAGTCGATATGAATAAAGTTTAATCGAATTGGTACTGGTGTTATATTCTTTAGTTTTATTTATTGTGTGCTCTTATACTACATATAGATTATTTGGTAAACTATTGAAATTAATATTCACAATTTTTTGTAAACTAGCTATATTTAACGAAACTTCATTGATATATATTTTCATTATCCACCATTTGTCTTTGACCACCGGCTGTATATGATACCAAACGTACTTCTACGTATAATTCGAAATCTAAGGCAGAGCATTTTATTTTGTTAATGATAAAATCATCGGTATTGCGGGTATTTGGTACCGGTTGTGCGACACATAGCACAGACGAGCTATACGTATAGACAAATTACCTTATGGTCCTCTGTCGCTCAACGTGACTACCATACCGACGTAGAAATTCGATATTGATTTTGGCGTCCTCTACTCGTAAACGACAGCCACTCGATAAAGTACTCGTTAAAGAAGTATTAACAAGAGCCAAACAGCATTCATGTGTAAATGCACGTGTACCTATAGAGAGTAGAGACGTTTGATTCGTACGATTCAGGCAATTGCAGACTCAATGCAGTGACGATTTGTGTCGCGCGAATATTTCTTCGGTACTTTAGTAATATATATATATATGTGTATATTGAATTACAGGCACATATATACAAGGTGGTTGGTAACTGGTGGTACAAGCGGAAAGGGGGCGATTCTACGCGAAAAAAGAAGTCGTATGATTTCAAATAAACATCAGATTTTGCATTATACCCCCAATAATTAACGTATAAATATGATTAAAAAATAAGTTTTATTGATTATTCCGCATCGACGAAACTACAAATATACGTCCAAACCGAATAAAATGAAAAAATAATTTTTATTCGGAAAATGTTTTTTACCGTGTTTGAGATAATACTCCACTGCTCGTCGGTGGCCAACGATACATTTTAACCATTTTTCTTGTATTCTCCTTTCCTACATAGAGCTGCAAAAAAAAAAACACACACACAAAATACTTACAAATTGTAAACGCATACACGCAGTTGAAAAAGTATCCGTGTGCCGCTCTATACCATAACAATTGTACAATGTTGTACAAATTCAACAGAAAAAACAATAAATAGTTTTTGCATCATTTAAATATTTACTAATGGTTTCTAAACAGAACGCAATCATTTAAAAAGATTTAAACGTTGGGAAACTCTTATTTTACTGTGACATATTCTTAAACAATCACTCAAGCGGAGACTGTCCAAAACCAAAAATGTACAAAATAACTGTAAAAAATTAACTGCCATCATAAACATGATGGTTTATGCTCCAGGTGTAATCTGTAAATAAATGCACGGTGTGTGTGTGTAAATCAAAACTCTCACATATGCATCACGTGTTTATGTGCTAATATTAATTTCGTATACGTATAATATGTAAATAATATTACATATATGTCGGAGACGACAGGACGCCGGAGCCGTCTCTCTGGAACTTCGGGAAAATCCGTAAAATTACAATTAAAGTTTACAGTCGTAATTAAACAATTTGCCGTCATCCTGCCCAATTGTACTTGTTTCCGATTTGTGATAATAAACTTGGGCTTAAAGCGACCACCAGTCGCCGAACGTAGCCGCGGTCAACGGGACGGGCGTTCCGTCCAACAAAGACGCGGAGTTACAGTATGACCCTCATTAAAAGAAACACCCATAGAGGTACTTGACAGTAAAACATTTCAACGGTCCCTTCGGACAATGAATACCAGATGTGGAGGCACGTACACAGCACAAGCCCAGCCAGCCTGGAGACCCGCTATAAAACCTGGGTTTTCGGCAATTAAGATTTTTGCAAACGGACAGGCAGCTTTTGCGTACCTAGGAGCTGGCGTACCTAGATACACTACCAGAGGTAGTCTCGGTGGTGACGTTGGGACGAACATTCATTCCTTCGGGAGATCTCATCGACGAAGGGACCAACACCGCTTGATCCGCGAGTAGTACACTTTCGAGTCAGTGTCAGTCTATCTCTCCTCCCGTTGACCGCGGATTCGTTACCGGACCTAAGGCCACCGTCGCTCACATCGCAAGTGCCCCATCACCGCTGTTGATTGTCGAGTCAGTAGTGTCCCTACTCGTAGCATCAGGCCGCGTCTTCGTTATCACACAACGATGGCTAACTCCAAGGGAGGTCTATCAAACGCCCACAAGCCTGTTCCTGACTCTTCTCCGACATATATGTATATTTCAGTTACAGGGTAGTACAAGTAGTACAAACGGGCACGGGTAGATTCCTTATGAAAAGATAAACCAAAAATATACAAAAACGATCTTTTCTTGTAGCTTCGTTTTCGAAAAAATTAACTTTAACAGTAGTATGAAAGATACTGATTAATTAATGCTGTCATTGACGGGCGTTGAACTGAAGAAACTATTTTTTCTCATTTTATGCCTTTAGTATCGACATATCATTATAAATATTCCAATAGATATTTAATAATAGGAAATGTTTTTTAGCACATTTTTTTAACATGAAAACTATAGTTTCCATGTGATCGTGGGATCTGTCCTTTAGGTAAATCCTTAATCTAAGCTATGGTTCCCAAAAAAATATTCCTTATTTTCAACGTTGTTATTATTATTATACTTTACATATATTTATTTATCATGTTTATTTTCAAATTTTATTCCCGGAATTATAACTATTTCATTTACTTACATAGATATTATAATAACATATTGTGATATTGGCAAAATAGGTAAAAATAAATTCCTGGCCGTGTTTCAAAAGAAAAATACTTGAAAATAATAACAATATCTGCTCCTAAAGTATTTGAAACCATTGGCAACTAGTACCAACTCTTCCTTTACATGCCATTGATGTAGATAAATTCGTTTGTGGTTATAGAAGATGTATGAATTTCCCTGCACAATGGCTCACAGAGGGGCATTTCATTGGAAAGGCCTGGACGCTACAGTTCCCAAAGCGGCCGCGAATGTGTTAATGCGGAAATTACAGAAATTATCGTTTATCTTGTCGTAAACAGAACGTTACTCGCCGAATCACAGAAGCGTGAACTAATGTCGATGAATTTTGAGTCCATATGTGTTACGACCGTTCGCGGAGAGACGCGGTCGCGAGGAAAACGCGTCAGAGAGAGGCGTAAATTCTCGCTACGATTCGGTGAATCGACGCCGCGAAGTAGTCGTTCCCCTGTTTCGGTTAAGATAACAGAGGTGGTTGATTGAATATGACACAGTAGTAAGTTATATTTCACCGTTTATTCCACAACTTATAACGAGGATAGTTACACTGGTGCGTGTGTACGAGATGATTGAGTGACTGATCTGCGGGTGTGTCTACCCGCTCGAAGGATGTTGACCGTTCGAAGGATGTAAAATCAGTACCGTCTTGGGAGACGATGGTGTGTCGGAGGAAAGCTAAGGATGGGTGTGTCTAGCGCACGGGACCATCGGATTTGTTGGTGCCGATGTTATTTAGGAGAGTGAGGGAATAGGCTTTGTTTCTAATTGGTTAAACGAAGGGTCTTAACCGCCCTCGAGAGAAAGTGGTTAGTGGGAGGACAGTTGCAGCGTACGTGCGAAAAACCAACTTTCCTTAGTTAAGCCGTGGTAGACAATAGTCTTTGGAAATTCTTCCGAACCAGATGTTTGTTTTGTTTGAAGGACCTTTCCTAGGAAATCTATGAGATTTATGGAAGGTCCTTGAAACTATGGAGGATACGCTGCGAGTATCCGAAGACATCTGGTTGCCACATTGCCCGCGGTGTGTGGCCTCGGCTAGGTAGAGTGTTACGCGACGTAACAATATGTGTTCAAGTATCTGTATAGTTTTTTTTTCGTGACTGCTACGAATATACGTTCTTTACAATACAAAAAGTACACGAATAATGTTACCAGATGAAAAAGATCCAGTGGAACGAGCTGCGGTGATCTTGCAGGCTGAATCATCATTCTATCAAGATCAACTGTGACATTTTTAATGTTTATGATCATAAAGGCAGGAACGAGGCACTCTAAGTGTCGAAGGTATCTCGCGCTCGCGGAGAGCAGTAATACGGAGTTTGTCAACATCTCGAAAGCTTTATCGAAGCGCTAATCGTCTGTCGCCATTCTTCTCTCGATGCTGGTGGAGATTTCATTTCCATACTTTGTGCTGTAGCTTCTGGCTTTCCGTATCCTCATTAGGTGTTGTTTCATTCACCTACGTCCAAACAAAGATATTGTTACTGTTTTTTTATCATAAAACAAGAAATTAAACTAAAAATATAAAAATTTAGTACACGTTTTGTTGCAGATTCTGAAAGCACAAGAAGAATGGCTAAGAGCAGCTAGAGATTTTGACACTGAGTGTAACTTTCTACATTGTATCGGAGATCCTAGTGGCAAGCACGTGATTCTACAGTGTCCTTTGCGATTTCTCCTATAGTTGACGCTAATTATGACGTCATGTTCGTGCACATGGGTTATCAAGGAAGAATTTCTGTTACGCAAACTGTGGGGTACTTGTAAGTATCGAGTTGCATACGCTAAGACAAGAAAACTGTTTGAATCACTCGTTTGCTGGTTTAAGTGGAAAAGAAAAGAAACTGCCATTTTTCTTCTTGGGGGTGAAGCCTCTGCTATGTCCGAAAATCTTACGAAAGTTTATCCCAGTTGCCATACCAAGGGAACAATACAAAGAATTTTTAACTACAGACTTCGTAGAGCCCGCAGGGTAGTTGAAAATGTATTCGGCGTAGCCTCGTCAATGTGCTGAGGAAACCTCTGCTATTGTTAAAGAAGAAGCATCCCGTATTGTGCTTAACACTTATTCTGTTACACAATTTCTTGCGACGAGGACATAATTCAACCGCACTGTACATGTGAGAGGGAACGTTTGCTTTTGAAGAAGCAGGTATTGTGACGTCTGGAAATTGAAGAGCAGCAAATAATAAAATAGGTTCACTGTTTCTCTTCAGAAGAATTATACGACAAACAAGAACTAGATTGCTAGACACGAGAGAGGAACTAGCGGATTATTTTTCGAAGGAAGAGGAACTATAATAGTATGAAGAATATATAACAAATATACAACACAACTAAATTATAGTGGCTATAATATAACTAACAAAGAGCGTAATTTTACTTAAATATTATTCTTATTTGTTTAACTTACCGCATACAGTGTTCTTCTTGGATTATTTCTATACAACAGAGATTCTAGGTTTTTAAAGCTAAATCACAAACTGGTATATGTCTAATCTGTCCCTAGAAATAAAAACAAGAATAAACCTAAAAATATACAACGTTTCTGATTTTGTAACCATCGATAGATGATTCTTGTTGACTTTTGTAAGCGAAAATAACTCTTTGCAAAAAGCTAATAAAGATGAAGTTTTGCATACCTTTTCAGAAAGGCAAAAACTACATTTTCACAAAGTTTCAACGTCGCATTCTCAACTGTACGCGAATTATTAACAATTGAAAGTAGTGCGATTTTGTGCGAATATCGACATTTTTGTAGATTGTTTACAAAGTCCATACAAGAAATCTCGAATGGCAAACATGTAGTATTTGTTCCTGAACATGATTTCTATACTTATAGAAAATTTAATATCGAAGTTGGCCTTTTCTGAGAATAATTTGGCTGGATTACATCGCGTCAGCCTTCAGTCATGTACAGGCCTTTGATGCAACGACGAAAAACCGACAAAAGACCGATCGGTTCGTTCTCTATCTTTGGATCATATTTTGAAACGTAACGATGCAATGATTACCTGTCCGATACACAGATACGCAACGAATGAATACGCTCGAAGAAGTTCTGATTGTCCAAACTGTAAGACTGTCGGAACGATTCCGCACTCTTCTGACTAACAAGAAATAAGATAATAATAAGAAATGCGTACTGTTTGAAAACTCAAACGATTATTTCTAGTCTTGTTCTACTCGACCGAGACTCTAGCAAGACACCTCAATTCCGAAAATGTGTTTGGTGATTGATTTTCACCGAAAGCAAGAAAATTTAAATAGTATGCTTTTTAAATATCACTCATGCTCTTTCATGTGCCCGAAGTACACACACAACGATATCTGAATACGAGGTTCTCGAGCGATCAGGTTCTTGATCGATCAAACCAGCACACGTCGTTTAATGACCCTTCGGACGTAATCGCGTCACCCCTTAACCTACAGTATCGTGTGAGAGACGTGGTACGTCGATGTTGTGTTGATTTATTATTTACTTCAAGGTAATAAATATTTCTTGCTCAATGGTCAATTGGTAGTAATTATTTATGAGATATCTTGCAAAATAAAATTAGATGTACATTGCACAACTTCGAGCGCTCAGCCAAACCGTGAAATGGCTCGACGTGTGACCGACCATGTTGTTGCTTATGGCACGCGCTATTACAACTTAAATCGTAAGGCAAGATGTTAATGAAACGCTCGATTATTAAAAACGTTATGGACACGGGTAATAGATGTATTATTACGATTTTTGGGAGAAATGAATACTGAATGCCGTGAGAAAATTTAAAATATAATTATGCAATTGATGCGTTGCATGGCCAAGCCAGCTTTCCAGAGAATATCGTGAAATTCTTCTCTGCTCTGTTTATTGCCGGACCAGACTTTCCTTTTTCGAATGGCTACGATTGTTGTCAATCGGTGCAGATTATGGTTTCCGCCTTTCCGCGTCTTTGTGTACAGTGTATCCATATTTCTTGCAGCGCTAAAGCTCTCAACAGCGATTTCGTAAATGGGCGCAAATGCTGGGTGAATGAGAATAACGTGCGATGGGTAATGGATGAGAGAGAGAGAGAGAGAGAGAGAGAGTGTGTGTGTGTGTGTGTGTGTGTGTGTGTGTGTGTGTGTGTGTGTGTGTGTGTGTGTGTGTGTGTGTGTGAGCAGTAGTGCGAGAGAGCATCAATCCAGAACAAGTTCAGCATTGTGGGATAACAATATATAATTACGACTATAAATATCCTCAAGTTAACTCCATTCCTTCTAAAAGGTAGAAGTTTTATCCTCTTAGTCCTTTGAGCTCGAGGACTGTTTCAATGGGGTGAAGTAGCAACTCGAGATGATTTAGCGCATATGTGACGCGTGTCTTGCTGGTATAAATTGCTTCGCATTTTCTAGAGAACGGACACTTGAAACTACGTGTTTGCGGTACATTCGATAGCAAAGACAGAGGGATCATTCGTGAGCCTGTTTTCGTCCTGCGAGACGAGAAAATTATTAGAAATTCCCTGATGCAATTGTACGCGGTTTTATGCAACTTTGATTATACACGTGAACGATATTTAGCACAGAGGAGACGGGTTAGGCACAATTTGAAATCAACAACATTCAGTTTAACAAATTATAACTTCTATTCGTTTTCCATCATGGAATAACGCGGTGGTGTCTTCCATATTGCACTGGACATGCGTTGTAATCTACTCCTATCTATATTTTCAAACATTTCAGTTAAATCTGGTGTGCACATTCTTCTATCAAAGAATTTATAGACTGCTTTCTTCGGAATTTATCGTTGCATTGCAAGTTCATTTTCGCGTATGTACGCTAAAATTGATAAAAATTCGAGTACTCCATGCATTATAATGTTTATTAACTCATTAAGTAAAACAACACTTACATTGCGCCTAATGTGGAATTGTACGCCTTGGTCTGGCTTCATCGTCCGATGTGTCGTCGTCAGGTTTACTGTGCAAAACAGAAGTGGACCTTACTGTTTGGAGCTATATTTTGGATAAAATATCGAATGAATAATAGCTTGTGTTTTTATAACAGAAGAATACTTTGATACTGTTTGTAATGTTACCTGCGATGTCATCATCTGAGTCTCCTTCTTTTGTTTCGCTAATAAGATTTTTTTTGCTTTTTCGACAGATCTTCGTGCCAGTTTTTGAACAATGGCTTTTTCTGAAATTTTTTCTTTTTCAAAGGCCTCGATTCTCCTTCTTACGGGCACATTTTTCTTCATTTCATTTTGAATGTCCTGTTTCGTCATGTTTCTATTAGACATTTCCCTTTCACGGGATGGCTCATCTTCTGCGAATAATTCTTCGAACTCGGTGAGTCCAATCGCTTGATTCAGCTGCTGAACCTCCTCCTGCAGAGTTATTGGCGACCGTGATGTAAATTTAGGTTCATTATTTTTTCCTATACTACTAGCCAAGTTTTTATTAATTACTACCGTTTCGTTTGATTTTATTGGTGATAAAGGTTCTACAATTGCGGTAGCGTCCATCATCTTCTGCGTATAAGTAGAATTGATGTCCATCGTGGAATTCATAAGAGGAGTAAATTTCTCAAGTGCATCCTCGCACATTGAAGGATCTTCAATATCATTTCTTGCTGATGGAATTACTGTATCATCAATAATATTAGAATATTTACCCTTCGTGTTTTCACTCCGTGAAAAAGTTCTCTTTATATTACTATCTCTTGTTGTCATTGAAGACTTTGATGGTTCAATCCTTTCTGGCTGTATTGCATCTTCTTTTGAAATTGTTTCGCTTAAAACATTCTTTTTTGTTTTACTATGTTTTGTAGGACCTTTTGTGTTTTTTTCATCTGAACTACTTCTAGCACTTTCCTTTTTTTTAGGTCGGCCTCCACGTTTCCTCTAAAAATTTAGAATATATTTAACAACGTTATAGTAGTATTTATATACACAATGTACATACAATTGTATAAGCAATTAGATTTTGACGCATTAATTAACCGATATCAAACATTATTGGGTACTACATATAAGGGTTAGTATTGATTAGTAACATAAGATATGGGGTAAGATTAAAAGTTTTAAATTTCATCATAATATGGCACAAACATTTACATTACTGTCATCATCAAGAGTTAGCCTTCGTAATTTTGTAACAAGTGACATTGACTGCTGCTTTTTAATATTAATTGCAGCTTTTATTGCAGCCTTTCTTTTTGTTCGGTCAATTGTTGTTTCCAGCACATCCCCAGTTTTTACATCTTTATTTTCTGTTTTATCATGTACTGCTGAATCTGTTACTGTATTATCAGTATTGATAATATCATTTTCTGGGATAGTCTCTTTACGGCGATAACCTTTTTTCTTCAAAACTTTCGGCCTCTTTGTAGTTGAAGGGCCAGGGACTGATTGTGGTATTTCAGCAATTAAACCATGTAAATAATCCAGAGTGTCTTCAAGCTGGTTGTTAATATATTTTTTAACATCCAAGGAATAATTATGTATATTCGATATATCTTTGGTAATCATTTCTTTAATCTCCTTCTTTGATCCAGTATTCATATTTAAAATCTACGAATAAATGATATATATTTAATATATACATTAAACTATACTTTATAATAATACATACCATAATTTAATATTATGGTTGAAATTATGACGTATATAGCACTTAATACATACACATGTGTTTAGTTCTATTAACTTAGAAGCACATGTAAATTAAAAATATATATATATATATATATATATATATATATATATGAAATAATATGTATATATATATACAATATATGAAACCTTATGTCTTTAGAGGATTTGTGTGTAGAGGATGGTTGATCGTGAGATTTATTGGACAAGATTGCTCGTTGTTGAAACCTTCAAGTATATTTTCAAATGATTAAATAAATAATTATAGATAATGTTCGCAAAGACGGCAGATACTCGTAGATACTGATCCATAACTCTCGTGAACTCTTTACGATTGCGTCCGTTTAAACTGGTATAGTATAAACAGGTCGGGGGGAGTCGGAGAATTCAAATTCGTCTTTGTTCGACGGTTCGACGGTAACGTAACGGCGACATTGTTTTGCCCGGAGTTTATTTATTAATATATTATGTATGTCCTCACGATCTTGATACTCCGAAGCAAAAAAACAACAACATGATTTGAAATGTTCTCTAGCTCATGTACCGCTACGTGTACTTTCAAGGAGCAAAACTGACACAGTTCCGCTTGTGACGCGAGACGGAGATTATCGTTTCACTTCCTTTAACGCATTTTTGCCATTGAAAGACACTAATTTCTGTGACTTGCTTTATCTCTGTTATAAATCTCTCTTTATATTTAAAATTTTATAGTTTTTGTGCAAACGTAGAAGGTAAGTAAATATTAATAAATATTATAATAATACAATATAATGCTATATAATAATATTAATAAATACTTCGCTATTTACTTATTTTATTTCCATTAAAGTGTATTGTATTTTTCATTGCATTACTTTCATTTTTATTTAGTGTAATAATAAACGCATACGTTAATATTCATTGGCATTAGTGTAATTGTAAGCTCCACTGTAAATTTAATAAAATTTATAAGAACGGAATTGTTGAAAGGGTACATATGTGTAATTAAACTAGATTCTATTTTCAATGTTACTTCATTATTTTATTATTGTTTCATATATATATATATTTTTTTTTTAATTTACATGTGCTTCTAAGTTAATAGAACTAAACACATGTGTATGTATTAAGTGCTATATACGTCATAATTTCAACCATAATATTAAATTATGGTATGTATTATTATAAAGTATAGTTTAATGTATATATTAAATATATATCATTTATTCGTAGATTTTAAATATGAATACTGGATCAAAGAAGGAGATTAAAGAAATGATTACCAAAGATATATCGAATATACATAATTATTCCTTGGATGTTAAAAAATATATTAACAACCAGCTTGAAGACACTCTGGATTATTTACATGGTTTAATTGCTGAAATACCACAATCAGTCCCTGGCCCTTCAACTACAAAGAGGCCGAAAGTTTTGAAGAAAAAAGGTTATCGCCGTAAAGAGACTATCCCAGAAAATGATATTATCAATACTGATAATACAGTAACAGATTCAGCAGTACATGATAAAACAGAAAATAAAGATGTAAAAACTGGGGATGTGCTGGAAACAACAATTGACCGAACAAAAAGAAAGGCTGCAATAAAAGCTGCAATTAATATTAAAAAGCAGCAGTCAATGTCACTTGTTACAAAATTACGAAGGCTAACTCTTGATGATGACAGTAATGTAAATGTTTGTGCCATATTATGATGAAATTTAAAACTTTTAATCTTACCCCATATCTTATGTTACTAATCAATACTAACCCTTATATGTAGTACCCAATAATGTTTGATATCGGTTAATTAATGCGTCAAAATCTAATTGCTTATACAATTGTATGTACATTGTGTATATAAATACTACTATAACGTTGTTAAATATATTCTAAATTTTTAGAGGAAACGTGGAGGCCGACCTAAAAAAAAGGAAAGTGCTAGAAGTAGTTCAGATGAAAAAAACACAAAAGGTCCTACAAAACATAGTAAAACAAAAAAGAATGTTTTAAGCGAAACAATTTCAAAAGAAGATGCAATACAGCCAGAAAGGATTGAACCATCAAAGTCTTCAATGACAACAAGAGATAGTAATATAAAGAGAACTTTTTCACGGAGTGAAAACACGAAGGGTAAATATTCTAATATTATTGATGATACAGTAATTCCATCAGCAAGAAATGATATTGAAGATCCTTCAATGTGCGAGGATGCACTTGAGAAATTTACTCCTCTTATGAATTCCACGATGGACATCAATTCTACTTATACGCAGAAGATGATGGACGCTACCGCAATTGTAGAACCTTTATCACCAATAAAATCAAACGAAACGGTAGTAATTAATAAAAACTTGGCTAGTAGTATAGGAAAAAATAATGAACCTAAATTTACATCACGGTCGCCAATAACTCTGCAGGAGGAGGTTCAGCAGCTGAATCAAGCGATTGGACTCACCGAGTTCGAAGAATTATTCGCAGAAGATGAGCCATCCCGTGAAAGGGAAATGTCTAATAGAAACATGACGAAACAGGACATTCAAAATGAAATGAAGAAAAATGTGCCCGTAAGAAGGAGAATCGAGGCCTTTGAAAAAGAAAAAATTTCAGAAAAAGCCATTGTTCAAAAACTGGCACGAAGATCTGTCGAAAAAGCAAAAAAAATCTTATTAGCGAAACAAAAGAAGGAGACTCAGATGATGACATCGCAGGTAACATTACAAACAGTATCAAAGTATTCTTCTGTTATAAAAACACAAGCTATTATTCATTCGATATTTTATCCAAAATATAGCTCCAAACAGTAAGGTCCACTTCTGTTTTGCACAGTAAACCTGACGACGACACATCGGACGATGAAGCCAGACCAAGGCGTACAATTCCACATTAGGCGCAATGTAAGTGTTGTTTTACTTAATGAGTTAATAAACATTATAATGCATGGAGTACTCGAATTTTTATCAATTTTAGCGTACATACGCGAAAATGAACTTGCAATGCAACGATAAATTCCGAAGAAAGCAGTCTATAAATTCTTTGATAGAAGAATGTGCACACCAGATTTAACTGAAATGTTTGAAAATATAGATAGGAGTAGATTACAACGCACGTCCAGTGCAATATGGAAGACACCACCGCGTTATTCCATGATGGAAAACGAATAGAAGTTATAATCTGTTAAACTGAATGTTGTTGATTTCAAATTGTGCCTTAGAGCAGGAATACTTGCCATACCTTGCGTGTAATATAAAAATGATGTTACATTGCAACTATCGTTAAAAGATGTATGTGTTCTTAAAATATACCAATGAACGTAAGACTATTTCACTTCTTATATTTTAGAATGATCATAGGCATATATTACTTTTATTATACTAATCAAATTTTACCATTTTTTCTTATTTATATGTATCTTCTTAAGAATTAATAAATAAACCAATTAATAAATAATTGTTTTGGTACGACTTTTTAATGAGAAGTAAATTTTATTAGATTTGCCTTATTATCACTGTCGTGTAATAATTCGCGAGATACGCGTGATATAACTCGCACGATTAAATAGCACTGGTGATTTCGTCTCTTCGTGTAACGAGGAGGGTCTGGTAAATGGGTCGACCGTGGGCGTTCAATCTTGTAAGAGAACAAACGGCGGCACCGTATCGTCGAGCATTTTTCTTTCGGTCAACAGCCATCCATTTTATATTTAGCACATTCGGTTGCGACGCTAAATTTTCGTTACACCACCAGTTGTTTCGTCTGAAATTCGCGTGACGTAAGTGCATTACACTCTCGCACCCGTCAACCATTCCTGCGACCACTTCGCGTGCGTTAACTCGATAATATTTCGTCTCTGTTACCTTGTCGCCGTTGCTGCTTGACACATCTCGCTTACTGGACGACTGATCGATGAAAATTAAAACGGGACGCTGATTTACCGTATCGTTATTTTTGTGTCAGGTATTCTCTTTTTGCCGTTTCGGCGAATTATTTTCATTTCGAACTTTTCTAGTCTTATTGTTACGTCGATTCTTATATTTCAAGATCTAGTCTTGTACGTACGCTGGGGAGCGATTTTATTTATTGATTCAACAAAGAATATCGTTGTATGTGTTATACATGCGAGTAGAAGTAACGAAGTACGAATAGTTTCACTGTAACGTTATTACATACTTCCTGATAATTTCTCGTTATTTATACCATAAGAAAGTATCAAAGAGGAACTCTTATCTCGAACGTGGATCTATTTGTCGATAATGCATGCGTGTAATACTCGAGTGTCGTTCATACAGCGTAAATATACGTGCAGATACGTAAACCTTTTATGATTTTTGTATCAAAGGCAGACCTGCTATAATACTCGCAAGTGAAATATAATTCTACGAAAGAAAATGGAGCAAAAGAGTTTCGTTGGTAATATATTCTTCCTTTTTCATCACAAGTTTCCTCTTTGTTGTGCTTCTGTTACATTATAATCCTGTTAGATTTACGCGCGTAAAATTTCACTTTGTTGCACTATATCTCATCAACGCCATCTGCCGAACACCTGTGAGAAACGCGGTTTACTTTGTCTCAAAGCGAGCAAACGTCTAATTTCACAAATTGGATTTTCATGAACAGCGAGAAGGGCATATGCGATGTAAAGGAGGCTGTAAGGGCGTCCTAGGGCTTACGGTGGTTGTCACGATGCCGGAAGTGGCGCCGAGCAGACGCGTCAAGGGAGAATCAGAATCGCTATTGGGAAAACCATCACGAACATTTGTCCTTCGCGCCATCAAAATTCTATCTTCTGAGATATTTTTCGCGTTTCCGAGGTCATCGCCACTCTCCTTAACTTTGCCTTACGATGTATAATATCTCGATGTTACGGTAGTTAGAAATTTGTATTAATTTGGAGAACCTTGCAAAAGTACGCAAATCTGCTACGATAGTCGGATAAAGAGTATCGGCAGAGATCTGTTCCTTTATCGTGAAACTCTCTCGGACAACTTAGATGCTACCAGATATCGATTCTCGCATCCAACCATTTCGTAATAAACGTAGCTCATCCAAGAAATTTCTCAATTGTCATCCGTTAATTTCGCGCAACTTTTGCTTTATTTTAGCTACGTGGGAACCTATTAGTGCGCAAATGTTACCCCGAAAATGTTACTCCTCTGTGCCAAATATCGTTCACGTGCATAATCAAAGTTGCATAAAACCGCGTACAATTGCATCAGGAAATTTCTAATAATTTTCTCGTCTCGCAGGACGAAAACAGGCTCACGAATGATCCCTCTGTCCTGGCTATCGAATGTACCGCAAGCACGTAGTTTCAAGTGTCCGTTCTCTAGAAAATTCGAAACAATTTATGGTCGATGGTCGAGTGAACGGTGCAACGGTCGAGTCGGAAAGATCAGAAAGACAAATCGTCATAATTCGAACAGACCCGGAAGCAGAAACGCACTTCCATGATCATTTGTATCGTTGCTCGATCTGTTGCTGCGCAATGACCGAGCAAGCTGTTGATTTTTCTTTTTCTGCGATGCTACTATACTCTATACTCTATGCTTTATACCGTTCTTTTGCCCGCTATTTACCTTGTACGCGAACTTTTTATCGCTAGTGGATTGCAAAAAGCTCGAAGCGGCGGTTGCGGCTACCCGCAATAGATATTTTACGTTCTCGCTCGGGTTTTACTTTATTTCAAGGACAGTCAAGTTAAGCTATTGCTCCGCTCCTCCTTTTTTATCACGAATTTTACGTGACAATGCGTAGATCAAGGTGGACGTAGGTCGTAAGAGAAAGGAAAGTGTAGATAAATAAGACAAGGTGTATTTAAAAATAATAAGTTATTTATTATAGTTTATTTAATATGTATACAGGCCATTCGTATTATAGCGGTGATAGCTAGTGTTAAATTAACAATGACAGTTTCTATCGTAGTTAATATTATATTGGTTATTGACCATGACGAAGGCGAATTTTGATTGCCCTGGCCGAGGTCGGTGGTCTGGATCTATAACAAATAATACTATATTAATATAGCAAAGAAATATCGTAATATCGTAAATATCATTTGTAAGGCGATGCTTTTTGGGCATAGTGAAATTATGTTGATCAGTTTTTGGATATTAGGTTGAAATTAGATAATAAAGTTATAGATTTACTCGTTTTAAGGGATTGTTCAGGCGCCGTTAATTCACTGGATATGTCGCCCTGAAGCAGGATGTGTAAATTTTAGATCATATATTGTACTGATAGGAAGTATTTTATCAATTATAAGTTTATTTGATTAAAATATCTAACGTAGTGTCTAGTCAACAAACGAATTAGTAGGTCAGCCGTGAACAATGGCAGTAATTTGTATAATAACAAAGGATAAGCCAAATATAGCAGAATGACTCATCGGCTAGCGGGAGGTTGTGTCTAATTATCAAAAGCAAAAGAAATATGAAAGATCCTAGTTTGTAGGACTTGTTGACAATCAATGTCAACAACTTTTTCGTTTGGTCCATAGAATGTTTTGAGTAGGCTGTATTTCGACACACAACAAAATTGATAACGTAAATAAATCTTATATATTTGTTTCAAGAAATGATAGCTTGTTTGTGAGCGGTATCTTTAGACAGGTTGTTGAAAACTGGATGTTAATTCGGATTTTATATTTTCAATAACTTCGCATGAGTATTTTAGTCAAATCTAGCACGAATCGAACAGGTGAAAACAATCTATACTGCGTTCGTGCTTGGCAGGTTTTTATTTTGTTTACCTAGTGGATGGGTATGATAGAGTTCGAGACATGTGGAAAGTACGGCTTCCAGGCAAGCAGGGGCTGATTCAGCGCATTAAAATAAGAAGAAAATTTCGTATAAACGTTTTCGAGTAGACGCTTGCTTTGTGTCACAGTACTTTCTTACCTATCTTTAGAGAAATTACTCGAATCGACCAGTTCCAGTTTCTACGGAAACGCGAATGCGTCGCGTCATAGATCGTCCATCTTGTTCGAACAGCTTACACGGATTTGTCGAAAATTTTGATCGTCACGTCAACTAACATTTTATAAGTAAGAGATTTTAAACGTCCCCGTATTTAATAATCGAACGGATTCGGATCCGAAGAGCGTATTGGTCCGGAAATAAGGCCGGCACGATTTATCTATTTTCCAAGAAATCGTTCATCTGTGTAATGTTTAGCATCGCAAAATAAGCTATAAGTGGAACGTAAGGTCATATTAGGCATATTATGTTATATGAACTTTTCTTCTTATTTCAGTATTCAGAATCAACCTCTGCCATATTTTCCACGTGTTCTGATTCACCTTGTATAATATATAAGAATGATAATTGCAAATATATTTGTATAATAACTCTATGATAAGCGCTTAATAATACATACAGTGAACTTGTACAGAGTAACGTTTGCTGACTGTCGGAGGCACATTGTTGCTGTCTATGCAAAAACAAGTGCCCATTTCTTGTCGAAGAACTCCAGTCAATTCTATCGTTTCACCCACATAAGTTTTCAACGCTGAAACATGAAAATATATAGTCGTTATTTTTTAGCTTTGCCTGTATTTGATCTTCATCTTATCTGCTTACGCGCTTAATAATAGAACTAGGTTTGGTCTACGTAAAAAGTAACTTCTTTTTATTAAGACTCATATTTATTAAGATTTAATAAGATACAATTTATTAAGATACATATAACGAAAGGCAGGAAGTAGTAACATTTTACGTGAATTTGCATGGATCGAATATGCTGATGTGCTTACGAATAAGAGAGTATTGATCGATAATTATTAAAGCCAATTGTTTGTGACATGGGAATAAGCAAAAGTCATTTTTAAGTTTAAAGATCTTTAGTTTAGTACTGAAATGTGTTTAATGTATTTTAGCAAAAGTAGATAAAATAGGAATATTAAAAACATTAAAAACTTAATATCTAGTTCTTGTATTGTCCAAAGTTGTGTTTTGAAGACAAAATTTGACAAAAATGATGCATATACAAATGCTATCTCTGGTCATTAATATATTTTTTCGTTATCGACAGAACATTTTCCCTTGATTTTATTGACATATTGGATTAATCACTTCTTTAAGTTAGTCGTTGTTGAAACAACATCAAAATCGTATATTGTTTCATGCTAAAAAATCTACTAAATCCATTGACAGTGAAACGATATTTCGTATACGGTTCTTACAAGAATTATTATTATTTAAGACTTAGGAAAACGTATATACAGTAGCCACGCACACTGTGCGTATTTCTGGCGCGCGTTTCCGTTCAGTGACAGTACTTCGGCGGACTGGATTGCCGAAGCGAAAGGGTTAAAAAAATACGATAAAATCACATGTAGCTCTCTATTTGTCTAGTCGCTTTTGTAGCAATATCACTATGTCCTCTGACATACTTGAGGTTTCTTACAATTCAAAAATTAAATGAACAACTGTGCAAGCGAAATCGCTGCTGTAGAATCCCCGCTTCTGTAGAATCAGTCGTATGGATTTCAAAATTTAGTGTGTCGCCGGGATTAGCGTTATCCAAAGTACGCCACAGGAATAGAACATAAAGATATTTCTCAAAATTTGTTATTGCTGGTATGATATTGCTGAAATACAAGGCTGCAGTTTCTTAATGTCGTCAAAACATTCAGTTCTTTTTTGGTCAGTCACTTTTCGCGTGTGTCACGACCGGCATACTTCAAATCCGACGGACTGACGATAGAGATAAAGATGTGGCGGCACTCGGCGACAATGTATATCGCTGAAGTGCCTAATGAACCATCAACATCCCAACGGTCCTTCCACCGAAGGTTCTAGAAGAAAGAGCACGTGGCAACGATCCCGGACGCCTAGCAAATGCATGGACGGTGGGGATGTTGAGGGATGACAAAAGAAAGTAATCGGATCCGATCGAAAGTAAAATCATAAGAGTCAGTCTTAGAAAGTCACGCCTAGAGTTCGGAAGTAGATTGTAAAGTGTATTGATGTTAGAAAAATAATAAAGTTTTCTTTTTTTATATTTTTACCTCAAATTCCTCTTTTATTTTGTTATTTTACGTGACACGTGCTTTGTATTGCTCTGTCGAATTTGAAAGTTTCTATTACGATAGCGGATGGTGCGAAAGATGCAAGTTTCTAGTATTTTAGAGATGTCTGAACGTCAGCTGCGTGATTATGTAACAAAAAATGGAGATATCCATTGAAATATTTTAACACGCAAGAGATTTCATGTTAAGACAATACACGCAAAGTAAATACACACGAATATAATAGTATATCCCTTTCGATGTCATTCGATTTTTGTGTCATTCATTTTTTCCCCGATATATTTGAACGATTCGAGATAAACAGGATACACTTCTAAACAATTCCTCTCAAAAGTGGCAGGAATTAATATTTTTTCTACTGAAAACAAATAACTCTGGAAATATTGAAAATGTAAAAGAATAGGAAGCTTAAAATCCGTTCACTTGTCGATGTAATGAGCAGAACAATACATATTTGCGATAATAAGAAGAATATCTCTAATGATACTGTAGTATCGGGGAGAAGGGCCCAAGAAACGTCGAGCTAACTACAGACAATGTCGCGAGAGCCGAGGCTCTGTCGGCTCCATCAATGCATTACCGGGTCCTTCAAGTAAATAGCCTTGCCGAAAAGACCTACGTGACCCTGGCTACGAGCGTCTGCAGAACACGTGTGCGGTGGGCCTAGCAAAAGACAATAGAGTGCTACAACGGTCAGAGAGTCAGTCGAGAAGCAGAGTGCGAGTTGAGCGGACACGGAGTGTGAGTCGGCGTGCGACGATATTGTAGTCGGTCCTTTTGTTATTGAATAGCACTTATTAAAATACACTAAACTTTGAACTCCACCATCATCACTTGTCCTTACTCTAAGAAACCATCAGTTACTACAATACTTTTAATACATCAAAAGGCAAATACTATAAAAAGATTCGACGCGCTCTTTGAATACAGCTACTATCAAGATGTATAAACATTAGTACACATAATTAGCCTAGATCGTGTCGAAGTAGTAAGCACGTATGTACTTTTGACGAATTTTTAAATTCAAAATTCTTTTGAAATCGTTTAAAATACAGTTATTCTTAGAATATGATTTAAAATATAATCTTCTTTTTACTTTTTGCGTAATTTATTACGTAAATCATTACTAAAGAAAGTTACTTTCCAGTTATGTTACAAAGTAATCCACTTTGTACACAGGTATGTAATAAATTGCCAGAAACTTTGATGAGAACGAACTTTTTATTAAAAAAAGTGACATCTTTCATGTATGATTTCCTCTTCAATCTAATATTTGCTTGGTAGTAGTATATCAAATATTTTTGAGCTAGAAGTAAGTAATAAATATTCGGTAGGTTTATACGCGGAATGCATAAATAATTGTTATGAATATTGAAAGTATTACATTTTTCTGTCTAAATCGTTTCGGTTCAATTTGGAAAATCTTATTCTGCGTGTGCAATTAATACCAGCAGCATGTCAACTCTAAAGTTTCATATCACGAAAAGAGTTTATGCAAAAGACGAGTAAGAGTTAAGTTTGACATCGAGTAAAGAAAACCCAATTTGAAATTGATCTAACAGTGTTTTTCTGAATTATTTCTAGGTATTGTTCAATTTGTTCTTTTCTCAATATTGTTGGATTTAATTAACGCAGCGTCATATTTACGCTAATATCTGCTTGTTAAGCATAATTTTAATATATAATAACATATAACTCTTTACAATTTATATTTTATCATGGCATATGTTTTAGAATATTCTCCGGCTTCTTGTAATTTTTATTCATACCTATTCCACGTGTATCATGTTCTCTTTATTAACTTGAAACGTTTTACACGCACAGGTGTACGCGAGTACTATCAATTACACGTACATACAGAACTTCCTCAAGCTAATATTATCAACTCTAGAGCTATTAATAAATGTTCATAAAGGGGATACTTCTTCACGACATGTAGTTTAATAGTTTATTAACGCATTGACTGCCACGCGTGTTTTCAAAAAAATCTGCGTCAGGCCACGCGTACAGCAGTACCAAGCGTTCTCTGCTAGGTGCTCCTATCGATATTTTAGTAATGCGAATCGCTCAAGTGGTGGCCTCAAGAATGATCTTTCGTTTCGCTTGTTCGCTACATTAAAACCGCTAGCTGTTGTCGAATATAACGAAGGAAAGTGTGGTATAGATTATTCCGATCAAATGGTTTCTTATGCCACCACAATTAGAAAAGGAATCAAATGGTACAGAAAACTTGGCATTCAATTCCTTCTGGGAATTTCTGTTGTAAACGCTTTGACGGTTTACAAAATTGCAACAAGGAAAAATATAAATATTGGAATATTGTTATTCTATAAATTTATTATTATTATGTTATTTTTATTTATTATTATATTATTTTTTTATTATTATTATTGTTTATTATTATATACTGTTATTTTATAAATTCAGAAAGATAGTTATATCCACTGTATATACTACGTACATATATGTATAAAATATATGATTTTTTAGGAATATCTCTCTACTTTAAACTGTTACTAGCAAAGATACTTTGCAAGTAGCATTCTTATATGTTAGATTACAAGCTATTTCAATTAGCCTTGTAGTGAATATACTGTACAATATTTGTAATTTTAGCGAATGTCGTGATATTGTTCTGTAGGAGTACCAAAACATAGTTATCTTCTATTAGCAAATAAAATTCTATTTTTGATGAAATTTAGTAAAAAATATTAAAGTATCCGAGGAACAATTTCTTTTGCCTGCAAAAGTCACTTTGAGCAGGTGAAATCGAATCTTCAAGATTTCTATTAACTTGTGATGATCCGAGATACAGTAAAACTTTGCATCGCTCTATTGAAAAATATTTGTGCGCTAGGAATAAATCTCGAGTAAATAATGAGTTTGCTATTTTAAAGATAAAACGTGTAACAGGCATTACATGTAAGAAATACAATGCGGGCAAAATAACAGCTCACTTAACATTTCTGTTAATTTCTAAATACATAGGATTTTTCACCAGATATTAGCGCTTTTATTGGAACAAACAAATGAAAATGAACAATTCCGTGTAACATATTTCGGAGCCACATTGATCTGATATGTCAAACATATACATTGATATTTCGAAAATTAAAAATTATTTTCTAGAGTTGACATGTTGTTTTTCAGGTAAGTAAAATGTTTTTTAATGTATACTATATCTAATTTATTAAGTGTAATTACCAGTTATTCGCCCCGCTTTTATAATTTCCTTTGTATATTATATACATTATAATCTAAAACGTATTTGTTCAACGTATTTGTCGTCCAATACCGATGATTTAGTCATAGACCGAATTTCTTTTACCTGTAAGTTCAATATTTTGGCAACTGAGACTAAATTAGAAGGTGTCCGTTTAATTTTTCTTCTATCTTTTCCCATAGGAAAATGTCTGAAAGTCCAAAACAGAAAAGAGAGAAATGGTCAGAGGAGAACATGAATGGGGCTTCGAAGCTACTCCTCAAAAATAAAATGGCCCAAAGACAGGTCTCTGAAGCTTTCAATGTTTCAAAAACGACGAATGTGAAGTCTGGGCACACGTCGAATGCGCAGATCAAGAAAATATTAAGTATTTTCCATACGATATACATAAAAATCAAATTTGGATAAGAATATGTATACTGACATCTAGAGGACTTTTTTAAATATTATTAACCATTTAGAGCAAAAGATCAAATAATTAAATAATTGATCGGTACTGGACGACAATTTTTCGTTTCCTACAAATTCCGACATTACTATTCTTGCACATTGTCAATTCGTCAATTCGTATTATTGAATTTCATAAAATTAATTTTCCTACTTTTATCAAGTTCCATTTGTGCTATAAAGTCACTTTGTAAATTTTCATTTTTATCAACTCTAGCACAAGGTACTGTGCGACTCTCCCCTGCATCTTAATTTGTATGTGATTCGAAATCCAAATTATTCGATATTTTTCATACCAAACTACGATAAAGATTCTTAACAACTTCTGCAAGATTACCTATACTAGCATTTATGACGTTCCTGTCTCACAAGATCAATAACCAAGCCTTTTCCTCGATTCTTTTTCTCTGATGAAACGTTAAATAGTTTTCTTGCTTCTTTCTGTCCGGATGAATTTTATCTTTTTCGTAGGTCATTGATATCTGGTCGCTTTTTTAAATTACTTTTTCCGTAGTTTTCATGTCACAATAAAGAGATTAAAAAATGCTGGATCAAAATTCTTAATGCTTTTCTCACCCACTCCGTACTGTTATCTTTCTGTTCATGTTCAAAATAGCGAATAGAGGTACATATAGAGGCGAATACTTCTGTGTTTAGTCTATTAACACCCCCTCCCTCTCGCCCCTTGATGAGGTTGACTCGTGTTAGATCACAATATCAGTTTGCCTAACAATCAGAACTACATGGAATTTTGGGGATATACAGGCTGAGTCTTCAACAACAAACCACCTGAATAATTCTTTCAATTTTTTGAGACGCAGGGAAATGTTTGAAACAAAAGTTGTTTGGTTTCGAGGAGGCTATTACGCGATGGAAAATGTTTTTCTCAGATGGACGCGTTTACGAGTTTTAAAGAACACTTTAATAGGCTTCGTTTTTTTTTAAGTGTAGCCGTGTAGTTTTGAATACCTATTTGTCCCATTGTTGCTCTTTTGAAGACGGATTTAAATATCGCGGTCATTTAAGGTCACTCAAGGTCATAAAACGTAGTAAAATAGTCCAATCGAACGTAATGTTTCAATATTCCGAAACAAAGGAAAATGGATTTACCATTTTCAAGATAAGCGGTCCGTTTATAAAACACCATTAAACTAGGAGACGCAATCAATTGGAGAAAAGATAAATTTTCTGTGACTACTTATCGTACTCGAATTCGACTCTACATCTTCGTTACTTTGTCGAAATTGCTATGTATAATAATTATTAATTATGAATAACGAAAGAAATCCTTAACCGAAAAATACTTCGTTATTCAGTATTCGTTGTTTACTATAATTATAAAACACCGATCAATAATAACACAGGTACTTCACAGTGAGATATTTGAATTATTCATCTAATATAAAGAATAAGAATTTTGGAACAAAAATTAAACGGTTAGTACAAACATTCGATAATTGCACGAAAATGTCCTCTACGTAATTACACAGCCGTCGTGTCCACTTTGAGAAGGGCAGATTTCCCTGAGGTATCACGGAAGTTTGGCGGTCCATTGCGATCGAGCAGTGTAACATGATACAATATTATCAGTTATCGCTCAGACAATGTATCCGAGTAATCATTCAAAACTGAAAATTGCCTTATTTTAGACTTTTTAAAATTAAATTTCCACTAACGCATTTGTAGGATTTCCCCGACTAAAATAAGATCAAACATGATATAATATGAATAATATTTAATTATCAATTATTAAGTAAGCAAATATGTTCCAAATTTTATCGTGTTTGGTGTCATTTTAACCAGTAAAACGCAAGAAACATATTAGCAACAATTTCATTGATCAAAAATCGCAAATAAGAATCTTTCAACTTATCGCCAGCCTTTAACGAGGCTCTCTTTCTCTTTCATTCGCGTTGTCAATTTTGAGGAATAGAGTCGTTCCTACGTATCCATAATTGTAACGTTTCAGTCCCGATTTTTGTGCAATTATCGAATGTAATTATTAAAATTGTATACACGACATATTACAAACATTGAATCGAATCTTCTTCTGCAAAACGTTATCGAACACGAATAATCGAATCGAAAATGACTAAACGATCGGCTGTTGGATAAGTGTTTACTAAGAATCTGACTAAGTACACTCTCTTAAATGCAAATGACTCATTGAACTTTTTTGATATTAACTTTTTAATGAACGGCAATCCTCGAATAAAATCTTACTCAAACTGATAACATTAACAAAATATTTAAAAAATGTCAAAATCGGCGGTATCTCCTTTTTTTGTAAATATTTACCGGCTATTGAATCCATTGATTCTCGGTTGCCTTATCTGTTTGCTTGTGTATATCTTTTATATATACATAGATGGATACACAAATAAGTTTCGTCTATGGCGAGATCAATTTAGCCACCTGAGTAACCAGCTATCTTTCGAATCAACAGATACAATACCGATACAATGATACGACATGCGATGTACATACTCGAAGCGTTACAGATTGAATCAATGAATTAATGAATTAATGAAGAGTAACTGCTAATCATTGGTAGGATACACGCTTGTTAAAGATCGAAGATGTCCGTGAATTAATTAGCTTTGAAATTAAAAGGTTAGGTACGTGGGAGATTTTGCGTTTGAGGAAAATTATTCGAAGATAGCAATATGGTTGATGATACGGAAGTGTAGGGGTAATAGGGTGAATGCAACGAGCAATGTATAATAAACAATTGATAATTGGTAATAATGTATAAATAATTCGTAACGATTAAGAATAGAAGCAGATAGTAATATTTAATTAGAACCCATGTTTTTTGTTTCAACTTCCAATTTATGTTCCTTTGATAGCAAAAACTAAAATAGAATTGATTATAATAAATTTTGAATATAGGAGATTGAAAATTGAAATGGTTTATCAATTGGGCTGATTTCAAACTAATCTCGTAAAAAAGTTGTAAAGAGGAGAAATATAGCTTTAAGAAATACGCAATTAGTCGAGTGTTTACGGTACGTGCCAATAACAAGACAAGCTTTTGACTTTTGGAGAAGTCGACTGTAACAAAAATATATTATATTATATTATATTATATATTATATTATATATTATAGCTATAATTTTAGCAGATACTGTTTATCTATTTCGTTTTGCGTGTATTAACGTTCTCATGGTGTATCGTATAGTAATTAATGCATCAGATTATATACATATCGGTGTTTGTAGGTAACACGTTATACAGAGTGGAGAAGCAGCATCAAATTGTCACGATTGCAAAATAAAATGAGTGAACGGCTGGTGAACGAGCAAAATACTCGTACAATAACAAGTGAATGTAAAGGGAGCTCTAAATTCCAAGAAATTCCATTTTATCAGCCGAACAAAATGTATAATCTGATAACGTTTTGAGGATAGTAAGTTAGGCAGGCGAAAAAAATAGGTGTTAACGATCAAGTATAACAGATACAGTAGTAAATATTCAAAAATTTTTCAACCGTAATGTATTTATACATAAATCTGCGTACTTTGTATCAAAGTTTCTGTTGAAAATGACAACGTGAGTTCGTGCTCGCCATCCATATGCAGATGCGTTAGTGATAAGAAATAGTAACTAGAGGATGATGCTAGTTACAATCGATAGATTTAATCGATAGGCTTAAGATGCTTTTTTGTTTTTATCCCTAGTTTTTGTAAGCGTGTGCAATAAAGGCTTTTTTTGGCTTAGAACGGTGTAATAGATTTATCCATTCAATAAAATAATAACTACTCTGATCTTACCTCTGAGTATAGAAATAACAACACTTTCGATACATATATTTTTATGTACAGCATGTATAAAAAGTGTCAGGGCGTATAAGTGTCCACTAGCGTGATTTCGGAGGATCGGAGCCTCTGGATCGATTGATTCGTGCAAAATTTTGTAAAAATTGACGTTTGCTGGCACCGTATGCTACTTAGCACGAGGATCAAATGGAACTTTACTGGGAAAGTATATTTGGATACCATGATGTGCAAGATATTATTCTTGTATATGTAGGATTTGTATACATTTTAATCAATTTAATCCTCATTTTATCAATAAATCCAATTATTTTGCCATCTATCTCTATTACCGACTATCGAATTGTTCGTTGTTCCAAAAATGTGTTGCGTACTAGTTGCCATACTATTAAATAAATTTTCATTTAAATAATTGTTTAAATGTTAAAAGACAGAAATAAATTATTTGCAATTTCAATAAGTTTAGATATATTATTTAAAATAATGAGATTAATTGTTATTTACAAATTTTATTTTCTATTTATTCTAAAAGAAAGCTAATAAAATCAGAATCTTTGTTTGAAAGTCTTTTTTCACGCAGTAGATAATTCTGTAATAATGTGAAATCACGCTGATTGCTCCATTCTGTTTATCACGGGCTATCCCACCTGCTAACGAAAACTTGTTGTTTTCTCGGTGATGTCACATTGCTTACTTTCTACCTGACTGCGAAATATAAACTTGTTGCGAATAATCTCGATGTAAGACCCAATGAAATTTCAACGTCATTTCTCCAGAAAACGGTTCAATTGCGACTCATAGCTTATTTTGAAAAGTCGGCAAGTTGGTCCTCGCGATGAGTAGACGTTTGTAAAACTGTATCATCTAGAGTTGTAGAATTAGGGTGGTCCGGTCAAATAAGTGTATTTTTTATATACTCTGTACATATACAGGCTTTTCCAGAATAATTCCATACCGCCAGACAGGATAAGACGTCAAACAAGAAAAAAAAACATTTTTCATTTTTCCAGCTTATTTTTGAGCGTAAACTTTTTTTATTTAAAGCTAAAGTTTGAAATAGTTGTAGATACTCTGTCACACTGAACGTATTTCATTGTAAGCTAGCTCAAGCAGAAACAAAGCCTTATACAAGAAAACTTCATCCTCTTCCTTTGACTTACTTTTGCATACAGAAAAATCTGCAGTCTAAGTGTGTTATCCTGAGATTCCTTGATTATACATATCTTTTCTAAATTTTTCGTTTCTGTTAACAAAACTTCCATAAATGATAAAGTGCAGGTATTCCTAAAGGAAAAAAATGTAAAGAAACTAAAATTAACGCCCAAACACCCAAAATTTCAACATTAACCCGCCATATATATATTGTTAAATATGTAAATTCGCACGTTCGTGGGGAGACGCGATCTCGAGGAAGTGCGCCAACGCATACAACGCATACAATAGCATACAACGTATTACGTTATAACGTTATAAAATATAACGTAATACGTTATAACGTCATCCCATATAACGTAATACGTTATACCGTCATCCCATATAACGTAATACGTTCTAACGTCATACCATATAACGTAATACGTTATAACGCCATACCATATAACGTAATACGTTATAACGTCACACCATATAACGTAATACGTTGTAACGTTATAACATATAACGTAATACGTTATAACGTCATACCATATAACGTAATACGTTATAAAGTTATATCATGTAAAGAAATACATTATAACGTTATACCATATATCGTTACATACATCGACACTCTGTGTTACCACAGATTTTATACGAAATAGTGAAATTGGAAATTGAATACTGTATTCAGAGTTAAAATATAATGCTATATGGAAATGAATTAGCACTTCAAAGACTTGATAGATTTCGTTAATAAAATAAAGCAAAAGAAATCTTTAATTCACTCACTACGAATTTATGGTATTGATTAAAATCAATGAATGTTAGAGTTACTTCCGATTAAGGGTACAACTGTTATAAATTAAGAGCATAATTACATTGAATTAATGGGAGAATGTTGTTATAAATTATTGGTATAACTGTTAAGAATTAATGATGTAATTGTTTTAGATTAATGGCTTAAATGTTATAAATTAATGGCTAAGATGTTGTAAATTAATAGCCTAAATGTTATAAATTAATAACTTAAATGTATAGAATAACAGTTCAAATGTTGTAAATTAATGGCTTAGATGTTGTAAATTAATAACTTAAATGTTATATATTAATAGCACAAATGTTGTTGAGAATTGTGGATCTTTGAAGCCGAAATAATGTTATAAGAACACTAAATTTATACTGAGCATTAATTTTAAAATAGTAATATATTTATTTCATGGACGATTTCTTATATATTCATCGATACACACTTGCACGCGTCTCAGCACTTTCTTCTATACCCGACTGTTAACCGACTGAACAGTTTACATTCATCTGTTTTCGAGACGCCGCGCACACACATACATCCACACGCTGATATTCACTTACAAGTATCTCTACTACACATTTAACCCAGTCCAACACAGAAAATTATACATATCTCAACAAATGTTATAAATTAATAGTTTAGACGTTATAAATTAATTGCTTATATGTTATATATTAATGGCTTAAATGTTATAAATTAATAGCTTAAATATTATAAATTAATTTCTCAAGTATTGTAAATTAATGGCTTAGACGTTATAAATTACTAGTTACAATGTTGTTATTTGATATTTTTTTTATTTACCTTATATTTAAATTCTTCTTGGATGTTCACTGTCCGGAATTTCAGGCACGAAAGAGCTCGCGCGCGACTTCCGCGTTCTTTATATATCTTGACAAGGTGTCGAGATGTCAATCAAACGTTAACGATCTCTTGACATAGCAAAGGACGGGTTTTCCATTATAACAAAATCAAATTGAACAATTTCTTAATTTTTATCGTAAATTGGCGCCTTCGACGATTTAATACGGTATCCATTTTTATCATTTTAATAGCTTCTACAAACTAAGACTAAATTCACACCTCCTTGATACTAGTTTTCGACTATCAATTAGTTTGAACAAAAAGAGAAAAGAGCCTAACGGCAGTCGATGACGTTACTGTGAAATATGTTATGGTATTTAAATAATCAGCCAGATAAAATTCATATTAATCATTATATTATATTATCGATATTCGTTCATTTACTCGTGCTAATTACAAAATAAAATGTTCTCTTTTCTTGAATAACACCTACATCACCGTCTGCGATATTTAAATTTCTTATTTAATGCTTATTTAAAAGTCAGGTACCTTTTTAATTCCTCTCAAGTTAAACGAGTAAATTTACTCGTTATAGTTGTAACATAAAATGGCTATTTTCTTCAATACCACTTGCATCGCTGTACGTGATACAAATATTAATTATGTATCGAATAATATGTACCAATTGGCTGTAATCGCGGTTAGGTATTTCTTCGTTTGATCTATCAAGAGATCTATTAGGCTATTAGCGAAAGACTTATTGATTCCTCAAAGATGTATCTTAACTTAAATCTTAAAGATTAACTAAATGATTATATTTGATTAGTATTCGACAGTGTCTATCATATTCAGCCATCTTCTTTTATAACTGATACTGCTCGGATCAATTATTTTATAATAAATTGCAGATTATGCCACGGTATATTATAAGATATTTGTCTATAGCCCTTTTTTTCTAATTCATTGATTTTATTATTAGTCTCGTTGGTTTTTCCTGTGAGTATCTGCTGTACGTACATTGGAAATACATAATGGATACGTATATTATATATATATTTTAAAATATAAAAATAAAAAATTAACAATACTATTATAAATATTGCTATTATAATTAATTAATAATAATTTAATTAGAGAATTAAATTAAAATAATTTATAAATATTTAACGTAATAAAATAAAATTTTTTAATAAAATTGATAAAAATTGAATTATCTTGTATATAAGTATATATCAATATATAATTATTAATTTTAAATATATTAATTTTAAAATCTTTATACATATATTTAATTTTATAAAAAAATTAAAATATAAATATAAATATTTTAACTTTAAATTGAAACAAATGTATTATATATAATTAAATATTTATATATAAAAATTGATATAAATTATAAATATTTTATTATCTTGAGATATATAATTAAATTATTATTAATAATAGGTAATATTAATTTATAATTATTTATTTATTTATATATATATATACGTCGGGTTTACATTAGAATTAGGGTTAGGGGCGTGAAAGGAATCTTCGTTTGGGTTACACGTTGTCGTTATGCAATAGAGAAGACATTGACTAGTGCAAATACGATTACCATAGAACCGGACAAGTAACCGTGGTTATTAGATATTCGAGAGACTAATGACAATGATCCTAGGTTCAATAACGAATCCGCGGACAACAGGACGGTAGTCGTACGCACTCGCAAAAAATCTAAGTCGGATTCTGTGTTAATATTCGCTGACCGTAAGGAGTTAATCCTTTTTTGTCGATGAGACCGCAAGAGAGAGAGACTTTCCGACCCGGTGATACCTCAGAGGAAAAATATGACGGGGTGTGTCTAAGGACACGAGATCATCGGATTCGTCGGGGACATCCTACGTTCGGAAAGTAAGGGAAATTGACGTTGCTGCTAATTGGCCAATCTCCATATCGGTAGTTAGAAAAGGATGCTAGCCGCCCTTGAGGGAGGGTTGCTAGTGGGAGACGTCGTTCGTGGAAAAATAGGTCTCTCCTGTCTTCCCGTAACTGGGACAAAGACTGTGTATCTGTTGAAGGATTTTAGGTAACTAGATATTAGTGTTTATGACGGTCCTCGGGCTAGCCGATCACGTACTGTGGAGACGCGTCGACATCTGGTAAACATCCTGCCCGGAGAATAGGATCTGCGTGTGGCGAGCTACGGGACAGAAACCGTTGGAATGTTTACTGCCATGTGCCGCTACAAATCTTTCTTTTAAGGAGAGCTATAGGATTACTTAATGCCTTTGTTAGATGGAGAGTTCGTCCCGTTGACCGTGTGACACCAATTACCTCTCAGAGAAAAGACATCGACTTCCGACTGTCGGACGCCAACGCCGCGACGCATCTTAGTCCCCATCAGAGATAAGGCCCCAACCCGGACTTTCGGACTCCTTGGAATCCACACCGAACCCCCTGTGACACCAATTACCTCTCAGAGAAGAGACATCGACTCCCGACTGTCGGACGCCAACGCCGCGACGCATCTTAGTCCCCATCAGACATAAGGCCCCAACCCCGACTTTCGGACTCCTTGGAATCCACACCAAACCCCCCAACATCCCCAAGCCAGGGTGTATATAAGCCGAGACTTCATCCAGCCCGGGGAGTTCTCGTTCTAGTTGCTGTTCTTGTACAACACCCCTTTCTCTGTTCAACGTTATTCTATTGTAAGTGCCAAAGTCATAATAAAGTTCGATAAAAGAGAATTAATAGTTGGGCTACGACTCAGCTTTCTTTTCTCTCGCAACCCAAGTACCAACTTTACGTGATATTTTGGCGATCCGTGCCAGGATCCATCAACTTCAAGAAAACGAAATTACGCATTTCGGCATACGTGCATCATTGAAGATTGAGGGATCAGCGGACCTCTGCAGATCAGCTCACTTTGCGTGAAAACGACTTCTACGGAAAGCGGACTACGGTCATCACCAAAATTGAAACTGGTCACGAAAAGAAGAATATTCAGGTAAAGAACTGGATTCTTTTAAATATTATCGTACTCGTCGCAATAGCTTCGCTAGTACAGACTCCAACAACAGTACAATAACCACTATGAGCAAAAATCAGAAGACACATCTTGTGTTAGCCCTATGGCTACTGGTGTGGATCCAAGTATTCGGGCCATACTAGACGCTATGCAGAAGCAGAACGAAATCAAGTTAAGAAAACTGTTAAAGGAGACTATTAAAGCAGCGACTAGTCGGAGTTATCAGGGTAGTTTAGTTTCTAATAATTTGAACAAAAGCTTGGAGAATACAGACGTTACTGTAGGAAATGAAGAAATGGTTTTGAAAGAATTTTCAAAAGAATTGCAGTCTAATGTAGAAAATTCTAATGAAAAGAAAGTATCAATTGACACCGCTTCACAGGATTATATTTTCATTAAAACAGACTTAATGTTTGATGTCAATAGCTCAACAGAATACCAGAAAGAGTCTGTGAAACGAAGGAAAGAAGATATTGCAGTATTGTATAATGATTTGTCACCATCTTCGTCACAAGATACTCAAAATTTACAAGAATGGTTTGACAAAAAAAGTAAAAGTTTAGGAGAAGCAGAAAAAGATCATAACAAGAAGGATAATATTTCAATGAGAAATATTTTGGACGGCGATACAAATAAAGAAAACCAAATTGAAACGAAGGAATTAGAAGCAGTTAGTAAATCAACTGCTGAAAATGATACAAAATCAATAGACAACGTTGAACAAAATATATCATTAGAATCCATACAAAAAGCAAGAGATAATGCCTACAATAATGAACATTTGCTTATAGAAGAAGACCAAATGATGACAGCGAAAAATGCGTGTGACACTACAGAATCAAAAACTTCAGCAGATCTTATGTCGAGAAATTTAGATGCTAATACACAAGAGAAGTCTTTAGAGAATAAAGATGACAAGAATCCATCTCCATCTATGTTAGATAATAGTAAACGGAGCAGTCGTTATAATGTTGCTGCAAAGCCTGCTACTTCGCCAAAATTTGAAGAAATTGTTTATAATCAAACCAGACAATCAAACACAAATAAAATTTTGCGAAGCGCTTTAAAGACGAAATTAATCGAAGACAAGTCTGAAATAATTAATAAACAAAAGGCATCGGAAAATATAGAAAATAAATTTGCCAAAGAAGAAAAAAGAGGTGTTAAACAAAAATCAATTTCAGATAGTGAAAACGAAACAACTGATACTCGTCAACGAAGGGAAGTTCTTTTAACGAACACAGCTAGTGATAGCGATAGGTATAAATCTGTAGAAAATGATAATGCAGTAACGGGTGTAATAGCAACTGATGAAGCGAAACATAGAGGCAGACCTAGGAGATCGGATAAAGTCGAAGTTAAAAAAGATGAAGATACAAGGAAGATCCTACAAAATGAGAAGGGTGGATTAGAAGAACAAAGAAAACTCGAAGAAGATACAAAAGAAGAAACTACAGAGACAGAAATCAATTCAAAAGGTATATTGAATAATAAGTGTGATTTACTTGATACCGAAAGAGCTATTGAAATTAATGATACGGTTCAAGATATTAAATTTACTGAAGGTAGAAGCCGCACTCAAAATGATATGGAAGATGTAGTAGAAGATTCACAAGAATTATCTAATAAAAGTAAGTTATCAGAAATAAGGATTGCACTTAACAAAATTGAATATACAAAAACTATTTTACGGAATAAAAAGAATTCATTAGAAAGAGAAAGAGGAGTAAGAGAAAAGAAGGAAATGTACAGACAGAAATTATTTCAAAAAATATATCAGATGATAAATGTGATTTGCTTTAGAAAAAAAAAAAAATATTATCCACAAACTACATTAAGAATTTATCTATTTTAGTGAGGAGAAAGAGAAAGGATAGAGGAGTTGATCAATAGACTGTGGATTTTGAAGCGTTTATGAAAAACTTACAATTTTAATAAAATATTCAACGTAAAGTCTTTGCTATAATATTCAGATAGATAGATGAAAAAAAACTGAATTTGCATAATTACTCATGGCTTATTGATCAATCATGCGACTCGTTCAGAGGTAACTCGAGTTGTAAAGGCGACAATTTATTAAAAATGGTATATCTGACGTACGATGCATTTGCTCATGTTAAACTATTTAAATAAGTATAAAAATCACGCGAAAAAAAATCTACTGAGAATAATGTTGAACTAGTTAATAATAATAAATCATATAGTGAAACACAAACCTTAAATCAAGATTTTAAGTTTAAAAAAAAAAAAAAGAAAAAAAAAGAAGAAAGAAGTTGATAAAATGACAGCAACATGTAGCAGCAGGCGAGAGAAAATAAGCCAAATTTATAAAAGAAGAAACGATATTCAAGAACTCGAAATTTCTCGAGTGGATATGCTAAACAACGAATTTAATGAACAGTTGAAAGAACGTGAAACAGCAATAGAAGACTTACATCAAATGTTAAAGCATCAATCGGAAATTCATAAAGTTACCTTAAATGAAGCAAGTTTGAAAATAGGAGAACTCTCTGATAAAATAAAATGTTTTAAAGGAAAAGATAGCCAGATACCGAAACGTAATGAATTACTCGAAGAAGAACAGAATAAATGGAGAAGTTTAGAAAAAATGATTACAGAAAAACTTGAAGAAGAAAAATCCCGTTAGGAAACAGCTGAAGACGAAGTGAGAAAGCTTTCCAAATATAACGAGCAACTTCTAAAAGATTATCAAGAAATCCATAAAAAAAAAAAAAAAAAAAAAGAGAAAGGAAATACGCTGAGGTTGTTCATCATAATCACAGGTAAAGAATTAAACATGTACCTCAACTGAAAGATAAAATCAATCGACAGGATTTATATGCGAAGAACATAAGAACACAATATATAGAACAGCACAAGATGATCGAAAAATTGAGAGCAAAAGGAAAACGTGTGCATAATAAAGGTAAAGAGAACACATAATGTATCTTCACCAGGGGCGCATGATCCAAAATTAAATAATAAAATAAAAGGTTTTGTTACTGAAAAGTTAGAGAGATTTCATGACAACAAAAGCATTGCCTGTGCAGAGTGCAGTGTATCAATGTGCACTAAAAATGCAAGCAACGTGACGATTACTTTTAGAACACCACAAGCACCACGAAAACACAATCAAGACCAAACAAGATCAAGTTCAAAAGTGAAGTTACGTGAGCTTATTACTGCTAACGACCAAAAATTGAATTACGATCCCGAGCATCAACTCGCTGATCTTCAAGTAGAATGTTCCGACAAAGACAGGACGACACAAGAGTTCGAGAAGCACATAGAGGACATGAAGGAGGAAGTGCAAAAATTAGAATTGCAACTCGACGAGTTACAAAAAAAAAAAACACACGCACGTAAAAAGAGTTCAATCTTTTGGAATACAAATTGAAGAACTAACAATAAAATTAGAAGAAATAACATAAGTCACAAATATGAAGTTGACTTGCTGGAACAAAAAAAAAAGGCCAAACTTAATTCATGTGTTAGTAATTCAATGGAGGAACGTGAAGCTGGAGCTAAAGATGCAAAAGAGATAAAATGTAGTTCTTGAACCACAAGGACAAATAATCTGCCCTTCAATGTGAACTAGACGAACTAAAGGGTGAATATGAAAAAGTGGGTGATTTTGGATATAAATATGAAGAAGAAACTAATAAATTGAAACTGGATTTTGAAAAATAAGAAAAATGATCCTTGTCAATGAAAATAAATTTGAAATATTGCGTAGGGTAGAAATTGAAGGTAAAGTAAAAGATATGAACGAACAAAATAATTTTCTTAGAAAAGAGCTGGAAAGCGTCCAAAAACTTTCCAAAGATGTTAATAATCGCTTACTCGAGGCGAACCAAGAATTAAAAGATTCACATAGAAAACACACTCTTATTTGAAAATGGAAAAAAAAGAAAAAAAAACATCAGGAAGAATTAGGCGATATAATAAAACTTCATGATGAAGGAAAATATAAACTGATACAGCATTGGTGTTCTGTAGAATGTCAAACTGCCATAAAGGGTTACATTGATGGAAAAGTGTAGTAAATATTTAAATAACAATCCATGACTTCTTAAGTAATTGTAACAATCTTGATGTTTTACTATGGAACAACTAGATGAAGTGCACAGTGACATTAATAAAGTAGAATCATCGATAGTGTTACTAATGCTCAGTGTCAAACATTAATTAAAACACTTGGTGAAACTTTTGATGATAAAGCCCAAACATTGCATGTCACGGATACAGACACAGATTTGTCTAAACTAGTTGATAGTAGTTCAGAAGTAATGGTACTGACTGTAGAAACTACTATATATTAATGATATGAATGAAAGTACAGAAGAAAATATTGTTTTAACTGTACATGAAAAGGATGCTGTTGTAAATTCCAATGAAGAAAAAAAAATGCTTCTGCAGAACAAAAAGGAATGAAGAACGCTGAAATTGTAAATGAAGAATTTAATTCGATAGGTTAAGCACGAGAAAGTGATGGAACAATTATAGAAGTAATTTCAACAGAAATTGTGGCTCGAGAAGTTTCTGAAAATTGTAGCCAGAAATACAATTATGACATATTAAATCATACAAAGACAAGAAACGATTCTATAACTCCTATTATCTCAGGAGTAATTAGTGATCTAGAAACTGCAGATGACATTGATATTAAAGAAAAGAATAACAAGAAACAACAAATGGAAATGGCAAGATTGATCTTTTAATAGTTCACATAAAATTAATGTAGAAAAGAAAATTATTCATAATAAAATTGTCGTACTTATACATGTTGCTAATACAGAAGGAAGGAATAAATCTATAAATGAAGCAGATAAAGTGCGCATAACTAACAAAAGAAGTGTCATTCAGGATATCTTTGATGATTGGGGCATTGAAAATGCAGAAGATGACAGTCAGTCGATATCTAAAGCTCCAGATACTGTGGAAATTGAATTGAAAAGTTTACTAAATGACACAAAAACACGAACTATAGAGGAAAGCACAGTTGTACTGGTTGAAGAAGAAATTACATGCATGGAAAAAGAACCAGTTGTAGATGCTGAAAAGGCTTTAGAAATTGCTAAACAAAACAAAGAAATGCAAGTATCAAAGGAACAACTGGATAACAATCAAACTATAAAGAAACAACAAGATAGTATAAAACCATTATTCAAAGACCACTAACTCATTCTATATCACAGGCTGTTAGAAAGTCTACAAAAGATTCAACACGTGATACTGCGGCATTTCGTCAAACTTAGCAAATTATCCCTATTAATCGTAGTCGAAATTTAACCAGCCAACAACCTTCACAGGTTGAAATAGCAAAAGCATATACCACGACGAAAAAGAACAAGTACAAGTCAGAGTCCAATTCCATCGCTCCATACTGAGGAAACACTAAGATTTTGGAGGACCAAAATCAATCTAAAGAGGGGGGTATGTGACATCAATCACATCTCAACCTACATCAGTGATAATACATCGACACCCGACCTTCGGACACTTTTGGACACATCACCACCTTATCATCATAGCATACACCAAGACTGTGACGCACCTTAGTCCACATCAGAGATAGGATATGGACCCCCGACCTTTGGACACTTTTGGATACATCACCACCTTATCATCATAGCATACACCAAGACTGTGATGCACCAAAGTCCACATCAGAGATAGGATATGGACCCCGACCTTCGGACACTTTTCTACATCATAACCTACACCTATCCCCTCAACATCCTAAAACCAAAACGTATATAAACCGAGACTTCACCCAGCTCGGGCAGTTCTTGTTCCTCTTCTAGTTGCTGTACTCATACAACCCCTATTCTCCGGTTCGGTGTTATTTTGTAAGTGTTTATAATAAAGTTTTATAAAGGAAAATAAGTAGTTGGGTTACGACTCAGCCTTCTTACTACCACCCAAGTACCAACTTTACGTGACAGGAGCCGCCTCGGACCTAAGACTGATAATATAGGACTTGGGTTAAGTAGTAGAAAGGTAGTCGCGATACACTGTGTGGTTTTTAATAGTTCTTACACACGGTGTGTACGCGAACCTTTCCCACCAAACTAGATTAAGAGTGGGGCCGCTCCACTGGGATACGTCGCAAGAGAGGGTAGGAGATTCGACCGGCCTTGGATACAGTGTCCGGCCGTGGGAGGGAGGAATCCGTCTTCAATGTCTCTGCCATGTACATAGCTTTGTTTCCCCCTCCTTCCATTGTGTCTAAGGCATGAGCCTGCTAGGTAAGCCTTACTGATGAGTCCACTAGCAGGCTCTGGACGAAACACACTTTTTTTCTTCTTTTTCTCCGTCTTCCTTCATATATCCGTGATAATTGTAGGCTGCTGGCTGTAGATGTCGCTTGCCGGGGTGTAGTACTGCTGTATTTCCTTCTTATTTAGATGTCGTGGAAGAAAAATCGGACTTTGGAAAAGTACGAGGCGCCGGGATTTGAACCCGGGATCCGAACGTTTGTACTCTATGGCGCTAACCACTTTTTTTTTTTTAAACTGTTTATTAAAACCCAATATACAATTATAAATACATTATAGTGTTCACAATAAACGGTGAATTTATATAATGATATCTTAGGCAAAGGTACCGATACACAACGGTACTACGTAGCCATGCTGTAATATGTGTCGACGCTTTACATTTTTCGTGTTGAATATATCTTTTGGTTTAAGCCGCTGGAGGAGCGGAGCTTCTATGTGATTTTGTTTTTACTTGTTTTTATTGTCCTGGAAACTGGGTCGCAAAAACAGGACGCTTCGGTAGTATGTTTTTGGGTGATGTGGAATTTGGGGGGGGGATGAGGGGGCGGGGGGGGGGGATGTTAAATAAATAAGTTTCTTTTAAAAGAAGGAGGATTGCGAAGATTACAATGTTTGCACCTGTGTTGTGCGGGGGCAGAATTGATTTTTATCGGTTTAATAGATTTTCTTTCTTATTTTATTATGGGTTCAGTATCCACCAATATTTTTTTGAATTTTTTCTATGTTTGTCTTTGGTGTCTTTCAGGGGGAGGGCCATGCTGTATCTCCATCTAGTGTCTGCGGTCTGACCGTCTAGGTTTTCCTCGTAAAGTATAGTTTGGGTCCCTATTTTTCTCTTTATATGATAAATTATCGGGATGTTATTTTGGTCTTGTAGGTAGTTTTTTCCGTCAAGGTATGGGAAAGCTTCCGGCGGGATGTAGCCTGTTGTCAGAGTGTTTTTGTAATATGTGTCATTTGGAAATAAGCAGCTGAAGATTAAACTCTTTTCTTTTATCTTTGCCGCTTGCGCGAAGTGGTTTCGTATTAGCTTTAGGATGTGACAGTCTATGCGGTGAACGTTGGCTAGGTCGTATATTATTTTGTTTTTTACGTATTTTTTGAATCCGCTGTGTTCGGATCTGTGCTCAAGCAAGCCCTGATGCATTTTCTTTCGAATATGCGAATTTTTTCCATTTGGGAGGCTGATATGTTGTACCAGATTGGGCAGCCGTAGGTTATGATCGGTCTGATTAGTGCTTGGTAGCATAGGATTTTTACTTTGCTGTCGAGATGTTTGGAGTGGAATAGTTTTTTCATTTTCCAGAATGCTTTATTGGCCTTGGTAAGTTGAATTTCGGTGTGCTGCTTGTAGTTTAATTTGTAATCTATGTTTACCCCTAAGTATTTTACGCAATTTTTGTGTGGTATGAGGGCCCCTTTGTCTGTTTTTTCTCTTATCTGAAATTTTTTGCAGTGTTCTCTTTCTATTGGGCCGATTTCACTTGACTTGGGTCTAAACAGTATGGTTTCGCATTTACTTATGTTGATTTTTAGTTTCCATGCGTGGTAATAGTCGTTTATTTTCTCAAAGAGTTCTTGGAGTTCCGTTTTTATAGTTTTGGTTTTGCGGCCTGTTACGTATATGATTAGGTCGTCTGCGAAGGCTATGGAGCGTTTATGGGTGGATGTATTGAGCTCAAAGAGGTTTAGTAAGTCGCTGTTGTAAATACTGAAAAGTAACGGGGAATTCACTGTACCTTGTTGTAGACCGTTTTTTATGGAGAATTCTTTGCTTGATGAGTGTGAACCTTCAGTCATTACGAATGTTCTGTTTGTGATCATGTCCCAGGCTATTTTAATCAGGTGTTTAGGGAACTTTTTTTTGATCAGTTTGTATATGAGACCTGGGATCCAGACTGTGTCGAAGGCTTTTTCGAGGTCTATTAAGCAGGCGGCAACTCGTTCTTTTGCGTTTAGAGCCCAGCAGATGTCCGACGTGAGTTTGTTTATTGCGTGGATTGTGGAGTGTTTGTGTCGGAAGCCGAATTGATTCTCTGGGATTATGTTATTTTTTGTGCAGAAGGAGGTTAGGGGGTTGTTTATGATTATTTCGAATACTTTGCTTATGTTGGGGAGGAGACTTATGGGTCGTAGGTTTGCGGGCGATGAGCCGTCTTTATCCTTTTTTGTTATAGCTATCAGTTTGGCTTTTTTCCATTTTCTGGGGAAGTATGTGTTGTTTAGAGCATTGTTGAAGAGTACTGTGTAGTACCATTTTATTTTGTTCGGTAGGCGCTTGAGTGAGATGTTTGGGATGCCGTCGAAGCCGGAGGATTTTTTGTTGTTTAGTTTGGAGAGGATTGTGTTTAGTTGATTGTAATTTGTGAAGTAGTTTATTTCTGGATCTGGTTGTTTGGGGTTGTCTGCGGTGTTTTCGTTTGAGAATGTGCAGACTGTTTTGTTTAGCGTTTTATCTAGTTCCATTTCATTTTTGAGTTTGTTTGTTTCGGCGATGATAATTCTGTTTAGTTGTTCTCGGCCCATGTGTTCGTTTTGCGTATGTATTTTGGAAAAGTGGGTGCCGATAATGTCTAGTTTTTCTGTTGTTTTAGTTATTATGAAGTTACCCTCGGTGTCTTTGATGGTGTTGTGTATCGTTATACCTGCTTCTTGGATGAGGGAGGCATTTTCTGGGGGCAATTTGAGAGGTGGGATGGGGTTTTGTTCTTTTGGTCTAAAGATTTGATTTATTTGTGGGAACATGATGGCTGAGTCGTTTTTGGAGATGTTTTTTATTTTGTTTGTCCAGTAATGGTTTATAGAAATTGCGAATTCTTGTTTCAGTTGCGCTTTTATTCTGTGTAGTAGGAACTTTAGGAATTCTAATTCTTCTCTTTTGTCGTAAGAATAGTTAAATTTTATATTGTTTATTTTGGACAGTATGTAGCTTTTATCTCGCTGTAGATCTTTTATTTTATTGTTTATATAGGGCTCGCATGAATTTTTTTGTTTTATGATTGGCACGGATTTTTGGAGGGCGATTTGTGTGTGTTTTTCTATTTCGTCTAGGAATGAGTCGATTTGTCTGTTTGTTAGGTTGACGTTGTTGTAGATCTCTAGGTCGCAGTTTTGTTCGAGTATGTTTTGGAACTTTTTCCAGTCTGTCTTTTTGTAGTTGTACCTGGGTGTCTCGGTCTGGGTTTCGAGAGTTAGGAAGTCAGATGTGTTTTTGTTAATTTGAAATACTAGGGCGTTATGGTCACTGTCATAGGCTAAGGTTTTTAGGGTATTGTTTGGACGTAGGTTTTGGAATTTTAGTCGCGCATCTGCTAGGCATATGTCCAGGTATGAGCCTCCTTTTGGGTAAGAGGGTAGCTCGGAGCTGTATAAGTTTGTTTTGTAGTGGATGCTTTTATTGTCTAGCCAGTTTCTAATGAAGTTGCCTCTCGTGTTGTTTATTTCGTTTTTCCAGCTTGTGTGTTCTGCGTTAAGGTCTCCTGCTATTATATAGTAGTTTTCCGGTTTGTTGAGCTGCAAGAGTTCGAAAAGGTTATTGAATTCGTAGTTAAATTCTTTCTGGTTTCCGTAGGTTGCGTAGGCTGCAGTGATAAATAAATTTTCCTTATTGCTTATTTTTATTTTTATGATCGTTGTTTCTAAGGTTCTGAAACGTGTTATTTTATCAATTAGGATCGTTTTGTATTTTATAGGGTTTTTTATGAGGATCGCTGTTCCTCCTCCTTGACTGGCGTTCGGTCTGTCGTGTCTTATCATGGTGTAGTTTTTGAAGTGTACATTGTGTCTTTTGTTTAGCTTTGTTTCTGAGATGAGTACTATATCGGGGGCTTCTTTATTTAATAGGGTTAGCATACTGTATCTTTTTTGGTTTGAAATTAAAGAGTTAGCATTTATTGCGATTATTTTCAGATGTTTTAGGTTAAATTTATTTGTTTTTTGCTGTGATGGTTGGTTTGGCGTGTTTTGGTTATTCGTCGTCTGTACTAATGAAAGTGCTGAAGATGGCGTCGATCCTTTCTTCGTGCGTTAATAGAGTGTTTTTTATTTCGTTTAGTTGCGTTTGTTGTTCTTTTAACGCTTGGAGGATACCTTTTTTAAAGTCTTCGATAACGTTTATAATGTTTAGATGGGGGGAGTTATCGATTGTGATTGGGCTTTGGCTTGAGCGCGGATCTAAGTTTGCTGATTGTGGGGAGATTTTGGTTGTTTGATTTAGTGTTGTTTGCTGCTTCACTACGTCAGAGAACTTTAGTTCTGGGACGTATTTGCGGCTTATTTGGGCAATTCGTTGTGTCTTTGCTTCTTTGTCTTTTTTTATTTTATCTGCTACCTTTTTACGGAGCTCTACGAGTTTGGGGCAACCTTTGTATGACGCGGGGTGTCCATAGTTTTTGCAGTTGACACAGAATATTTTGTCTTTGGTTACTGCGTTTTCCTTTTTTATTGTGCAGTCGCCTGGGCCATGGGGCTCACTGCATTTAACACAGCGGTAGTTTAGGTTGCAGTTTTGCGCTGTGTGGCCTATTCGCTGGCATTTGTGGCACTGAGTTATGTCATCCTTTTTTTTTATTATTTTTTCCCATTTTATCTTGTAGTAGTTAAAGTAGTTTATTTTTAGTAGGTTGCTTGTATTGCTGTTGGGGGATAGCTGTATTATGTAGATTGGGAGCAATATATTGTTCTCCCTTGATTTTTTTGTCGTAAATCGTGAGACTTTTGTAAATTGGACGTCGTCTATTTGTAGAGCTTGTAGGTCTGTGAGTATTTCTGTTTCAGTGTAGCTATTGTCTAGACCTTTTAACAAGTATGTATGGTGTTTCTCTGTTTTGGGTGTGTACGTGTAAAAGGTTGTGTTAGCTGAGAGGAGTATTTGTTTTGCTTTGTGGAAATCGGGTAGGTTTCGGAGGTAGAGTACATGTTTACCTGAGTGTATTCTTTTAATATGGAACTGATTGATGCCCGCTACTTTCTCTATGAGCGTTACCGTGTCCTTGGGGTCTTGTAGGAGTATGTTTATGGGTGGTGGCCTGTTGTCTTTTGTGGTGGGTGGGGTGCTCGTGCGTTCCTCCGCGGAGCATCCGGTGGGGCGTCCGTCCGGTGCTCGGTCCCCCCTTGGCGGTGTTGGAGGCGCCGGGCCTTCTGGGTTGTACGGTGGGGTGCGACGCCCTTGCTGCGCCGATTGTTCCGGTGACGTGGTGGGACCGTGTCTTCCCGTTTTGCCTCGTAATGTTTCGTTTTTCTTTTTTATATGCTCTAGCGTTGATTTCCACGTGGAGTTTGATGGTCCCGGTTGTGGATGAGGCTCTGGTTCAGATTGTAATATACTGAACCTATTTTTTGTTACTATCGCTGGAGGCGAAGTAGCTCTTGTGGGCTTCATGTTTTTGGTTTCGTTAGCCTTTTCTTCTTGGCTGGGGTGATGATCTATAGCTGTGTTTCTTGGGGTGTTTGCTAGACTTTTTGCCCTGGCCACCAGGTTAGGTTGTGGGTTGAGTTTCCGCGTCTTTTGAGCGGGGAGTCTTAAGATACTGTTGAATTCCCTGGCTGTTTTATGTATAATTATTTTTCTCTTGATTGCTTTTTTCATTGGATCTGCGGTGGGTTCCGTTTCGTTGCTCTTGGCTTCATTATCGGTGGCTTTTATTTTTTTTGTACAATTTTATTTTGTCTTATCTTATTTTATTTTCTTTTTGTTCTTATTTGTATTTATGGAGATGATGAGGATGCAGTATTTTTCACTATTTTGTCACTATTTTGTCACTTGATCCTTCTACTTTAGTGGATGTTAGTCTACTCCGACGCGCGCTCCGAGGGGTCCGTCCCGCTCGGTGGTCAACAGTCGACTGGCGCTAACCACTGCGCTGCCGTCATCCGACACTAGTTGGTTTCGAGTGGTGAGATTTGCGTTCTCGTGTGCCGCCACGAGAGGAAATCTCAGTGTGGGTGTGCTTTCTGAACGAAGAACGCGGATTCGTTGTTCACACTTTTCGTTAGGAAAGTGAGGGTGCCCATTGATTATAGCCAACGTTAATGAATGAAGATAGGAGGAGGAAGCCTCCTACCAACGTGGCTCGTGGGTGACATTGTTTATTGGAAAAATAACTACCCGCTTTCTCCGTTATTTGTAAGAGTGCGCAATAAACCTAAGCATTGTTCTAAGGACCATCCATAAACCGAAAACACTTACAGGGTTAGAGATTCCTTCAAGCTATTAAGATTACGTCAAAGGATTCAGTTTATAGGATATAGTATGTAGTAGATCAGTATATAGTATAAAGTTTCAGACGGCGCACGGACCATCGTACGCGCCGTAACAGAGAGAGTTATAAGAATATACATAAAATGTAAATAAACATCGCAAAAGTAACTTAATTAGAAATGACTAGAATGTATGATGTATAATATAATGAATTCAAATTGTCTAAAAAATATTACAAATTTATAGAGATTTTACTATAAAATGTTTTTAACAGAAGCTGATACAGTTATATAGCATTTTCAAGCATTTACGAAGATTAATGTACGAAATTGAAATTAGCAATATTGAAGCGCGGTACTCGGAAAGACGAATGTACATGGATAATTGTATGCACTAATCAACGATACGGTTATAATTGCATGCTTGATAGAAAAATATCATCGTAAAATTGATATGATTTCATGGAATCGCGTCTAACTTGGTATCTCGAAAGTATCTTAAGCAAACTAATTAGCGTGCCTGTTATGTCTTTTAAAATGTAAATTAACATGTAACAAAGAAACCTTCATCAATTTGATTCGCTTCAAACTGCGCAAATAAGTAGTATAAATAATATTTGTGATAGATTTGGCATCAATTCCATGTTTCCTTTAATATTTGCCTTTAGAAAGTCCAATTCGTTTCACGATTATACAAATTACTAAAAAAATGTCTATATTAGTAATTTATTTATTTTGCATTAATCGTGACATGTTAGTTGCATTATGTTATATGTAAACTACCACAGAGGAAAAATGATAATCTTTCAGTTATTAGTTTTCTGATTTTAATGTCATTTTATGAGTACTTTAACACGAGATACTTGTAAATGAAAACAACCAATTAGGTCTAAAAACATAAGCCTGTTACCAAGACTCTTATTAAATTGAACAAGCTTTTCAAAAATCGAACGTGTATATTAACGCGAACTTATTATTTGACTGATTTGACTGATTTGACTGACATCCGAAATTGGTGAGATCATATGAAATTTTGCTTTTCGCGGTTCGGTGTATAAGAACGCGTCACCGATTGCTCAACTTTCGATATAAAAAGCGGATCAAGCCTACCGGATTATCCTACAGACACGCATTAATTCGTAAGAGTTAGTCATCATCTGGATAATAATTATCTGAAGAAACTTTCAACGTGAAAATATAATATTTTCATTGATTACATATTGCGTTCGCCATAATTGAAAAAATGGTAAACCTTCGATCTCATCTTTCTAATACACATTTTCTTTACCTCGTGATAAATAAATTCTTGGAAATTTAGGAAAATTTTCAGTGATCATTTTAAGGAATTTGACAAATTTCCAACGAGACTATGTGACACCGTTAGGTAAAAGTGATTCAAATGTAGTAGCGATATTAAACGAGAAATCTATAAAGGTGTCATTAGAAATTCTAAGAATGTCTCTGCATCTTTATCTTAGGTATTACGCCAATAGTTTTCATTACCGTGATGTAATATTTATCATGCTTATTTTGTACGTAAAACGAATCGTTGGAATATTCCCGAAGCTAACGAAGCATTTCCCAAAAGTTAAACCGAAGAAATTAACGCGAATAGTTAAGTGAAATTTTTCCATTAACTTGCTGACCAACCGGCAAATAAAGAATCATAAAAATTGTTTCAGTGTGTTGAGGTCACGCATAACTTCTTTTTTCATTGACGATTACCAAACAGGTAAAATTTCGAAATTGTACGAAGGCCACGTGACCAGATCGTATTGGAATTTGAAGTGCATGGAAAAAGACAACTCGAAGTACAAACCTTGAGCTGTACTACTCGAAGTACAAACGTGAACTAATGGATGCAGAAAAGCAATTAACGCCAAACATCCGAACAGCATCTTGGAGCCCATCATTGTTCTGAAATAAAAGAAGTGACGAATTAAAAAGACGCAGGACTAATAATAATAAAGGAAACTTAGTTCGTATTATAAATTGAATTTACATCAGAAAAGAAGCACGATCAAGCGAAACAGATCGTAGAAATGACAAATATCATCGATATACGTTTCAGTGTAATTTCACTTTTGAAAATTATTTAGTTTAATACGATCGTATTCATCGCTCTGAAACTTTCATTGTGCTGCAATTTGTGCTGCGTCTTTTTAATTTCTCTATCTTTCTGTGTTTTCGGAAAAATTACTTGAAAGATTAAGAATTGCTTGCCTTATTTTATTTTCGATTAGTTAGGATTTGATTATTCCAGGTAAGGTTTATTATTTATAACAGGTTTTATCACTTGTTTATTATTTAGGAGTTTGTTATTTTAGGATTAGTACCTTTTAGGATTTCTTATCCTTCGAGTTTCTGTTTCAGATATCTAGGTCTATTTCAAGATGTTTTATTACATTAGGATTATTTATTCGATTAAGATAATTTAAGAGTTTCACAATGTACAAAGAAATAATCGCGTGAAATTTAGATTTATGCTTTAAACGTATTAAACACGCGGTAATTTCAATGTCTATAGCCTCGAACGTGTTCTGATTAGTTGTGTCATTGTCTGTGACATTGAAATCACAAAAATCCATTGCAAGTGTGCTGTCATGCAATGTGGATGTAATTGGGTTTTTTGGGTATTTCCTGTATCATCTGATTTGTACAGTACTATTTTAACGCAAGGACAGGAAACTTATTATATATTTCCCGTCCATTATTTGAATCGTTGTGAAGTGTAACGAATTATATTCGATTCGAGGAGATGTTAATGAATTACCCATTTCATATGTAATTACATGGAAATAAAAATCATTGCAAAAATAATTGATCTAATGACAACGGAATTTCCAATATTTTTTTGTTTCGTCACGTCTTTTTCATAATATATCTTTTATAGGTACGTGATTTATTAATCGTTCGAATGGAAATAATTATTCGTATAATATTCAAATGATTCTAGCCATAAAATAAATTAAAACGATACCTGTCAATGATATGCAATCTGCGTATGACGTCAACCTCGATCTATGCTTATACAAGAAATTTTATCAATCAATGACTAGATATACAATAATCAAATATTATAAAATTTCCTGAAAACCTTTAGGTGTTAATATTAAGGTGTTAATATCTTTAATATTTGCAAGTTATTGTTTAGCGCTAATTAGTTAGAATGTAACAAGTGGTGTACCAGAATTGAGATAATTAAGCCACACGAACAATCTTATTTAGATCTTTTTAATTTTTTAATTCTCTTTTGCTCTAATACTTCGTAAAATTAATCTTCATTAGCTACTACACTTCATAGAATGACAAGAGATAATTTTTCTTATATAACGTTTCATTCATAAAATCTATCATTAAAGTATATCTTCATAAAAATATCATTCCATACTAACGGTATATTTGGTGTCATACGAGATAACAGTTACCAGTGATGACATATGTAACTTTATAAAGATATCTCGTTTTATTATATATTAAAAGAATGTACTCATTGCTGCTATATTTCAGATGAAAAAAAGGAGGCAACGATTTTACAGTAAAATCGTTCGTTTACAACTGATTCATTTACATTTCATGATAATACTGTGCATTCTGAATATGCTATGATTTGCTTTAAAATAATAAATAGTCCATTCTTGCATACTATTGCTCCGGCTTTACTTGTATTTTCGATATTGGTATAAATAGAAAGACAATTAATGTCGTTCGAGTCTATTTTCGGATCATTTATATTACGTTTAATCCATATAGTTATTATATGAGACATAGTATCGTAAAATTTGGAAGAATAAAACGTTCGTACAGGAAGTACATTTTATAAGAACTCCAACAAATCTGCGTGTGCACCTAAAATACAAACTGATAGTGATTGTTCATAAGTTTATATACATTATCTAATGTCAATCGAAGGTATCAATTCTTTTTCTCCATAAGAGTACTTTTTCATTTATATGTGTTCAACCGTGAAGCATATGTCACCTACAACGAAAAAGAGTTTTCCTATACTTAATATTTCCTTTATATACCTATGAAAGTCTATTCTTCGCGTAGTATGAAATTATGAATAAATCTGGAATATTGTTCAATCTGAAAAGAAAAATAACTCATTGACATCATTCATTGATACGAGATTCAGAATGTTTGTTTTGTCTTGCAGAAAAAGAAGGCAGCCCTCCCTTTCTTTTAATGTGAAATAGAAAGCGAAAATTTGAAAACAGATTTTTTGGAAATTTACTTGCAAATATCGTTTTCAATATCGTGATTTTCTTCCCAATGGTACTGTACTTTCAAATTTTCCAGTATCCCTCTAAAAACAAAAAGTCGAACCTCGTTATCATTAACATAGGCATTACAAGGAAGAGAAGTATTAGAAAGCAGCTCCTTTTTATTATGGATTTCTTTATAATCGTGTAAATAAGAAATTCCGGAAATTTTTTCCTCAAGAATTTAATTCTTGTGTTTTGATTGATAATTATTACACTGCATACTAACATTTCGCATACTGTTCGCATCTAACAATTTCCTAATAATAACTACTTCAAAATTACATATGTTCTTGCACGAATTCAAAAGTACGTATGATACAATTACAATTGATTCTAAAATAATAATTATTTGAAGATATTAAGATACTAATTAAACGTTTCACTACATTTCAAAATCTGGAACAACAAATTTTTATTTATAAAAAATGAAACTGTCTTTATATATTCTTTGTCATGATGCTATTTCTTATTACCATGTCGACATTTTTTTAAAATTCATTTTGTTATCTCTATGCAATATGAAAATTCATATACTGCTTAATATTTTTAACATATTATCCATCCACCGCATGATATCTCCTGAAAAATCAAAATATTAATGTTATATTATTACAATGCTTCTTAAATTTCAATTTTTGACAAATTTGAAATCCAATATATTTTGCACAATTATTATTTATCAAAAAATTCTAAGTTAGTAACTTTCTTTTCAAATGGCAAATAACATATACATTGACTTACCTGTAAGTTTTTGTTCGGAATCATCATTTCCTCTTATAGAACATCATTATTGTTCTCATAATTACTACCAGTGTCGTAGATATTGTAGTGGCTACAACTGAATTAATAGAAAATGATAAATAACTGTGTATAACAATGACACATAACTTTTACTTACATATCAGTCGATAAGGGATTACTGTGATATCCTGTTGATGTTTCTTAAGGCACTTGATTAGGTGCGATATGGTATCATTCCTTATGTTATACTGTAGATAAGTATTTTAGAAAATAACAAGAATAAATCTAAATTATTCAGAGGTTCCAGTTTCGGCTTAGACATAAATACAGGACCATTTGCAAAGAAGAAAGGGTGCGTTTCTACAGCCTCGTTATAGTAACCATGAATACCGATCTCTGAATTACTGGTTACTAAACATAAATATAGCCGATATCAGGGAACCTCCGCACTTCCATAGTGGTTTGTCTGGGTGTCGCGGATTACGAAAACCTAATGCAGCGATCCATGGCCAAGCGCCTAAAATGCAATAGTCATAGTTGTGAATATACATAATTTTTTCTCACGTAACGAGTAACAACGATTATTACCTATTCGATATTCGATCATACAGCAGACGATAAGTACATACATACAAATACTCTCAAATAGAGATTTGATAAAGACAGAAATTAAATTTTTATTCCAGTGGAATACAAATTATTAAATAATTCTATATAATTTCTATTTGAAGTATACTGAACTATAAAGTTCAAACGTGTAATTTCTGCCCTAACAGTTTTTGATCTCTATCCATATTATTACTCCTATATCAATTTTTTATTTCAAGCAAAAAGATACTCTTCCTAACGTGAAGTAAAAGAAAGAAATAATTCAAGTTAATAAGTAAAGTTACTACCGATAAAATCATAGCATTATTATTTAGTCTAATTGAAATGTACATTGATGTGCTGTTTAATGCCTTTAAAGTTCATTCTTTGCAGTAAATGGCTTATTATTAATCGGAAAGAAAGACATAAAACGTACCAAGTTCAGCTGGTTTACCATCGACCACCCTGGTATGAGAGACGTTGCTAAAACCACAGTATGGTGGTCGCAAAGCCTTATACTTATACACAGTTTTTATTAAAATTTCTCTCTTCTCTTTGTTTGGATCGTTCGGACAGCAAACGATCGTAACATTGCCCTGGTATCTGCACACTGATCGTCTATAAAAATCGGTGGCTGTACGGTACTGTATCTGCCATATTTCTTGCAGAGGTTTACATTTTCTGTAGTCAAGGCACCTGCCTTCTTGATTGTCCGGTGTGGTACATTCTGGATCAAACAATTTTAAAACATTTATACAGTTCAAAGATGCGTAAGAAAGCGACACCGATTACTCAACTTTCGAAGTAAAAAGCCGATCAAGTCCACCGGATTGCCCTACAGACACGTATTAATCCGTAAGAGTTAGTCATCATGTTGATAATAATTATCTAAAGAAACTTTTCACGTGAAAATATAAAATTTTAATTGATTAGATATTGTGTTAGCCATACTTAAGAAAGAAAATGAAAATGAATGAAATGAAAGAAAAGGACTACCTTCAACCTCATTTTTTAAATAAACACTTTGTCAGTTTTGCGGTAAATAAATTCTTAGGAATTCAGGACAGTTTTTAGTGAATCATTTTGTTTCGACCGTTCGCGGAGAGACGCGATCGCGAGATAGCACGTCAACGAGAGTTGTAAGTTCCCGTTACGATTAAATAATCGACGCCACGAACTGATCGATCCCCTTATTTCGATTATGATAATAAGGGTAGTTCAATGAAATTCCACAGAATTAACACAAATAAATTAATGTTTATTTCAACAACTTATTAACTAGAAAGATATAAAAGGAACAAAAAAAATATAACTGCGTTTTGGTTGATAAGTAATGCGCGACATACCACATGTGTTGACGGTTCGACTTCTCGAAAAGTTCTGAACGCCTTTCGATTTTTTTCGTTTTTTCTGGAAGGCGACCCCCACTACGTTCGGATCACGCCACATTCTTTTACTGCGAGGTAAAATACGGGCCACGAGTCGACGTTTCTGGAAGTCGCCCTGCTTAATGAACCACGCGCTTGCCACTACAATGTTTGTTTGCCGGGCAGACGCGACGATCCGTCTGCGACATTATAGTGCCGCGATCGATAGTTAAGAATATGACCTATGGTAAGCCGCATGGCGTAACATTCTCCCCCCGTTGAGAGGGTACCGATCAAACTAGCGAGGTGTGGCTGAAATTCCCATCTTATTTCGTCTCGGTGGCTAGTTGTTCGGGTTTCTCGAGATCGGGTTGAATTGGCAGTGGGACAAGCCTTTTGACGCCCCGATCCAAAATGCTCTTTGCCGTCTGAACTGTAGCTGTCCGGATGACACCATCGGCGCCTGGATGAACCTTGATAACTCGGCCCAGAGGCCAATGCATGGAGGGAACGTTGTCCTCTCTGAGGATGACGATTGTGCCCTTTTGGATGCTGTGTCCACCCTTGCTCCATTTATTGCGGTTGGTTAGCTCGTTCAAATACTCCTTATGCCAGCGGTTCCAAAAATGTTGTTTAAGCTGTTGGATATGCTGCCATTTGGAGAGTCGGTTCGATGGAATGTCTCTGAAATCTCGATCACGTAAGCACATTAATGAATCGCCAATGAGGAAATGTCCGGGAGTGAGGGCTAGGAGATCATTTGGATCGGTGGAGATAGGAGTTAGCGGGCGGGAATTGAGGACTGCTTCTATTTCTATGATAAGAGTATTACGGTGTTAAGCTCATATGTTTCTGTTTCTCCACTCGCGCTGCGCCATAATATCCTTTGATATTTCCGATCCTCTGGTCGTACGAGGAATTGCCGATACATTTTCTCGATGTCGCCAGTGAGTACGTACTGATGAGCGCGGAATCTAATTAATATACAAAATAAATTGTGAATTGATTCGAGAATATAGGATTTCCCCATTTTCATGATTATCGTGATTTTTGTATAAATATATTTTTTAACATACTAATAATTAGGTACTTATAAATTAGTATTATCAATTATTTTGCATTTATAATTCCGCCTCTAGTATAAGTATTAATTGAAAACTAACTTTATGTTTCAAAAAGTACTAGCAAAGTCGTTGAGTAACAAGCCACTGATGCTAACACAAATAGCATTGTCGTAATTAAATATTTCTAAATATTCATTTTTCATTTTGGACCTGTAGAAACAATTTATTATATATACTATTAGCTAAGTAATTGCATATTTAATTAAGTCGAAATATAAAACTTAGTTATTTTAATAATTTAAAAATAAAAATCTGACAAACATTTCAATTTAATTTATGGTTGGAACAAAAGACAGTTATTTTTCATTAATTGAAATATTGCAATGCAGAGTACTTTCCAAAATACGCCGAGAGTATTCCTGATGGTGAAACGAGCGTTGCTTCATCGAACGCAGCTAAAGAAAACAACATCTATGTAGTTGGTGGTACGATGCCTGAAATAGAGGGCGATAAATTGTACAATACCTCTACTATTTGGGGTCCCGATGGAACTTTGATAGCAAAACACCGAAAGGTAAGTAATATATTCCTTTATGGCTTTGAATTTGAAAATATCGGGGTGAAGAAAGTGACTCTATCTAGGAATAATTTAGGAATATACATATGTACATACGTATACTATAACCAATTCTATAATTTGCGGTTTATAAAATACGTTATGATACGGGAAACGCCCATTTTTGTTGTAATGTGTTTGTTGTTGTATAAATTTTTCACATACTTAAAATATTATTATACTTATTTTTTCTCCTTTTTAAACATTATTAAATGATAAGATTTTTTAATAAAAGAAAGTGATAAAAACGCTGTCAGTTATTAAATAAAAAATAATTAAAGTTTAGGAGTTGGTAACTTTGATATTAAATTACAAAAGTTGCAGCAATATAATTAGCGACCACATTTTTATGTTATTAGGTACATCTATTCGACATCGACATTCCTAATAAGATTACTTTTCGAGAGAGTGATTCACTCAGTCCTGGTAACTCCCTAACGACGTTCGATGTGAAGGGCTGCAAAATAGGTATTGGCATTTGCTATGATATTAGATTCGAGGAAATGGCACGCATTTATCGGAACAAAGGTACAGTAACTTAATCGATCAATACTTAACTAGCAAAAAATTAAATATCTTTCTTAAATATATTCTATATAAAATTAATATAATCTGTAACTCTGTATAAAAAGAAGCTTAATTTAAAAAACCAGTATATTTGCTGAAAATGAAACAAATAAAAGAATTAAAAGCACAATAAGAGGACTGTCCTCGCATATTCAGAAATGATGGAATGTGAACCGTGCAACTACGAAGTTAATTGGTATTCGGTGGCTTCATATTTCCTGCTTCTCTGGGTTAGGTTGCCAAATGCTGATATATCCAGCGGCATTCAATATGACCACTGGACCACTGCACTGGTCATTACTTCAGCGTTTCAGAGCGAATGATAATCAATTATACGTTGCCTGCATATCACCGGCTCGTGTTCCTTAAGCAAGTTACGTCGCATGGGGACATACACAGTTGACCAATCTCTGGGGAAAGATTCTTTACGATTTGGAAACTCAAGAGAATATGGCAGTCACCGATATCGGTAATTTACAGCTTAAAATTAAAAGCGAGAGATCCATGTTGTAATTAATTTTTAGTCTCGTTAATTTATCGATTTAGCCATCTTCCTCTGTATTTGTTGAATTTATTAGTAAGCATTACTTATTACTTCGTATGTTTCTTTTTTCTAACAGATCTAAAAGTTGTTGAGGAAGTAAGGGCTCGGATACCTACATTTTCTCAGAGACGTACAGATTTGTACGACACTGTCTGTAAGAAGGAGTAACTCTACACTAAAACAGAAAATGTTTTTTTATAATATTTCTACTACAATATCCTTTTTTTGTGAATTATTACTAATTTCTTGTCATTTGTACTAAATGAATGACTCAATTAAGAAAACCAAAACGTTATAAATAATAATCTGTATATCTTGTGTATCAACATGTAATTGGATATTATAATAATATAGGAATGCTATAATAATGTAGGATAATAATATAGGAGAATAATAATATAGAAAAAAATACATGCTTTTAAACACCTTTAATATCGATCACATAAATTGGTATAATTCACAATGATTACGCATACATAAAAGACCCCATACCATAAAATACCATAAAATTTTACTTGATAGTAAAATTTACGATCAAAAGGCAATTACGTATCGTTTAACAACATTTAATTTATAACACCTTTTAAACATTTAGACAGATTAACACATAACACTTCTTATATATAAACATCAATTCGAAGTTATCAGCTTGGAGAAATTGGTCGATTAATACCTGTAGATTGTCTGTCTCGATGAAAGACTTAAAGAGAGCAAAAACATGATAATGCCGCTAATATAATATTCCTTCTTTCTTGTATCTGTCTGCCTCTCAGGTCGTTTTACTAATTACAATAAGTAATTTCGACTTCTTTGCGCTCTCTTTTAACGCATTCGAGACCGAAAGAAATTCATATCAGTCAGTAGGCAAGGATATAATATACATATTTTATATATAACTTATGTAGTAATGTATATATCATGTTAGTTTCATATTTTTTTCAACATAGAATTATTATATATATATATATATATATATATATATATATATATAACTGTACATAATACATTATAGAATAACATAGTATATAATTTTATATTTTAAAAATATGAAGCATACTATTTAAGATTGTCATCGATTTAAAATCAAAGTATGAAAAGGATACCCTGGAGAGAGTAAAACACAGAATCATTCCAACTAAACATTCAGATCGTACCGACACCTAGGTATCGTCTTACAATTAAATCTCGGTCTCGAATGGATTAAAATGAAATACATACTTACAGCTTCAACATCTTCAATATCGAGGAGATTCAAACTTCACAAATAAAAGCGGCCTGTTCCCCTTTCCACGACAGACTCTCATACCATATCCGCTCTTATCCAGGCTTTTACTTGAAACCAGCAATGCGTTCCTTTACAATTTAAATTTACCCGGACCATCGACTGAATCGTCAGCCCTTTACAAGAAATGAGAGGGAACGTTCGCCCTTGAACACATAAAACCAAAAAAAAAAAAAAAAAAAAAAAATAGAAAAGGAAAATTCTAAGAAAACTCTACATCTGGTCTTTTTTAGTTTTCTCAAGCACTGAAGCCATCGACAGCGCGTAGACAAAAGACTACGACGAAGTCAGGCCATAAACAGTAGACAGGCGACGTTGGCTTCGGGGTTTTCAGTTATTAGGTAACACAGCTAGCGTGCGGATCTGGACCAGCTCAAACTGTATTTTTACTTATTACACTTCCATTTAATTATATTTTCTACCTTACAATTTATCCACGTGTTTTCTCTGTTTACACACCGAATAACCTCAACAGGTTATGGGCCCAGGGCAGTAAATTGCAAGGTAGCAACGTGAAGTGAATAAATTGTTATAGTGTTGTGCTTAGTAAAATAAGGGATAGTGCTAAAATGGAATCAGCAAGTGCGAAGGTCGAGATGTTACGCGGCGAAGAAAATTGGCTCCAGCGGCGTTTTGTTATGCGTACACTTTTGGAGGAAGATGACGACCTGATCAACGTGTGTGAAGGGAATTTGTGTCATCCAGGTAACAGCGCGGAGAAAGAAATCGCTCGTGGAAGATTTTTGAAAGCAGATCGATTAGCGAGAAAATTAATCGTGACCTCAGTAGGAAAGAAACCGTTGGATCTTCTTTTATGTTGCACGACAGCACATGAAATGTGGAAAAAGCTGAATACAGTATATGACATGAAGTCGGATGAGAATTTAAATATGGTCCAGAAGCAGTTCTTCGATTTTAAATGGGAAGAATCTGAAAATGTCTCTTACAACCTATCAAAGTTGGAACTCATAGCGGCGAAGATGAAAGCCCTTGGGAGTGAAATTGGCGAGAAAATGCTGATAACACGCATTTTATCGGTGTTACCAAACAAATTCGATCATTTTCACAGTGCGTGGGATTCCGTGGAAGAAGAAAAGAAGACCTTAGACAGGCTTAGTACCAGGCTGATGACGGAAGAAATTAGATGGAAGAAAGACGACCAGGAAACATCGGTGGCACTGGTAACAAAAGGTAATAATTATAAAAGGGAACAGCAGAAGCAGTCAAGTAAACGTGAATACGAGAAACAAGGACCAAGTTGCTTTAACTGTGGAAAAGTTGGCCATCTAAAGAAGGATTGCTTTAGATGCTTTATATGCAAAAGGAAAGGCCACACCAGCAGAAACTGTTTTAAAAATAACAAAAGAAGCAACAGTAAAGACAACCAGGAACTTCTCAGCCAGGCGGCCAAGGCGTTCGAATTAATCGAAGAACAAAAAGAAGCTTCTTCGCGGAATCAAGCTCAGTACCAGCAGTCGCTTGAAAATGAACGAAAAAAGATCAGAAGACTCGAGAAGGAATTAGCGGAATACGAAGAAAAAAAAGTAGATGCATCTATCTTCTATAAGGAAGCTTTCGATATCACGCCAGAGAAGGCGTTGGAGAACGAGGAGAAATTATGTCAAATGGAAGAACTCGTTGCATCTCTAGAAGCCGAGGTGAAACAGGTGACGAACAGTTTGGACGAGGAACGCGTCTGGGCGCAAGAACTCGAGGGTGAACGGGATGAGTTTAGAGAACGTTTAGAGTCTGAGACGCGATTGAGAGAAAATTTAGATGCGGAGAGGTTGCAAGATATTGAGTCGCTACGGGAGAAAGTAAAGGAACTGGAGGAACAGCAGCTAAAAAGGGACACTGTCGTTCAGCAGTGTAAACCCGAGCTACTCGAGAAAGAAAGAATCATTAAGGAAAAAAATGCACAGCTGGAAGAGAGATGTCGGGTATACGAGGAGCTGAATGCCGTTTCAGAAAAAAGGAAGAAGCAAGTCGATCAATTAAGGACGTCTATAAAAGCCAGGGACGAGGCCCTCACAGATCTGAATAACAAACATCGTGCCCTGCTCTCTCAGTTCGAGAACGGTTATGTTAAAAGATCACCCCCGAGCAGTTCGTCGGCTATGAATTCAGTCGAAGATCCTTTGCAAGCAAGAATGGGACAAAAGATGAGCTGCGTGCAAGGGATAACGAAGAGAGGAAACACTTGTCTCGATTGGGAACCAAATCGAGAAAGGTCAACCAGAGTGAAATCGCGAGTGCAAACTTTGAACGGAGAGATCAGAGACATTAGAGACTTAATCAAGGAGCTGGAAGAAAAAGAAAAGGAATTGAAAGCTCAAGAAGAATCGAGAAAACAGTTGGTACTGAAACTATGTAACACGCAGAAACAAGCAGAAACGATGAGTTACAAACTGAAGAAGTTAGAAGGTGAACACGAGAAAGCGATTAAGACGATTCAAGGTTTCATGGAGAGGCAGCAACAATTGGAAAACACGAAGCTGAGGAAGGAACAGAAGATAGAAGTCCTAGAGATCCTTAAGTATATGCTATGTGTAGACAATACTAGTGCCGTGAAATTAATTAAGAATCCAGAATTCCATCAAAGAAGTAAGCATACTGACGTAAGATATCATTTCTTGCGAGATTTATACAATAGAGGCGAAATTGATATAACGTATGTAACAAGCGAAGAGCAATTGGCAGATATATGTACAAAGGCGTTGCCAAAACCGAGATTTGAATATTTAAGGAAAAAGTTAGGTTTGAAAAGTAAAAAAGATATTAAGAGGTAATTGTTTGTAAACATGTAGAGTTTTTAGGCAGGGTGTCGAAGTGATTATTACTTCTCAAAAAAAAAAAGAGGAAAAACTCTACATGATCTGTTTAGTCTTCTAGTTTTTTTTTGTGTAATAAATTAATTTGTATGGAAAAGAGAAAGGCGGCTGGCAAATGTACTTGAGAAGGCATTGACAAATTAATTTTCAGATATTTACGACAAGAGTTAGAAAATATTAAGAGATAATTTGTAAATTTGAGATAATTGTTTGTAGGGATGTAGAGTTTTAGGGAGGGTGTTGAAGTGGTTACCACTTCTAAGAAAACTCTACATCTGGTCTTTTTTAGTTTTCTCAAGCACTGAAGCCATCGACAGCGCGTAGACAAAAGACTGCGACGAAGTCAGGCCATAAACAGTAGACAGGCGACGTTGGCTTCGGGGTTTTCAGTTATTAGGTAACACAGTTAGCGTGCGGATCTGGAATAGCTCAAACTGTATTTTTACTTATTACACTTCCATTTAAATATATTTTCTACCTTACAATTTATCCACGTGTTTTCTCTGTTTACACACCGAATAACCTCAACAGAAAAAAACCACAAATTTTAGTGAAGCTATTTTACTGAAACTTATTATATCATTTTAACAGCTATATATAAAACGTTAAATTATTTCCTTTCGCGCAGAGCAATTTTATTTCAAATTTCTAGCTTCAGAATGATAATTACGTATTTGTAATTATCAACAAGCTTTAAAAATATGGAATATTCAGCCAGATGAAATATAGGTAAAGTATTTAGAAGAAAAAAGATTGAAATGTTTTATGTAAAACGATTAAATTAAGTGGAAGACTGCGCTTCTTCCTGCTCCTCTACATGGCGCTACGCGGGACTCGCTTCTGAGCACGTCTTTCTCGTTGGAGGCTTCTTCTTTCTTTTCTTTCCCAGTAGAATTTTTACACAATTCTTTCTCCCTTTTATCATTAAATAACCTTTAATTCTTAACGATCTTTAATCTTTGTCTCTTCTTCCCTATATGTATATTTTTGTTTACTTTTCTCCGTAGCGAATTTTGTCTTTCTGACGCAGGATTAGGTTCCTGGACTTAGGGAGTTGCTACACGCCAGCTCCACCATGGCGACGGCATTCACTAGGCAGCCTACATAGCCACCTTTCAGCTCACGCTTCGGGACACTTTTTTCGCTGAGATTCTCCGCGATGAGGCATGAAAGCAGAGACCACCGTCTGCGGAGGCATGATTATTCTATTGTTCCTTTTAACGAGTAATCGTTTTACTCGAGTCCTCTAACTAAACCGTAAGTACAAAAGACTATTATACTTAGATAGGTACTTGGTCTCAAGAACCAACTTATTTTGGTCTTTCGATTAAATTCTTAATTAAATGCTCAATTAGATATTCATAAATATATCTTCATAATATTTCCCTCATCTATTTCTTTGACATTCTAGCAACCTCGTTAAGACGTCCGCCACTTCAACTTCTATCTACAAGTGGCAAAAACTGAAGCTGACCTTCTTCATGGAGAAACATGCCGGAAATGGCATCCGCACGTGTGAATAATTATACTCAGTGTCCAGGTAGTTCTTTCGATCATCCGATAGAAGTCGTTTCTGTTTTTCAGAGTTCGTTCACGCCTCCAGAATGTAAAAATATCCAAGGAAGTACCATTAGGAAGTAATGAAATTCAGAGCTTCTGTGGTTATTCCTTTTTCTGATTGTTTCTTTTCTTTGCCCAAAATGGATGATTTCTATATCAAATTGTTTATTCGTATTTTTTTTTTAATATTCCTTGAGATTTTCAATCAACTCGATTTCGAATTTTTTAGCAGCCGATCTTTTGGTTGACGTCGTTAAGAAAGAGGAACGAGTGCACAGGAAGCATGGTCGGCGTGAGCATGATTAGATCCGGTCTGCCCGATGACCTTGCCAGTGATAATTGCGGTTCGTTAAGGTGGTTGCAGTCTTGGTTTGCTTCTGTTTCGATTTCCAGCGAACTCGTCAGCCGGCATGGCTTCCGAGATGCTCCCCCTGAAACAAGTCGAAGGGAAATAATTAATGGACTCTCTGTTCGATTGTACGTGGATGACAAGCTGACCGTAAAAAGAAATATACAAATACGATTAGAAAATATAATCCGAACCCCTTTCGGTTTGATCTGAAGGTTTCTTTTTCTAGACGGAACCAAAGATTCTTATCTGGTTTATGGTGAGCTAAGGAACTCTTTGAAAACAGCATTTATAACTTTCGAAAAAGAGACAGGTATATCTTGCGCGAACAATTGAATAATTAATTCGTTCTCTAAATATCCTTATTTGTTGTTCCTAAAATACATAATGATTGGAAGCTTCTTACGGGAAGCGCAATCAGCCGCTGATATCATTGAAGTCGAAACGCCATTAAAACCATATTACGATTCGCATGCGACATGCTCCATTCATGAAAACACAAAAGCAATAAACAAGTACAAATCAACGAAATAAATCCTCCAAGAACGAGATGTTACAGGAATTATACCATTGCGAGGATACAAAAGACTTGCTCATGAGCTACTTCCTTCAAGTAGTCGAGCGGTGTATTTTCCGGTCGTTAACTTCCATATAATGGGATATTAAAGAGTACGGACACAACGCTGATATTTTTCAACTGTTCATTATCAAATTACGCAGCGGGAATCGTTGCAACGACAAAACTGTAACGACTCGTACCTGCGTATCTCCCATTTAGCTGCGGTAAAAGCTGACTTATCTGCGTTTTTTTTTCACTTCCTCGTTACGGAAACCAGGCAAAGTGATTCACAATACAGTTTCTAACTGTACTTCTCGCGATTCCTTCTTAGAAACAAGCAATTGCTTCTTTTCAATTTCCTAAACCTATAATAAAACAGTCCATTCCTTGAATAGAAATTAACTTTAAAACTTTAGGCGCATACATTGTACGTATCGTGTGTATGTATTTTGATTTGAAAAGAAACGCGGCAAACGCCTTTGAAAAGACGTTAGGTTTTCAACACCTTAACTAACTTAATTCCAGCGAGTCGTAAATCTGCTGCATCTCCAACATCTGAATATCCATCTTTTACAATGACTTGTTCTCCAATTTATTAAAATTACATCTCTCCCGTTGCACCGACCTTCTTTAAAGGTTCCCGCGGCAGGTTGAACCCGCATCACGTATCTTCCCTCTTCCTTCCACCCCCTCTTCCCTTTCTCTTTCTATCGGACGGGAAGAGCGGGAACGCTTAAAACGCGCGAATCACGCGAGCGCCTCACGATTTGCGAAACATCACGTGAAAATCACCTATCCGATCTCCGTGCGCGCGGTGCACCGTGGGGGTAACGATTAAATCGACAGGATATACTTTATTGGCTATTCCGTTATTACAGGCTGTAGCTGACGGGGAAATAGTCATTATGGATCGATGAACTCCATTGTAACAACGCACCTTCGAATTGCATCGGAAACGCTTCTGTATTGCGTCCACCGTATAACCTATCATCGTCTGTTTAGGGTAAATCAATGGATCGGAAGTTACGTTTCTATGTTTCTCGCCTGTCAGTATAACACTGTGCAAGAGATACAGCAAGATCCTAAAATCATTCGAGTACAAGTAGCGTAAAATGGTCGTTTAAATTTCAATAAATTAACTATTCATACGTTAATTGTACGCGGTCAGGATTAAGGGGTACGGCGATGGAGAAGATTTTGTTAGCTAGATGTTGAGTAAATAATCGAAGATGATAATTTTATAAATGTTTCGTATTTATGATGATGGAAAAGATTTAATTTGAGTTACGTTACGTTTGAATAAGATAGACTTTTCCAAGAGTGGAGGATTTGTAGAGATAGTGGACGTAATAGTAGTATGATTTAATACTTGATGTGTCTTTTTTTTCTTTGACATATAGGTCACTGTGGGGAGTAATATTGATCTAGATATAACTATCTTTTCTGAGAAGTACGTATATGCTTATGGGAACTATGTTTGGTTAATCAATAGAGCCATTCTTTTGAGAAATTGAATCTAGAAGAATTTGACGATATTTTGCCTTGTTTCAATAGTACATCATTTTAAAGAAACGCCTGCGATTGTAGTATATAATTGCACATAGGTATATGCAAAATTGCATTTTCAAATAATTAAATCAAAAATATAGGAATGTATCAATGGGAAGAATATTTGTTAAAGATCTTTCCTTTTTAATCAAATTCGTCCAACAACCCCATTCTCGTCAAATATAAAATGAACGGTGCCTTTCTCAAAGAAACAAGAAGAAAATTGCTGTCGTTCTAAAGTTCTTCTCCATTGCTAAACTACCGTTCGTGTTTCTAGTTACACTCCAATTATTCGATTGTAAGAAGCAAGCAATCCCTCCATCCAAGCGCTAGATATAGTTTCTCGAGTAGTTCTCTTCAATACCGTTATATCGATGAACTCTTTTTGAATAAGGTTCACATTTATAAAGCAAACACAATAAAATACGACAGGACAATTGTAATCGATAAATAACATTTTATTAGGATATTATAAGAAGCTAAGGTATCGAGTTCTAATTGTGAATATCAAGCGCTCGTCGTTCGAGGAGATTACCAATATTTTCTTCCTTAACAATATTAATTACGAAGTTTCGATACCGTTTATGACATTAAGATCTCTTGATAAAGTTGTATCGTTAAAATCTTACTGTTCCTAGGGAAAATATATAGTTAATATATATAGTTAAATATATATAGTTAAAACCGGAATATATATAGTTAAAACTTCCAGAGGAGCATCTCGCAGACAAATTATTGATTGTTAGTGTCGATTGACTGTAATCGATATTTGGTGCGTGAAGTTGTATGTTTCGTGAACCTGCGTTGATGCAGGGATTCTGTTGCAAATCATAAACTAAAGAGCCACTGGTCAAGGTGAAAGAGGTTCAATAAATCCAGTGTTAGTGTAATTTGACACTTTATGTGCACCGGGTGTATACAAACAGAGTTTGATGTTCTGAACACCACGGTTGTAAGATTTTATTGAGACCCCAGTATTGTATCCGCACGGTGTGACCCTCTGTTGATGATTGCCCTCTCCACCAGCCGTTTAGTCTCATCTGTCTATCGTGCCTTACCGGCCAGGGGGTTTCCCTAACATCTGAGATATCAGATTTGCAGCTCGGAGAGGACAGATAATTCGGAATATCCCAAAGAAGGGCAAGGTACTGGCCGAGCCCCAAATCACTTACATAGAATTACTTACATAGAATTACTTACATAGAACAATCACTTACATAGAATTTTTTTTTCTTTTCTTTTCTTTTCTTTTTATTTTCTTGTTGAAATTATAATTAATTCTCACGTCGAGAATTTTCAGTTACTTTACTTAGTATTATGCAGTGTTAGCTGATTATTAATAATAAGTTAAGACTTATTATAGATAAATATAATTTACTCACATAGAATAAATTCATTTAATTAATTATGAGATTAATTCACTTACATAATTATGACATACAAGTAAATTTTATAACCACAAATTTTTAAATGTTATACTTTGAATCTGTTCTTACATTTAATTTTAATTTTAATTTAAAAAAAAACCTTACAGCCAGTACCTCTAAAATATTCGATAAAAATTCTGATGAAACATTAATTGAAACATCTAAACGCAACAGAGAATGGATATAATTATACAATTTTCCAATATTTCAACATTCATTCATGTACATCGATTTTTATTATCACATTTGTTTCATATCTGAAGAATATGTATTTGTTGGCATCAAAATATTCTCTGTTTCAATCCTTGGTCATTTTAGATCGAGACTTCAAAATCTTCTTGATTAAAATTCTTAAATTTTTTTAAATGAGAATCATTAATTAGAGGACAAAAAGTTGCTTCAATTATTTGAACATTCTGCTATTCATACAATAACATATTTCATTTTAAATTAAAACGAGAATAAATACTATTGTGTATAAATTTAATAGAACGACACACGTGATTTGTAGTCAACACTGTGACAGTTTGTGCAATTACCTTTTAATCGAGTGGAAACGAGAGCATTTTCAAATTTCTATTAACCAACAGTATTATCAATCAATTTTAACAATGATTGAAGGTTGCAAAATTAAATATAAAATGATTTATTAATAGCATACGTAGTGTTAAATTTGCAAACAAGCAGCGTATCTTTTAAGAATAATAAAGACACCAGAAAATAAAGATAATATTCTAATTACATTGCAAATTAATGAATAATTTAAGAAATGTATTTTTGTTATATTAATGTATCACAGATTCTAGGTAAAGTATTAATTTAATTTACTTATTACTTAGGAGATTGTATTTGAAATATAATTACAATTTGTAAGGTGTAATCAGCACACCTTTAAGCTAGTAGATATTTGGCAGCAGTTCTCAAGTCTTTGTGCAATATAGCACAATTGAGTTTAACCGAGTTTAATCCCTTTGACCAGCCAGCTTCCAATTTCATTTATGGCATAATCTCCTGACAATTTCATGCCCCTCAGAAGAAACACAATGTCCTATTATCGTTTTGTGATCGTTGAATATGATCACTCTAGCGTTTTAATCTCCTTTCTATGTATGATGCGGGTATACCGTTTTCTGTTGTTTTTAGATTCAAGTGACGAAAACTTATGAAATGATATTTTAAGTTTAAACTGATCAATTAATTTAATTAATTGATTTATTGTAGCAACAATGGTAAATTGTTTAAATAGAGAAAGAAATTTACAACGAAAAATGTATGAATGTAATATTTGAAATCTAAAATGATAAATTATTGTGCGAAAATAATAAAACTCGCAATGTCAGCACATGGTCTCATTAGAACGTGTTTAACGAGCGTAGCGTAGGCGTGAAAATGAAAACGTTGAGGCTCTCGTGGTGTAAAAAGGCTAAATTCCTCATAAAAATACAAGAAATGAGAGGGAACGTTCGCCCTTGAACACATAAAACCAAAAAAAAAAAGAAAAAAAATAGAAAAGGAAAAAAACCACAAATTTTAGTGAAGCTATTTTACTGAAACTTATTATATCATTTTAACAGCTATATATAAAACGTTGAATTATTTCCTTTCGCGCAGAGCAATTTTATTTCAAATTTCTAGCTTCAGAATGATAATTACGTATTTGTAATTATCAACAAGCTTTAAAAATATGGAATATTCAGCCAGATGAAATATAGGTAAAGTATTTAGAAGAAAAAAGATTGAAATGTTTTATGTAAAACGATTAAATTAAGTGGTTGAGTTTGAAAATTCGACTCGGTTTAATAATTCAATGGAAAAAATATTCACCCTATGAAAAAAAATTCATGTTCCTGTCGATATATCGGCGAGGTGCTCCTCTACTTTCGACTGCTCTGCAATTCAAATGCAATACTCGAATATACATGGCGAAAGAAATGGAAATTGAGTAATTTAAGGGAACCAATTACTCTCGCGTCGACGTAACTTCAAAATGTTGCACGTGTCGGTGTTTGCGAAATGAAGTTCGTCGTTATCCGATTAACACGCTTGCAGATGCGTTCTTTTTGTTGCAAAGTAAATGAACAAATTGTACGAGGCAACTGTCATTAGCATAATTTTAACGTATACATTTACAGTATGATATTAACCATTATTCAGGATTGTTAAAGTGAATTAATGCGTAACTGCGTCATCCACGATTGACCATGATTATGGTAGTGACTATTGCTATAAATGAAGCTTAATAGTTGTCGAAAAGAATCACTCGAAAATCGTGTTCATAAATCATTCTCTCGTCTCGTATCGTGTTCGTCGGGCGGAAAACAAGATTGTGTTTTAAAGAAATCGCGTGTTCCGATTACTATCAAACTTACTGTGTCACTCGCATAGCAGAAGAAAAAGATTAAGATAAGGTCACCAATGAGCAAAACGTTTAACGTATAAGTGTGGTACATTAAAATTGAGTCCACTGCAACCCTCATGACATTTAAAATCCTACGCGTATATTGAGTAAAGTTGTTATATTAAATATAATCATATTAAATACAAGCTCGTCCGCTGGATTCCCAAATTATTTGGTTAAATACTTTGAATACGAGAATACCGAGTGTTAACAATAGTAAATCCTCTATATGGTATGTTTACTTTGCTATCTTGAATAGGTAAATAACATTTCACTTTAACGCATTTAACCAATATTATACGCATATGCACATAATGTTACTGTTACATATAATGATATATACGTAGATATACACGTTAATTAAATCCTCTATATGGTATTTTTATATCAGTATCGTAAACATTGTAAACCGGAAATCTTTTATTACACACGTACATATACAGTCAATATTATTGTTACATATAGTGATACATACGTTGATCCACACATTAATTAAATCCTCTATATGCTATTTCTACTTTGCTATCTTGAATAGATAAATAACATGTCGCTTCCAGATGTCAAATAATATTTGCCAAATGCACATATAATGATATAATTACATATAATGATAATAACAATATAATAATTATATATAATATTGATAATAATGATATAATTACATATAATGATATATACGTTGATCCACACATTAATTAAATCCTCCATATGGTACTTTTGTATCGGTGTCATGAACATTTTTCCCCGAACGACCTTCTATGACGCGTGTACGTATATCGAGAATATTATTGTATTATATATAGTGATACATACGTTGATATACACATTAATTAAATCCTCTATATAGTATTTTTACTTTGCTATCTTGAATAGATAAATAACCTCGAATATAGACATACAGGTACACTTACGTTGATATACACCTTTGTACAAGGTGTCAAAAAATTTTTTATCACGGCGTTTTTTTAAGACGATTTTATAGCTTCGAAATTGATCTTGACACGATTTTCAATGTCAAATTATTTTTCTATTGCATCATGTGATACTCATTAGGAGGAACAAAACTTCTGTTTTCTTAGAAAAAATGTTTGAAATTTCATTAATTCCTAGATTGATTTTATTTATACTTTAAGGTCAGATATGACATCAAATAATGTCAATACTAATATCTAGTTATTTGTCAATTTATAGCATCTGAAAAACAAGATATCTTCGAGACAGCGTGGGTTTTCTTTCCAACTTTCTTAACTTTCAACAATAAAATTTTCGTCAAACGATACAATCTATCCAACAAAGTTCTTGCACACAGCCAATCTCGTAAGAACATAGATCTTCTTCAAGTATTATTCTTCACAATGCTTCGTGTGGAATTTCTACTTGACGAGTTATTATTAAACGATTAAAAGCTTATTATTATACGATAATATAATATCGTAGAATAGCTTTGATTGGAGATCGGCTGAAATTAGAAAACACCGTGTACGCCGTCTTTTTGTGGTTTGTTTACATCCAAGAGCGCCTAGTAACAGTGACGCGAGAAAAGATAAGTAGCGTCAAAACAGAAGTACGGTTTCATATTTCAAGGAGTGGCAATCGAGAGGCCAGAGTATGTGAGCCGAAGTGTGTGTGTGTGTGTGTGTGTGTGCAGGACCGAGCAGGAATGCATTGGCGAGGTTCAGAGATGATCGAGACGTCGAAGCATAGAGTCGTTAGAATTGAGTTGCGAGTGTTGTCGAGTGTTAGAGTTGCTAGTGAGAGAGAGAGAGAGAGTTACCAAATAGTTGTCAAGTTATTTGATGTAAATACGAGCGTTGCATTTAGTTTTCCTGTTAATCAAACATCGTTTCTCTGTCTAACTAATATCTGTATTTTCAATTCATTATTAATAAATTATAATTAATCGGACAAAATTACACCTTTAATATATTCCGATATTACAATAACTTACTTTTTTCTACGTCAATGGACACGAAAGACGTTGAGTGAGGAATTAGAACAAGTGTGGATCGTTGGAAACCACTATGCTGCGGTCTACCATTCGTTTTACCCTATATATACCACGGAACAAAGGATAATTTTCACCGGCTTCATCAAGAGCACATTTTCTAAGCTTTATTATTTATTATTACACCCATTATATTATATTATTACGATATTATCTAATTAATTGTTGTTTATTTATTTTGATGCTTATATTAACTGTTATTTGAAACATACTTTCAACAACATAATAAATACAGAGTAAAGGTTAATGAAATTTTAAACAGCTTTTTCCAAAAGAACATGTTATATCCGTGTAAGGACTATAACACTTCTGTTTCCTCGTCATGAGAACTTTATGACGCAATAAAAACTGTTGTCCTTGAAAATTATACTCCAGATCAATTTTGTAATCCATTTTTTCTAACAGATCACCATCTCCCACGGCTATAACAAGTAAGTTTTTAACACTCTATACACATAGAAAACACGTATTGATTACGATTCTGCTAATTAAAACACGGAACGTCAATATATTTATTCACTATGCCGACACAGATAATATTTACCAGTGACGAATATAATATATATTTGAAAGGATGGAAATTTTATTTAACCGACTATATGACCATACTCGGTTAAGTATCAACAGCGACTATCTATCAAAAAGATTAAAAATTTTAGCCACGTGATTTGGTCCCTTAAAGCGGGGATTTTAGAAGTAATATTTTTATAATAAAAGAATTCATGAAAAAGTTGTATTATCATAGAACTAATGATAAAATGATCTGATTCTTCATTATACAATGTTCTAAAATTTGTTGTATATATAGGATGTACAAACCGTGATATCAAGGTATCAGTTCTTCCTTCCCAAGGGACAGTTTCATTAAAATTCTGATAGAATTAAAAATTAATTATTAATATTCTAACAATCATATATGTTAAATACATTATAGTCAACGATATATACCTGAGCGAATGTAGGGGTGATTCCTTGATAATTATAAATGTCATCAGCCCACATCATTGTGCCACTTCTTTGTACTCCAGCCTCTAGATTAACAGCCTAAACAAACATACAAAATTTTATAGAAGCTGTACAAAATATAGTATATATGCGCAATATTGAAGCGTTCAAGGGGATATAAAGGTAATGTACATCACATACACGTGTATTCTCATGCAACAAAATACAATTAGATTTAATAGTATAAGCTCTTTTATTCATCATAATAGATTGGAAATTTAAGTGTCTTACGAGGGTGAGTAAAAAGTTACCCGCTCTGTCGGTGTAGAATTTATTTTAAGCAATTGTCAAAAACGACATACATCATTTTTTGACATAATCACTCAATTTCTGTATACACTTTGTCCATTTGCCAAAGGACCTTCGTATTTTCTCATTAAAAAATGTTTTGGGCTAAGCTGCGAACCACGAATGCATCGTCGTCTTCATCTTTTCATCAGCTTTTTCGGCATCCATCTCGCACAAACTTTTTAAAACCCAAATCTGTCGTGCACTATTGCATAAGCAGAGCCGTGGCTGATTTGCAAATGATTTGCCACATTATCCAGTGTCACTCGTCTATTCCATAGAGCATAAGTTCATTAGCACGTTCAATGTTGTCATCGTGGATGTGGACGGGCGTCCAGCTGTTTTTTCATAACACTTGTGCGATCTTCTTTGAACTTTTGTGCCCATTCAAACACACTTCGTGACAAAACACTTTCTCCATAATGTGCATTAAATCTTTGATAAATATAGGCATCAAACATAGCCTCCGACCACAAGAAACGAATCACAGCATCCTGCACTGTTTTCCTGCAAATCACCATTGCAAAGCGCAATTACTCGCGCAACGGTCACAAACGAATTGACGTAACACAATGAAACCTACACAGCAGCACTGAACAGATATTGACGTCATACGAAGAGTGCAGATGGATCAATATGGTCGACAGAAGTTTTAACTATCTGGAGTGCGGATAAATTTTTACTGAGAGTCGTATAGGAATTTGTAATCTGTAAGTATACCTTTCGCTGAATGGAAATTTCTCTTACATATAGTCAAAAATGCAGAAACAGTGTATTGAATTGGTAAGTGATAAAAAATAAGTGAAGTATCGAGGTTGCATGTGATTGCATGAGTACACAGGACATTTTTAGCGAATAAAAAATAATTTTGAAAGACACGAGACTTATCTTGTATTTTATGCACTCTCTGTGTCCGAATTTCCAGAAGCTCTCTATCTTATGAAGTGTTTTAGATTAGCCGGAAAATTTTGTATGTACATATAAGAAGTATACGATCTAAGTGGAATATTCCATTATTTTCTTGATACAACAGAAACGAAATTTACAGAACTTCTCAGAAAGTTGGTTTATTATTACCAAATTAATAGAATTAATATACGTTTATCATCTTTACATACCTAAGTCGTGGAGGTTTATCGTGCGTAAAAAATTAGTGTCGTTTCAAAGTTACATTTCGTACATTTTAAGCCTATAATTTGTAACGTACAAAACAATGTAAGTTTGAGCTGTTTCTTATCTCCACAATAAGAAAATCCAACTTTACGTTTTTTACACAATGATATTTATGGAACAGTAATATCATATTATTGCATCGCTTGGAGAATGAAGTCAAGGTACGATGTGACCCTAGTGTAAACGCTGGGATACCCAGCTGTGCCGCACTTATAAGCATAAGACACAATACCTATTAAATACGAGGTTCATTCATGTTGTATCAGCAGTGGTCCGCCGCGGTCAGCCTGAAAGGATCGTTAAATTTTTAATCAAAGATACTGAAATATATCGATCGAATTGTATTGAAATTATACTTATATACAGTAATAATCTTCTACTGATTTGTGTATTGAAATACTCCAATTTATAATGTACATGTTATATGTATTTTGAGCAAAACTAAGATTAGAAGGAAATTAGATTAAATACCACAATGAGGTGTGAGAAGTGGGCAAGATTATTAAATTGTGTTTATCTATTATTTCTAATGTTTAAGACGTCGATTTGATGTTAATTCGAATTAACGTGTCTTCAGATACCGTATAGTTTGTAGTAACTCTGTAACTTAATTACCGTACAAGAATCCTCTCGACCCTGAGCATGTTCGGCGCATATTATACCATCAGTGATATCAGGTGCATTAGGAAATTTGGAATAAGCTATTTTGCATTCGGCGTTCTTAATCACTGGCATTTGTACTTCCATTAATGCATTACGTCGTGGTCGTCCTACGAAGAAAATAAGAAAGATATTTAAGACTGGAACTGTTTAATTTTATTATAAAATTGATATCACTTACTATATCTTAATGCTCCCCATCCAGCAACAAGGGGGTTATAGCCGACGAAGTTGCTCTTTCGTAGGGGCTCTTTCGTACAAATGGGATATACGTACCCTGAAAAATAAAAGAATAAATGAAAATGCAGGAAACGAATGACCAAAAGTACGAGAAAGAATTGTACACGTTTTATGACACAATATATGTGTACAGTAAGAAATTTCAGGATATGATACTTCAGTAATACTCAATAGCATATATATATATATATATATTATGATTGTGTATGTTTTCTATTCCATCCATATGTGCACAATGTGCTGCGGTCAAAACATGCCTAGCCGATATCAGGGAACCTCCGCACTTCCATAGTGGTTTGTCTGGGTTTCGGGGATTACGAAAACCTAATGCAGCGATCCATGGCCAAGCGCCTAAAATGCAATAGTCATAGTTGTGAATATACATAATTTTTTCTCACATAATGAGTAACAACGATTATTACCTATTCGATATTCGATCATACAGCAGACGATAAGTACATACGTACAAATACTCTCAAATAGAGATTTGATAAAGACAGAAATTAAATTTTTATTCCAGTGGAATACAAATTATTAAATAATTCTATATAATTTCTATTTGAAGTATACTGAACTATAAAGTTCAAACGTGTAATTTCTGCCCTAACAGTTTTTGATCTCTATCCATATTATTACTCCTATATCAATTTTTTATTTCAAGCAAAAAGATACTCTTCCTAACGTGAAGTAAAAGAAAGAAATAATTCAAGTTAATAAGTAAAGTTACTACCGATAAAATCATAGCATTATTATTTAGTCTAATTGAAATGTACATTGATGTGCTGTTTAATGCCTTTAAAGTTCATTCTTTGCAGTAAATGGCTTATTATTAATCGGAAAGAAAGACATAAAACGTACCAAGTTCAGCTGGTTTACCATCGACCACCCTGGTATGAGAGACGTTGCTAAAACCACAGTATGGTGGTCGCAAAGCCTTATACTTATACACAGTTTTTATTAAAATTTCTCTCTTCTCTTTGTTTGGATCGTTCGGACAGCAAACGATAGTAACATTGCCCTGGTATCTGCACACTGATCGTCTATAAAAATCGGTGGCTGTACGGTACTGTATCTGCCATATTTCTTGCAGAGGTTTACATTTTCTGTAGTCAAGGCACCTGCCTTCTTGATTGTCCGGTGTGGTACATTCTGGATCAAACAATTTTAAAACATTTATACAGTTCAAAGATGCGTAAGAAAGCGACACCGATTACTCAACTTTCGAAGTAAAAAGCCGATCAAGTCCACCGGATTGCCCTACAGACACGTATTAATCCGTAAGAGTTAGTCATCATGTTGATAATAATTATCTAAAGAAACTTTTCACGTGAAAATATAAAATTTTAATTGATTAGATATTGTGTTAGACATACTTAAGAAAGAAAATGAAAATGAATGAAATGAAAGAAAAGGACTACCTTCAACCTCATTTTTTAAATAAACACTTTGTCAGTTTTGCGGTAAATAAATTCTTAGGAATTCAGGACAGTTTTTAGTGAATCATTTTGTTTCGACCGTTCGCGGAGAGACGCGATCGCGAGATAGCACGTCAACGAGAGTTGTAAGTTCCCGTTACGATTAAATAATCGACGCCACGAACTGATCGATCCCCTTATTTCGATTATGATAATAAGGGCAGTTCAATGAAATTCCACAGAATTAACACAAATAAATTAATGTTTATTTCAACAACTTATTAACTAGAAAGATATAAATGGAACAAAAAAAATGTAACTGCGTTTTGGTTGATAAGTAATGCGCGACATACCACATGTGTTGACGGTTCGACTTCTCGAAAAGTTCTGAACGCCTTTCGATTTTTTTCGTTTTTTCTGGAAGGCGACCCCCACTACGTTCGGATCACGCCACATTCTTTTACTGCGAGGTAAAAGACGGGCCACGAGTCGACGTTTCTGGAAGTCGCCCTGCTTAATGAACCATGCGCTTGCCACTACAATGTTCGTTTGCCGGGCAGACGCGACGATCCGTCTGCGACATTATAGTGCCGCGATCGATAGTTAAGAATATGACCTATGGTAAGCCGCATGGCGTAACATTCTCCCCCCGTTGAGGGGGTACCGATCAAACTAGCGAGGTGTGGTTGAAGTTCCCATCTTATTTCGTCTCGGTGGCTAATTGTTCGGGTTTCTCGAGATCGGGTTGAATTGGCAGTGGGACAAGCCTTTTGACGCCCCGATCCAAAATGCTCTTTGCCGTCTGAACTGTAGCTGTCCGGATGACACCATCGGCGCCTGGATGAACCTTGATAACTCGGCCCAGAGGCCAATGCATGGAGGGAACGTTGTCCTCTCTGAGGATGACGATTGTGCCCTTTTGGATGCTGTGTCCACCCTTGCTCCATTTATTGCGGTTGGTTAGCTCGTTCAAATACTCCTTATGCCAGCGGTTCCAAAAACGTTGTTTAAGCTGTTGGATATGCTGCCATTTGGAGAGTCGGTTCGATGGAATGTCCCTGAAATCTCGATCACGTAAGCACATTAATGAATCGCCAATGAGGAAATGTCCGGGAGTGAGGGCTAGGAGATCATTTGGATCGGTGGAGATAGGAATTAGCGGGCGGGAATTGAGGACTGCTTCTATTTCTATGATAAGAGTATTACGGTGTTAAGCTCGTATGTTTCTGTTTCTCCACTCGCGCTGCGCCATAATATCCTTTGATATTTCCGATCCTCTGGTCGTACGAGGAATTGCCGATACATTTTCTCGATGTCGCCAGTGAGTACGTACTGATGAGCGCGGAATCTAATTAATATACAAAATAAATTGTGAATTGATTCGAGAATATAGGATATCCCCATTTTCATGATTATCGTGATTTTTGTATAAATATATTTTTTAAGATACTAATAATTAGGTACTTATAAATTAGTATTATCAATTATTTTGCATTTATAATTCCGCCTCTAGTATAAGTGTTAATTGAAAACTAACTTTATGTTTCAAAAAGTACTAGCAAAGTCTTTGAGTAACAAGCCACTGAAGCTAACACAAATAGCATTGTCGTAATTAAATATTTCTAAATATTCATTTTTCATTTTGAACCTGTAGAAACAATTTATTATATATACTATTAGCTAAGTAATTGCATATTTAATTAAGTCGAAATATAAAACTTAGTTATTTTAATAATTTAAAAAATAAAAAACTGACAAACATTTCAATTTAATTTATGGTTGGAACAAAAGACAGTTATTTTTCATTAATTGAAATATTGCAATGCAGAGTACTTTCCAAAATACGCCGAGAGTATTCCTGATGGAGAAACGAGCGTTGCTTCATCGAACGCAGCTAAAGAAAACAACATCTATGTAGTTGGTGGTACGATGCCTGAAATAGAGGGCGATAAATTGTACAATACCTGTACTATTTGGGGTCCCGATGGAACTTTGATAGCAAGACACCGAAAGGTAAGTAATATATTCCTTTATGGCTTTGAATTTGAAAATATCGGGGTGAAGAAAGTGACTCTATCTAGGAATAATTTAGGAATATACATATGTACATACGTATACTATAACCAATTCTATAATTTACGGTTTATAAAATACGTTATGATACGGGAAACGCCCATTTTTGTTGTAATGTGTTTGTCGTTGTATAAATTTTTCACATACTTAAAATATTATTATACTTATTTTTTCTCCTTTTTAAACATTATTAAATGATAAGATTCTTTAATAAAAGAAAGTGATAAAAACGCTGTCAGTTATTAAAGAAAAAATAATTAAAGTTTAGGAATTGGTAACTTTGATATTAAATTACAAAAGTTGCAGCAATAGAATTAGCGACTACATTTTTATGTTATTAGGTACATCTATTCGTGTTAAGAAAATTCGAGGATTTGGGAATACAAATAATTGACTATATTTCCCACACAACAGTTATACATCTATATTACTCTCTGAAGAACGTCTTGGACGCACGCTGGTCGCCAACCGACTATCCTAGATTCTTCTAACATCTGGCAACAGTCTTTTGTCTCCACTAAGACCTTGACGCCCTCTAACCCTTACACACACACTCTCATGTACAGTGTAAATGTATCACTTCCCTAACACGCCTCCTTACATTTATACTGTACACTTAATTTTATTTACATACTTGTCGAATTAACAAAATATTTAACATTTATCGCTTTATTTACATTTCTCTTATTTTACATTCATCCATGACCTAAACCTTTCAAATTTCTCTCTACACAGTGCCTTCGTAAAAATATCCGCAGTGTTTTCTTCTGTACTTACTTTTATTATGTTTATCTTATTTTCCTTTACGTACTCGTGAACGTAGTGGTAATGAACTTCAATGTGTTTAGAATTTTTTGTAAAAGTTCCGTATTTTGCTATACTCATTACTCCAGAGTTATCCTCATAGATTCTTACAGGGTTATCGTCTACATTTACATCGAAGATTTTCATTAGTTCTCTGATAGTCATTACTTCGCTCACCGCTTCCGATAGAGCTACATACTCTGCATACGTCGAGGCTTTTGTCACACACCTTTGTCTTTTAGACTTCCATCCAATTACATTTCCATACAATCTAATTACATACCCAGAAGTCGATTTCCTATTTATATGATCTCCTGCCCAATCAGCGTCCACATAACAATCTATCGTTTCGCACTTTTCATTTCTTTTATAATGTAGCCCTAAATCTCTAGTCCGGTACAAATATTTCAATATTCGCAAGGCATATTTAAAATGTGTCTCGTTACAACAATCTTGAAATCTACTCAGATAATTCACACTATAACTTATATCGGGTCTGGTATTTACACTAATATACAGCAATGCGCCAATTAAATTCTTGTATCCAATGTCCTCTCTATTTATCTCAGCTTTTTCAATTTTTAAGTTGGTCTCCATAGGTGTACAGTACAATTTGCTATTATGTAATTTATATTTGTTTGCTAATGATTCTATGTATTTCTTTTGGCTTAATCTCATTTCATTTTTTAAATAATCATACTCTATATTTATTCCAAGATATTCTTTTACTTTACCTAAATCTTTCATTTCAAATTTATCAGTTAATAATTTTTTTACACTTTGTATCTTCCCTTTGTTTTTACTACAAATCAACAAATTGTCTACGTATATTAACAAATAAACAACATTTTCTCCCTTTCCATAAGTATATAGGCACAGCTCTATATTGTTCTTCTTAAAACCTAATCTCGTCACATACTTATCAAAACCCATTATACTTACTTAACCCATACTTTTAACCCATAAAGCGCTTTCGATAATTTACAAACTCTATTCGTTCCGTCCGCATATCCCTTTGGTTGATTTACATATACCTCCGAGGTTACTTCACCATTTAAAAAGGCAGCTTCTACATCCATTTGCTCAATTATTAATCCATTTTGACAACAATATAATAGCAATATTTTAAAGGTCTGATTACTCGCCACTGGAGAATATATGTCATCGGCTACGTTTCTTTGTTGAAATCCCCTTACCACTAATCTAGCCTTATACCTGTCCTCTGATTTTTTCGTGTAAACCCATTTTACATCTAATACTACTTTGCCTTTTACCCTTTCTACCAATTTCCAAGTTTTATTCTTATAGAGACATTCTATTTCCTTATCCATAGCCTGTTTCCAAACTTCATTATTTTCGCAACAAATCGCCTCCTCAAATGTACGAGGGATATCTACTTTACAATAATTTGCATGCATCTCGCAAATATTTTCCTTTTCTGGATACCTTACTGGAGTTTTCTTAATACGTGTAGATCTCCTAGGAGTGTTTGAGCTTTCAATACTACTATTATTTTCATCTTTCCTACCTTCTAACTCTTCCTTATCCATACCAACCAATGAATAGTTATCTTCGCTATCATTTCTATCTGCCTCTGATGAATTTTCCTCAAAACCGATACATTTAGTGTCTGCCTCTATGACCTCCACATGTCTAGCTATTGTTATTTTCCCACCTAATAAGACTCTGTATCCTACTTCACTATATCCTAATAGAATTCCCATATCTGCCTTCTTGTCCCATTTGGAAACTCTTTTTTGTTCTGGCCTTCTTACAAACACTTTACTTCCATATAGATGTAGATTTTTAACACTTGGTTTTCTCCCGAAGAATATTTCAAAAGGTGTCTTTCTCTCTATAGTATTCGCTAATATTCCATTTTTCAAGTATACCGCTGTACAAACTATTTCCGTCCAGTACCTTTTATGTACTTTCGCTTCCGCTAACAAGCAACGCGCCATGTCCATCACTGTTCTATTATACCTTTCCGCTGTCCCGTTTAATTCATGTACGTATGTTGGGCAATTATTTATTCTTATACCTTTATCCCTAGCAAATTTATAAATTCGATTATTTAAATATTCTTTACCATTATCGCATCTTAATATTTTTAACCTCTTGCCCGTTAAATTTTCGGCTTCATTTACGAACTGTACGAAAGAATCAAAGACCTCATCTTTTGATTTTATACAATAGATCCTAGCTATTTTACTATAATCATCGATAAATGAAATGAAATATTTTTCTCCATTGAATCCGGTAGTCTTAAAGGGGCCACATACGTCCGTATGAATAATTTCCATTATTTCCCTAGCCTTAGTTCGATTATTTTTGAAAGGTAAGTTATGCATTTTGCTTTCTATACACACCCTACATTTCAAAAGTTCCTTTTCAAATTCATTCGGTATGCCAGTCACTAGTTGCTCTTTACCCAAAATCTCTAAATATTTAAAATTTACGTGTCCTAGCATCCTATGCCATTTTTCCTTTTTACTCGTACCACTACGTTCGGCGCTGTTTACTAAGCGCTTCTTCCCTTTCAATATACTTTTTATTCTATATGTCCCATTCTCTTTGAACGCTACAGCTGTAAGTATATTATCCTCATCTATTACTTTCGCAATATTTCCTTTGGAAATAACCTTTGGAAATAACGCATTCGAGACCGAAAGAAATTCATATCAGTCAGTAGGCAAGGGTATAATATACATATTTTATATATAACTTATGTAGTGATGTATATATCATGTTAATTTCATATTTTTTTCAATATAGAATTATTATATATGTCGGGTTTACATTAGAATTAGGGTTAGGGGCGTGAAACGAATCTTCGTTTGGGTTACACGTTGTCGTTATGCAATAGAGAAGACATTGACTAGTGCAAATACGATGATTATAGAACCGGACAAGTAACCGCGGTAGTTAGGTACTCGAGAAACTAATGACAATGATCCTAGGTTCAATAACGAATCCGCGGTCGACGGGATGATAGATGAACGTACTCACAAAATCTAAGTCGGTCGCGTAATATTCACTGATCGTAAAGAGTTACTCCTTTCATCAATGAGATCGCGAGCGAGAATGCCTTTCCCGTCCCGATGATGCCACAGAGGAAAACTATAATGGGGTGTGTCTAAGGATACGAGATCATCGAGGGTTCGTCGAGAAAAGCCTTCGTTCAGAAAGTAAGGGAAATTGGCGTTGCTGGTAATTGGTCAATCTCCATATCGGTGGTTAGAAAAAGATGCTAGCTGCCCTCGAGGGAAAGTTGCTAGTGGGAGACGCCGCTCGTTGAAAAATATGTCTCCCCTATCTTCCCGTAGTTGGGACAAAGACTGTTTGTCTGTTTGAAGGACTTTAGTTAACTAAACCTTAAGATTTATAACGGGCCCTCGGGCTAGCCGAACATGTACTGCGGAGACGCATCGACATCTGGCAATCATCTTACTCGAAGAATAGGGCCTGCGTGTGGCGAGCCACGGGACAGAAACCGTTGGGATATTTACTGTCGCGTGTCGCCACGAATATTTCTTTATGGAGAGCTATAGAATTACTCCATACCTTTGTTAGACAAAGCGTTCATCCCGTGACCGCGGCTACGTTCGGCGACTGACTGTCGCCTCGAGCCCAAGCTCATTGTCACAACTCTCGAACAATTACAATCGGATTGAATAACTACAATTGTTCAATTACAGCTATAGTAGACTCTAGGTTACAATGTTGCGGGATTATCCAAAATTCCAAAGGCTCCGGTGTTCTTTCATCTCCGACATATATTTAACTATATATATTAACTATATATTTTCCCTAGGAACAGTAAGATTTTAACGATACAACTTTATCAAGAGATCTTAATGTCATAAATGGTATCGAAACTTCGTAATTAATATTGTTAAGGAAGAAAATATTGGTAATCTCCTCGAACGACGAGCGCTTGATATTCACAATTAGAACTCGATATCTTAGCTTCTTATAATATCCTAATAAAATGTTATTTATCGATTACAATTGTCCTGTCGTATTTTATTGTGTTTACTTTATAAATGTGAGCTTTATTCAAAAAGAGTTCATCGATGATTATCCATTACAGGTTGTTAATAAACCTGAATTGTGCACAAAGGAATTGCCGTTAATAACTTAAGATTCTCTGCCCGTCGTACAGGGTATATATAGTAATTATTCTCGACGATCGTAACGTTTAAGTCCAATTCGAGCTTATAGTCCCATGCGAGTTAAACAACGACAATAGTTTGAATTTCTATTTGTTCGTTTGTCGTCTGTTTATACCCGGAGCACCTGCTGTAAACCAATACAAAATTTATTAGATCTATAAATAACACATATAAAACTTATTAATTTATAATTAATATAAAATAGTAGAGCACGAAACTTCCTATTTTATGGATATGTTAAATCTTTGTAAAAAATACCATATCATTAGTATCATTTTAATCGTTCTAAAGGATTTAGCCGCATAAAGCTGTGACCCTTGGAAGAATCGATGTTCACGCGTGACAAATTGAAATTGTGCGAAGGTTCCGGTACGAACATCACAAGCGTCGATACCAGGGGCACAGGCACATGTTCTGGGTTCATTATATATTTATAAAGGGCTGACGATTCAGTGGATGGTCCGGGTAAATTTAAATTGTAAATGAACGCATTGCTGGTTTCAAGTAAAAGCCTGGATAAGAACGGATATGGTATGAGAGTCTGTCGTGGAAAGGGGAACAGGCCGCTTTTATTTGTAAAGTTTGAATCTCCTCGATATTGAAGATGTTGAAGCTGCAAGTATGTATTTCATTTTAATCCATTCGAGACCGAGATTTAATTGTAAGACTTCTCCCGATGGAAAAATATTTACTGGTCTGGAATCGTGCATCGCTAATTAGTAAAAAAGTAATAAGCAAGAAAGCAATTATACTACCGGATTGGTATTTCTATTTTATTGGAGATTAATTAACCTGAGTAAACTAACAAAAACTTATCGAAAATCAATCGAAATTAAATCACCTTTACAAACAGGCTATAAATAAAGTTAATTAACGCGTGTCTGTAGGATAATCCGGTAGACTTGATCCGCTTTTTATATCGAAAGTTGAGCAATCGGTGACGCGTTCTTATACACCGAACCGCGAAAAGCAAAATTTCATATGATCTCACCAATTTCGGATGTCAGTCAAATCAGTCAAATCAGTCAAATAATAAGTTCGCGTTAATATACACGTTCGATTTTTGAAAAGCTTGTTCAATTTAATAAGAGTCTTGGTAACAGGCTTATGTTTTTAGACCTAATTGGTTGTTTTCATTTATAAGTATCTCGTGTTAAAGTACTCATAAAATGACATTAAAATCAGAAAACTAATAACTGAAAGATTATCATTTTTCCTCTGTGGTAGTTTACATATAACATAATGCAACTAACATGTCACGATTAATGCAAAATAAATAAATTACTAATATAGACATTTTTTTAGTAATTTGTATAATCGTGAAACGAATTGGACTTTCTAAAGGCAAATATTAAAGGAAACATGGAATTGATGCCAAATCTATCACAAATATTATTTATACTACTTATTTGCGCAGTTTGAAGCGAATCAAATTGATGAAGGTTTCTTTGTTACATGTTAATTTACATTTTAAAAGACATAACAGGCACGCTAATTAGTTTGCTTAAGATACTTTCGAGATACCAAGTTAGACGCGATTCCATGAAATCATATCAATTTTACGATGATATTTTTCTATCAAGCATGCAATTATAACCGTATCGTTGATTAGTGCATACAATTATCCATGTACATTCGTCTTTCCGAGTACCGCGCTTCAATATTGCTAATTTCAATTTCGTACATTAATCTTCGTAAATGCTTGAAAATGCTATATAACTGTATCAGCTTCTGTTAAAAACATTTTATAGTAAAATCTCTATAAATTTGTAATATTTTTTAGACAATTTGAATTCATTATATTATACATCATACATTCTAGTCATTTCTAATTAAGTTACTTTTGCGATGTTTATTTACATTTTATGTATATTCTTATAACTCTCTCTGTTACGGCGCGTACGATGGTCCGTGCGCCGTCTGAAACTTTATACTATATACTGATCTACTACATACTATATCCTATAAACTGAATCCTTTGACGTAATCTTAATAGCTTGAAGGAATCTCTAACCCTGTAAGTGTTTTCGGTTTATGGATGGTCCTTAGAACAATGCTTAGGTTTATTGCGCACTCTTACAAATAACGGAGAAAGCGGGTAGTTATTTTTCCAATAAACAATGTCACCCACGAGCCACGTTGGTAGGAGGCTTCCTCCTCCTATCTTCATTCATTAACGTTGGCTATAATCAATGGGCACCCTCACTTTCCTAACGAAAAGTGTGAACAACGAATCCGCGTTCTTCGTTCAGAAAGCACACCCACACTGAGATTTCCTCTCGTGGCGGCACACGAGAACGCAAATCTCACCACTCGAAACCAACTAGTGTCGGACGACGGCAGCGCAGTGATTAGCGCCATAGAGTACAAACGTTCGGATCCCGGGTTCAAATCCCGGTGCCTCGTACTTCTCCAAAGTCCGATTTTTCTTCCACGACATCTAAATAAGAAGAAAATACAGCAGTACTACACCCCGGCAAGCGACATCTACAGCCAGCAGCCTACAATTATCACGGATATATGAAGGAAGACGGAGAAAAAGAAGAAAAAAAGTGTGTTTCGTCCAGAGCCTGCTAGTGGACTCATCAGTAAGGCTTACCTAGCAGGCTCATGCCTTAGACACAATGGAAGGAGGGGGAAACAAAGCTATGTACATGGCAGAGACATTGAAGACGGATTCCTCCCTCCCACGGCCGGACACTGTATCCAAGGCCGGTCGGATCTCCTACCCTCTCTTGCGACGTATCCCAGTGGAGCGGCCCCACTCTTAATCTAGTTTGGTGGGAAAGGTTCGCGTACACACCGTGTGTAAGAACTATTAAAAACCACACAGTGTATCGCGACTACCTTTCTACTACTTAACCCAAGTCCTATATTATCAGTCTTAGGTCCGAGGCGGCTCCTGTCACGTAAAGTTGGTACTTGGGTGGTAGTAAGAAGGCTGAGTCGTAACCCAACTACTTATTTTCCTTTATAAAACTTTATTATAAACACTTACAAAATAACACCGAACCGGAGAATAGGGGTTGTATGAGTACAGCAACTAGAAGAGGAACAAGAACTGCCCGAGCTGGGTGAAGTCTCGGTTTATTTACGTTTTGGTTTTAGGATGTTGAGGGGCTAGGTGTAGGTTATGATGTAGAAAAGTGTCCGAAGGTCGGGGGTCGATGTATTATCACTGATGTAGGTTGAGATGTGATTGATGTCACACTCCCATGGGCAATTTTTCGACGCTACAATCATCCTCTTCCCTTTCTGTCACTCCATCTTGCCTTACACACTGCAAGAGGGAGGACGGACGAGTAGGGTAGTCAAATAAAGGAGATGGAGAAGAGAGAAATAGTGTTTCGTCCGAGATCTGCTAGTTCGGACTCTTCAGTAAGGCTATGACCTAGCAGACCTTTGCCTTAGACACTGGGATAGAAAAACTTGTGTTGGAAGTTATATTTATCGAAACAAACAGTGTCAATGTGACCACTAGTGTGAAAGCATTAACATCGCTAGCCCTATGTTGATATCGATGGCCCTCTGGTGACAAGTGTAAGACGTATTCTACAAACGTGTAATTTAAACTAAACCATTGTGATGAGTTATAAATAGATTGTACATTTATAGTAAATTTAAAAGTGTAGAAATACACAGATTGCGTCGAATATAATGTGCAAAGATATTGGAAATAAAGTTTTCTTTATATTGTTAAGGATTAACGTAATAAATGAGTTATGATACTTAATTGTATTGAGTGAAAGAAAGTTTTATTCAAGTTCAATTTCCATAATTGTATTTCTGTAATAGTGTTAAATAAAGCTACGAATTTATATAAACATCCACGGTCTAATCATAATAGAGAATCTGATATAAACAAAATTAGAAGAGTATGAAACAGAATATCGGCAGTTAGTGAATTCCTGTTTACATATCGTTAACGCCATATATGTTTCAAAGGAAAAAAGAAAAGAAAGAAATGCACACTGTAATGTTTCTGGCCTGATGTTTTCTTCCTTTTTCCATATTTTTCACGTACGCAGCATCGTGATGAATCGAACTGTTGAATTTCGGTGACAAATAACAGGAATTACGTGCTGGATGCTAGAGGACCTCTATTTGCGCGTTCAATTGCTCGCGTTAGAATTTCATGGTTCGTACATCCTATACATCCAATAAATTTTGGAATATTATATATTGAGGAGCTACATTGAAGATTATTGTAACGTAAAATTGACACTTGGATTGTAAGAGAAAAGAAGGCTGAGTCGTAACCCAACTATTAATTTTCTTTTATCGAACTTTATTATAAATTTAGCACTTACAAGAACAGAATGGCACTGAACCGGAGAGAAAGGGGCTGCACAAGAACAGAAACTAGAACAAGAACTGCCCGAGCTGGCTGAAGTCTCGGCTTATATGCCTTTTGGTTTGAGGATGCTGAGGGGCTTGGTGTAGGTTATGATGTGGGATCGTGTTCGAACGTCGGAGCTCGATGTCTTATCTCTGTTGTAGGTTGAGATGCGATTGATGTCACATTATCATGGTCATGTGATTGGAATAAAAGGACCTGAATTTTGTGATATTCTTATCCAGTTGGATAATATAACTGGGTATCTTCACAGTAAGATAGAATATCATGGTTTATACGATCTTAACATTGTTCCTTTGAGTGATTATGGAATGGTAACTATTAAGTTAGACAACGACACAGGCATTTCCTCTGACGTAAAAAATCTGATAATGGTAAATCATAACTTAGAATATTCTGATTAGTTGCGTCCTAAGATATTTGCTCGATTCCGGGAACGTGGCAACGAAGGGAATTCCATTCGTAGGAAAATACGGAGCATCCGTGGCTAGAATATGGCAAAGAAGAGATTGATTCCCGAAAAAAGAGTAACGATGTATCAGTCTCTCTCTCGAGTGCGTATATATTATATACAGAGAGGTACGACATACTGTTAACGTATGATAGCGCGAGCGTGAAGTATCACTGTTGGAGCATTGCGAAATTTTCGTAAAAATGGGCATCGTTGAGTGGCATCTCTTAGTTAACCATCAAGCGTACAAGTAGAAGATTCTTAAGATTTACGTGGTTGATTTCTGATAATTCGGTGCCTACAAATCAATGACTTTTAAGATGAATTATAGTTGCACACGCAAACACGAGCAGTTTTCACCGCAAAGGTTACTTTTATGTAATGTTGTACGCGCGAAAGTATTCATTTCTGTTACCACGCTATTGCTGTTTTGTAAATTTTAGTAGCACAACTATCGGTAATGTGCGATAAAACATATTATATAATAGATAATTGTAAGTGAAATGACAAGGCGATGGTATAAATAGGTACTTCGACGAAAGTTGGTACAAGTATATCTACGATTCTCAGGAGTGGTGAGGTAAGTAGGAACGAAATATACAATAAGAATTGAATTTATATAGAGTATTTTGTTATAAATCTTCCTATGTACCTATAGAAACGTGTTTAATATTTACGAGTATACGAGTTAAAGAAAGATGATACGCAGACGCGAAGTTTAGTCAGCAATAATATTTAAAATCTCTAAAATATATTGTACACATTTATTTGCAAATAAGCTCAATGAAATTAAACTGTAACTGTGTTTCCAATAATGTCTTGGATGTATTGCTCGCCATTATGTCGGATTAACAGCTCTAAGTGATCGACCTTAATCACTAAATGGCGGCCGTGATTCAGTGGTATAGCTTTACATATGACGGACATCGCAGGCGCTTATAAGACGTCTATTGTGAAACGTTTCCAATAGCACCGTTTATGTGATGGTGAAATCTGAATATATATATCGCTGAAATATATATCGCTTATCACTTGAGTCTGACACGATCGTTTTTAAATAGAATCACAATTTTTTATTCTTTACAAAATCAGTCTATAATCGACTGTAATCGATATTTGGTGCGTGAAGTTGTATGTTTCGCGAACCTGCGTTGATGCAGGGATTCTGTTGCAAATCATAAACTACGATACGTACTTCTCGCTACGATTCGGTGAATCGACGCCGCGAAGTAGTCGCTCCCCAGTTTCGGTTAAGATAACAGAGGTGGTTAAATGAATATGACACAGTAGAGTAAGTTATATTTCACCGTTTATTCCAACAACTTATAACGAAGGCAGTTACGCTGGTGCGTATGTACGAGATGAGTGAGTGACTGATCTACGGGTGTGTATACCCGGTTAAAAAGATGTTGACCGTTCGAAGGATGTAAAATCAGTACTGTCTTGGGAGACGATGCTGTCTCGGAGGAAAGCTAAGGATGGGCGTGTCTAGCGCACGGGACCATCGGATTTGTTGGTGACGATTTTAGTTAGGAGAGTGAGGGAATAGGCTTCGTTGTTAATTGGTTAAACGAAGGGTCTTAACCGCCCTCGAGAGAAAGTGGTTAGTGGGAGGAAGGTTGCAGCGTACGTGAGAAAAACTAACTTTCCCTAGTTAAGCCGTGGTAGACAATAGTCTTTGGAAATTCTTCGGAAACAGATGTTTGTTTGGTTTGAAGGACATTTTCTAGGAAACCTATGCGATTTATGGAAGGTGTAATATCGGAATATATTAATAATGGATTGAAAATACAGATATTAGTTAGACAGAGAAACGATGTTTGATTAACAGGAAAACTAAATGCAACGCTCGTATTTACAACAAATAACTTGACAACTATTTAGTAACTCTCTCTCTCTCTCTCTCTCTCACTAGCAACTCTAACACTCGACAACACTCGCTACTCAATTCTAACGACTCTATGCTTCGACGTCTCGATCAACTCTGATTCTCGCAACACGCACACTTTTCGATTCGCCTTGGATAGCGAAACCGTCCTTCTTCTAACGCGTTTTTAAAACGCGATGGCGCTATCACTTTCTAAAAGCGTCGTCTTTACATTTCCGATGGCCACGGGCACATCCGACTGCCAGATATACAATGTATTATAAGAGTATCATTACCATACTTTTCATGAAAAGATCAATTTTTCTTGATAACTATACTCTGTAACATAGATGGAAGTCGCTGATTTGATCCCTCTGATATCGTTGTCTTATGAGAGTCTCGCCTGGTCTTGATTGGTTCTGTTGACTCTTATCGTTGTGAAAAATCGATTTGCTGTGTACCTTTTTTGTATAGAGAATTATTTTGTGGTAGAATGTAATGTTGTAATATTTGTGGTCTTTACTTTACTAATTTTGTCACTGAGCCGCTCTTTGGTTCGTTGAGCGATTCATATTCCGCATATATTCCGTACTTGCTTCGCTTGGTACTTTTATAATTTTCGCAGTTACAATAAAAAATTTAATTCTTAACAAATTAAAGATTTAACCTCTTGCTTTATAGTGTACAATAATTTTTTTTTTTTTTGTATAGGTTATGTGATCCATAGTTTGAGTAAGTAGTACATATATATATATATTTACGTGACAAGCTTTCATTTCAATCTATATTTAAGATTAATATTTTATCAGTTTCTGTTCGTAACAACATCGAAGTAGTCAATAAGTTTGAAGAGTATAATTAAGGAAGTTATGAAGCAAGAGGTTAAGAACAAATTCTGAAAGAGGTTATGTACAACTCAGTAGTACTGCTTTACATTACTTTGCGAATTACTTTTCAAGCATAAAAATAGTTTAACAGCCACTTATAGTTACTTCCTTACCATTACATTCATTAATTTCGTTTGATTTTGTAAACAAAATAACCACGCTGACCAGTCTCTTATTTAAAATAGAATTATTTTGTCATATATCCAACAGTTTACTTTCTCTTCGTAAATATTATTAATAATTTTATCAATTTCGTATACTTCCATCCTTCGTATAAGTGACAATGAATCAGAAGAGTTTCATAGCAATATTGAACAACATACAGTCAACTACAACACCATTAGATACATCCACCATACAGTCAACTACAACACCATTAGATAACAGCAATACAATAGATTATAATTTTCTACGTGTCATTGATTCATCATCATCATTTTCCATTTTTTTAGCATATGTAAAAACGTATCTGACGTAATCTTACCTCGCTCTTTGAGTACAAAAATCCATTCAAATGAAACAAAGGGAAAAGAAATAAGAAAACAAACACTCACATACGAATCTTCATTACATAACTGTATGTACTCCTCGAGGTATAATTACTCAGACACGTTACAGCGTACCTTCTTCGTTCCCTCATGGCTGATGTTGATCGTTGACGTTTATAATGAAAGAATTTCGTCAACGGCGCCATCTGGATCCCTGTTGAAAAATTAAAATAGCCGCAACAGCACCATTAAGCTCATCACCCAGAGTAGCTCTTGTTGCTGAGTTGTGGAGGAATTCTTATCATCAACGACATAAACTATACCAGTTCCGGTAACGTTCTTCAGATGGTCCAGGCACTCGAACTCGCAACATCGCTCTCCAACACGGAATTTCTTGCATGTCTGTAGTAAAAAGAAATCGATAAATTGTACAGATCAATCGTCACTCGACTGCTCGAGAATTCAGGTCATCCAGAGAATAGAATAGAGACGTGGAAAAATGTAGTGCGATCATCGCAGTGGGAGGAAATAGGGGGATAGGGACCAAATGAATGAACGAGATGTTAAGGACAACTGACGATAAGTTCTTTTGTCGAGAATTGCATGTTTGTGAATGGTTTGTGGGTGGTTAGGTGGAGAGAATTGAAGAGTTTGGAGGTGACTGGAAGAGTGTTTTGGGCAAGGTAGATTGCAGAATGGTTGCGGTAGCATTGTGTTAATTATGGGTTTGTACATGTAATCTTTGTATGTATCACTACATACAACCTAACGTATATTTTTAATAATACATCAGAGTTTTAGTTATTTCATAGCTATGAATTTTATACTCTATGATCTTGACGTTTTATTTCACAGAAGCGTTTGAATATCCATAAAAATTAAATGAACCAATGTATTCATTATCTTATAGAGAAGATATATTATTTTTAATTATGTTCCAATTATTTATCATGATCCTGATTTCCTTATTCTGAAAATTTGAAAGGAAGTTTTGTAGTTTGATACTTTCAGCGACAAAGGGTCAATATTGCTTTAGTATATTTCGTCACATATACATGTATATCTATATGTCGGAGATGAAAGGACACCGGAACCTTTGGATAGCCCCGCAACATTGCAATCTAAAGTCTACTATAACTGTAACTAAACTATTGTAGTTATTCAATCCGATTGTAATTGTTCGAGATTAGTGACGGTGAGCTTTGGCTCGAGGTGACAGTCTGTCGCCCAACGTAGCTGCGGTCAAGGGATGAACGCTTTGCCTAACAAAGGTATGGAGTAATTCTATAGGTCTCCTTAAAAGAAATATTCGTGGCGACACGCGACAGTAAACATTCCAACGGTTTCTGTCCCGTGGCTCGCCACACGCAGACCCTATTCTTCGAGTAAGATGATTGCCAGATGTCGATGCGTCTCCGCAGTACATGTTCGGCTAGCCCGAGGGCCCGTTATAAATCTTAAGGTTTAGTTAACTAAAGTCCTTCAAACAGACAAACAGTCTTTGTCCCAACTACGGGAAGATAGGGAAGACATATTTTTCAACGAGCGGCGTCTCCCACTAGCAACTTTCCCTCGAGGGCGGCTAGCATCTTTTTCTAACCACCGATATGGAGATTGACCAATTAGCAGCAACGTCAATTTCCCTTACTTTCTGAACGAAGGCTTTTCTCGACGAATCCGATGATCTCGTATCCTTAGACACATCCCGTTATAGTTTTCCTCTGTGGCATCATCGGGACGGAAAAGGCATTCTCGCTCGCGATCTCATCGATTAAGGAGTAACGCCTTCGCGATCAGTGGTTATTTCACGTTTTAACCAGACTTAGACTTTGTGAGTACGTTCTGTTGTCATCCCGTTGGCCGCGGATTCGTTATTGAGCCCGAGAGCATCGTCACTAGTGTCGCGAGTGCCGAACCGCCGTGATCAATTGTCAAGACTGTAATAATTCTATCATTGCAATAAACTACGCCTGTGTGTACCGTATCAATGGCTAATCCTCGAGAAGATTCATTTGACGCCCACAACCCCATTCCCAGTGCCAATCCGACATGTATAATCGTTAAATAATTTGTGGCGTGTTCATTATATTATTTTTAAATATTGTCAAATATACAAGTTTATGTTAATCTTGTTAATTCAATGTTAAACTCATTCTAACCACCTCTGTTATCTTAATCGAAACAAGGGAACGATTAATTCGCGGCGTTGATTGTCCGAATCGTAGCGAGAATTTACGCCTCTCGCTGACTCGTTTTCCTCGCGACTGCGTCTCTCCGCGAACGGTCGTAACAATTATATCGATATACATAGTCATACGCTATTTCGAACCAAGCAGTACTTCGTTATTTTAAAACATGTAGTGCTGTGTTATTAGAAAATGCATTGTACTACATGGTAGTGAAATATATACGAATAATATTATATCGTACAGACACACGTGATCGAATGATTTCCACATGAACACGTGTTAGATAAAAACCTCTAAGGTTAAAAAATTAACTCGATGTTTTTATTAATTGAATGTGTGTAGAAACTTAGATTGCTCGTTGTTGAAACCGTCGAACATATTTAAAATGATAAATTAATGTACAGCCTGTATACGTGAGACATTAGTACAAAGTATAAATCGCAAAATGAAATCGCGAATAAATACTTGTTAATGCTCGAGATACTGTAGATACTGTTAGATACTGTTTCACGCGACTAACTGATAATTGATTGATAACTGATTGCTAACTGATAGATACTCGGTATGTACTGCCCTGCTCGCGATCGAGTCCGTTTATTTATACTGGTCGGGGGAGGTCGGAAAATCCAAATTCGTCTTTATTCGACGGTTGCATGTAGCGGCGACATCGTTTTGCCCGAAGTTTATTTGTCATTACGTTTCATGCATCAAGGCTGTGTCAATGACCCGAGCCAAACAACGACATGAGTGGCTCTCGATTCGCGTCGTCCTTTGACTCCTGTGCCGCTACACGCGTTAGTCACTGTGAATAATTATATCATATTATTGAAAGTATCTATTATATTTCGATGTACTCAGTTTTTTAATATTTTCATGTTAAATTATATTATTCTTCCAGAACTATATAATTTGACGCTTTCACTATTTGAAGTTTCCTTCTATGAAATTATTCCTTTCAACGAAAACCATGCCATGCTTAGAAATACAACTTCTCAAAACACTTAATGTAAAAGTAGGGAGGTCATGATCCATGCTGATATATACATATTTTCCCATTTGGAGTTAACATCGCAAAAAGTTTCTTCTTGCTTAAATTTAATTTGCGATAAGTATATTCTGTTTGTTCTTCAGTCATAATCACGGAAATAAGTGGTCGAAAAGGTAGTGTACATCGAAATATAATATAATATGCTCAAATATACTAGTACTGCTAAAGTATTCAACAAGGGCGGTGGTACAGGCAATTGTCATCGAGAACAGATGATTAGCAACGGTGTCATTGTAAGTAGCTTGTTTCTTCTTGTTCCTTATTTTGAGATTTAGCTTCTCTTCCTCACATTCATTAACTCTTTGTATTGTCCTTATTTCCCCTTCCTTTTTCACCCACTTAGGCGCGCATTTCTTCACCCGCGAACAGAATATGTAGCTGATCTTCATCGAACAAGCTTATCCGAACGTCTCACCACTTTACGGGTACTTGCACATATCTTTAATACGCATCTTCATTCGTCACTTACTCATTGAATGGATTTGAGAGACAGCGATTCTGACGTGTTTTCCTTCGAGCATTATCATCTTAGGAGTGTTCCTATTGCAGTATATATGTTTCGTAACGGTAATAGATACACCTAGTTCGATGGACTTTCTTCATACGGAGTAAATTTCTGATGCCTGGATTTACTATTATGAACCAATGCTTCATTTGATTAAGTAGTTTCAGAAAACAGTCTGAGTTTAATTTGGTAGGTCCGTCATTTTAAAGATATCTTCTAGATACGCGAAACAGCGTACTATATATTTAGTATAGTTTAAAATGATATCTTATAGAATTCTCAAATCCGAGTCGAAATTGTATTCGTGAGCAGTTGCAATTATCATACAGGCATGTATGTATGTTTCACTTCTTTTTTTTTTATTTTAAGTGGAGGAAATCCGCACGGAAGCCAGGCCGCTTTTGAGGAAGGCGACGTGGTAGTGTCGGACTCCAACCGACTAAAACACCTCCACGATAACCATCCCGGCTGCGATCGAGAGAGGCCCGGGAACCGGTGTGAGCGTCGCAACGGGGCCTCTCCCCCGCGCGCCTAATACCACCGCTGATAGGGCCGGTGTGTGACCATTGTCACACCCCGCCTCGTCGCTGGAGCCACGGTGCCAGGCAGCCCGGTTTCCCTACCAGACTGCTTGGCGGCCCCGAGGCGCTTAGCCGACAGCGCCCAAGCCCGAACCCCATGGTGGGGGGGGGGCAGCGCTCTTCTCCAACGCCACAAGGAGTTCCCAGGCGATCACCCATCCAAATACTATCCGTTCCCGGCGCTGTTTAACTTTCGTGATCTGGCGGGAACGAGTGCACTCTGCGCGGCCAGGGCGTTGGCGCCATGTATGTTTTCACTTAAAGCCTTTTTGATTATGTGGTATCAGAATTTTCTTTGCACGTTGTCTATTTACAGTCTTGAGTGCAGGGGGACCATATTTGAAGCTCTCGAAAAATTAGTGAATAAAATTATTGCCAAACAGATCGAGAGAAAAGGAGCGTTATATATTCCACTTATTAAATTATCAGACGTTAAAAATTGTTTACTTTTCATTTTTGCTATTTATATTATTTTTAAAATAATACTGGCATTGACAATGAAATTCGATAGGGTTTGACATCTGTGCTTTAGTGATAAGTAACTGTTACGCAATACATCTGTTCAGTTGAGACGTACTGATGAATTTCACTATACAAATTGTATTATAATTTATAGCGTAGCTTTATAGCTGTTTTGCTTTTCCGGTGTAGCGCTTACACTCGGATTTTTGGGGGTTGACGCCTCTGATCCTTTTTCAGGCTTTTGTGTTTTCAAGGGTTACAGAACCATCCTTGCCTTCGTGGCGGGTGGCGTCTGCCTATGTGACGACATCTGGATTACTCTCGCGGCGTACTGTTTGTACACACGGACAGTGTACGGAGCTACGCGAACACGCCCTGTCAGGAAATCTTTAAAGTATGACAAGGAAGTTGGCTGATGTACTTATCAACAATCACTGGGCTTATTTAGAACCAGGCAGGCAACCGCCAGAGGCAAGGGAAGTGAAGAGGCTTTGCGAGGATTTGTGGAGTAGAACTAGACCTCCAAATCCCATAATCCCGGGAAGTAGAACCTCGGAGTTGTCATTATGTGAATACTTTCTTGTTTCACATGATGTAGTAAACCAAACTTCTTTCAACTTTTTTTAACAAACTCTTTTGAATCGTACAACATTTTCGTCCGATTACGATCTATCTCACAATTGTATAGTTTTATTTGTGAATATTAGACAAGTAAATATTTCGTTTTTTCGTCCAGATACACTACAACTTGATATAATTTTATATTATTGTTGCTGGATCACATTGCATAATTTTTATGCCGACTGAAAAATGTTAAAATTCTACACGTAATTTCTTTAGAGATAATCGTACATTCAAATCATACAAATACATTCGTCTATAAAATGATGAAATTTTCCATGATCAGAATGTTGGTGTATGCTACGTTTCATATCGCACAGGAGTAATTAGCTCCATTCCTTCCAATGACGTTATTACAGAAATTCATACTAACCACATGGTCAGCTGATCTAAGTGCACGAACGAAAGAATCCATCCGATATTATTTTTTTCCTTTTATATATCCATATGTATCATTTCTCCACTACCCAGCATGTGCATATTCTAAACGTATCACGTGCATCTTCTTTCTGTTTCTGTTTCCATCTCAGAGTTCGTAACACAAGTATATCATTTCTAATTTTTCCAGTTCTCTTCTTCTTTTCTTTTATCTCAATAATCGTTTAGTACTGCATGATTCTTAGGAACTTCGTGGATACTCTACAATATCGCCCATCTAACGGATTGCAGTCAAATTATTTTTCATCGCTACATTCTTTCTTCAATACTTGCTACACTGCATAACGTACTTTCGTAATTTCTAGAGTTTTCCTCTACGGTGAGAGGCGAATAAGATCCAGTGTTTCAGTGTTGAATGTTTCAAATGTTTACATCGTTGCAGAAAACGTTGAACGTTTAATGAAAGATCGTTTAATACGACCTACTATTTTAGCATAGCCTTTTTTGTTAATACCGGCGACTGCGCTCTGCTCACTCTTGTGTTATATTTTACAGACCTTTCTAAGGATTGTGTTACCATGTTTCAATACCTGTTAATAAATTTTGTAATTTTTATGACGAAATAGTTATTTGTAATGTATATATAGTCTTATTTTGATAAACTAATTGATTTACTTGCAAAATTTAATGAGAAATAAAACAGTAAAATATTTTGTAGAGATATACGCTATCATTTTGCTTTCAAAGCACCTTAAGAGTAATCAACAAACAATATGACAACATTCTATTTAGATTTCCTTCTATAACTTTCCCATCTTTTCCACATGTATGTCATTTATAAAATATAACATTTGGAAAATAGAAACTCGTAAAAAATATAATATTGAGAATGTTCTCATTGCTTCTTGTACCGTACATCAAACGTAGTGTCACATTATATCACAATCAATAAAAATATAGCAGCAGAAATGGAAAATGTAAATAACCCACGAGAGAAAGGAGGGTATCACTTGTGAATACACCACACTCTCATGATCTATTGTCTCAGTCTCAATTAACTAGAAGTGGTTAGAATGAAATAATTACGTAACTGTAATGCTGGCCGTATGTCATATCAACAATGGGAACCGAGGCAGTAAAACTCAATAGCGACACATACCCGACGGCAATACGTGCTTACGTAGCGATTAAGAAAAACCGACGGCTAGTAAATGAAAGAAGGCCAAATGCAGTCGAATAAAATCAAATATTAAAAACAGGACCTAGGCTAATTAAGATTCTCTTAACATGTTCACTACCAGCGTCACACTGTTATGATGCATCGATTTTCATTCAGAGCTCAGAATCATAGATATGCGAAGATAGTCAATTTTTGTTATCTCTGCATAAACAAATGAATTCTACCGTGAACTTGGCAAGTATGGTTGAAAACGCTCAAATCTATAACCAGCGCGTGTGATCTAAGATTATATTATATCGCTAAAAAAATTTATTACGACAAAGTATTAACTCGTCTCCCTGTGTGTTCTCTAAAACTACCTAGTTTTGCAATTGCAAAAATACATAACAGATATGTAAGCAGTCTAGAATATATATTATTATAATATAATACATAACCATCATAAATTAATAAGTAAATTTTCATATCCAGGAGACCCTTAGCGAAGAACAAACGAATATGATAGTTTAAGTGATGAAAGCAGGAAATATGATGGAGGCATTACAGGTTCATTTGAAATTCGTATTGAGTTGCCCGGAAAATTCATTCCGATTTACATTTCAATTCGATATACATTTGTCGAATTATATATGTAATATAAAAAAAGGGGGTATACGCTTGGTCTATCAAATATTTAAGTTCGAGTTTTCTGGGGATAGTATAAGTTGTAAATTTAGAGTATAAACTAAGAATCATAAGAGTGCTGGGGAAGAGAGAAAGAGAGAATGTAAGTAAGAGTGTATGCCTTGGTGACGTCAAAGCTAAATGAGTAGTGAGTATGAGTGGGAGAAGGGTGCGAGGGTTGAGGGTCAGCACTTTTTTGACCTGGGAAGACAGAAGTTGTAAGCCGAGTGTTAGAATAAGACGTACGAAGATATTATAATCAGTTCTTGGATTGGGTATTGCTCGTTAAAATAAAACTAAACTTCACTTCAAATAGAACATCCTTTCTTATTCTTATTCTAGACTATTTAGATACTACATATAAGTACCATTTTGTTCCACAACCTTTCTTCATCTTTCAGGCAACTTAAATATTCCATCCTACCAAAACTTCTAGGATTTCCGGCGAAAAACTTTTCAATATAAAATAAAAAAAAATGATGGTCCTCTTGATGAAGATTGTGATAATTCTCATAATAGTTATTTGGAGAAAAGCAAACATTGATCCGTTTTACGTAATTTTGCAGGAAAGGAAGAACTAAAAATAAATCTTCCAAGCAATGCTTCGATTCTAAATACATTTGATTTAATATTTGACGATAATCTCATGTAGAACATTGCGAATTGGACAAATGCTCGGGCTTTGTTTGTCATATGGTACACGGGGATTTTCCAGGTTACAAGAAAAATGGAAATCAACTTCAGTTGAGGAAACAAGACAATTCTTAAGATTATGAATTGCCATCGACAACATTTGAATGCATTATATTATCACTCTTCATTTAGCAAAATAATGCCTCTGTCACGTCCCGCGACCCGCATGATCCGTAGCGCGAAAGTAAAATTTAATTTCTTTCAAATCAAGGTAATTTAAAACGTTTATTTGAAACCGTGTTTACAGTATTTGAAGTGAAAGGCAGTTAAGGCCGCTAAAATCTATATCTTGCGAAAACTTATCTAACTATGTCTTTATATTTGCCTAATTATGTTTCTACAGCGATATTACGACAATTTAAATCGGAAACAAAGTCGGCAGTTGAACAAACGTTGGGATCTTCCCAAACATTTTCAGAAGAAAGACCCCGACGTTCTTTCATCTCCGACGGATATAAATGTAGCGACTCAGAGAAGTCAGTGAGAATATTTACCGTTCGTATCGAGTAATAATAATTATTATCGTTCGTCTATTGAATAATATTAATTAATTACCGTCCATCAACCGAATAATTACCATTCGAAGAGTTAGTTATCATTTTGTCAACCGAAGATTCATCATCTTGTCAACCGAAGGATCACCATCTTGTCAGTCTGCCAGTTAATTGTCAATATCGAAATCGTGTAAGATTTGAATAAATCATTACACATTGTAAATTTACTTTCGAACAACTTTAATCCTCTCCCGTGCCAGTATTCCCGCACATAGCAGGTTAGCCGAAAGTGAAGCTTGTTGGCAGTTGCATTAAACGTCAGTTAACGCTACCTTGTCGTCGGCAACTAAATAGAACGTAATAATATATACAGATATAAAATTTGTGGTGGCAGCGGTGGAATACGCTCCACGGAGGAATAAAGTTCTTACGACTAATGACAAAATAAACAGAAAACACGTCGACTGCGCGAGACTCACTGAGTGAGGATACGTTCTTGACGTTGTCAGAAAAAGTGAAAGCGTGGGATGAACATTTTCGCGTATTAACCGATATGAGCTAAAGGGTTGTTAAATTAGAGGAAAACGCGCAGATAACGAAACTGAAATACCTGCATCATCGCCGATAACACCGCGAGAGACCAGAGCGATTGTCACGATGGTCGTGAGAACGCAACGAAAGGATAATTATATCTCACATACCTTGGCCAGCAAAATGGTGGCTAAGCAGTAATAGAAACCCTATGTGACCTGCATCCAGCGATAGCCCCTCCACAGGAGCCGGGTCCTTGATATAAAAAAGTACGTCTCGAGTCGTTGCTCAACATTCTTTTCTGTGCTGTTTGACCATTCTGTATCGTTACTCTGTCAGTGTTCAATAAATTTTCTAATAACAATCAAAATTTAAGTACGAATTTCTCACCTTGCGTGCGGAACGTGAAATTACCCCGAATCGACGTGACACGATCAAGGGTAACTCGCAACCGATTAAGTTAAAAGACGCAATCGAATCGGTACCAGTGTTCGACGGCCACCAACCGTCTGTGTTTCAGTTTTTAAGAGCGGGAGTAACTATGACTCTCTTAATGCCTGTTAACGGCATGCCTACCTCCCAGTGGTACCGCCGGTAACATATGCGCCGCGTCAGCGTGGGGATTTGTCGCCCGCAAGCGGCGTTCATAGTTAAACGGAGTGTGGTGATGAAGGAGCGGAAAACAACATTTATTTAATAAGTCGGCTTGCCGACCAACGGTTTATAGCGTGATACATTGGAGACCTTAAATATAAAAGGAATCTGTTCTGTTACGACCGTTCGCGGAGAGACGCGGTCGCGAGGAAAACGCGTCAGCGAGAGGCGTAAATTCTCGCTACGATTCGGTGACTCGACGCCGCGAAGTAGTCGTTCCCCTGTTTCGGTTAAGATAACAGAGGTGGTTAAATGCATATGACACAGTAGAGTAAGTTATATTTCACCGTTTATTCCAACAACTTATAACGAAGGCAGTTGCGATGGTGCGTATGTACGAGATGAGTGAGTGACTGATCTGCGGGTGTGTATACCCGGTGGAAGGATGTTGACCGTTCGAAGGATGTAAAATCAGTACTGTCTTGGAAGACGATGCTGTGTCGGAGGAAAGCTAAGGATGGGTGTGTCTAGCGCACGGGACCATCGGATTTGTTGGTGCCGATGTTAGTTAAGAGAGTGAGGGAATAGGCTTCGTTGTTAATTGGTTAAACGAAGGGTCTTAACCGCCCTCGAGAGAAAGTGGTTAGTGGGAGGAAGGTTGCAGCGTACGTGAGAAAAACTAACTTTCCCTAGTTAAGCCGTGGTAGACAATAGTCTTTGGAAATTCTTCGGAAACAGATGTTTGTTTGGTTTGAAGGACCTTTTCTAGGAAACCTATGCGATTTATGGAAGGTACTTGAAACTATGGAGGATACTCTGCGAGTATCCGAAGACATCTGGTTGCCATATTGCCCGTGGTGTGTGGCCTCGGCTAGGTAGAGTGTTACGCGACGTAACATGTTCCTTTGATGGTAATTGTTAACGACTTCGAAAGAATTTGGTTTATCAGATGGAATGATTGGAAACTTATTTGATTGGAAAGAAAACCATTCTTTAAAAATAAATAGTAATAATAACGAAGCCTCGGACGCAGCGCTCCTCGGTCCCGGAAGCGCTGTGGCGGATTTATCCGCTTCAGATGGGACGTAGTTGACGACTGGACTATGTTCCTGGACATTAGTTGCTTTAAGATTTTGGTCCCATTAATGGGGGATATGATCGTTTGTCCGGTCTGCGACAAAACGGAAGTCCACCTTTTCTTTATGACGTTGAGGGACCTAGATAAGCACCTTAGTTTGCGTCATATGGATACCCTCATTCAATGGAGATGCATAAGTTGTGGGAGCGAGATGCCATATACCGAAATGTAGCGACCCTACGCAGTGCAGCGAGGGTCTGGAACCGCTGTTGGATGAAATAGAGGAGAAAACCAGTGGCATAAATGTAAATGATAAAGACAAAGTCCCAATCTTGGCTTTCGCTGACGACATCGTTTTGATGGGTGAAGATGAGAGGGAGGCACAATGTCAGGTGGATACGCTCCACAAATACCCGAAGAGCCTGGGAATGTCTATCTCGAGAGAAAAAATTCAAGAGTTCCAGGTAGTCGCTGAAAAGGGCACGTGGTTCGTCAAAGACCCTAAAATAAAATTAGAAAAAGCTCAGATATCAACTATTGACCCGGAGCAAGCCTTTAGATATTTAGGTGCCAAAATGGGGCCTTGGAAGGGTATCGACTGTGACATAATAGTCCGGAAATTCTGAGCGTGGTGAGAAGAGTCAGAAAGCTTTCTCTTAAGCCATGCCAGAAAATAGAATTAATTGTGAATTACATCTTCACTCGCTAGATTTATAATCTATTGAATAATCCACCAAGCGACGGTGTCTTGAGAATATTGAAAAGCGAAGTCAGGCAAGAAATTAAGGCCATACATCTGGTGCCTTCAACAGTCACTGGTTTCTTCTATGCTCCGAAAGCATGCAGAGGATTAGGGTTACCGAGGTTTGAACACATTGTGAAACTCGGTATCCTAAACAGTGCAAAAGAACTCACTGGATTCAGTGGCATCTAGCTTGATAAGCGACGAGGAAGAAAAAATTAAAGAAAATAGCGAACTCCCTAAAGATTAATTGGCCGGCCATTTCTGAGGACATTGAGAAAGCGAGAAAGAGGCTAAAGAGAGAACACGTAAAACAGTGGTCCGAACTGAGGAGTCAGGGCCAAGGAGTCAAAGACTTTTCAAGAGAAAAGATCGGCAACGTGTGGTTGAAGAAGTATAATTTGGTCAAGCCATCAAGGTTTATAGAGGCACTGAGACTAAGGACGAACACCTTTGGTACAAAGACTGCATTGGCACGGGCCGACAAAATAATATACGTAGCTTGCAGGAGCTGTCGCGCCCAACCAGAAACCCTAGGACACATCTTAGGGTTGTGCCAATACACCAAAAGTCTAAGAATAAGAAGATACGATGTGGTGAAGTCTCACCTCGCGAATAAATTAAGTAAGAACAATGAAGCATTTGTGGAGCCTACGATAACAGTAGGAGGTAATCTGTATAAACCGCACTTCGAAAACGAGGAACGGATTCTCGTTGAGATTGCTTCCCTAAAGCGGAGAAGGAGAAGGTCGACACATACATTCCATGCCTGAACCACTTAATGGCAAAATACAGTGTGGACGATGGCGAGATTTCACCCGTGGTCTTGGCCATAACGCCAAAAACCATCGAAATTTTAAGGGAACATGGCGTCACGAAAGGTGAAATGAACACGATTGTTATGAATGTTTTAAGAAGCTCTACAGAGATGTGCAACGTATTTTTAGATGGATGAGCAAAATATTATTATTTATTTACTTATTTTTTATTATTTATTTTAAATGTTAAATTATTATTATTATTTATTTATTGACTATTATTTATTTATTCATATATCATTAACTATATATCATTTATTCATATATCAAAACAAAACTTATGCAGCTACCAGAAAAAAATCCACTTCAGATTCAGACGAACATCAGAGGAGATTTGAAAATCTCCGTGGTGGACGATCCACACAACCAATACTACGGTATCCATATACGGTATTTACCGGAAGAAGGCTCGATATTTGATGACACCAGACTGTATCCTACGCGCCAGAAAACTTCTTTTATGACCAATGGCCGGGAAGTTCATTTTCTTTTCGAATTCTCACATCTATTTGTATTCGAAATAGTGCACTAAAAGTGATTTCTTAATTGATAGAACCTTATTTTTGTGATACGATGTAGCTTCATTCTGGAGTTTAGAAAATGATAAAGACACAGAAACGTTTTATTTGCTAGATAAATTTTACGAGAACTAATAAACATTTGAGGCTTGATTTTTGCACACTTTTCAAAATTAAGAAAAGTTATATTTCCACAAAGCTTCAAGTTTGTATACTCAATTGTATATAAATATGTAGCGGCACATGAGCTAGAGGACAATTTGAATCATGTTGTCTTGCCTCGGAGTATCAACGTCGTTAGAACATACATACTGTAATAATAAGTAAACTCCGGGAAAAAACAATGTCGCCGCTAGGGGCAAGCGTCAAATAAATACGAATTTAAATTTTTCGGTATACCCCCGACCAGTATAAATAAACGAACGCGATCGTAACGTGACCAGTTTTTCAGTCTCAGTCTCGAGCGACCTTAATAACGATCGATACATAGTTTTAGCGAATCAGTTAGTACCGGGCGTCTTAGCGAACATTCTCTGTATCTATTATTTTAAAATATATTTGACGGTGAGGTGATATGTCGTGATAGGGTCGGAAGGAAAACTCAGATTTATTGAACGATAAATGTTTATTCACTCTAATGTCAATGAGTACACTTGACGCAGGATTCGCGATTATATTCGGATCGCGAATGCGCGGTTATGAGATAGAGCTTGGATAGCTATGATTCGAGATGCGCTGCGAGTGCGGACAATGATTGCACGAGATGTCGAGAGCTTAGATAATTATTCGACTCGAACCGTGTAAGTATAACGATCGTGATATGTTGACTCGCGGTAATAGACTGACTTTTTGTCGCGATGCTGCTGCGGAGGAAGGCTGAGTTGGGATGTGTCTAAGAATGCGAAGGCATCGGATTCGTTGAGAAAAGCTTTGGTTCGGAAAGTGAGGGAAACGTACGTTAATGTTTATTGGCTAATTCGTGTTGGTCGTTGGAAAAGGATGCTAGCTGCCCTTGAGAGGGTGTTGCTAGCGGGAAGCATCGTACGTAAGAGATAGCAGATTTCTCGTGTGTCCCCGTGGTAGGTGGTCGACTTCGAGACTGATAAACAAAGACTGTTTGTCTCTTTGGAGGACCTTAGCTAAAATAAATCCTAAGATTTATAGCGGTCCTTGGGCTAGCTGGAAATATTTGGTACGAATGTATCGACATCTGGCAATCATCTTGTCCGCAGGTATAGGGTCTTTGTGTCGTGCGTCACGCGACGTAAACTGTTGGGAAGTTTACTGTCAAGTGCCGCCACAACGGTTTTCAATATCAAGATATCTCGTCATTTATAACACACTACCAATCATCTCCTACAACCGTGTAAAACGGGTCACTGGGTATGCGTAATAGCATTTTCCCTTCCTCGTGAAAAAAATAGATAATACGTATGAGATACTGATGACCGAGTACCGAGTCGTATTGGTAAAATGGTCAACGCGGAAATTCGTACGTGGCTCAGACATAAACAACCAAAAGGAACAGCAAAACACACGTTTTCAGGACAACAGATGCTGAGTCTTAGTTCAAGATCGACAACACAAAATTCAATTCAACCAAGAGGAAACCATCGTGCAAATGGAAGAATAGCCTGCTGTTCACCCATTCAACCTATAAAAACATCAGTAACTGATGTCAAATATCACGCTTAAGAGAATCAGGAAATCAAATGAAGCGCGTGAACGATAAGTCCTACATATACACTACTATAGTCCTACATATATACTACGGGGGAATAGTTCACTTCAATATTTTCTTGCTACGTGTTAGATCTACGAGTGTGAAAGCATACTAACAAACGATATCTAAAAGAGGAGGTGTTATGTTCGCGAAACATATTTTAATTCATATTTATTTAGAGAGCGTACGCTCGATTTAGACTATGGAGAACTTAGGACCAACGCGAAGCAGAAATTCTTTAAATGAAAGTCTCACGAACGCCACGACTTCCTCCTATTCGCCAATACTAATTTTTCCCCAAATTGTGAAGTGTGCAAAGGGAAGTAAGAAAGGTTAGACGGGTTCAGTTGGTCAACAGATTCGCTACGAGAAATGCATACAAAATTGGGTATCGAAATCACACGCATCATCGACTTTAGTAACTATGCGGTACATTAAATTGCTATTAAACATTATTTCACATTAGCTTTTGACCCTCGGTGAAACATATGGGCAGCAGGATTAGACTCTTGGTTCGTCGCAATCGAAACTTAACTTCAATTTAATATCGTTTTTGAAATGTCATGTTTTCTGAGATAGAGTTTATACGTAGATGCAGTTATTATTACACTAAACAGTTATAAGTCATAACGTATATAGTATGTCCATTTTAAGTGTATACGCGCTATTATTTCTATACGTACAAAAAATAGGGGAAAAGTTTAATATAGAACTTGAATAGCATCAAGGAGGCTTATACTCCTGTTAGTAAGTGCTCCAACCATATCGCTAGAGATGATCCCTCCGTGTGCCTTTCCTGAAGGGTATTTGGTATCATATATGTGTAGTATGGTATTTTCATGTAGCTTTTTGGAGTGAAGTGTGTTTCTGAAACAAGTAATATGTCTATATTGCTGTTATACAGGAATGTTTTAGTTTCTAGGGCCCGATGTTGTAGTCCGTTTGAGTTCCAGGCTGCTATTTTCAGCGTGTCCGTTTTTATTTTTTGCTTAGCATGTTTGTAAGAAGTTGTAACATGACTGTGATTTGTTGCGTTTGCTATCTGAAAACTGCCTTTTGTTCGCTTATCATTTTTGTTAGCATTCGGTGTTTTTAATGGATTGTTTGAGCAGTTCCCTGATTTGTGTAGTGTCGTTGCTGTTATTGTTCTGATTTTGGTTGTCCAAGGGTGGCAAGGGTTCATTACGTGCTGTAGATTTGGTGTTGTCTCAGTTAGTTATTGCGTATCCTGTTTCGAATCGGCGGAAACAGTTTACGTTGCAGTTGTTTTCTGACTACACAGCCTTTGTAGCTAGCTGGGTGGTTTCCATTGCAGTTGTAGCATTTTACTTCATTTATTTTTCCTATGTATGGACATGTTAGGTGCTTTTCTGCGCATTTAACACACGCCGGGATTCTGTTGCAGTAATTTTTTGTGTGTCTATATTGCTCACACCGTATGCATTGCGGTATGTCTTTCTTATGTCCAGGTGGCTCCACTGTTACTATTGCGTTTAGAACCATTTTAATTTCAAAAATTTCTCTGTTATTATTTTTAGGTTCGAGTTCTATTAGGAATAGCGGTAATGATTGTTTAGTATCATATCTGGTTGTGTTATTTATTGCTCTTACCTGATGTCCGATTTTAGCTAGTTCCTCGCATATGTTATTTGTATTTGTTTTTGGATGTAATCCTGTGGTTACTGCTTTGTAACTTTCATAAGTTTTGAGCTGGTAAGTGTGATACCCGGCGTTTTTTGCTTTTAATGCCTTTTTCTTGTACTTTTACCGAATCTTGTTTTAATTGTTTTATACTGTAATTTTCTTTGCCTGCCGCGTAGTTAAGTAGTTCAATGAGGGCGTCTATTATTTGGGCTTCAATATAAATTGGTGGTGGTTTGGCGATGTGGGTTATTGGTTTTCCGGCCGGGTCTGTTTCTTTCTCTTCTGGCAGTGCGCTGAAGGAGTTTCGGAGTGTAATTTCTTGTAGCCATTATTGTTTTCCTGCTTCTATAGCTTTCCTAACGTTTGTGTTTGGTGTTATCGTTGAGGTTATTCGATGTGTAAACAGAGAAAACACGTGGATAAATTGTAAGACAGAAAATATATTTAAATACAAGTGTAATTATAAGTAAGAATACAATTTGTGCTGGTCCAGATCCGCACGCTTACCCAATAACTGAAAACCCCGAAGCTAACGTCGCCTGTCTACTGTTTATGGTCTGTCTTCGTCGCAATCTTTTGTTTACATGCTGTCGATGGCTTCAGTGCTTGAGAAAACTAAAAAGACCAGATGTAGAGTTTTCTTAGAAGTGGTGACCATTTCAACAGTTATTTTTCGGTTTTCGTTGTAACTTGCCATCTTCCAGCTTTTATCCTGGTGGGTTAGTTCATTATTGGTTTTATTCTCTTCATTGTTTTATATTGGTTCCATTTCAATTTCGTTTGTAACTTCGTTCGTAACTGTCGTTGAGGCGACATTAGAGGCCAGATGTGTGCAGGCCCTCACCGCGTACTCTCAATAACCTCAAGGACTCACCGTAAACTTAAACTTTTGGTTTATTGTTCCTGTAAGTTTTATCAATTTATGGATGGCCCTTGAACAGTCCTTAGGTTTATTGTACGTTCTTACAAATTAGGGAGAAAGCAGGTAGAGTTACCTAATGGGAAAACCGAGTATTTGGCTAACGGTAATGCTGGATTTTCCCATAAACAATGTCACCTACGAGCTACGTTGGTAGGAGGCTTCCTCCTCCTATCTTCATTTATTAACGTGGGCTATAACTAATTGACATCGCAGATCGTTACCATCATTTTTCCTAACGAAAAGTTTGAACAACGAATCCGCGTTGTTAGTTCAAAGGGACACACCTACACCGAGCTTTCCTCCGTAATAATACGAGAAAACCTCGACACTGAAACTACAAACTCTCATCAGTCAACATCTCTCCGATCAGTCGCGTAAACTGTACTTGTGTTATTTAATAAAGAAACATAAAGTGGAGTTACGGCTCAACCTTCTTGTATTTAAAACCTAACTCTTAATTTTATGTAACACAAGCAGCGTGCAGACGTGGCCGCGGGGGGGGGGGGGCGAGTTAAAGTATAAGCTGACGATAATACACATATCGCGCTGACAATTTAGTTTCATTTTATACAAATTATAAATGGAAAATAACGAGATGGGGAACTCACGTCAAGTGTGAAAATGAAGTTAAGAGAGCAGTTAAGTTGTTTATCAAAAGTTTACTAGAAGCATCTAGTAAAATTTTTCGCTGACGGAATGAAGAAACTTGTCACGCGTTGCGATGGATGCCACGGCATGCCGCCGACAAACGGCGTGCCGTGGGTAATAAGAGTGTCATAGTTACTCGGGGGAAGGCGAGACCTTGATCTTGGGTAGGAGTGCCCAAGTCGCACTCCTACTTCCCAGTGGTACCGCCGGTAACATGCTAAGTCGCATCAGCGTGGGAAATAGTTCCCCAGATGCAGCTGGCATGGCTAAACGGAGTGCGACGAAGCACGAGCGGAAGACAACCCATTGAATGTCGGCTTGCCTATTAACGGTTGATTGAACCGTGAATTGGATATAAATCTTGAATGCAAATTTACTTAAAAAGGGGAACTCGTTCCCGGGTTAGACAAATGATGACAGACTTGTTATGGTTACGATTTGGATACGGATGTATAAATTTAATGATAGCAAACAAATATTGTGAAACAAATTGGATTCGAATAATAGTAATGCTTCGGACGCAGCGTCTCTCGGTCCTGGAAGCGCTGTGGCGGATTTATCCGCTTTGGAGGAGACCATTGATGACGAACCGGCAATGTCCCTGAACACATTTGTATAAGATCTTAGTTCCATTGATGGGGGATAAAGTTGCCTGCCCGGTCTGCGAAAAGAGGGAAATCCACCTGCTTTTCATGACATTACAGGATCTGGACATGCACCTTAATGAACATCGCGTAGAGACCACCATTCAATGGGGCTGCGGTAGATGTAGCAAAAGCTTTCCTAAGCTCCATGGTGCACAGTGTCACATTCCTAAGTTTCGGGACCCCACGGAGCATCGTGAGGGACAATTCAAGTGTGACGCTTACCCCAGGAGCTTCGGATCCCAAAGAGGTCTTTCGACCCATGAGCGTGTTAAGGAAATTCGAGGATTTGGAAATACAAATAATTGACTATATTTCACAGCTATACATCTATATTACACTCTGAAGAACGTCTTGCACGCACGCTTGTCGCCAACCGACTATCCAGAATCTTCTAACGGCAGTCTTTTGTCTCAACTAAGACCTGGACGCCCTCTGACCCTTACACACACACTCTCATGTACAGTGTAAATGTATCACTTCCCTAACAGAGCGACACGCGCACCCTGCCGTTAGAAATATTAAAAGAAAGGGAATGGTCTCCCAAACAAATGTGACAAGTGGTCGAGTTTGGAAAGTGGAGGAGGTTGCTCCACTGAAGGAGCTAAATTTAATTTACAAAGATTATGAGTTCCCCAACATAGAAATCAGCAAAATTTTGACGACGAAAACAGCTGAACAAATTGGGAACAAAAGGAAATCATTAAAGATTGGTAATGTTGAAGGGGATCTTCAGAAGGAAGCCTCTGCGACAGAGGGCGGGTGCGATCTCGGTGAACCATCCATGGTGTCTACTCGCCAGGAAAGAAGTGTTAATAGCGAAGAAACGGTTCACGAGTGGAGGCAATGCCTCGCCGAAGAAATCGAAAGACAAGCCGAGGTGCCCCCTGTTTTAAGGGATGCTTATACCCGGCTGAAAAAGATTTGGAACAAGGGAAGAGACGACAAGTCGGAATTAATTAATCAAGTCGATCGATATATTCAAACAATTTTAAATGGAGCTCTTAAAAATAAGAGTAGTAGAAAGAACAAGCCCTTAGAGAAAGAAAAGAACCAAAGACAGGATGGTGGAAAAAGGAATAATAGGAATAGAACAAAAAGGTACTCCTACGCACGTCGCCAGGAGATCTTTTATGAGTGCCCCAGAAAGTTGGCTGATGCCATAATCAATGATGATCTGGCTTATCTGGAACCTACCAGAAAGCCACCAGATGCGGTTGATGTGAAACAGTTATATGAAGCTCTGTGGGGAAGAACTGGGCCCACAAATTTGGAACTGGGTTCGGATCTGGAGAGAGCTTCAAAACTGTCCTTGAACAGCTATTTTATGCCCGTTACCATCAAAGAGATTGGGGGAAAAATAAAAAGAATGAGCTGTAAAACAGCGGCAAGGCTAGACGGACTGTTGAAAGAAAATTTGTTAATGCCCGACCTGCTTGTAATATTGGCTAAGTTGTTTAATATATTGTGCTATAGTTCCTACTTTCCGACCGCATGGAAGGAAAATAGGACAACTTTAATAACCAAAGCCAATAAAAACGGAAATATGGTCGAGAACTGGCGACCAATTACGATTGGCCCAATTTTGGGTAGAATTTTCTCATCAATCCTCGATAGACGGCTAAGACGGAGTGTAGACCAGAGCCTGAGGCAGGAAGGCTTTACATCCGAGAGCGGATGTAAGATTACCATTAAATTACTTAATGAGGCTCTAAACTGTAGCAAGATAAATCGAGGGGGAGTGTTCACAATAGTGGACATTTCGAAAGCCTTCGACACTATACCCCATGCTTATTACTAGTACAGTTATTACTATTTGATAATTTATTATTGACTTCGCTCATTTATCTATATAATTATTATTAATTGTTGATCATTATCTTTTTATTACCCATTATTTATTACTATTATTTTGCTGCTGTTATTATTCTACTATTATTCATTATTTATTTTATACGCTGCGCATCATGTATGCATCATCAGAACTAGTCATTACAACGATAGGCGATTGAATAATGAAGATAAATAATATATTTGATGTAAAACAACAAGCTCGTACATTACATTATATTTATACGAACTTTGTGTTATAGTAGCACGACATGGTTGGATTTTTGTTGACAGCTTGGCGAGTCTTGTTGGTTTATGAGAGGATATATTTGGAAGGTTTACTGCGAGATATTATGACGGCCGGCTACGAAAAAGGACATTCTCAAGTTAAAAATATGGATAAAGTTAATAAAGGAAAGAAAATCACGGGGGTTTCGGAGCCCCCAGACCCCGTCGGCGACTCGAGTAGCGTCCCAGGCTCGACCCGACGGTCATCATACGACTGGACGAACGACGAGAGGAAGGTCGGTCCCAGGGCCTCCTCTCGTTCGGTAAATACGGCCGGGGATAAAAGAATTGCCAGGGTTGCCAATGAAGAGATTGGAAACAGGGCAACCCCGAAGCAATGAATAGAATTTAATGAACACATCGCAGAAATTATTGAAGAAGTCGGGGTACCGGCTATAAAAGGAGTAAAGCTACCGGGTGGAAAAACGATCCGTATCGTGAAAGAGGAAACTCTAAAAGGCGATAGGATCGTTAAATACCTGAAGAAGACTTCGGAGGAGGATAGGGCGTCCAGGCCAACGAAAAGTCTGGCCCGAAGTCCCACTAAAAAAGAGAGGGAAGAAATAAGTACCGTCTCCGAGCTAGACACACCAGCAGAAATGTCGGATAGCGGGAGTGAGGTAGCAAGAGCCGGGGGGCATCTCAGAAGAAAGGCCATTGCGAACAGGTCGCAGGCGGAGAATAGAGCTCAAGAGGATGACAATATTGTCATCAACAGGAGCGAATGGAAGGCGATGGCAGAGATTATTAGCGACTTCTTCGCCGAAATACAAGGGGTTACCAACAGGATCTACCTATTGTCTAAAAGAGACCCTGATATTAAAAGAAGGAGGGACATAATTAGCGGAAGGGCTAATACGCTCTGGACCATGCTGACTGAACAGAGAATCACAAAAGTAAATAGAACGGTCAGCCATGATAAGACGACGATCGCTCCGAAGAGGAGCGACGAGAAAAAAACTAAAAGAAATGTGATATCGCCCCTCGAAGGGGAAATCAATAATAAACTGAAAAAGGCGAGAAGCGGTGAGGTCTCCTATGCCGAAGTTTGTGCTGACGGAGGTTCAAGGCGACTCTGTACTACACGCATAGCGACGGGAGAGAGGAGTGGACCATCGTGCGTGGACGAAAAGAGAAAAAGAGGATCAACCCTGGAATAGGGAATAGGGTTGAAACGGATAGGGCTTTAACCGTGGACAGGCCGAAGAGATATGAAGGGCCGAAGAGGAATAGAAATAGGCCCGAAGCCATCCTTGTCAAGGTGGGACAAGGGAAAGAGTGGCTTCGGGTCTATAGAGACATGGTGGGGGCGAGGGAGACCCTGAAGGATAGCTGCGGTATTAGGAGAACCAGGGCTGGTGACATCCTAATTGAATTAAAGATAGGAAGCGACGCCAATAAGATCGTGGTGGAGCTGAATATAGCCCTTGGCGGCAGGGTGAGCGCGTTACCAATGCGCGACAAGACCTCCGTCGAGATCAAGAAGATAGATCCCCTGATGAGCAAGGAGGAACTAGTAATGGAGCTAGTAGAGCAGCTGGAGATCAAGAATAGCGGCGAGGTCGAGGTGAAAATTACAACAAGTCAAAATACAAACGAGCACCCCAGAAAATTATAGGAAAGTGATAAAAGAATTAAAAGAAAAAAACGCTATGTATCACACGTACCGGCTCAAATCGGAAAGGAGCTACGAAATAGTTATAAGAGGATTATATCCAAAAACTAATACAAAAAAATCTAAGCGACGAATTAGCAAAAATTGGCCACCAAACAAGAGCAATAAACAATATGACAAGATACGATACGAAGCAACCATTACCATTATTCTTAATAGAACTGTGCCCTAGAACCAACAACAAGAAAATCTACGAAATCAAAAGAATTCTAAATACGATAGAAACAGTGGAACCACCACGCCACAAAAAAGATATACCACAATGCATGCGGTGTCAACAATACGGTCGTACTAAAAATTATTGTAACAGAAGCCCGGCATGTGTTAAATGTGCAAAAAATCATCTAACACGCTGTCCATACATAGGGAAAATAAATGGAGTAAAATGTTACAACTGTAATGGAAACCACCAATGGAAGCCAGCTATAAAGGATGTGAATCAAGAAACAATTACAACGTAAACTGTTTCCACCATAACTACCAACCATAACAAAGTATAACGGATAATGAAGCAACATTGAAAGCACAAAATGAACCAAAAACTATAAACAGAAACGTAGATCCCCAGCTACTAACATAGAAACCGAAGCTACGCGCAAGTAACCCAAAACATTAAACAAGCAACGCTCACAAACAATCAGAATCAAAGAAACAACATCGAAGACGATACAGAAATCAAAGAAATGCTCAAACAATCCATTAAAGGTATGGAGATATTAGGAAAAATGGTAAGTGAGCTAATCACTATACTAAGGCAACAAGTACAACAAACAACAGTCATGTTACAACTACTCACAAACTTGCTAAGTAAAAAATAAAAATGGACATGCTTAAAATAGCAGCCTGGAACTCTAACGGACTACAACAAAGGGCCCTAGAAACTAAAACATTCCTGTATAACAATAATATCGACATACTACTCGTATCGGAAGCACACTTCACTACAAAAAGTTACATGAAATTACCGTACTACACAATCTACGACATCAAACACCCCTCAGGCACATGGAGGAACTGCAGTAAGAATAAAAAATGTAGTATCGTGGACGAAAGGCCTGGGAAATATCGGACGAACTATGAACAGTGTCGCGAGAGCCGAGGCGCCGTCGGGCCCATCAATGTGTCATCGGTCTTTTCAAGTGCATAGTTTCGTGGAAAAGACCTACGTGACCCTGGCCACGAGCGTCTGCAGAACACGTGTGCGGTGGGCCTAGGAAAAGGGCAATGGAATGCGACAACAGCGAGTCGAGAAACAGAGTGCGAGTCGAGAACGAGAGTGCGAGTCGAGGAGCCGAGTGCGAGTCGAGCGGAGACGGAGGTTGCGAGTGGCGTTGCCGAGAGAGTGTGGATTGCGCTGTGCTCTGTACGTTTGGTGTGAATAGTTCAAGTTAAGCCACAATCGTCTTATCTGTCTGATTAACATCTCTATTGTCCACGTTTTGTAAACATATTACATCACGATATTACATATTTTGGGGGCTCAGCCTGGATTGGACAAGACAGAAAACGAAACGGTTTAACAGAGCTATTCGAGCTAGTTGTGAATTTACCGGTACGCGGTGCGGTAAAAGACGATATCGTTGACTGTTTAAGTTTGTGTAGTGTGAAAAATGGCAAACGTCGAGGACGAACGATTGTCGGGTGAAGAGGGTTCGACGCTGGAGGAGCTGAGGAATAAGCTCGCGCGAATGAACCTCCCTATATCGGGTGCGAGGTCAGTGCTGATTGCAAGGCTGAATCGGGCGTGTAGGGCTGGACAATCGTATCGTAAGGGATCGACGGGCGGTGAAGAGCTAACCGGTCAACGAGATTTAGAAAGTGTACAGAGAGCTGAGCGTGATTGCAACGAAGATGAGGATGTTGAGAAAATGAATACGAAGGAGTTGAAGGAGCGCCTCGCTAGGTTGGGTTTAAAAACGACGGGAAGAAAAGTAGAATTACGCGCACGGCTACAAGCGGCCATGGATGGTAATGACATATCGTCGGAAGAAGAAAGCGACGACGAAAGTGAGGATGAAGATGACAAGAAAAACGCAAGAGGATACAAGAGAGATACGCGAAGGGTGCATCAGGACCGTGACGAATGTTGTCGAAGGGCATGTGTTGGTTCGACACTGAGTTTTAGAGACGTCGAAGATGCACTAGAGTCGTTTAGTGGCAACAGAGGTGAAAATGTCGAACGATGGTTCGAGTCGTTCGAGGAAGTCGCTGATACGTGCATGTGGTCGGATGGGCAGAAGGCAGTCTACGCAAGGAAGCTGCTGAAGGGATCAGCGAAAATATTTGCGAGCTTCGAGTGTCATGCCAGGACTTGGCATGAGTTGAAGAGGGGGCTAGTGAAAGAATTTTCGAGCAAAGTCAACAGTAGGCAAGTTCATCAGAAACTTGAAGAAACAAAAAAGGAGAGTGATGAAGCATGTTTGGCTTACATGTACCGTATGCTCGAAATAGCTAGCCATGTGGACATGGAGGAGGAAGCAAAGGTGGAATACATAGTGGATGGAATAATAGACGACGAGAACAATAAGGCTGTATTGTACGGCGCTACGTCAATCAAAGGGTTGAGGAAGAGGTTAGTGATGTACGAAGAGCAGAAGAGTCGCAGAGCAAAGTCGATTGTGAAGTCGGCTAAAACCCAGAAGAACGGGAAGCCCAGTCAATCTGTAGATGCAATGAAGAAAAGAAGATGCTTCATTTGCGGTAGCGAGGATCATCTAAGTGTTAAGTGTCCGGAGAGGGGAGAAGGTGTTAGGTGTTTCAAGTGCAGCGGATTTGGACATATTGCAGCGAGGTGTACGGCACAACCGAAAGAGACTTGCGTAGTGTCAAGATCCGAAAAGGGGAAGTATGTGAAGGAAGTGGCGATAGATGATTGTAGGTTTGTGGCATTAGTGGATACAGGTAGTAACCTTACGTTCATACGAGCGGATGAGTATGTGAGGTTAGGATCACCACCTCTGGGAAACTGCAAACCTAAGTTTGATGGTTTTGGTTCCGCTGGCAATAGTACCTGGGGCGAGTTCACAAGGGTAATGACGGTCGACGGGTGCGACTTTACTGTCACTCTGCATGTTGTCTCGAATAAGGTAATGACAAGACACAGTCTACTCTTAGGTACCGACTTTTTAGACCAGGTAGAGTTGCGAGTCAAACGGGGCGAGGTGACATTTTTACGACTCGACGATCAGACCGACGGTCACGAGGACGCGCCGGATGTACTGAGGGTAAACGCGGTAGAACAGACCGACGAAACAGACCTGACACACGTACGGGAACCGCATTATCGTGAAGCGATTCGCGATATCGTTAGGGGGTATAGGCCGGAGAAGAAGCGAGACGTCGGAATAACCGAAAAAGTAGTTTTGGAAAGCGACAAGCCGGTAGCGCGAAGACCGCGAAGACTGGCGCCGTCGGAAAGAAAGGAAGAAGATGATTTGATGGAAGCGTGGACAAACGAGGGTGTCATCAAATCGTCAGACTTGGAGTATGCGAGTCCGATAGGTGTAGTTAGAAAGAAAGATTTGTGTGTGCGTGTGGCTAGATGGGCCTTGTTACTAGGCGAGATTAAGTATCAGGCGTGTCATCGGCCGGGGAAAAGTATGCAGCATGTAGATGCTCCGAGTAGGAACCCCCTGCCGAGCACTATGTATGTAACGGAGAGTGAAGACGGGCTGATTGCACGGTTGAGAAGGGCACAGAACAAGGACATTGAAGTCTGTAGGATTTTGGACGCCGCAACGTGCAGTCAGGCCGATGGGCAGGTAGTAAGAAACAATATTTTGTATAAGGAGTGTGAGGACGATGTGCTAATAGTAGTATCGAAGGCGATGCGGGCTCAGGTAGTCAGGCAAGCGCACGAGCGTGGGCATTTCGAGGTTACCAAAACAGAAGCTATGGTCAAGAAGGACTTCTGGTTCAAGGGGTTACGCGAAAAGGTCGAACACGTGGTGTCCAACTGCCTTGACTGTAGCCTAACCCAACGAAACATAGGTAAGCTGGAAGGGAACCTGCGAAATTACAAGAAAAGAAGAAAGCGTGCGAAGCAGTACCTGAGGAAGGACCCGTGCACACCTCGATTTTATGAAACCTTGGGTCCTAAATGCCGAAAGTGACGCATCTGATGACAGCGAGATAGAAGGCAACATCTGAGGGCAGATGTTATTGCAGGATGGCCGAATGTAGTATCGTGGACGAAAGGCCTGGGAAATATCGGACGAACTATGAACAGTGTCGCGAGAGCCGAGGCGCCGTCGGGCCCATCAATGTGTCATCGGTCTTTTCAAGTGCATAGTTTCGTGGAAAAGACCTACGTGACCCTGGCCACGAGCGTCTGCAGAACACGTGTGCGGTGGGCCTAGGAAAAGGGCAATGGAATGCGACAACAGCGAGTCGAGAAACAGAGTGCGAGTCGAGAACGAGAGTGCGAGTCGAGGAGCCGAGTGCGAGTCGAGCGGAGACGGAGGTTGCGAGTGGCGTTGCCGAGAGAGTGTGGATTGCGCTGTGCTCTGTACGTTTGGTGTGAATAGTTCAAGTTAAGCCACAATCGTCTTATCTGTCTGATTAACATCTCTATTGTCCACGTTTTGTAAACATATTACATCACGATATTACAAAAATGACATCAAGCGTGACCTACATATCACCTACAAATCAAGAACACTTACAAGCAACCACTGTCACAATACAAACCAATGACAATTACTTCCAGATATCAGCAGTATATGTACCTCCGAGACACAAAATGACACTTAAAGAATGGGAAGAGTACTTCCAATCCTTAGGCGATAAATATATACCAGCCGTAGACTAATGCAAAGCACACATTATGGGGTTCGAGAATTAACACGCCGAGAGGTAGAACATTAGAAAAATATATTAGAAGCAGCAACCTCAACGTACTACGTATCTACCATCTACGTATCTACCAGGAAAACCAACGTATTGGCCGACAGACCTCAATAAAACACCTGACCTTTTGGATTTTGCAGTAACAAAAGGACTAAACGTAAGCAAATTAAAAATAACAACCAGCCTTGAGCTTAACTCCGACCATACACCAATTACATTAGAATATACAAGCAAATCACTACTTTATAACAAGCCAGAGTCGCTTTGCAATAAAACCACCAATTGGCAAACTTTTAAAGAGCTAATCGAAAACAAAATCAACTGCAATATCCCATTGAAAACACTTGAACACATTGAACAAGCAGTAGCAACTATGACAGAAATAATACAGGAAGCAGCGTGGGCAACCACCACCCATGATTGAAATAGCAGGCAATCAAAAATTATTCCGCAGGACATCCTAGATAAAATCAGGGAAAAAAGAAAAGCGAAAGCAAAATGGCAAAAACAGAGAACACGAGAAAACAAGAAAAACTTAAATAAACTTACAAAGGAATTCAAGAATAAAATAAGGGAACATCATAATAATGAATTCTTAAAATGCATTGAATCACTATCCGCGCATGAGAATACCAACTACTTTCTATGGAAAGTCGCTGACAAGGTTAAGAAAACAATAAAATCAATCCCAGCAATCAGAAACATGGACAACACATGGGACAGAAGCAACGAAGAGCAGGCAGAAGAATTTTCAAAGTACCTACAAAATATATTTTCACCGTACGAAATTAATAACAGCATCCCCAGATGGCAAACAAACGAAAAAGTGGAAAATGCCAGCAACACAACTGATAAACGCTGCAACATACTCAGCACAACAGCGCAAGAAGTTACAAACTTAATTAAGGGAACAAAGACAAGTAAAACACCAGGATTTGACTTGATCAATGGAAAAATCTTAAAAAACCTTCCGCCAAAGGCTATAAGACTAACAACGAAAACATTCAACGCAATTCTAAGAATACAGTACTTTCCTGCACTATGGAAAATAGCACAGATCGTAATGTTCTCACGTGTTACGCCACGAGGCTTACCACAGGTTGTATTTCTAACCGTCGCTCGCGGTCCTACAGTGTCGCAGACAGATCGTCTTATCTACCCAACGGAAAATACACAATGTATCGACGAGCGTGTGACATCAATCTCATCTCAACCATAAGATATCGACCCCGAGTTCCGGACTCCTTTGGACACATCACCACCTTATCATCATTGCCTACACCAAGGCTGTGACGCACCTTAGTCCACATCATAGATAAAGACTTCGACCCCTGACCTTGGACGCATATCACCGGTTACACAGAAGCTATGACACACCTCAGTCCACATCATAGATAAGACATCGACCCCCGACCTTCGGACACTTTTCCACATCATAACCTACGTCGAGCCCCCTCAACATCCTCAAACCAAAAACGTATATAAACCGAGGCTTCATCCAGCTCGGACGGTTCTTGTTCTAGTTACTGTTCTCATACAATCCCTTTTCTTCGGTTCAGTGTTATTCTTGTAAGTGTTAAAATTTATAATAAAGTTTTATAAAGGAAAATTAGTAGTTGGGTTACGACTCAGCCTTCTTACTACAATCCAAGTATCAATTTTACATGACAAGCGCATAGTTGTCACCAAGCAGCGAGTTCTAGAAACGTCGATTTCGGTCCGTTATTTCATACATATAAAGAAGGTGGCAGGCGTGAGCATAGGCGCGAACGGTGGCGTGATCCGAGCGTAGTGGGGGTCGTCTCCCAGAGAAGACAACGAAAAGGATCGAAGGGCAATTAGTCCCTTCTGAAGAGTCAAACGTTATACATCGAGAGGTCTGACGATTAAAACTAAGTCGCTTAATCTAACGAACTCCTTGAGAGATATCGTAAAGTCATATGTGTTTCGACCACTCGCGGAGAGACGCGATCGCGAGGAAGCACGCCAACGGGAGTCGTAAATTCCCGTTACAATTAGATAATCGACGCCACGAAATGATCGATCCCTTATTTCGATTAGGATAATAGAGGTAGTTAATTGAATATGACAACTGATGTAACAAGGTGTGAAAGACAATTTATTAGAACAACTTTATGAAGAAGATAGTTACGCTGGTGCGTGTGTATAAGATAAGTGATTGACTAATCTTCGGGTGTAAACCCGGTCGAAGGATGTTGTATGTTTGAAGGTCGAAGAATCAGTGAGTTTCGGTGACGATGCTGTAGCGGAGGAAAGCTAAGGATGGGTGTGTCTAGCGCACGGGACCATCGGATGTGTTGTTAATTGGTTAAACAAACGAATTGGTGAACTAGGAAGGATCTTAGCCGCCCTCGATAGAAAGTTGCTATTAGGAAGCATCGTACGTGGGAAAACCCAACTTTCCTTGTCCAGCCGTGGTAGATAATAGTCCTTAGAAAGTGTTTTAGACAAAGATATTTGTTCGGTCTGAAGGGCCTTAGCAAGCAAATTATTGGGATTTATGACGGGTACTTAAGGCTATTGAGGGTACGCCATAAGGATGAGCGGACATCTGGGGTCTGTCTGGCCCGCGGTGTATGGCCGGGTCCAGGTATAGTGTTGCACGACGCAACAATATGTTTATTTTAAAGTTTATTTATGTTTAAAGATATGTTTCTGTAACATATTAACTGTATTCATCGCTAAATAATTTGTGACGTTTTAATTATTACATTCATTATTGTTAAATATACAAGCTATATTAACCTGTTAATACAGTGTTAAATTCATTGAACTACCTCTGTTATCTTTATCGAAACAGGGGAACGACTAATTCGTGGCGACGGTTATTAGAATCGTAGCGAGAATTTACGCCTCTCGCTGACGCGTCTCTCCGCGAACGGTCATAACGCATACATTAAAAGAAGGGGTTTGAAACAGGCGGATTTTTCGGCTACATTTTTATACTACAATATAAATATACGTAACAATAAACATAGTTAATAACTATACCAAAACGATATATATAAACAATATATATATACGTTCACCGCGGGAAGTATGCTTACATCCTACAACGTAACCTGTTTGATGAGAGATTCGGAGGTAAACGAAAGGCTCGTCCTTCCGAATCGGTTCTTTCTTGCTATTATTCTTTTTTTTCTTTATTTACCAATCAGTCGAAACTCGTGCTTTGTAAGCAACAGTAGTGTAACCGATATCGTAACGTTTCATATCATATACAAAAGTATTAACCTATTTATGTCGAAAAACTGTTAGTTTAGATTATATCTTAAGTTTAATTTGTCGTATGAAAGATAAGCATAGGACACGAAGCGGCATTGTGTTTATGCTAAAACAAACGAAAGACAAGGACAACGTAAACACAAGGGTACCGTTTCGCGTCCTTACCTGTTTTTCATACGACGAATTCAAGTTAAGATATCTGGTGAACTAACAGTTCCTTTTAATTCTTTCATAAGAAGTACGAAGATAGATCGATGAATGTATTAAAAAATATATGGTTCCATTTGCAAAAATGAAGTTGAAATGGGACCCTACCACTGAATCTACAAAAAAGTAATTTGCACCGTATGTGATGTCTTCTTTCGAACTAAACAATTTTTGTTAAAACTATTTTTGATGGCATCAATATTACGTGAGATATTCTACCGCTTATTGTTTCGCCATTGGTTAAATATTGAGATTAGGTTTCTATGTATAATAAATTTCTATGTGTAATAAAATATCTACACATAAAACACATAGAAAAATAGGAAGTTTTAGACGATTTTGTAGATATCAGACTCGGTATATTATTTAAATCATGCCCATATCTAATTGTAATGACTTGCAACAGAATCTGAGAACTGAGATTTGTATTATTTCATTCATAATTTTTGGTTAATAAATAAAAAAAAATAACGAATATATATACTGTATCGCGTTTCTTAAATGAAACAATGCATTTTGCGATTAAAATGCAGACATTAAAGCAAATAATAGAGTAATAGTAGATAATCAAAAAGAAGTAGGGAAAGAACTTACCTTAACAGCATGGAAACGAATTTATGAAGAATTGTGTTACTGGAATAAGCTTAATTGTGTATCACGAAGTGCGTCAGGGAATGACTCTTAAACAAATTTCGAAAAAAATTACTATCTATCAGATCAATACAATACGAGATTCGAAGAATAATTAATATTAACAAAAACATAATTATTTTATAAGAACATAATATTCAATTATAGAAATAATTATATGTCAGAGAAGGGTCAGGAATAGGGTTGTGGGCGTTTGATGAATCTTCATTGGAATGGGCCATCGTCGTGTTATAACGAAGGTACGGTCTGTTAATACGAGTATGGATGCTACCGACTCGACAATCAACCGCGGCGGTTGGACACTCGCGATACTAGTGATGTCGATCTTAGGTTCAATAACGAATCCCCGGTCAACGGGATGATAGATGTACGTGCTCACAAAAATCTAAGTCGGACTCTGCGAAAACGTGGAATATCCACCGAGCGTACAGGCACTAAGTAACTCGCTAATATGATCTCACGAGAGAATGACTCTCCGTCGCGATGATGCTGCAGAGGAAAACTATGATAGGGTGTGTCTGAAGACACGAGATCATCGGATTCCTTGAGGATAGCCTCCGTTCAGAAGGTGAGGGAATTTGACGTTGCTGCTAATTGGTCAATCTCCACATCGGTGGTTAGAAAAAGATGCTAGCCGCCCTCGAGGGAAAGTTGCTAGTGGGAGACGCCGTTCGTTGAAAAATTGGTCTCTCCTATCTTCCAGTAGCTGGGACAAAGACTGTTTGTTTGAAGGACTTTAGTCAACTAAATCCTAAGATTTATGACGGGCCCTCAGGCTAGCTGAACATGTACTGCGGAGACGCATTGACATCTGGCAATCATCTTGCTCGAAGAATAGGGTCTGCGTGTGGCGAGCCACGGGACAGAAACCGTTGGAATGTTTACTGTCGCGTGCCGCCGCAAATATTTCTTTTAGGGAGAGCTATAGAATTACTTCATACCTTTGTTAGACGAAGCGTTCATCCCGTGACCGCGGCTACGTTCGGCGACTGGCTGTCGCCTCGAGCCCAAGCTCATTATCACAACTCGCGAACAATTACAATCGGATTGAATAACTACAATTGTTTAATTACAGCTATAGTAGACTCTAGATTACAATGTTGCGGGATTATCCAAAATTCCAAATGCTCCGGTGTTCTTTTCATCTCCGACATATACGTTAAGCTCTGTAATTAGTAACCATTATCGATGATCGACTTTATTCTTGGTTCTCAATAAGCATTATCTTTGATGAAAACATTTTTTAGGGGAAGAAAATAAAATAGGAAGAACGACCTAACTTTTATATTAAAAAAATATAATCAATACGTTTAATTAAAACTAAAACATAAATATGTATATCACCACTCTTACGTTAATATAAATGAAAAATATAATAGAAATAAGAAAAAAGAAAAATAAATAAGAAAACTGTATTGGTTTCTACGACTTACTCCCACATGTGGAATAGTCTATCTGGTTGCCGTATGACCCATCCTAGGGACAGAACAAAGTTATTAGATTAAAATAATCCACAGAAAGTTTTTAATTCATAAAATTAACAGGTATAAAGTGTTTATGCTGGATAAATCCTTTTTATAAAAAATTGCAAGTCAACTTTCGAATAACCAGATTTTATATTTTATCTAGCAACTAGCACATCTTACCAATTGCACAAACACTTGCTAAACACAAAAATTGTAACGTTTAAATAGGTAAATATTCCGTAGCACGTTCACACTCCCGCGTTTCGAATATGAAAGACTGTCGAACAATACCGTCCCTAATAAAGGCAGATTCGTACTGCTTGTTCATTGTCTACGCTTCTGGACTGTAAGCGAATCCTGTACGCTGCGCAAATGTCTCCGCGCCGATTATATAAGGTTGTCCGAAAAGTGTCTTTCCTTTACAGTCACGTCTTTTACAACAACGCATCTTTATACAAACATAAAACCTAATGTCACAAACGTTGTGATCTTTATCGTGATAAAACAAAATGGATCGTACGTAATTCGATAAAATAATATAAAACGAAAGATGTGCATCCATTATTTCCTTATAAAACGAAACAAATTTTTCGGACCACCCAATATTTCAATTTTACTACAATACAATAACGACTTTACATTTGGAAAATTGTCACCATTACGCGGCTGATTTTTATATAGATGTTATCTATCAAAGTGGATAAAATATGTAAATGCAAAATATATTCAAACTATGTAATAATTGTACAATATTTTACAGAAAATAGTTAATTTAATGATTGTTCTCCCGTGAAGCGTAAGTAATGCTACGAGATATTTTGTTGTAACGACAGCAGGGACAACAAGGATAGCAGGGACAGATTTAGCAAACAAAAAAAGAAGTTTATATAAATATACATATACGTGATGTGATCTTATTTTCGAGTTATTTATGGTTCATTCTGCTACTATTCATCTTTACCAGATGTAGAGTGATACATTGAAGTCAATTTATAAGTGAGAATTTTTTATTGCATAAAGACGAATAAAAATTTTCTCTATAATGTACCGAACATAATTATTTAGAAAAAACACGAACGAATAAATGTTCTTTTTAAAGAAAAAAATTAATGAATAATGAATAAGAATGAGAATAAAATTTTAAATAATAAATTATTTAAGAAGTGGCCGACAGCTTGAATTTCCATGATATGTTGTAGAAATCAACATTTTCAACAACTTCTTCTTTGGCATTTTACCGCCGCTCGGTCTTAGCTTCCGAGATATTCGCAAAAACTGTCGGTAACACTACATGTATATCTCTAACAGAGTCGCAAGCATAGCTGACACGTTCGCCGTTTTACATTCATTAGACATTGATGCCTTTGTCTTTGAACTCTACTTTCCGAATCCAACAATGATTAATTATTTAAAACTGCGTATTCGAGACTGTAAGAATCATTGTTGATATTGGCTGAAATGTATTTAAGTTGAAATAAGAACAATAAAATATAAAGCTCGATATAAACTGTAATTTAAAAGACTTAAATTATTCTAAACCTAACTCATACCATTAATAATAATAATTTTTATTACGCAGTTCTGCAAGCGGCTATAATTCGAAGGATCCGTGGAATACCCAAGTTCGCCTAGTCTTCTTTTATATGTCGGATGAGCACAGGGATTAAGGTTGTGGGCGTCAAATGAATCTCCACAGGAATTAGCCATTGACGCGGTACAACACAGGTGTAGTTTATTGCAAGGATTGAAACTTACAGCGCAGGGGGTTTCGGAGCCCCCAGGCCCCGTCGGGAGTTCGAGTAGCTTCCCAGGCTCGACCCGACGGTCATCATGCGACTGGAAGAACGGCGGGGGGAGGTGGATCCCCGGGCACCCCCTCGTACGGTAAATACGGCCGGGGACAAAAGAATTGCCAGGGTTGCCAATGAAGAGATTGGAAACAGGGCAACCCCGAAGCGATGAATAGAATTTAGTGAACACATCGCAGAAATTATTGAAGAAGTCGGGGTACTTCCGGGGACAAAGGAGATAAGGAAGGAGAGACGAAGAAGCTATCACTGGGTGGGGAGAAGCCGAGGAAGGTGGCGGATATCAGGTTGAATGAGAAGGTCACCATATCGGTAATCCCGAGGGAGAAGGGAGTAAAAGAGGGTGATCCCTTTAGACCCACGAAGAAGCTTCAGAGAAGCCCAGCGATCGGAGGTAGATCTCAGGTGGAGGTGGTGGAGGAGTCGGGTGGTTCCTACGGTGTAAGGGACAGCGACTTCACCACGCCTGTGATACCTAGGAAAGGGCCGCCGGTGTAGTTGGTGAGGAAGGTGGTAGATAGAAACACCAAAAGGAGGCGGATTAGGGCGACCACGACTAGCGAGCTGGAGGATAGTACCAGGGAGGATACCCAGCCTAGCGACGGTGAGGAAGAAGAAAACGTCCTGATCTTTAGGGCGGAACTTAAAGGATTGACCCGGGCCTTCGCGGGAGCGGTACAGATGTTAGGTATGGGGTCCGAAAACTTAGATTGGACGAGGACGACGACGAGGGCATCAGGGGGATGGGGAACGTGATAAAGGCTATCCTGTCCTCCTTAGAACAGTGGGGGGAGCGGAAAGCGAGGAGAAGGAGGAGGAAGAGAACCCCGGTGGAAGAGGAGATAGGCGCGGGAACAATAGCGAGGAAGGAAGTAGCGATGGACAAGGGCAGCCACCCCAAGAGAAAGGTGGTATCGCCGGCGGAGATATTGAGAGCGGAGGAACGAAAGAGGCCGAGGAGGGCAGAGGCTTCTTACGCGGAGGCATGCGGGAAGCAATTCAGGGACGCGCGAAGAGAAGAGGAGGGCAGCGAAGAATCTGATGGATGGAGGAGGGTGGTAAGAAGAAGGAAGGAGAGAAGAGCGCCCGTGGCCGTACTGGATACCCCGGCCCAACCTGTACACTTGATGCATCCGGACAGGGACAGGGAGGTACAGGCTATTGGAAGGGGCGTACCGAGAAGTAGGAGGAGGAGGGAAGCCATCCTGGTGAAGTTGGAGCAAGGGAGTGACTGGCTGCAGATCTACACGAGGATCATGGAGGCCAGGAGCTCTCGAGAGCCGGTTAGTTAGCGTGCGCAGTGGTCTGGTACGCCTTGGTATTGGTACCTTCAGACGGGGACGCAATTAGGGCGTTATAAATCAACTTAAATAGGCGCAGACTGGTGCAGGACCAGATGATGCAGTACGCGTGTGAAAGCAGGGTGGACATCGTGGTCACCTCTGAGCCCTACAGGCAATTGCCTTATTGTTTTAACGACGAGGGCGGGGATGCATCCGTATAGGTCACCCTGTTTAACGGTAGATACGCGATGAGCGAGACCCTGGTCCAAAAGGCTGGGATCGTAGGAATCAGGGTCGGCGACGTGTTCTGTGTCAGTGGGTGTTGTTCTCCGAATACGACTAGGTGCATTTTCGATGCTTTTTGGGGGGAACTAGACGGGGTTCTGAAGGAGTGGAGGAGAAGCGCACCGGCGTTAATGGTCGCCGGCGACTTTAATGCCAAGTCTAGAGTGTGGGGTGGCATTAGAACCGAACGGAGGGGCCATGCCTGTTGAACGTGATCACGAAGCGCGGTTTGGTACCGATTAGGACGATGGGGAACTATTCCTTCCTGAGGAATGGAAGGACTAGCTTCCCGGATGTGTTGTGTATCGATCGACGTATGAGGCTGAGTTGGAGGAGGAGTGCCGTCTTGGATTGGTACTCAGCCTCTGACCATTTTTATATACTACACGTATTTACGAGCAGCGTTAAGAGGGCGGTTAGCGGGGCATTCGTATACTGGACGAAGCAGATCGATGCGGATAGCTTTGTGAGCAAATTCGACGCTGTCTACGCGGAGCACGTTTTAAAAAGCGACGAGTCGGCATGCGGCGAAAGGCTACAGAATAGTTTGGTGCGCATGTGTGCCGAGACATTGAGGAAGAAGTTCCCGTCGAGAAGACGAGCCAATTACTGGTGGAACAGCGAGCTAGTCACGTTAAGGAGCGCAATGTGCAGGAGCAGGAGAAGAGCGCAACGAGCGGAGGCGGCTCGCAGGGGATTGTTACAGTTCTGACAATTAATCACGGTGATTAGGCACTCGCGACACCAGTGACAATCTGTATTGCCCGAGTAGCCGAGCTAACTGGACGTGCAAAGTAGTGCTTCAGAAAAGTGCGGCAAGTGGGGATGAGAAAGTTAAGAACGGTTACGCCCATAGCCAAACGGTGGAAACCCGTGTCTTCTATTAAGAAGACTAGCAACCTACCATGAAAAATATTGCACCAATAAAATTATAAACAAAAAAGATCAATGCTACATGTACAAAACAACAGATACATCAAAAACAAGTCAACAAACAAACCAAGGACAGGACTGCTCAGCCACAGTTGAAGTTGACATGGAAATCAACAAAGTAACAACTCAACAGGACGAAAGCTGGAAGGTAGCCAGCTATAACAAAAAAAGAAAAATAACAGGTAATCTAGATACGGAAAAGCAGCGATGGCTGCAAGAATTACCGCTAAGAAACTCCTTCAGCTCGCTAACAGAAGAATCAGACGACAACCCAACAAGCAACACCACAACCCAATCAACATATATCACAAACCCACCACCAATATTTGTTGAGGCGCAAATAATAGACCCGCTTATCGATCAACTTAACAATATTGTTGGAAAGGATAGTTACACAATAACACAAACAAAACTAGAACAAATAAAAATCCAAACAAACACACCAGAAAATTACAGAAAAGTTATAAAAGAATTAAGGGGGAAAATGCCATATACCACACGTACCAGCTGAAAACGGAAATGAGCTACAAAGTAGTTATAAGAGGACTGCGCCCAAAAATCAACACAAAAAAACTAAGTGACGAATTAGCAAAGATGGGCCACCAAACAAGTACTATAAACAATATTACAAGGTACGATACGAAGCAACTACTACCGCTATTCTTAATAGAATTAGAACCTAAAAATAACAACAAGGAAATTTTCGATATTAAAAAAATCTTAAACACACTAATCACAATCTAGCCATCCAGGCACAAAAAAGACATACCACAATGCATGAGGTGTCAACAATATGGACACAATAAAAATTACTGCAACAGGAACCCGGCGTGTGTCAAATGCGCAGAAAAGCACCTAACAGCGAACTGCCCACACACGGGAAAAATAAACGACGTCAAATGCTACAATTGCGGTGGAAATCACCCAGCGAGTTACAAAGGCTGCCTAGTAAGAAAGTAACTTCAAGGCAAACTTTTTCCGCCGCTTCGTAACAGGACACACAACAATCTCCACGCGCAACAGGACAACATAGAACCTACGTCAACACCAAAAACACAGCACGCAAGGAACAATAACCACACTAACACCAACACCGCTAGAAACCGAAGCTACGCGCAAGTAGTCAATCGGTCGTCACCCTTAGACAACCAAGAACAGAACAACCAAAGCAACGACGCTACAGAAATCAAAGAGTTAATAAAACATTCCATAAAAAACACCGAAATACTCACAAAAATGATAAGCGACCAAAACGAAGCACAGCAGATAACAGTCATGTTACAATTACTTACTAACATGAAGAGCAAAAAATAAAAATAAACACGCTTAAAATAGCAGCCTGGAACTCTAACGGCCTACAACAAAGGGCCCTAGAAACTAAAACATTCCTGTACAGCAATAACATCGATATACTACTCGTCTCAGAAACACACCTCACAATAAAAAGCTACATAAAAATACCGCACTACACCATATACGAAACCAAGCATCCCTCATGGAAAGCACACGGAGGGACGGCAGTAGTAATAAAAAACGACATTAAACATCACCTACACAGCCAGGTCAGTAAGGAACATATACAAGCAACCACCGTTACTGTACAAAACTAGCAGCAACTATTTACAGCAGTATATGTACCACTGCAACACAAAATTACATCACAAATGTGGGAAAAGTACTTTCAACATTTAGGTGACAAGTATATTGCAGCGGGAGACTATAATTCAAAGCACACACTATGAGGATCAAGAATCACTACACCTCGAGGTAGAACCTTGGAAAAATACATTAGAAACAATAACCTCAATATATTATCCACAGGAAGACATACTGGCCGACAGACCTGAACAAAATATCTGACCTACTTGATTTTGCAATTACAAAGGGACTAAATGCAAATAAACTATATATATCACCCAGTCTTGAGCTTAGCTCCGATCATACACCCATAATTATTACATACAGAAACAAACCAATACCTTATAACAATTCAGAGACACTATGCAATAAAACCATCAAATGGCAAACATTTAAAGAAATAATTGAGAACAAAATCAATTGTAACATCCCATAGAAAACACCTGAACACATCGAATAAGCAGTAACAACACTTACAGAAACTATTCAGGAAGCAGCATGGGCAACCACCATACCTGAATCAACTAATAGACGAACAAAAATAATTCCGCCAGACATCCCTGAAAAAATTAAAGAAAAAAGAAAAGCGAAAGCAAAATGGCAAAAACATAGATCAAAAGAAAACAAAAAGCACCTAAATAAACTTGCAAAGGAAATAAAAAACAAAATAAAAGAACACAATAACGAGTTCACAAAATTCATAGAGTCACTATCTGCGCACGAGAACTCTAACTACTCCCTATGGAAGCTACAAAAAAAAAAAAAAAAAAAAATAATAAAGAAGCCAATAAAACTAGTCCCAGCAATCAGAAAAGCAGATAATACATGGGCAAGAAGCAACGAAGATCAAGTTGAAGAATTTTCCAACCACCTAAGCAACACATTTACACCACATAACATCGGTAATAGCAACCACAATTTTCATACCGACGAGGATGTGTTAACCACTAGTACCACAACTGACAAACACTACATCATACCTGAAACAACAAGAAATTAGAAACATAATCGAGAAAACAAAAAACAATAAAGCATCAGGAATCGACCCAATCAATGGTGAAATCTTGAAAAATCTTCCTCCAAAATCGATACGACTAATCACAATAATTTACAATACAATATTAAGAATCCAATACTATCCTAAACTATGGATACTAGCACAGATCATAATGTTACCTAAACCAGGCAAAGACCCACACCAAACAGCATCATACAGACCAATATCACTACTTCCCGTGTTTTCCAAAATACTAGAAAAAATAATTTACGCCCGCTTAAAACCAATGATAAAGAAGGAAAAATTAATACCAGATCACCAATTTGGATTCAGAAACAAACACTCCACGATAGAGCAAATGCACAGACTTACAAATGAAATAATTCTAGCATTAGAAAACAAACAATACTGCACAGCCCTCTTTATGGACATCGAGAGAGCATTTGACAAAATAAACCACGAAAGCCTACTTCAATCAATCAGAAAACAATTCCCGGAGCAGATATACCATTTAATTAAATCTTACTTAAGCAGCAGAATCTTCGTAGTAAAAATTAAAGGTACATACTCTGAAGTTAAAGTCATCAAGGCAGGAGTTCCGCAAGGAAGCGTCCTAGGACCAATTTTATACACATTATACACGGCCAACATACCAACAACTAACAATAGCAAAATACTGACATTCGCGGACGACACAGCGGTACTAGTCAGGTACACTGACCCTGCAACAGCAGTCACATCACTACAAGAACATATCACAAAAATAGAAAAGTGGCTTCAAGTTAAACAAATTAAAGCAAACCCCGATAAATGCAACCACATTACATTGTCGTCTTTCGATCCGATTGTATTTGTTTGAGATTTGTGATAATGAGCTTGGGCTCGAGGCGACAGCCAGTCGCCGAACGTAACCGCGGTCGCGGGATAAACGCTTTGTCTAACAAAGGCATGGAGTAATTCTATATCTCTCCTTAAAAAGGAAATAGTTGTAACATTCGACAGTAAACATTCCAACGGTCTCTGTCCCGTAGCTCGCTACACGCAGACCTTATTATTAAGATATTAAGTAAGATGAATGCCAGATGTCGATGCGTTTCCGCAGTACATGTTCAGCTAGCCTGAGGGCCCGTTATAAATCTTAAGATTTAGTCCTTCAAACAGACAAACAGTCTTCGTTCCAACTACGAAAAAATAGAGACCTATTTTTCAACGAACGACGTCTCCCACTAGCAACTTTCCCTCGAGGGCGGCTAGCATCTTTTTCTAACCACCGATGTGGAGATTGACCAATTAGCAGCAACGCCAATTTCCCTTACTTTCTGAACGAAGGCTATCCTCGACGAAACCAATGATCTCGTGTCCTTAGACACACCCTATTATAATTTTCCTTTGTGGCATCATCGGGATGGAAACTCATTTTTTTGCGATCTCATCGACGAAAAGAGTAACCCCTTGCGACCAGTGATTATTACGCGTTTTATTAACAAAGAGTCCGACTTAGATTTTCTGAGCTTGTACATCTATCATCCCGTTGACCGCGGATTCGTTATTGAACCTAGAATCATTGTCATTAGTTTCATGAGTATCTAATTACCACGGTTACTTGTCCGATTCTATAATAATCGCGTTTGCACTAGTCAATGTCTTCCCTATTGCATAACGACTATGTGTAATCCAAATGAAGATTCGTTTCACGCCCCTAACCCTAATTCTAATGTGAACCCGACTTATATATTTTCTCGATGTAATTTTCCAATAGGATAAATAATGTAATAATGCATTTTTAACTTTTTATATTTATTTATTAGAATATTTATCTCATATGTACATATATAACTTGTAATGTAATAATTCTTTATTGAAATGTTAACTGTTCTTAATCACTTGGTTTGTTAACAGATTTATGTGGGATGGTGTGATGTTAGCGAAAGACGTGGCTGATTGTTTATAAACGTTGTTAAGATATGTTAATGTTGTCAAGGAGTGTTGTGAGCGTTACCTAGGTTTGTTACAGTAATGGTAATGCTGTCAGAGTTGAATTAATCGTGATCGAGAGAAGTTCATCGTGTTGCTGTGACGTAGAAATAGTGTTAAGCGAATTCGTGAGGTCCGATATTATATTCAATTTTGTGAGAGTGTTACAATATTGTGTTTATCATACTGTCTTTTCTGTTAATTTATAATAAACATTCCTACATTTATTTAATTGTTTTATTTATCCATTTATTTCTTGTATTTGTTAATAAATTATAACATGTATTCTTGTCTTTTTCCCCAATTATTTCCTCTTTGCCATGATGTCGTATGTTGTTATTTTTATTTTGGATTCGTCAGGTGAGTCCGCAGTTCATTCAGTTTATTAATTAATTTTATTCAATTATTTTATAAATGTAGTACCGGGGAAAAGGGCCTAAGAAACATCGAGTTAACTATAGACAATGTCGCGAGAGCCGAGGCGCTGTCGGCTCCATTGATATGTCCTCGGTCTTTACAAGTGCCGAGTTTCGTTATATAAAACCTACCCGACCCTGGCTACGAGCGTCTGCGGAACACGTGTGCGGTGGGCCTAGCAAAAGACAAAATAGATGCTACAACGGCCAAAGAGTCAGTTGAGAAGCGGAGTGTGAGTTGAGCGGACACAGAGTGTGAATCGACGTGCGACGATATTATAGTCGGTCCTTTTGTTATTGAATATCGCTTATTAAACTACACTAAACTCTAAATCTACCATCATTACTTGTCCTTACTCTAAGAATCCATACGTTACTACATAAATTTCTCCTTTTTTTCTTGTTGATTGATTACAATATGTCTTCCTATTGTTCCATTTATTCTCTGTATTTTCGACCAATCGCGGGGAGATGCAATCGCGAAGAGAGACGTCAACGGGAGTCGTAAATTGTTATAATCGTTACGATTATAATAATCGACACCACGAGTTGATCGATCCCCTGATTTCCGTTAAGATAATAGGGGTGATTCAGTTTGTATAACACTGTGATTCACAGAATTATAAATTATATATTTCCAACACTTAAGTTACACTGTTGAGTAGGTATAAATAGATAACAACTTGTCGCACGAAGATAAAATAGATATGCACAGTAGAGAAAGGCTCTTATAATTGAATTTAGTATGTTAGTGGACGCAGCATTATAGGATACTTAATAGAGGAAGTGAATATTCGACAATACCGAGAACCGACTTAGTTGATGTGAGTTATACTCCTCTAGCGTTATGCTTAGACTTAGACGTTAGGCGTTAGATTTTGTACTTAGTTGTTGACTTTTCTAGCGGTGTAGAAGAAGTAAGGTACAGTGACGATGCTGTGTCGTAGGAAAGCTAGCGATGGGTGTGTCTAGCGCGCGGGACCATCGGATTTGTTCATGACATTTTTGGTCAGGAAAGTGAGGGCAGTATACATTGCTTCTGATCGGATAAACGAAGGTTGGTGGACTAGGAAGGTCTTAACCGCCCTCGATAGATAGCTGCTAGTAGGAAGCATCGTATGTGAGAAAAACTAACTTTCCCTTGTCAAGCCGTAGTAGACAATAGTCTTTAGGAAGTGATTTAAAAAAAGGATATTTGTACGGTCTGAAGGACCTTAACTAGCGAATTCCTGAGATTTACGATGAGTCCTTAAGATTATTGAGGGTACGCAGAATGAGCGGACATCTGGTTCCCGTCTTGCCCACGGTGTGTGGCCTGGTCTAGGTAGAGGGTCGCCCAACGTAACATACTCTTTTACTATTATGTGGTATATAATTATTTTAATTTCTGGATTTTACCTGCTTATTCGATTTATTAATTGGTTTTATTTAATAGTTTGTTTTCATTTGCATATCTTCATTTCCATCTTCGTCAATTAATTGTGGTATATTTTCCTGTCGTCGGATATAATTGCTCTTGTTCCGGATTGATTCGCAGCTCTCTCGGGTTGTTAGTTGGTATAGGTTATGTTATACTCTTTATATTTACTATTTCGTTAGAGTACCTATTTCTATTTTATTATCTGTTATTTACCCTCGTACGCTAATTCTCTATATATATAACTACGTTTAATTAATCTTTTATTAAAGAATTTCCATTTTCGTTGTACCGTGCGTTCGTTTTGGGGGTTCGAATTGTCACTCGCGTTATTTGTATATTGCGATTTTCCGTTTTTTCGTTACGGCGCGTGCGGAGCGCGTCTGTAGCGGCCTCCCGGCTGAAGGAAAACAAATCTTTTGTACCTTCGCTTGTCTTTTAACTCCTCCATGTTAAATTCTAGCCCACTATCTTGACAAAATCATTAGGTGTAATGCCTGCGATTGTGTATTCTTTGGCAATTCCATGCCCTATCAATGCCTCAGGTTTAGCTCCTACTACATCAAAATTCGTCACTTTCGCAAATATAGTTAAGCACTATATCAAGATGATTCTGTGTTGAAAAGCGGTGGATGCAGAACTCAATTATATGTATTAATCCTGTCTTTCTTGCTGGTATTTCTGATAATTTGTCTATATAGTTAGTACTACTACAATTTCCAGATAGAGTGAAGACTATTTTAATTATGTCACTTGTATTACTTCTGATCAATGCATGCGGAATTTTATGAGTGGGCCATTAGAATTATTATTACTGGAAAAATGTAGATTTTAAGCGATAGACAGAAATCGATTACGGCCCATATTACCTTTAAAATATGATGTTTCTATGCATTTATCCATGCTCCAATAACTCTGAATAATTGGCTTAGAAAGTAATTCATTAAAATGTTTAAAGCAATAGATACTTTTAGTTCATTTTCTGAAAGAGGCATAAAATTTGCGTCTGTTTCTCGATGTTTATTTGTTTCTGTAACTAGTTTTGTAACTAATTCTTCGTTAGAAAATAATTCAAAAACTGTTCTCCTCAACAGATTTTGCGTATTAACAGTTGCACCAACCACACTTGAAAAGTCATGTATAATTGGCGTATAATTTTTTGCTTTCCAGATGTGATCTTCATCTCTGAAACTGCCGCACTGATCAACTTCGCTGCCTTCGTTTGATGAGATCCTACGGATACGTTTTCGAGTATGTCCTATTGGTATATTTTGATCCGAATCATCAAGATCGTCAAAATCCATTGGGGCAACTAAATTTTAGTTTACATTATAAAATCAGAATATTTTTTAAATTTAAATTTGTTAAATTTAATTAAGATTGACAGTACTTCCTCATAATGGCAGTTAAAAAGATTTTCACAACAAAAGTAAGACTTCTTTAGAGAATAGTAAACTGACATAAGGTCAAACGTGATCTCTCACATCTGAAGAATACTTAGCGACTGAAATAAAATTAATCCGCGCTTGGATGCAAATGGGTTAATCCCCTCATTCTTCTCCTTATCGAGGTTCAGTTTATTAATGAATCCGTTCAACATTTGCACCGCCCCCGACAAGGTTAGCGTGAACCGCCTTCATCTTACCCTTTGTGAACATTATCTCCTTTCCTTCGACCTCACTATTCTGAGCGTCGATATTCTCCCTCGCGCTATTCCTGCCACACTGCGCGCAGGCAACCATTTTTTGTTACGTGGAAAAATCCTCATGGACACTCTGCTGCTGCCGAAATAATCGGCAACGGCAGAGTAGTGTGGGACTCTTACCGACTAAAACACCACGATGGCCTTCCTACACGTGTGTCAGGAGTGCCCCGGAGACGTCGATCAAATTGTTTTTCCGTTGCACCCCCTCTCGCGTACTATCGTTAGAGTCGATCGCAAAAGTTCGCTTAACTTTTAAATTTGGAGCTAGGGGGGGGGCATTGCTCCTAGCGCCATTCCCCCCTACCAGTCGCGACCCGTTGGGAAGACGGTGAAGCGGCTCTGGGCCGCCTGACCCTCCCTCGTCGCGTTACCCTACAAGGGTAAGAGCTCTTCTCCCTTTCCCTCTCTGCCCGCTCCTTTACAAGCATAACCTGCTCGCAAAAGAGGCGAGCAGCCTCGTATTCCTGTGGCCCGTTCAGCATCGCTTCCACGACGGCTGAAGGGGCCAAGCACTCGCCCATGGCGAGACGCAGGGTGTAGCGCGGCAGCTCCCACGCCGGACATAATTCCAGCGTGTGCTGCGCCGTGTCTCCGACCTCCCCGCAGTGGTGACAGGTGTCTGTCTCCTCGCGCCCGATCTTCTTTAGATACTCCCCGACCACACAGTGTCCGGTGAGTATCCTGTAGGCGAGCGGAAGGCCGCGGCAGCTTCTCCATCTCTCTCAATGTGGGAGGACGGCCTCTACGCCCCTGTGTTCCACTTCCTTGCAGATCAGCTGGAAACGCCACTGGTCCTGCGCGTCCTCCTCGGCGGTGCCTAGGTCCTCTCGGGCCGCCTGCATGGTCGAGTCCTCTCCTCCCAGGTCCCACACTCTCGTGCAGACGTACCGTTTCTTGAACACCAACGCCCGAAGTTCCCACGGGGGAGGCGCGGCAAGAACGGTCGCCGACGCGTGGGACACAGTTCGGTATCCCCTGACGATTCTGATGGCGGTCACCCTGTGCAGCCACATGAGAAGCAGGATACTGCAGCGACTCGCCATCAGATCGTCCGCCCATATCGGGACCCCGTACGTCATTCGGGACTGAACGACGCCCTCGTATAATCGACGCACCGTGACCCCCCCCCCCGATGTTCGGCAGCAGGCCGCACAAGGCGTTGGCAGCCGCCGCGACCTTCGGGATATGGGAGTCGAAGTGCGGCTCGAACGTTCACTGGCGGTCGATGACGAGACCCATGTATCGCATTTGCGAACCCACCCCGACGGTTTCGCCCGCCATGCTTATGCTCAGACGGGGCGGAGGAGTCCCTCGACTCTTCTTGTCGAAGAACCAGATGGCCTCCGACTTTGCAGGGGAGACACTGGGACCCAGTCCGCGCATAGCACGTATCGCGTAGGCAGTCGCGACTTCGCCGATGCGCAATATAATATCATACGTGACTCAATAGCTCCTGTAATAGTCAATTGCTAAAATTAAAAATCTTCTCTTAAACTTGCAGTGAGTTGCAGGAAGGACAACAACTACATAATATCTGGCGGATCACCTACTAGATGTATCTTACGAGCAATATCCCTATCATGGCAATATTATAAATATAAATTATAATTAGCTAAACTAAATATATAGCATATAACATACCTACCATTTAAATGGGAACCTCACCTATACCATTCATCATACATCTTACAATACTGTACTTATAATTAAATTAGAAATTACACATAATCATCTTAGTCTTAAAACTTACACACTAATTAATAATTCCGCCCTATTAAAACCATATTTATTAAATAATTTGTTGCCATATTTACAATTCGGCACATCGTACTCTAACAAGTGTTATACAACTCTCATATTATCATGGCATGGTGTCGAACGCGTTGACGATGTCCAGAGACACCGCAAACGCCACGCCGTCCCGGGAAACCATTTCTTCTGTGAGTACCTGTACGCGCCTGATCGCGTCGATCGTCGAACGTCCCTTCCGAAAGCTGCACTGCCTGTCTTGCCAATCCGGTACCCGCCTCGACATGTGTCTTCCCAGACGGGCGGCAACGACTCTCTCGAGGAGCTTGCCGACCTCATCTAGTAGGCAAAGCGGCCGGTATGCCGACGGCGAAGTCGCCGGCCGGCCCTCCTTGCGGACCAGCCTCACTGTTCGTCACGCCCGTAGACTCCATCTCTCAGGCGTCTGTTGTAGAGGTGCCGAAGTCTGGAAACCACGACCCCTATTGCTTCCCTCCAGACCCGGCCCGGGATCCCGTCCGGGCCCGGCGCCACGTTGCGGGAGGTCATTTTCCTGGTTGCTTCCCACAGCTCCTCCTTGGTGACTTCCCACTCCGTGCTCCATTCCGCCGTGAGGGTGGATTCCCGCGGCTGTTCAAGCGCGGAGTCCTCTTGCGGGGGGAACAGCATCCTCTTCCACGCCTGTTTCGGTCGTCGTCATCGTCAAGACCTCCCAGCTCCAAACTGTCGCTATCGCAGCCGCCCGGAGTAGATCTTCGTTCCTCTCCTTTACCTTCCATCTTGGCGGTGGACGCGCGCGTCCCGCTCTCGGAGGACCGCGGCCATCGCCCGTGGAAGTCATTCCAGGTCTGGGTGTTTCCCTCGCCTCCATGAGTATGTAGAGGTGGTCCGACAGTGTCTCGACCCCTTCGGACACTCTCCAGCCTGAGACCCGTCTGAACGCATCGGGAGTAGCCCAGGAGATGTCCACGACGGGGCACCCTCTCCGCGCCACGCAGGTGCTAGCCGAGCCCCTGTTTACGAACAGGAGCACGAAACCCGCGGCCCAATCCGAGAACGCGCGACCGCGTGCGTTGGTCCTGGGGTTTCCCCATTCCGTGGAATGAGTGTTAAAGTCCCCCGGGACGAGCACCGGCCAGGGGAACCCAGACGCTGACTTCTCCGGGAACTCCTCGTACGCTGTCCATCCGCAGTTGGGCGACACGTACACGATCACCACCACCATTTCTGCCCACTCGACCGCGACGTATTCATTGCCGCGCTCCAGCGAGACCCCGTGGGCGAGTGCCCCCGGCGCTGATGTCCAGGTGACGGCAACCATTTCGTCCGTGTCTCCGGTCCAGTCCGGAGCGTCAAGCATACTGTACGGTTCGGCCACCACAGCTAGAGCGACCGCGTTCTCCCGGATAGTTTGAAAGAGCAGGTCTTGCGCTCTTCTCGACCGTCCTAGGTTCGTTTGGAAGATGCGCATGTTCTTAGTCCCCTAAGTTTATCGCTTCCATGGCGTCCTCCGCGCCGACCTCCTTGCTCGCGGGTTCAGGGTCTCAGGTACCTTGCAGCGGCGAGCCTTCCTTTTCACCACTTGCAGCCGCGGGTTGCTCTTCTTCTCGTTTCCTTTCTCGGAGAAGCGCAAACCGGTCCTGCCATCCTCTGCGCCGACGGTGCCCCGAGCGGCTCGCAGAGCAGGCATTTCTGGTTTGCGGCGGTGCATCTTATGGCTCAGTGTTCCGGGCCACCGCACCTGTAGCACAGGTGCCCCCTGTCCTCGTTGGAAATGCATGTCCTCTTCACGTGCCCGATCTCCAGGCACTTGTAACATTGAAGAGGTCTTCGCGCGATGGCCTGGATTTTCGCTGTCGACCATCCGATCGGGACCTTGCCAGCCTGGGCCAGTATCCTCACCGACCCGGCCGGGCCTCGCATCCACACGGATTCAAGACCGTTTCGGTCGGACCGGACCTCGCCCAGTTGGACGTCCTCCGTCTTGCAGCCACCCTCTTTTGCCGGGGTGTCACTTATCTCTTCTTTGGTGACCGAGATGTCTATCCCGACCACCCTTGCTCCCGCGGCTCGAAAGGGTACCGCTACTCGGACCTTGCTGGGATCCAAGATCCGCGTCAGATGTGCCGCGAGCGCGGCAGCCTTTCGCCCCTTCTGGTCTTCGGCGAGCTCTAGTATGGCTTTCCGCATCTTCAGCGCCTTGACGCCGACCCCGGCCAGAGGGTTGCTGCCTCTGGCAAAGGCCAACACCTCCACGTAGGATTGGGCCGATCCTTCCTTCGTCGTGATGGTGACCGCCGATGTTCGCTGTGTGCGCGGGAGAGGCGGCTTGTCTCCACTCTCTTCCGCGGTCTCCGCTCTTTGCTCTGGAGCTTTTCTCGGATTCTTCGACCTTGACACAGTGGTCGTCCCCGCTGGTTGTTTTTCGATCGACGCCTTCTTGATTTTCCTTCTTTCTTTCACGATCTGCCATTCTATAGCAACGGCTTGTCCATCCATGGTCGCTGGAGCGTTTGGAGCTTCAGTGTCCACCCTTCTCGTGGCCTGCTTGGGGACGGCCTCCGTTTTCTTTTTTCCGTCGATGTCTCGTAGGCGTCCCTCTGCTAGCCTGGTCAACGCGGTGCCCACCTGCTCCATCTTGCGCTCGACAGCAGCCAGGGGCGACTCGCTGCCCTTCTCCGTCGCAAAGTGCGGGGGTATCTTCCCTCCGAGCGCCGCGATCCCCGTTTCCATTGTCGTCAATCGTGCTTTCATTGTCGTCAATCGTGCCTCCATTGCCGTTATTCGTGCTTCCACTATGGCGACGCACGGGGTGGCATCCACCCTTCTTGTCAACTCTGCTGCGTTGAGGGCGAAGAACGTTGCCGCTTACTTTAGGGTCTTCTCGTATCTGCCCTTGACATTGCCAGATTTTTCGGCAACCATAACCACCTCGTCAGTTAGCCGGCTTTGTTCCGCCCCTAATTCCACCGTCGTGGCTATTCTGAGCTGCTGGGCCATTTCCTGGTGAGACCCAGAGTGTCCGCCAGACTTCTTCACCCTTCCGTGTCGCACTCGGACGATGAGGGGGGTATCCTCGTCATCCGACGTTTCTTGGATGAGTTAGCTCCCAGTGCTTGATGGGAGGCGGCAGAACCCGCGACTTCCTCCGTCTTTTCCTCTTCGTTCTTTTTCCTTCTTGCCTTGCTCTTGATTTCTGGATTCATCATCTGGTTCTTTCGGCACCCAATCACCGAGGCTTCCGGGTGCTTCCAATTCCTTGCGGACAGGGAGTCACCCCCGGCAGAGCGGCTTACCGGGGGAAGGCTGATACCGCCGGGGGGTCGCCAGGTATCCCGGGGTTGGCCGCTAATGACCGATGCACCCATTAGTCACTTCGCAATGCTCTCGACTGCGAGGTACCCCGTCGCCGCGCACCGCTGCTTAGGGTTAGGGATTTTTTATAGAGGTTGTCATCCTCATGGTCCGGCCGATGAAGACAAGACCCCCGGCCCATTGAGACATGACCAATGGGGTACGGTATTTGGGCTAGGGTTCCTCGGGGTCGCATGCCCGTACTGCAACTCGCCAGCGAGTCCACAGCCCCTGAGGGATTGGAAGGTATGGGAAAGAAGTGGAGAAGTGGGAGGAAGAAGGGAGAGCCGTGACTTCCGCTCTCCTCGGTAAGACAACACATCCCGGCCGCGAGGCCGGCACCCAGTCATGTCCGCTCCCGAGTCAGAAACTTGACGTAGATCTGGCGGGATGTTAAGCCCGCGACGACCACCTATCGGATCCCCATCGCGTGTGGGTTTTACGCCACGTTGTCTTCCTGTTCTGTTCCTCGGGAAGGGTGGGTTTCTATCCCACGTCGCCATCCTTGTACAGTCGGCATCTTCCTTTGGGACCTCCGGTCGCTGCTCCAGGAAGGGATTGTGATAAGTAGACGGGAGAGGATCCCAGGGTGCCTGAGATAGCCATTGTTCCGTTAGCCACTGTCAAGCCAGTGTTTACCAGGCCCCACCGACTTAGAGGAGGAGTTGGCACTTGGCACTGGTGGGCGTGAAGAGTGCAATGCCACACCAGCGCCATCGGGACCCGCCCGCAGGCAACCTAACCCCAACCTAACCCCATATCTAGCGCGCGTACTTTGTTCAACCGCTCTCCTCGCCAAATCATCCCCTTTATCATTTCTCACTGTAAGCGGCGTGCTCAAGACACTATCCCCGGTGCCGAACACCATTTCACCACCTCCCGATTCCGTTTTTATTTGGGTCGTTCGGCTCCCATACACCGAGGCTTCTGGATGCTTTCAATTCCTGTGGAAAGGATGTCGTACCCGGCACAGCCGCTTACCGGGGGAAGGCTGATACCATTGGGGGGCTGCCAGGCACCCCGGTGTTGGCCGCTGATGACTGACGCACCCATGAGCCACCTCGCAGTGCCCTCAACTGCGAGGTACCCCGTTTCTTGGTATCTGTAATGTACATAAAATTGGTGAAGGAAATGCCAAAACAAACTTGACAGTTCATATTCACCTTCAGTACTAATATAGTAGTTACACCTCCTAGATGGTCTATACGAACAAGTCTGTCTATTACAATGAGGCAATTTGTTTCTTATATTTGGAGAATAAGAGTGACTTTAGTAAGTTGTACTGCCAAAGTACAGTTGTATCACTATACCCACAGAAGTATCATTAATACCACATAATGATGTACATATTGATATAATAATATCAAACGACTTTTATAAGAACATTGTTTTTATAATTTCAATCCCTTATGAGTTCTTCCGCGGTACTTACTTAAACCAAACACTCTGTACATACAAATACATTTAGGTGTGTACACATGTGTATTTGTTTGCGTAGTTACAAGTTTGGCTTCGTTGAGTTCTCCTTTCATTGTTTTCATTTGTCATAATATATTTTACTCTACACTTTATTTCAGTTAAAACAGCATATTTATTTATTTTCTTATTTATTCCTCTAAATAACACATTCTATTTTACTCCTGTTGGTAAGTGCACAAATGCTTTAAGATTTACTATATGAATTATTGTGTAATATGCCTTTCTTTCCAATCTAAATTTTATTTATTTTGACTGTATTTTGAGAACATGTCAGATTTTCGTAAAAATAAAGATCTACAATCAATATTGAAAAATTTAATGCCAAAAGAAATACGAACGACTGCGTATTTTTCTAGGAAAGAACATGGGAAAAAATGCATATTTTCGAAAAATTTATGTAAACTTAAAATGTCATTGAAAAAGGTCAATCTTGGCTATACAGAAAACAGATTTCTTAAAAATAATTATGAGCGGCTTGAACGAGATTTCATTTATTAAAAAAAAGAAAAAAGAAATGAAGAAAAGGAAGCTGATATCTCGTTTCACCAACAATTGCTATTTTTTTAAAATAAAAATTTTGTCTTAAATGAATCATTAAACTCAAATAAAACGAATCTGCATTAGAAAGCACGCTTACATCAGTGCTTAGAACGTAATGAAAATAATAAAAGCATTGAAACCTTTTGTAAGAAAAGCTGTTCGTCAAACAAAAAACAAATTACACTGTGTTGAGCATTAAGTGTGTTTATTATGGCTGACTATAAAAATTTCAATATAGCATAATCAGAATTGGGGTTAGGTTGGGACAAGAAGGTGCGAGATTAATTATATGGTAATAACGTTCATCATACATCTGGACATCGTCATCGTCATCATACATCATACGTCATTGACATCTGGCAATCATCTTACTCGAAGAATAGGGTGTGCGTGTGGCGAGCCACGGGACATAAACCGTTGGAACGTTTACTATCGCGTGCCGCTACAAATATTTCTTTTAAGGAGAGCTATAGAATTACCTCATACCTTTGTTAGGCAAAGCGTTCACCCCGTGACCGCCGCTACGTTGGGCGACTGGTTGTTGCCTCGAGCCGAAGCTCATTATCACAAATCTCGAACAAATACAATCGGATCGAATGACGACAATTGCTTAATTACGCCCATGATAGAATCTAGATTACGGTGTTAGGGGATTTTCCCGAAGTTCCAAAGGGAAGGCTCCAATGTCCTTTCATCTCCAACACGGCCATCCTGACCTTCACACGTCCTAGTGTGTAACTGAAATATTGAGTTTTTCCAACATTAGCCTTGATGTAACTGATATTATTTACTATTCAATTAAATTTTCCAAATAAGTCAAGGGTCCAGTGCAACAACAAAAATTCGTTCGGACGTTTGACAACAGAAGAAATAAAAGAGAACAAAAATTAGTACCGTTATAGTTAGTATTCAAGGTGCCAGTTGCATTCTGTGGGTCAGTCAGGTCGTAAAGGCATGATTGACCATTCTCGATTTCGTACCCAAATGAATCTCGTTTTTCTAGCTCGCGCGAGAACATGGAGTTTTTGTGGTGACCGTGTGGTGGAGCAGACGTAGGAAGGACGGAGCCGTGAGAGTACTCGAAATCTCCGGGAAACTGGAGAATTGAGGCAAGGAAAGTGACCAGAGTGAAGGATTAGCGCCCGTGAAAGCAAAGCGGGTGTAGGAACCCATGAAATCTGGTGTGGAAAGGCGCTAAAGGCGGAGGTAAACCGAGTGTCAGGTTATGACGGTGGGGTAGCCATATTAAGAGGCGTGACAACAGCGCCGCTACAAGGGCTACCCGAGGAACTACACAGACGCAGCCATATTGGCACGGCGTCAAAGCGTGCCGCGCGGGCCATTCGAAAGTGACAGCGACTAGTGGAATAGCAAGTGCGGAGGAAGTGGCCATTTTTGCGCCCAATGGCGACAAAAGACGCAACAGTGGCGAAAGATAAGGAGGTAGGGCAAATCGTCAGAGGAGGGGGCGAAGCGGAGCTGGCTGCTGATCTGTCACGCGTCAGTACCAGGAGCATGACGAGGGCGGCCCCGCCAAAAGAGGAGCCCTCTCATCCCACACTGAACACGGAGAACCCACAGACCGAAGAAACGACGGGGGAAGAGGATCTAGCCGAAGAGATGCGAACCTCTACTACGGCGGACATAGGAGCGGAACTGATCCGTCGCAAGAAGACAGGACGGCAGAACGGCCGCGGGAAACGACACGGACGTTGGAATGGAGGGATGACTGGGAAGTCACAGAGGAAGAGATATGGGAGGCGAACAGAAGAATGGCCTCCCGCGACGTGGCGCCGGGCCCGGATGGAATCTCGGGTCGGATCTGTGGGGAAGTGATGGGAATCATGGCCCCCAGACTTCGGCGCCTCTACACAAGATACCTGAAAGTGGGAGCTTACCCTCGGGCATGACGGACCGCGAGGCTGGTGTTGCTCCGTAAAGAGGGCCGACCGACGACCTGGCCGTCAGCGTACCGGCCGATATGCCTGTTAGATGAGGTCGGCAAACTACTCGAGAGGGTATTCGCCACCCGCTTGGAGCGACACATAGCGGGTCAGGTGCCAGGTTGGCACGAAAGCCAGTAGGGCATCCGGAAGGGACGCTCGACGATTGACGCGGTCAGACGCGTGCGATCACTGGCAGAGGACATGGTTGCCTGGAACGACGTGGCGCAGGCGGTTTCCTTGGACATCGTCAACTCGTTTAACTCCATGCCGTGGGACAGGAAAGTGACGGCCCTGGAGCACTTCGAGGTTCCCAGCTACCTCGTCCGGTTGATCCGAGCCTACCTCGACGACAGGTGGATATGCTACACCAGCAAGGAATGGGAGGGAAGGCGACGGCGTGCTATGCGGACGACACCCTAGTCCTGGTCGGGGGTCATGGCTGGCATAGACGCTGCGCATCGGCGAAATCGCAACGGCCTGCGCGACCCTTGCTGTGCGCGGACTGGGCATGAGTGTCTCCCCTGCGAAGTCGGAGGCCATCTGGTTCTATGACAAGAAGAGGCGAGGGACCCCACCGCCCGGCCTATGCATAAACATGGCAAGCTAAACCCGCCCGGGTGGGATCGCAGATGAAATATCTAGGTCTGGTCATCGACAGCCAGTGGACATTCGAGCCACACTTCGACTCCTTGATTCCGAAAGTGTCGGCGGCTGATAATGCCTTGCGCGGCCTGTTACCGAACGTCGGCGAGGCGGGAGACGCGGTGCGCCGAATTTATGAGGAAATCGTTCGGTCCCCAGTGATGTACGGGGCCCCGGTATGGGCGGACGACTTGATGGCGAGTCGTCGCAGCATCCTGTTCCGAAGGAGGCTGCACAGGGTAACCGCCATAAGAATCATTAGGGGATACCGGACGGTGACCGCTCTAGCCACCCCCCCCCCGCGTGGGAGCTCCGGGCGCTAGCGCTCAAAAGGCGATACACCCACCGGAGAGTATGGCATCCGGCAGAAGATCTGACCGAGCAGGCGGCTCCAAACGATCCAGGAACCGCTGAGGAGGACACGAGGGACCTGTGGCGATCCCAGCTGATCAACGAGGGAGGCGAACATCGAGGCGCAGAGGCAGTCCTCCCAAACTGGGAGACATGGAGAAGCCGCCACGTCCTCCCGCTCACATTCAGAATGACCCAGGTGCTCACCGGACACGACGTGTTCGGCGAGTTCCTGAAGAGAATCAGACAAGAGACGACAGATATCTGCCACCACTGCGGAGAGGGCAGGGACATATCGCAGCACACCTTGGAGCTCTGTCCGGCGTGGGAGCAGCCCCGCTACACTCTGCGGCGCGCCATAGGAGAAAGATTGACCTCGTCCCAGCGATTGTAGAAGTAGAAGAAAACTCCCACCCTTGTAGGATAAGACGATGGAGAAGTATGATCAGACGACCTAAAGCCGCTCCACCGCCGTCCCAACGGACCACTGCTGGAGAGAGCGACAGCGCTAGGGGCAATGACACCCCCCCCCCCTAACGCCAATTCAATAGTCTGGAGGTATTAGGACTGGCTCGAACAAGAGGACGCGAGAAGGGGGTGCAACTGAAGTTAATTCATAAGAGGTTCCTGGAGCACCCCTGTCACACGCATAAGATGGTCATCGTGGAGTTTTGGTCAGTAGGAGTTAGACACTACTCTGCTGTTACGCGATTACTGCAGCAGCGGAGTGTCTATGAGGATTTCTCCACGTACAAAAAAAAAGGATCGCACAAGAACATAGAGCTTCGTTCCACGGTCTTCTTGAGCTTTATTACATCTTTCGCCCTGGAGGCATCACATGTCCCAACGAGCCTTATATCACATCTATCGCCCTGGAAGCATCACATGTCCCAACGAGCCTTATATCACATTTATCGCCCTGGAAGCATCACATGTCCCAACGAGCCTTATATCACATCTATCGCTCTTGGAAACGCGTGCGAACTCACTCCGCCATCGTGCATAGATCTTCCGAGATCGGGGTACTCAGATCGTCATGGTCACTGTTGTTGCCATCACTACAGACGTCCAATTCCGCAGGAATACAACTATCTCGCATTTTTCGCAACCTATGAGAACTATATTTGGATGAACGTTTGCCGTCTAATGTTTTCAAGATATACCTATTTCCTTCCAAAATATCTGCTATTACAAATGGACCCTTAAATTTTGGATCTAACTTAGTTTGATTCCTCTCCTCATTCTTACGTAATACAAAAGACTAAACCTGATTACAAAAGATTAATACCAAGATTAAACCTGAGGTGTTTCTGTTACCGGAAGTAAGTGTGCATAGAGGTTTTATTACCTGTGAAAGTTTAGAGACGAATTTCCGGAAGTAAGAAACTAAACCTGTGAACTGTCTATGCTGTATGACGGTCGTTGGTTCAGGTAAAGAACTCGAGGTTTGTATTTTACCCGGGTGGGGGCGAACTTCTCCGTTATGAATTACAAGTCCCAAATAGAGTACCAATATGTTCAGGAAAGAGTATTTAGAAAAATTAGAAAAAATCCGGCATTTACGAGGGTATTTAATACGGTGTACAATCTTTCTAGAGCTTGATCTATGGAGTCGGCAATAATTAGAACATCATCCAAATAAACAACAACGTACGAATGGCACGTTGGCTGCCACGCGTGTTTTCAAAGGAATCTCAAGAATGATCTCTCGTTTCGTTTGTTCGCGACATTAAGACCACTAGCTGTTGTTGAATACAATAAAGGAAAGTGTGGTATAGATTATTCCGACCAAATGGTTTCTTATGCCACCACAATAAGAAAAGGGATCAAATGGTACAAAAGACTTGGTGTGTAACTCCTTCTGGGAATTTCTGTTGTAAACGCTTTGATGGTTTACAAAATTGCAGCAAGGAAGAACATAAATATTAGAATATTTAGACAAATATTAGTTGCAAAATTATTAGGGTTGTCTGAAAATGTAAAAATCCTTGTTTTCGACGGAGTCAGCATAATATCGCCGCATAATATAAAATGATTCCGCAAGAAACATTAAATTTTGAAAAGAATTTGAAGAAAATAACAATTTATTGTCCAAATCGTCCATCGAGGGTGACCAATGCTGTATACTTCCTAGAATTAGTATGAATAGGGATTTGGCGAAACCCGTTAGCCATGTCTAGGCTAATAAAGTATCTCGCATTTGCAATCTCGCGATTTGTTCCGCAAAAAGGGGTAAAGGATATTGATCCGCGACCGTATTTTTATTTAGTCCTCGAAAATCTACAAATCATCTATCTGAACCATCGTTCGTCTTCACGAGTAACACAGGGCTCGTGAACGGTGAATTACTAGATCTCATGATTTTTGGCTCTAATTAATTCGCTTATTCTCTCACGTACTACTCTGCGCTCTTCCTCGCTAAGTCTATAAAGACTTCTTTGTACGGTGGTATTAGGATCAATTAATTGTATTTCTAACTGGCCTGTATTTACGCGAGTACGTAGGAAACCTGTAACGAATGAATCTTTGAATTTTCGAAAAGAAAGATTAATCGACTTTTATCACTACCACGTACATCATGGTCAACCTCATTAACATCGATCTCGTTGTTTCAGCGGTATTGTTACAGGCATTAATTATTTTTTGTTTTATACATAGCGAGGCTATTTTGTGTAATATTACGTCAACGCCTTGGCTTAAAATTTAACGATCAATCGCGATATTATGTTTTAAATAACTATCAGCGAGGACATGAAAAATGTATCTCTAATGTAAAACCACTAACACCTGCAACGGACAAGATTTGACATGTACGTTTAGTACAAATATCTCTTATTCCTCGCATTACTACTATATCCATCGTTCTTTTGCCAGAAATTCTCAGGACTACGGATCCTTTAATTAGCGAACACTTGGCTCCAAAATCGGGGTAAGATGGAAACGACTCACCCGTATGACTTGATCTACCAGTTGGTGCCTCCACTACGTAGAAGTCGATTGGACACTCGTTATTGAAATTATATTCGGGGCACTGCTTTGTAAAGGATTTTCCTCCATAATCAGATTGACAGCTGCGCACCATGCAGCGGAGTCGAAGCCCGAGGTTTCAGGGTTAAAACGCGTTGGTTATGAAACGAGTTGGTTATGAATAAAGCCATTAGGTGTATTCCCTTTAATTGTTGTTTGGACGTATCTTGGAGAGATATTTTTAGTTATGAAGAAGTCAAGTAAATCAGGTAATTTCTTGGTGTCAGTGGGCAGTGGGTTCATATGTGGTGAGGTAGTTGAGATTGATGGTGTTTATGCTATTCAAGAGATTTTTGCCTCTTATTGTGGTAAGTCTGCTGCCCCATTGTATATGTTTGGCGTTATAGTCTCCTCCAGCTATGAATGGATTGCCCAGAGCGTCAAGGAAGTTATCAAAGTCTTCTTTAGAAATGGAGTGTCTAGGAGGGCAATATACTGCTGAAGCGGCGATTGTACCATGGCATTCTTCTATCGCTACGTTTGTAGTTTGGAGGTAGTCCTTTTGAAACGATGGAAGCTCGTAATGCTTAATGCTGGCTTTGATAATAATTCCGGTGCCGCCGTTGGCCTTTATTTGGGTATGGTAGAAGTTATAACCGTTTATTTTCACGTAATTTTTGTCGGTGAAGTGAGTTTCAAATGCGGCGGTACTCGACCACGGAAATTTCCAACGGCCTCGCGGCACAAAGCGCTATACCTTCAAAGCGTAACGCCGACAGGCCTAATGTACCATCGATATCCCTACGGTTCTTTCGCCGAATATTCGGAAGAATGCATACGCGGCAACCGTCGCGGACTTCTAATAAACGCGCGCGTAGTGGGGATGTCTAGGGGCAACAAGGGAAAGAATCTGTTCGGTTTTGAACCAAAAAGATTCATTCTGCCCGGAGCTGCGAAGTGTGAAAGGTTAAGCGAAGTAAACGCAATTAGAGATACGAGTCGTCCACTCTTGAGAGTTCAATTTTAATCGTTACCAGTTATTAGTCGATGTTAATCGTTAATCATGGTTAATCGTTATTTGTTGTTAATTGTCAAGAGTTTAATAAACGTTATTGTTGAAAATCAAGAGTAATTCTTGTGGGCACCTTCACCGACGATCACCTCACAGATAAGAGCATTATGTCGATTTGTTGTTGTTGAAGAAGAGTTCCAGGTCGTATTTGTGTTGAGCTAGACCGTTGATATTCCAAAGAGCTATGCGTCTTGATTTCAACTGCGAATCTCGGGCTCCTGCTGGTGAAGAGCTTAGGTTGGAGTTAGATAAACATTTGTGTCAGATGGAGGCTATGTTTCGTAATTGACACTACATGGACTATCCGTGGTGCTTATAGGGGAATTGCGTGGTGGAGGGTTAGGTTAGAGTTAGATTATGGTTACAGACAGTTCTAGCCATATAGGCCAGGCACCGTCATTTCACGGGCTGCGTGACTGGTGACTAAGATAGAGTCGGCTCGGCGAAAGTTCCATAAATAGTAGGTAAATACGGAATGTAATTCGAGAAACGTATAGGGCGGATAAGACCTAATCCGACGGTAGTTAGTATATTGATGTAGCGACACTCGACAGTAAACGGTTTCTGTCCTGTGGCTCGCTACACAAAGACCCTATCCTTCGGACATGATGATGGAAATCTGTTTTTCTCACGAACGACGCTTCCCGCTAGCAACTTTCTCTCAAGGGAGGTTAGCATCTTTTTCCAACCACCAACACAAAACTAGCCAATTAACAGCGACGTCCATTTCCCTCACTTTCCGAACCAACGCTTTCCTCAACGAATCCGATGATCTTGTCACGTAATAAATAACGAGATATAAAAAAAAGGCGAATGAGCAATAGCACATTCGTATGCTTTATTAATAAGAAAATGTTACAATTCAATTGTAGAACACAGACTGACTCACTGATTAAAGGACTGGGATCTTTACCTCGTCACTATGGTTCACATATCCCACGGGTGGGAGTCTGGCTACTTTCTGTTCTCGTTGTTATCGCATGACCAAGTGTTATCGATATATCCTGGCTTTTGGGTGACGTTACACTCCCCCCTTCGTAGAGTGAACTTAGTCCTCTAAGCTCTTGCGTTTCTTCAGAATTGATGGATCAAAATTGGCCTTGAACGGTGTTGATAATTCAAAACTTACACTAATTATTTCGGATGCGCAATCGTGTTTTGAACGTCTATCATGTATGGGTTGAGTTTGTTTGCAAATATACAATTCGTGTTTGATTCGACATTGCTTGTCCAAATACATCTGGTCTACATTCATATAAGTTAATCCTAAGGTGAAAAATATCGGATGTTCGACTAGGGGGCGAGAAATGCTCCGTTCTTTCGAGTCGGTATGGGTTATACCTGTTCTATTTCCCATTCAGAGTCAATTATTCTTGGAATTGAAATTTTAAAGAAGATCTTTTCGCTTTGGACAGACAGTGTGAGTGTAAAGACGTTTAAAATGTTTTGGAAATTTTCTTCTGGTGAAAATCCTTTATTCGTGATGTGATTTTCTAAAGCTTTAGCGTATTGTTCTACGAAAATGTGATGATTTATGATCCGGGGCTAATAATTCCTTGTTTTCCTAGTAAAATTAAATTGAATATTTCATCGAGTTGAAAGTGTAGATCTGACAAAGCGCTTTCTATAGAAATAATCTTGACTGTTAGAAGTGCTAGCTTGTTTACTTGATTTATTTTATTTTGTATGTCCGCGTTTACTTTTTCTAATTGTTTTAGGCTGTCGGTGTTTAGGATTCTCCTAATTAGAGCGGTTTGGTTAGCTACAATGGTTTATAATTCGTTTCCTTCGCTAAATAGTTTGTCGATATTCTGGTTTATCAATTGTAAATCGTCAGAATCTAAGGTTCCGAAAAGTGTTTTGCTGATTAAACCTATAGCGTCTATCAATCCTCTCTTAACTCTAGAATGAGTTAATAATCTTAAATGTGTTCCTAGCGGTTTGATGTTATTGAACTGGTTGGTTAAGGAAAGTTTCTCTAATTCTACTTGACATGGGGTGGTACAATGTTTTTGGGTCTCCGTTATGTGTTTTTCTAACGTATCGATGTGATTAAACATATCGCTTACATCTATTCCTATATATACGTTAACTTTTTCATTATACAAATAGGCTCTAGATATTTTCTCGTGGAAAATTGCGTTATTTTCGATCGGTATTAATTCCAATCTGAGCACGAGGGTTGTGCATGAAATGAGCGTCCTGAAAAGTATGGTTTAATTCTGTTACTATGTATCTTCTTAATTTGGTTATTGATTAAAATCTCGTAATAAGGAGTCATAGCTTTTTCGATGTGGTAAGGACCTAACCATTCATCGTCCAATTTATCTGCTTTGTGATCATTATGTACAAGAACTGCATCTCCTTCTTTAAATACCATTCGTGTTTTAATGATTTTTCTTTGTTGATCTCGCATGTAGCGTTTTCTACTTTGTTCAAGTGTTCGTTTAGATATTGTTTTGTATTTGTCCAATTGCTTTTGCCATAGTGTAAACATTTCTTCATACGTGTAGTTGGAGGTTTTGGATATTGAGGATGGGAGGTTAGCTTTTCGTCCCAAGGTTAGTTCGAAAGGTGAAAAACCGGTTGCATCGTGTATTGCTGTGTTATATCCTAAGCATATGAAGTTTAATACTTCGTCTCATTCTTTGTCTGAGTCGTTTAGACTTGTTCGTGTCATGTCTTTTACCGTTGCGTATGTTCTTTCTAGGGATCCGTTAGATTGTGGGTGAAAGCTGGTTGTTTTTATATGTTTTATTTTAAATGCTTCTTCGAACTTCGTCATGAGTTCGCTAATAGAGTTCTGTCCTTGGTCTGTTAGTATAGTTTTAGGTGCTGAGAAGATGTAAATGTAATGATTCAATAACGCATCTATTATGCATTCAGTTCTTCGTGTCTTGAGACGTGTCAATATCAGGTATTTGGTCAAATCATCATGAATAGGGAGTAATTATTGGTTTCCTTGTTTAGTTTTCGGCATGGGACCAATTATGTCCATTGCTACTTTTTCGTTTGGTTCAGTGGGGGTTTGAGGTATTACGGAAATTTCTTTCACGCGGATTTTGACAAGTTTCTGATTTTGACATGCTACGCAATTTTTTATAAATTCCTCTACTTTTGAGAACAAATGTAGGATTTTAAATCGTTCTTTGATTTTTGCGTATGTTTTCCGTATACCTAAGTGTCTTGAAACGTCGTTATGGTTTTCTTTTATGATCGCGTCAACTTGTTCGTCTGTTAGAATTTGAATCGAGTCGTATGCAAAAATTATTTCTTCTATCTTGTCGTTAACATACATCAAAAATGTTTTTATTCGCGTCTTTTCGATTTCATCGAAGTTTTTGTCCCCTATGCCTAACTTTTTATGTTTTGTAGTTAATTCTACGATCTTCTTTAACCATTTCTTTTTGTCGTAGGGCCCTAAAGTTTCTTTTGTTATTTGGAAGAAGGATTTTTCGTTGGGGACTATCTATAGTAGTTTAGGAAATGTGTCGGTGTCTTGTTCCCATCTGTTATATTCGTCAAGGAGATCGTCTTCAGTCGTCAAATTGTTAATAGTTTGTCTCGAGAGTGCGTCAGTTGCCGTATATTATCTTTTCTCTTGTGGTATTGTATTTCGCAATCGTATTCTTCGTAATCTCCATCTAATCAGTCGTGATGCGGGGTCTTTGCAGTTTTCAAGCCAAGTCTTCCTAGCAAATATTGACTCAAAAGTTTTACTACCCATACGATTGCAAGGAGTTCTTTTTCAGTAGTTGAGTAATTTCTTTCGCGAAGATTTAGTGTTCTGGAGATGTAACAACAAGTATTATGTACAGATAAGACATCTGCACTCCAGCCCTCGCGACCGGGCAGCTAACGGTCGGCGTGTAGTCACTCCGACCCTCAATAAATCTAAGAACCCACCATAACCTTTCACTTTTCGTTTCATTCTACCAACATGTATCTTCAGTCAATCCGTTTGTCCTGAAGGATTTCTTAGGCTCAAAAGTATTTTCGGCCCACATCTGGGTTTTGGAGAGGTCCTTGGGTTTATTAGGCGCTTTTAAAGACACGGAGGAAGCGGGTACGCACCTATTGGGAAAAACCGAATAGCTGTCTAATAAAACAGGCTGGTTTTTCCCATGAACAAGGTCACCCACGAACCACGTTGGTAGGAGACTTCCTCTTCATACCTTCAAGTATCAACGTGGGCCACAACCAATCGACATCGCGGATCGTTACCCTCACTTTCCCTAACGAAAAGTGTGAACAACGAATCCGCGTTCTTCATTCAAAGGGCACACCCACACCGAACTTTCTTCCGTATTAACATAAGAGCGACAAGTTAGTCTAACTAACGTCATCTATCTAATTCGGTTCTCGGGATTATCGAACATTCACTTCCTCTATTATGTATCCTCTAGTGCTACGTCCACTAACATAATAAATTCAACTATAAGAGCCTTGCTCTATTGTGCAAAGCTATCGTATCTTCGTGCGCCAATTCATCTGCGATTTATACATACTCAACAGTGTACCTCATAAGTGTGGGAAATAAAAACCTTATAACCCCGTGAATCACAGTGTTATACCCTCTCAACCACCCCTATTATCTTAACGGAAATCGCGGGATCGATCAACTCATCGTGTCGATTATTATATTCGTAACGGGAATTTACGACTCCCGTTGACGTGCTTCCTTGCGATTGCGTCTCCCCGCGATTGGTCGAATATACATGATCCTTCGAGCCGGATCACGTGCCATTAAAAGGTACACTTACCAGCGACTATACAGTGTCACGTGAAATCAACATTCCATCGACTTAATCACCTAACCAAAGGAGCTGCCATCGGAAAGGAACTCCTCCCTCGCTAAGCATATACGCGACCCCACGACGCACTGTAACGAGTAGCAACCGATTCCCGGATCAACGCCCATTTCATTAATCAGCCGATTGACAATCACGAAGCGTCAACTAGACGAATATGAAGAGTCTGGACGGGTAAGCAAGAACTATCTAATATCTTGCCGCAAAACGTTCGACGAGAATTGGAGGAAGATAATCGCGGTTCAAGACGAATTACAAGCGTTAGATCAGGAGGAAACTGATCGTGCAGTCTCTTTAACGTAAGAATATAATGACATTGACACACGAACCTCCTTGACGAACTAGACGTCCTTGACCAACTACAACCAACAAGTTATTCGACACCAAAAACACGCGATTCATGCATGAAACCCGAGCCGATACCTATCAAATTATCAGAAGTGCGCTTGCCTGAGTTTGACGGTGCCCTCGAAGACTGGAACTATTTCTATGACACATTCTCATCCACAGAGGACCGCAATGAACATTTAACAACGGTCCAAAAGTTCCAACATCTTCGATCATCCATAACTGGAAGGGCCGCACGGAGTATTCAATCGTTGGAACTCACAGAGGCCAATTACTCGATCGCTCTTAACACGTTGAAGGAGAAATTTGACTATCACCTCAGGATCTGTATGCGTCATTGGGAGTTGATGCGCAATTATCCCGAAATAAAGAAGAAAACTCCAGAAGTCATAGAGGATTTGTTGGAAACAGTCAACGTAAATCTCAAAGGGGACGAAAAATTAGGCGAGCCTGTTACATCAAATGTGGTGATTATCGAGTTGCTCGCGTCGAAATTACCTTCGTCCAGCATGCGTAAGTGGCAGCGCACATTACCAAGCAAAAGAATGCACTCTTACAAACATCTGATGGATTTTCTGCAAACACGGGCAAACGGAAATCAACTCCTCTCTAAAATAAAGGAGACAAAAGGGTCAACCCACAAATATCATCGGCACCGACAAAACGTACCGCAAGGGCGAACATTCACTACAACCAGCAAGACGTTGGTGTGCCCGACCTGCAAAAGATCCCATGAAATGAAACACTGCAAGGTCTTCAAAGCTAAATCGGCAACGAAACGCCTTCAAGTCGTAAAACGGGCATCGCTATGTACAAACTGCCTAGGCAGAGAACATTCACTTACATAATGTACAACGGGTTCGTGTTATATATACGGGCAACGCCATCATACCTACTTACATAGAGAACACACTCAGGTCAGTTCACGGTCGTCGAGCAGTCGGTCGTCGAACAGTCGGTCATCGAGCAATCGGTCATCGAGTAGTCGGTCATCGAGCGGTCGGTCGTTGGGCCATCGGTCGTCTGGAGATCGACCGTCGGGTGGTCGTTCATCCGACGACGTCTAATGGACGATCTCCACCTGGATCATCGAAGCCGCGTTCGTTCCACAATTGGAGACGTACAACCGAAACTTCATGGAAATCTACACATTCGGCGCCAAAAAATCCGAAAGGTCATGCTCCGTATGAATCACGCTCATCACGGAACAAATGCACCGACCAAAACTCCTCGTCCAAACCCTAATCGGGGAAAAGGTGACTAACCAAACAGAAGACAAAAAAGGGGCCCAAGTTCATAAATACCTCTGCAAACGTCAAACTGCAACATGATCTGCTGGTCACAGCACAGATCAATGTTTTAAACAAAAGGGCATTACCAATACGAGCCAGAGCTTTGCTAGACACTGGATCTAGTATGAATTTCATGACTGAGAAAAACGCAAACTCCCTCTGTTACGCCACGAGGCTTACCACAGGCTGTATTTTCTAACCGTCGCTCGCGGTCCTATGTCACGACCGGCATACTTCCAATCCGACGGACTGACGATAGAGATAAAGATGTGGCGGCACTCGGCGACAATGTATATCGCTGAAGTGCCTAGTGAACCATCAACATCCCAACGGTCCTTCCACCGAAGGTTCTAGAAGAAAGAGCACGTGGCAACGATCGCGGACGCCTAGCAAATGCTTGGACGGTGGGGATGTTGAGGGATGACAAAAGAAAGTAATCGGATCCGATCGAAAGTAAAATCATAAGAGTCAGTCTTAAAAAGTCACGCCCAGAGTTCGGAAGTAGATTGTAAAGTGTATTGATGTTAGAAAAAAAAATAAAGTTTTCTTTTTTTATTTTTTACCTCAAATTCCTTTTTTTTATTTTGTTATTTTACGTGACATTTTGGCGATCCTGCCAGGATATTGAAAAGTGTTTGTTCGGAAACCAAAAGACATTCATCATCTACGGAATATCGAATTATTTGGGACTACGGTCATCCGCAACAACAAAGTAACTATCGCGAACCAAGTAAAGTAACAATAAAAGGTAAACTGAATTCCTTTGTACGTTACCGTGAAAGAAAATTTAGCTTCAGTAGCCAAGACTCGTCTTCGTCTGAAAATTATAAATCAGCGCAATAATGTCTAAGGCAAACGAATCTCAAACTTCAACCTCAACTGACCCAATGTTGCGAGCAATATGGGACAGTATTCAAAAACAGAACGAGAACATTGCCATTTTACGAGAGGAAATGTTACGTTTGTCTATGCAAAATGACGAAGAGAACAGACACAGGGCAGCAGAAATCGAAAATCTCGGGAAAACCGTCGCAGCGCTACGGACTGGGTTCGGATCCCCTGCGACCGATGAATTTGCTTCCATTATCACCGAAGACAATGAAAGTGCGTCGACAGCAATCAATCGCAGCGTGAATATGGCAAAAGCACGCAAACTGTCAGGGTTAGCAGCTCCAGACACCCCACCTGTCCACCTCGACATCGAACAATCCGAGCTGGAAGAAAGAGGCTATTTTCCGCCCGCTCCTCCCGCTCTACGAGCTAAGGATGCAATACGCTACATCCCAACGCTCAACGGAGATGATGATGTAGGAGTTGAAGACTTCATCAAAGAAGTGAGAAGTATGAAGGATCGCTGTATGGAGCAAGATCTATTGCTAAAAGCAATAAAAGTGGAAAAAATCGTGGGGAAAGCAGCCCAAAGTATTCGCAACATTACTATTGAGTGTTACAGTGATCTGTACGACGCACTGAGAAATAACTTAGCAGCACAAGTGACTTCGGATGAGTACCAAGAACAATTACGAGAGTTGAGACAGGGACGCGAGGAATCAGTGCAAAGTTTTAATATTCGGTTTAGAAGAATACTCAACCGTTTGCTGTACGCAGTAACCAATGAGTATCCACAACCACTAACACGTAAAATTATGACTGAAGAAATCACGAAGAAGACTGTTCGTGTGTAATTAAAGGGACTCAGACGCGACATAGGGCGAATACTATTAAGCAGTGAACCCCTGAATCTTCCGGAAGCTGAAAAAAGGCAGCCGATGTAGAACGCTACTTGCGAGAAGAACGACAACCTAATTGGTCATGTAATCGCTTACCTTCGGTTAGTAATCGCCCCGACAACCAGCATATGCAGGTAAGACGATCTAATGTACCATCAAGATCGCCTAACACGCCAGTAGCTCAGAAACCTGCTACATTTAACCAAGTAGAAAATAGATCACTTGCTGAACGCGCGCAGATGAAGTGCTTCAAGTGCGGAAAGCTGGGACACATTGCCAACAAGTGTCAAAATTTTCTACCACCGAGCCAGCGCGATCGACCACCCGCAAGGATTCAGGCAGTCCAGGAATGGGACGAAATACAAGAAACATCGAACCAGGAGATGGACGAACCGTACGAGACATACGAGTCAACATCGCCACGGGAAGATTACTCGCAATACCTTTGTCAACCCGAACCGAAGAGCGAGTATTTCTGGTCGACACAGGAGCAGGGATAAACCTGGTGAAACGTAACAAAACTGTCAACGCGATACAAATAGGGCCTAAACAAAAATTTTCTATGGGACGAGACAAATACGAAACTAACGAATACGTAACGAAACGAATTTTTCGACAAAATCACATTTTTCACATAGTACCGAACAATTTCCCTATTATCGAAGACGGAATCATTGGGCTACCATGTTTAGAGAAGTATAACTATTCAATATCCAATGACAAAATCCGATTAAACGACAAAACCATTTTATTTCAGAAACCAATACATTTGACTCCTGGAGAAAACAGAGTTCAAACAATCTATTTGGAAGGCAAACCAACTAAAGTATGTTTTATCAACACTGGTGAGCAAAACATTGAAATTTCTAGCAATGTTCAAAATTCTCATGACTTTTCCAACGTATCAAAACTAAAAAGCCTAGTGAAAACAGATCACATTGAAAAACCAATCCGTGAATCCATCGAAAAGATTATCCTCCATTATATTGACATCTTTAATTTAGAAACCGATCTTTTACCCTGTACTAATTTAACTCAGCACACAATTTCGTTAACCAAAGACAAAATTATTAACACACGATCGTATAGACCACCGGAATGTCACCGTGACGAGATTTCGCGACAAATAGGAGACATGTTGAAGAAAAATATTATAGAAGAATCCGAATCCCCTTATAACTCTCCGGTATGGGTAGTTCCGAAAAAATTATACGCCTCAGGAAAACAGAAATGGAGGATAGTTATCGATTTCAGGAAACTAAATGAACTCACAGAACAAGACGCTTACCCTTTACCTGATATAGACGACATTTTAACACAACTAGGAAACGAAAATTCTTTTCGGCGCTTGATTTATCCTCAGGATTCCATCAAATTCCAATGAACGAGAAATCTAAAAAATATACCGCTTTTTCGACACCGCAAGGGCATTTTCATTCCAATCGAATGCCATTCGGACTTAAAAACGCACCCGCTACCTTTCAAAGATTAATGGACAGAGCCTTAGCTGGACTTGTAGGGAAATACTGCTTTGTTTATTTGGATGACATAGTGATATTCGGAAAAACGATTCAAGAACATAACGAAAACCTCACGATAGTATTTCAGAGACTCAGAGAATTAGGACTTAAATTGCAACCGGACAAATGTGAATTCGTAAAACCGGAATTAGAATACTTAGGCCATGTAGTTTCATCCGAAGGAGCCAAACCAAACCCCAAGAAATTAGACGCTGTAAAAAACTTTCGATTACCCCGCAATGCCACGGACGTGAAATCATTCTTAGGTTTAGCAGGTTATTACCGCAAATTTATTCGAAACTTTTCCAAAATCGCGAAAAGCCTTACAGACTTAACAAAAAAGGACACACCATTCCATTGGACTGACAAACACCAGATTAGCTTTGATACTTTAAAAGACAAACTCTGTAATTTCCCAATATTAGCTTATCCAGACTTTAACAAAACCTTGACCCTAACTACCGACGCAAGTAACGAAAGACTAGGAGCAATACTGTCGCAAGACGGTCATCCTTGTTGTTACATTTCAAGAACACTGAATCCATCCGAACGAAACTATACCACGACAGAAAAGGAACTCTTAGCCATCGTATGGGCCGTGAAGAGATTATGACAATATTTGTTAGGGCGACGCTTCATTATTCGAACCGACCACCAAGCTCTTAAGTGGCTACACAATTGCAAAGACCCTTCTAGCAGACTGATTCGTTGGAGACTTATACTCGAAGAATATGACTATGAAATCGAATATACAAAGGGTAAAGATAACACAGCTGCAGACGCTTTATCTAGAGTTCACGCAGTAACTCGCGACGAAGTAGTTAACCTCGACCTAGTAATTGATCACACTAATTCATTCAACGCATGGAAAGACAACAACGAGAATCCGAAACTCTTAGAAATTAAACCAAATGACCAAACATTTTACCAATTAACTCGAAACGACTTAGGAGAATACGACGAGACACTTTGGATCAGAAGACTTTACAAAATTCTTAAAGATACAACAAAAATCGGCATAGGAAATAACGATTTCACTGAATTAGAGAAAACGCAGATTAAACTCATGCTAATATATTTTAACGACACGTACAAGAAAATTACTTATGCACCTAATCCCATCTTAAAACTAGACGAAAACGAAATAATACAAGCAATAAAGGAAAACCATAACGACACCGTAGGACATTTAGGGATACAGAAAACGTATCAACGGATCAAGGATAAATTCAAAATTTCCGGACTTTTGGAAAGAGTAGAAAACTTTGTGAAAACATGCGACACATGTCAAAAGGAGAAACTAACACGTATTAGACTCAAAGAATCCCCACAAATCTCAGGCACGCCACTTAACCCTAACGACAAAATCGCTATGGACATCATAGGACCGATGACGAAAACCAAACGCGGAAACCAATACATACTTTCAATACACGATGAACTTACGAAATATCTGATACTAGTTCCCCTTAAAACGCAACAAACTGAATCCATAATTAACGCGCTCATTGAACACTATATTTACATATTTTCGGCACCAAAAACGATCCTAACAGATCAGGGACAAAATTTTGTTAGTGATTTAATGACGAAATTTGAAGAAGCTTTTAAAATCAAACACATGAAAACAACTTCATTTCACCCACAAAGTAACCGATCCCTCGAAAGAACGCATGCCTCAGTTAAAGATTTAATTCGTACTGCATTACACGACAATGACAAAGAATGGGATGAAGTACTTAATTTCATTTGTTTAGGGTACAACACCGCGAAACATGAAGGAACAGGATTCTCTCCCTTTGAATTGACCTTTGGGCGAAAAGCTAACTTACCTTCCGCAATATCCAAATTTCCCACACTTACCTATGATGATATGTACTCACTTTGGCAAAAACAGTTGAATAAATATTGGGAAACAGCTCACAAAACACTTATTCAGAATAAGCAACGATACAAGCGAGACAAAGAAAGAAAGATTGTTAAAACTCAGACTGTGTTTAGGAAAGGAGACTTTGTTTTAATTCACAACGACCATAAAAGAGATAAGTTGGACATTGAATTGTTAGGACCCTACAGGATTAACGATGTGAAAACTCCTTATTACATTATTTCTATCGACAATGCTAAGAAAAAGATACATGGTAACCGATTGAAAGCGTACTTTTTTCAGGATAATGCTGACCCTAGCACTAGTAACAATACCCTTAATTAGTTGCCTTAAATTCACGGGATAGGAATTACGCTTTGTAAACAAACCCAACCAATTCACGATCGGAAACTACAACATGATTACGCCTCTGAAATTATTAGCTTCTCGAACACTAACAAATATTGTAAAATTGCTATATTTAAGATTAACGAAATAACTTTTCTACCATCACATGCAGAAAGTCAATTCATAGCGATCCCTGAAAAAAAAGCGTAAACATATCCTTTGATCTACATTTAAATAATTCCATTCTACTACGATCTTAGAGGACCAAGATCAATCTAACCAGGGGGGTATGTCACGACCGGCATACTTCCAATCCGACGGACTGACGATAGAGATAAAGATGTGGCGGCACTCGGCGACAATGTATATCGCTGAAGTGCCTAATGAACCATCAACATCCCAACGGTCCTTCCACCGAAGGTTCTAGAAGAAAGAGCACGTGGCAACGATCGCGGACGCCTAGCAAATGCATGGACGGTGGGGATGTTGAGGGATGATAAAAGAAAGTAATCGGATCCGATCGAAAGTAAAATCATAAGAGTCAGTCTTAAAAAGTCACGCCTAGAGTTCGGAAGTAGATTGTAAAGTGTATTGATGTTAGAAAAAAAATAAAGTTTTCTTTTTTTATTTTTTACCTCAAATTCCTTTTTATTATTTTGTTATTTTACGTGACACCTACAACGTCGCAGACGGATCATCGCGGCTGCCCGGCAAACAAACATTGTAGTGGCAATCGCATGGTTCATTAAGCAGGGCGACCTCCAGAAACGTCGACTCGTGGCCGTTATTTTACCTCGCGTAAAAGAATGTGGCGTGATCCGTACGTAGTGGGGGCCACCTTCCAGAAAATACGGAAAAAATCGAAGGCGTGCAGAACTTTTCGAGAAGTCGAACCGTCAACACATCTCATACATCGCGCATTACTTATCAAGCAAAACGCAGTTACATTTTTTTTTTTGTTGTTCTCTTTATGTCTTCCTAGTTGATAAGTTGTTGAAATAAACGTTAATTTATTTGTGTTAATTCTGTGGAATTCATTGAACTACCCTTATTATCCTAATCGAAATAAGGGAATCGATCAGTTCGTGGCGTCGATTATTTAATCGTAACGGGAACTTACAACTCTCGTTGACGTGCTATCTGGCGATCGCGTCTCTCCGCGAGCGGTCGAAACACCCTCAGTATGAAACGAAGGATATGTACGGTCCCAATCGGTGTCCTCGACAACTTAACTGCGATCGCAAAAAGCCAGATAACGGCAACCATTACTTCTATAGATGGTACATATGAACGTATAGTAACGTTCTTGATAATTCCGACAATATCATCACTAGCCCAAACCAACCAATCGATCGGTCCCCAATACAGATACCCAAGAATCTAAGACTAGCCGACCCAGCGTTCCACAGACCAAGCCCGATCGAAATATTATTAAGCTCGGGACCTACTTTAGCGTCATTATGTGTCGGGCAGATCAAAATACCCCAACCCACCGATACTGAATTGTGTTTGCAAAAGACGCGATTCGGTTGGGTTATCGGGGGGAGCCCACCTGCTCTATTCATAGACCACCATACATTTTTCAGAATCGGAATTACAATGTGAGAAACATTTCCGAAACCATATCCAACGCAACAAGGAAGGGCGATACATCGTCACCCTGCCATTCAACGAGAAGCTTCCCACGCTTAGGACGTCAAGGTCCGTTGCAATGAGTAGGCTCGTCTCTCTTTATCGCCGATTCCAACGCGACAAGCAATTCGAAGCCGCATATAGTACGGTGATTCAAGAGTATTTAGACTTGGGTCACATGACGAAGATTACGAATAACCGCCCCTCAAACAACTGTTATTATTTGCCGCATTACGGCATGATCAACGAATCGAGTGATACCACTAAACTTCGGGTTGTGTTCGACGGATCGGCAATTGGCACCACCGGAGTCTGCCTCAACGATACTCTGCATACAGGAACTAAACTACAAGAAGACCTGGTTGAAATTCTATTGAGATTCCAATCAGATCAATATGTCCTAACGGGTGACATTGAGAAGATGTATCGACAAATCGTAGTACGCCCAGAAGATCGGAAATATCAACTGATTCTATGGCGTAATTTCAACGGGGAAGACGAAACATATCAAATCAACACCGTGACATTCGGATTATCGGCTGCCCCATACTTAGTCCTACGATGCCTAAAACAGTTAGCAGACGATGAAGGACATCGATTCCCGCAATCATCGTCATTGTTTTTACAGCGTGATTTTTATGTCGACGACGCCCTCACCGGGGCCGATATGAAGGAAGAAGTATTATCGGTAAGACACGAACTCACGGACCTTCTCAGATCGGCCGATTTAAACATCCGGGAATGGGCATGCAACGATAAGGACATACTGTGAGGACTATCCGAAAAAGACACAAATCGAAGACTACAATTATGTGAGTCACAAAATTTAAAAGCATTAGGTATTTATCGGGATTCCCAGGACGACACAATCCTTTACTCAGTGGAACCCACAGCGACCACTACTCGTGTCACAAAACGATCAATTAGTTCGGTGATAGCCCGAATTTATGATCCACTGGGATTGCTCGCGTCAGTGATTGTCAGAGCAAAAATCTTACTTCAACGCGTCTGGGCATTAAAAATCGACTGGGATGAATCTCTTCCAGCAGAGCTGCATACAGAATGCAACCGATATTACATCCCCTACTTAATGATGTTCGGTTCCCTCGTAAAACAATAGTCAAAGCAGCTAATAACATAAAATTACACGGTTTTTGCGACGCCAGTGAGAAGGCAACTCCGATGGACATATACAAACTCAATTACTTACTGTGCGATCAAAAGTGGCGCCGCTAAATTCTCTAACTATCCCAAGACTCGAATTAAGCGGAGCATTGTTTCTCACCTCGCTAATGTCCGTGGTAAGTAAATCACTTACTATAAATGTTTCTCGGATCGTGCATTGGACTGATTCCACTATAGTGCTCCAGTGGATCAAGTTCTCGCCACACATGTTAAAAACCTTCGTGGCAAACCGCGTGGTCGAGATCCAAACGAAAACCAACATCGCTGACTGACGTCATGTGCCCCATCGATGACAACCCAGCGGATCTAATCTCCCGAGGGCAGACTCCCAAGGAATTCCTGCGTCCGACCATCTGGAAAAACGGACCCGAATGGCTCAAGCAACAAGAGGAAACCTGGCCGATCTGGATTCCCATATCGCTGGGAGAAATCCCGGAACAAAAAAAGACGACCTGTCTAACGATGAATACCAACGATAACACACTCCTCCATCGATATTCGTCCTGGACAAGACTAATAAGAGTCGTCGCTTGGTGTCTCCGGTGGAGACATAAACAAAACCGATCTGCCCATCTAACAACAGAAGAATTAACTACGGCACACAACAAATTAATCAAGATAATGCAATCCAGTTATTTCGCGACTGTAATTCGGACACTCCAGAAAAATCGAAGCAGGAACGTTAGAGGAAAACTACAGCCACTAAATCCCTTCCTCGACGAAGATGGGATACTACGAGTCGGAGGACGACTAACCAACTCAGCTATACCCTTCAGTCAAAAACACCCAATTATTTTGCCGAAATCCACTGTAACAGAGCTCATTATAAATTAAGAACACCAGAACAACCATCACACAGGGACAGAAGCTACACTATACGCGGTGAGACTGCGCTGTTGACCGATCGACAGCCGTAGCCAAGTGTGGCGCACTATCAAAAGGTGCGTCCGCTGCTGCAGAGCCGACCCTCCACCAGTAGAATACCTGATGGGTGATTTGCCAGAGGCGCGTATTACCGAATCGCGTCCGTTCACGAACGTTGGAATCGATTACTGCGGCCCATTCTATATCAAGGAGAGGAGAGATCGCAACCGCCGTAAAGTCAAGATTTAAGTTGCCATATTCGTCTGTCTGGCAACAAAGGCTGTCCACATAGAGTTGGTCAGCAATCTAACCACCGACGCCTTTCTGACCGCTCTACGACGATTCATCTCGCGACGAGGATACTGCGCAACCATCCTTACAGACAATGGCACAATTTCGTCCGTGGCTAACCGAGAGTTGCAAGAACTTCGGATCCTATTGCAGTCCGACGACGACAAGGAAAGGGTACAGAGTTTTGTCGCTGACCGACAGATACAATGGCGTTTCAATCCTCCAAACTCACCACACTTTGGCGGTTTATGGCAAGCCGCGGTGAAATCTTTCAAACGCCATCTCATTCGCGTCGTCGGCACGGAACTATTGACTTTTGAGCATCTTAACATCCTTCTTATTGAAATTGAAGTCATTCTCAGTTCACGCCCACTGACTCCCATATCATCCGATCCGAAGGATCCCCCTGTCCTTACTTCCGCTCTAATCGGTGACACGCTAACGAGTTTACGGGAGCTACCAGAAATTCTGGGAAGTATAGCTTCAGAGCTGCCTTTATACAACTATTTTATGCCGGTTGCCATTGAGGGAATTGATGGGAAAATAAAAAGAATTAGAAATAAGACAGCGGCAGGGCCAGACGGGCTATTAAAGAATGTTGAAGTGGTTACCACTTCTAAGAAAACTCTACATCTGGTCTTTTTAGTTTTCTCAAGCACTGAAGCTATCGACAGCGCGTAGACAAAAGACTGCGACGAAGTCAGGCCATAAACAGTAGACAGGCGACGTTGGCTTCGGGGTTTTTTAGTTATTGGGTAACATAGCTAGCGTGCGAATCTGGGCCAGCTCAAATTGTATTCTTACTTATTACACTTCTATTTAAATATATTTTCTGCCTTACAATTTATCCACGTGTTTTCTCTGTTTACACATCGAATAACCTCAACAAAGGAGAATCTGCAAATACCTGGCTTGCCCATAATATTAGCAAAGTAATTTAATATATTATGGTATAGTTCCTATTTTCCTTCCGTACGGTCGGAAAATAGGACAACCTTAATACCAAAGGCTAATAAAGATGGAAATATGGTCGAGAACTGGCGACCAATTATGATTGGTCCAATTTTAGGCCACATTTTCTCATCAGTCCTCGATGGGCGGCTAAGACGGTGTATAGATCAAAACATAAGGCACAAAGGATTTACATCCGAAAGTGGATGCAAAATCAATATTGACCTAATGAACGCAGCCTTAAATTATAGTAAAAGAAATCGAAGGGGAGTGTTCACAATAGTGGACATCTCTAAGGCCTTCGATACTATACCCCATTCGGCTATAAAACCGTGTCTGGCGAGAGAAGGCGTTCCGACCCCTATAATTGAAATTATATATGAAATGTACAAAGGATGTAAAACTACGATCAAAACGAATAATATTATAGGGGTCGAGGTAGAAATTCTCAGAGAAGTCAAGCAGGGTGATCCTTTATCACCGCTGCTGTTTAACTTATGTCTCGAGCCGCTGCTTGAAGTAATCGAAAAGAATATCGGTGGCATTAATGTAAACGAAGGGAACAAAGTCTCTGTGCTGGCCTTCGCAGGCCGCATCGTCTTGCTTGATGAAGATGAGAGGGAGGCACAAAGCCAGATGGGCGAGCTTCAGAAATACCTGGAGAAGTCGGGGCATGAAAATATCAGCAGAGAAAAGTCAAATATTCCAGGTAATAGCGAAAAAAGACACCTGGTTTATTAAAGATCCGGCAAAAAAATTGGTAAAGTAAGGATACCCGGAAGAGTCCCAGAAAGAGCCTTCAGGCATTTGGCTAAAGTTGGGAGTGGGGGAGCATGAGGTAGATTTATCCCATATCACGAATATACAATATAAGCAGGAGACAGAGAATCTGATTCGAAATTATAAGCCGCAGAAAACGCTCGAAGTAGGGGTTGAAATGAATCTAATATTACAAGATGATCTTCCCAGTTATAAAAGACCGCGAAGGTTATCCCCGCAAGATAAGGTTGAAGTCAACGGTCAGATTAAAATGTGGCTGAAAGATGAAATAATGCGCCAGTCACATTCCGACTATGCAAGCAGGATCGCGTTGGTCGAAAAAAAAGATGGTTCAACTAGAATTTGCGTCGATTATAGGCGACTGAATCGAAAAGTAGTGAAAGACAGATACCCGCTACCCTTGATCGAGGATTAATTAGATTTGTTACAGGGATCGAAAGTATTCAGTACGTTGGACCTCAAGAATAGATTCTTTCGTGTTTCTGTCGGAGAAAGTAGCAGGAAATATACAGCATTTACAGTTCCAACAGTATGAATTTATTAGTGTGCCGTTCGGATTATGCAATTCACCAGCTGTTTTTCAGAAATTCATAAACGCAGTTTTCAAAGGAATGATCGTGACAGGGCATATGCTGATATGGCAACCTGATGAAAGGCATCCTGTCTTCCATGGAATAGTGTGGAGATTACAAGGAAAGAGGAAGAAGGAGAAGGAGAGAGTCTGTCGAGGTTAAAAAAGGGGCAAACAGGGCAGAGATGCAGAGAGAAGTGACGATAGCTAAGGGCGGATACCCGATGAGTGCGAAGAGGAGCGCCATCTATTGGTGGAGCTATGAGCTCGCTACGTTAAGGAGCGAACTCTACGAACTAGAAGAAGAGCTCAGCGAGCGGTGGCGGCCCGCAAGGATGATGCCGAGGTCCTGATGGCCGAATTCAAGGATGCTAGGAGGTGACTGAAAAAGGCCATCGGGCGTAGCAAGGAGGAGAGTTGGAAGGGGTTCCGCGCCACCTTATATCAGGATCCATGGGGCAGGTCGTATCGTGTAGTGAGGAAGAAACTGATGCGGTCGGCGCCAATGGAGCCCCTTGGATGAGATAGAGTGGAGGAAATCCTGGATGACCTCTTTATCACCAGGCAGGAACTGCGACCGCCTACACAGGAAGAGACATCGATCTTAACAAGGAAGAGGATACCGACGATTTTTAACATTGACGTGAGTGGGGGGGAGATTTCCACTAGCCGTGTTGTGAAGTACCTAGGGATAGTGTTGGATAGTGCTAGGGGATTCTCCGCCCACCTCAAAGCAGTTTGTGATAAACGTGATTGTCAGGTATGGCCGAATGTAGTATCATGAACGAGAGGACTAAGGGGTGTTGTGTGGATCACAAACAAGCGGTTGCTCAGCATGTGCGTACTGGAGCTAAGACAAAAGGCAAGGGAATGCTAGGGGACGATAAACGAATTAACAGGAGTATGAATTGAGAAGTCAGAGAGTGCGGATTGCGTTGCCGAGATAGTGTTGTTAGCGTTGTTAAAGGAGAGTTGAATTTGCGTTGACGAGAATTGTTAGTTAATTATCTAGTTGTTTTAATTATTATACGTTTCTTGCAATTGGGTCATGTTTAATAACCACTGTTTTATTAACATCTGTTTAATCCATTTATCATTAATAAACTAATCATAATAATTTACGATACTACAATATAGACATTTGATAACTAATAACACAAGTTTAAGGTGTAGAGTAGGGACTCCAGTACCAATGTAGTTCCGGATGGAAAAGCGGGTCCCGCTGCGTCGTCATATTATCCCTTCTGAGGACGACTCTGAACAGGTATCCAATGTCAAGAGCGCTATAATTGTCTGAATAACTACCGACATTGGCGCTGAGATTATGCGGGAGATAGAGGAGGTGCAGCTATCACCCCTTCTAAAAGCCTGAAGGCTACCTACGTTCATAGGCTCAGGTAGCCATCCCATAAAGTACGACCGGTTAGAGTATACGCGCTTCTGCGTGAAACGATGCGTATCCTCGAAAATGAGGTTAATCTCTTCCAGGCGACGGTGGCGAGTCCAACCTTAGGGCGACTTCAAGAGGTGTGGATCATTCCAAGAGGTTTCGTCATTCCGGCAATGAATTTGGGAAGAGATCGCGGTGCCTCATAGAAGCTCGGACAATGAGATGTCATTCGCATGTCAACGTCGGCACTCAGGAAATGTCTTATTAGACACTAGTTACCTTCAAAAGATAAAGAAATTCTCACCTGGCCTGGCCAAAATAATGCTCTAAAGGAAACCGGCCACGTTGCTGCTATTATCCTTGCGAAAGGCATAGTTACAAGATATTACAACAATATTCTATGACAAAGAACAAGTTAACTTCATTATATTATAAGATTTCTGTCGTAAAACGATGTAGTCAGAAACTTTTCCACGTAACTGTATATATAAATTAGTAACAAATTAGCAACACTGCGGCTTAAAGACTTACTTCAGGTTAAACACAGACGTTGATTCAAGAATCACCCAAAATTTAATGAGCTAGAGAGGAGCAGAGTTTAGTTCTAAGTTTTGCTGGGTCTGCCATTTAAGGTCTATCTACGGATTGATTGATAAAACAGATTCTAAGGATTTCAATTATTCTACATATTCGAAAGCCTTTCATAATATTATAAACTTTTGTGTTCTAGCTTCCATCAGTATAGTATATCATTATGATTAAAATGATTGTCATTTCAGCTATTCTATTAATATTGCTATATTCCTTGTACAAATATTGTTATTTGATATTTCTGTTCTTTGATAAATCTCTTTAAAGATAGTAACCTGTAAATTTCTACACGCCACACGATCGCTATCCACTCTCGATCGTACGAGATACCATTGGAGTAAAGCGTTCGTCTAAAGATCAGTGCCCGCTGGCCGAACACTGAACTTCGTAAATTGCCCCCCAATTGGTTTTCGAATAGAACTCTTTTGCTTGCTGTTACTTCGCAAACAGCTTCAAGGACTGTTCACAATGTAAAGTTGCAGAGGACAACCTCTCTGACGGATACTTCCATCGCGAATCTTTTTTGGCGAATAGAATAGAGTTGGTTCCAAACAGAGGACATAAAAATTTGGCCATGCAGGTCATAAACCGTAATTCCTTTCATATATCCAATGATTGTTCGCAAACTGTTCAACAGCGTGATCTGGGTGACCGAACATTCCCTGAATACATTTAATGAACAGCACACTTTAATAAATGTAACTTCAGTAACAATAACAAAACTAAAAATATGTATACATTAAGATATATACTAATTGTTACACATTATATATTAATATATAACATATAATATATTAATATAATAATTTTTATGCGTTAGTTAATGGATAAAAATTCCTATATAAAAAGGGTTTAAGAGATATTTCAACTTTAATTTGTCAAATTTATTGTGCGAGAGATAGGAAAAATTGAATGGTGCAGACGGAGTACATTTTTGACGAAGTCGAATTCTTTTTACATTATTATTTCTCAAGATATAAATTAAATCAAATAAATTGGATATATGTATATAAAAGACATTTTGTGTATATATTAAAAAATAAGACGTTTATTTCTAAAGTAATAAAAACTGATTCTTCCGAAGAAGAATACTTCCGTTTAGTTATAATTTTCATACATGCATCTCTTCTTTCCCATTCCTTAATGACGTTCCGTAATAAATAAAAAGCCCGAATGATCGCCTTTTAACATCATTCAACTGATACTGAATTACTGAATTTTCTCATATTTCTTATTATATCATTATGACACGAGTTTAGTCGGATTATCTAGATTCGTACGATAAAATTCGTGGGGTCTGAGAACCTGAACTACCAGTATTCGCGAGCAACGGTCATAAAAGTTTGCCGAAATGCTCCAGAACACGTTCGCACATAGCACTCTTGAACACATGATCAGCCTTTGGGGAACGACGTTATCAATAACAGACACAATAACCTGTATGGACGTTACACTACGTTCCAGGTAATCCAGAACAATCGAGATCTATATAAATAGGACCGATGAAGATTGGATTCACAATAAAACTAAATATAAAGCTCGGGTGTTTCTCGCTCGGGCATTCCATTATCGCGTGTTCGCTACAGTTCGTCTGCGTTTGCTCGTTCGAAGGTTAACAAATCTTGAACAAGTGCTAGACTGGTGAAATTAGTCGTAATGCTTTTACAATTTATCAATTTATCAATTCATTAATTACAATTTATCAATTTGCAATCCGTAAGAAAGAGGTAACATGCTCGATATTCTAGTTTGTAGCTGTAGATAAATAAAACATATATATTTTCTATACATCTTCTATATTGCACACCTCATAGAACATATAAAAAATCGCTAGTAGAACATAGATTATGAGAATATATTTAATTCATAAATACATTGTGAAAATTATAGAGGAAAATATAAATAGAATGTAAGCCGGAGGTAACAAAATTATATGAAACATTATTCAATATGTGTTGTAGAACGAATATATTATTCGTTATTTATAATATTTCATGTTTTATTTCCCTTGTAAGATATTTATTATATTTCGATTATATACTTAGTTTTCGAATATCTTTCTGCTAAATTATATTATTTTCCCAGAACATCATAATTGAATTTAATATTATTGCTTGAAATGATTGACTTTCTTTTGTGAAAACACTCCTGACTAAATCTATCCGAACACTTTCCGTAATACTCAGATCTGATAAATGTGCAAGACAAATCAGGGTTTGAATATTTTCAGAAAGATAATAGTTTCAGTAAATTTAAGTGTATCGAACATTATCACGTTGAAAGGATCTCTCCGTTCAATGCGACTAACATGCTTTTCTTATCTTCCATATATTAAACTGATATATCTATGTTTATAGCACTATATCATTGCTAATTCTATTCACTGCTTAAATTAATTAAATTAAATTTTTTTCTGAAAATTGCGTTTTGTTTCATCCTTCTCTTACTTGCCACGTTTTCGAATATAAATTTCGTTTAGATTAAACAACGTTTAATCTAACAATGGAGAGGTCATGACCATGGAGAGGTCAGCCAACACAGATGACTGTGATATTTGTGTTCTATCTGTTCCTTCTTCTTTTTCCATCTACTTAGAGCCTCATTTTTTCCACTGATTCCCATTCAGCAATCTTGTCCGAACGTGTCGTCACTTTTGCGGAAACTTGTACACGACTTCAATACGTATTCGCCATTCGGTCATTAAAGAGATTGAAGAAATTTTGGTACATTTTCCTTTAAGCATCGTTATCTCAAGACTGTTCCTATTAAAGCGTGCAAATGTTTCATAACGGTAATAAATACATCGAGTTCAGCAAACGTTCATATAGATAAAATTTTGGGCATCTAAATTTATTAGCGTAATGCAATGCAACATTTGCTTAAGTAGTTTCACAAACTGAGTTGAGTTTAAGAAATTGGTAGAACACTTGTCTTCAACATTTTCTTTGCATGTTGTCTACTGACAGTTTTGAATGAAATAATTTCATATTTGCAAATCTCGAAGGATTTGTGAATAAAATTGTCGCCAGAAGCCCGAGAAGAAAGAAGCATTAGATACTTCTATTATTCAATTATCAACTTTTAAAAACTATTTACTTTTTATTTTTATTATTTATATTATTTCTGAAGTAATACTGACATTTGCTATAAAATTTGAATGAACTCGACACCTGTGTTTTGGTGAGAAACATAGCTGTTGACAAAGCATTCACTGCATCCGTTGCACTGTATCGTATTGATTGTATTGTCACCTATAATATTATTATAGTTAGCTTCCAACGGTACGAAGATCATTGTATAGAGAAATTACGGAGTGTGTTGTTTGTAACCATAGCGGTGAAATTTTGTGTTCGTGTTCAGCAACTAGAGATCAAATTATGCAAATTGCATTTTTCTATGCAACAAAATGCAAATACGCTTATAGAAAATGTGTCATGAACAACCTACTTCTAGATAAATGTGCTGACGTGTTTAAGATATCCAATATTCGAATGTTTTTGAGATGTTCATCAAATTTCTTCCAGAAGCTTTTGCATCTTACAACCTTCTTCCATTGATTGCGATCTCACTGCGTATAGCTTCATTTGTAAGTATTAGACAGGCAAATGTTTCATTTGTTCATTTATCCAAATTGAAGCTTGATATTATTTCATATTATTGCTACTATATTACATTGCATAATCCTTGTATCAAGAGAAATATGTTAAAATTCTAGACATATATTTTACAGATAAACCACAATTCTAGATTCCAAGTATACAAATGTATTCGTTTGTGAAATAATGAAAATCTCCTCTTCATCATTAGAAAATTGATGTGTACTGCATTGTATATCTGACAGCAATAATTGGATCCATTTCCTTCACGTGTTCTGTTCATCCGATTTCACATATAATATCACATGCATCTTCTTCCCGTTTCCGTCTCAAGCTTCAAAACGCAAGTTTATCGTTTCTAATCTTTTCACTTTTATGTTTTCTTCATTTTCTTTTACTAATGATCGTTTTGTACTGCACCATTTATTTTTATTGCCTGATTACTCTGAGTACGAGTTCTTCAAACTATTCAAATTCCTCATCGTATAAATAGATATTGCAAGTTCAAAACACGTTGCTGTGTCATGGGCCAATCTACATAACTTTCTCGACTAATATCAACATCTTTAGATTTGTTATAGATTTTCCAACATATGTTGATATACGATAAATTACAACATAATATGTAGTACATTGTTGGCTAGAAACTTCTTGTATATCTAGACGAATTGCTTTTTCATCGCCAAGTACAATTTTTCCTTAATGTTTCCTGCATTTTATACTGTGCACGTATCTTTATGAATTGTATACATTGTTCTTTACGTTGAGACGTGAATGATATGTAACGTTGCAGTGTTGCAAATGTTTATATCGCTGCAAAATACGTTGAACGGTTTATCGCAAGATCTACTATTTTAGCAAATAAATGTTTGGCAAAGCGATTGCTCTCTGCTCTTGCTTGTGTTATATTTCGTAGAACTTCTAAGCAATTATACTGTTATCTTTCCATTTCTAGTAACAAATGAAGGAAGACTTATTTAAAAAATTCATTAAGGAATAAAACAACAAAATATTATGTACAACTTGTACTTTATTACTCTGCTTTCAAAACACGTTAATAGCAATTAATAAGAGATATAACAAGATTCTATTAGGTTTCCCTCCATAAATTTCATATAATATTAATCATATAATATTCTACAACATATGGCAGCGATCTTCCCAGTGCGTTTAGCATAATATATATAATTTATAAATTATATGTAACATTTCCCCTTGTAGAGCATGTTAACATTTCCCCTTGGCGTCCTTAACATGCGTCATGATGTAATCTGTATCAAATATAGTGTCAGATTGCACTATAACGAATAATAATATTACTGGAAAAAATGGAAAATACAAATAACCAATGTAAAAAAGTAGGATGTCTCTTGTTTAAAGCAACACAACCTCTATACATCATCTGTTGTGTCAGTGCTTTTATATATGAGAATCGTCTACAATTAATTACAACCGAACAGAATGAAATAATTACATAACTATCATACAGAATTATTTATAACACTGAGAGTAATTTAAAATTGTACGATACGATGCAAGAAATATTTTTATGTATAAAATATCGCAAATAAAAGTGTAAGATAGTTTATATCAATGTAATCAGTAATTGAACAATACTATATATATCATTTCTTTTGGCAAAAAATTCTCATACTCCTACAAGTCAAAAATGTAGAAAGAACGAGTTCCATCGTCGGAAGATAAGTCAACGATTGCATAATTCTTGGTTTTTTGTAAAGAACTATTGCAATATTTATTGTGAAACTGTTTTTAAATATATTAGAACACTTGCGCTACTTTCATCGGTATTTATAATCTACCTTGGAATAATAACGGTAATATTTTATTGGTTATGGTAAGCAGTAGAGAACTAAGAGAACTATAGAGATTGGGGATCTCTCAGCGAAGAAAAAAAGGATATTCCTTGTCTGAAATGCCTGGAAAATATAAGCTCTCGAAAATGGGAGTCAGAAAGATGCTTTTTTTATTATTTAATTTGAAGTTTGAGGACTTTCGGTTTGGTATGGGGCTGGAATATGGAAGAAAGACTGGATAGAATACAAAGAAGATATGTGAAATTGATCTTAGGTTTAGATATGACAACACCAAATTCTATCAATATATATTGATAGAAGAATGCAAGCTAACATAAATCAAAGAAAAAGCATTAAAAAGAGCAGCAAGGTATGACGAGAAAGCCTTAGTATCAAAAAAGGAACTAGTAAAGGAGTGCATAAAGGAAAGAGAGAGAAACTGGGGAAATGGCCAAGAAGAGAAAAGAGCAAGAAAGAGAAAGAAGGGACCAGAAGAGGTGAGAAATGGAGGGACACAGATGGAAGCAAGAGAAGAGCAAGAAAGGATGACAGCAGACCAAGTTATAGAGGAAAGAAGAAAGAGAGAAGTAGAAGAGAGGGGGGAAAGGATAAGGAAATCCAAATATAACATACATTACAGAAAAATCGCCAAAGAAGTATTACCAAAGTACTCAGAAGGGAGGATGAAGTGGAAGGACAGAAGAATATTAGCAAGATTCAGATGTGGAAAGCAAAGGAATACTGGAAAGAAGAAGGAGAAAAAAGATGCAAACTATGTAAAAGGAAAGAAGAAGACCTGAAACATGTAACAGAAGAATGTGACATAACGGGAGCACCAAAGGACATAGAAAAAACACTAAATGAGACTAGAGAAGGACTAACAGAACTAAAAGCAATAATAGAGAGGAGAAGGGTAATACAAGAAGGGGCGGAACGACAAGAAGGAAGCACAGCAAGGAGGCAAAAGCGCAAAGTTGCAATAGTTTTTTAGTCATTAGTTTTTAGTTTTTTCTAGTTTTTTAGTTTTTAGAGATAGAATAATTAAGGGAGTGCAATATAATAGAATGGATAAGAGGGGAGGTAGATATATAAGAAGCGAAATAGGTATAAGGGATGTAAAACCGAAAGTTCGTCCAAAGCCGAAAGGCGCGGACTAAGCAATAATAAATAATAAATAATTTGTAGTTTACAATTTGTTCAGCTGGACATTCCGTAAATTTTTCTAGCTTAAAAAAAAAAGAATGTTATGTGATTCAGTCAAAGAGAGATGTTTCGCTGAAGATGTGCCAAGAACGGGTAGAAAACGCAAAATGTCGCTGCGGCAAGATATTCGTATCGTTCGCGAAATAAAGCGCAATCCATTAATTACGATTCCTGAAATAAAATGAACACCGAACTTGAAGAAACGTTCCATTCTTCTGGAGATCGACGGAAAGTGAATTCAAAATTTACGAGAATGCTCCAATGCATTACAGATTTAAGATATCAAACTAAGATAACGAGTGTTTCACAGAAGCACGACCGTCCCTATAGAATAAACTACGTCGCACAATTAGTAAAAAATACAATCATACAAAAGTATAACAATAAACACTGAAGAAAGTTCATTTAATAGAGAAATAAATTACAGTATCGATTATTAATAAAAAAATAATCTTCAACATCTGGAGAATCGTCTACTAACACATTATTGAACAAAAGGGGTATCGGACAAAATATTGGACTTTTATGAAAAATAGTATTGCCATATTAGTTTTTCTAACATTAATTTATAAAATGTTCAGATATTTTTATAACACCAAAATTCACATTTTTCAACACTTCTTATATTTAAAAAACGCTTTCTTTTAAATCAAAAGTTTTTTACTTCGAGACCTATGCAATATAGTTCAGTATACTGCAAAATGTTTTTGTTGTTTTTTCCGTATTTATTTCAAGTACAGGGCAGAGAAATCAAAGTTGTTCTAGTGTCCGAATATTTTCCGGCCTGACTATATAACCGGGGATCGGCCTTAGTTCTTGAGATATTCGTAAAAAATGCCGGTATCGCTACAAAGTATATTTGACTACAGTTATGCGTATTTGGCAATGGGAGCGTCAGTATTAGTTATAGGTTACCTTTTGTTTATAAACGAGAGTAAGGCGAGCAAAGGCTTAAAATAATGGCACAACATATACGATAACGATAACTACATATACGATGTGCAGCATATGCCTGCTATAACTTATCTACTATAACTTATATACCAGCTCAATAAAAAGAGAATATCATCATTTATTAGGTTTAAGTGTGGGTTAGAGTTCTCGCCGACCGCTGCAAGGTGGGCGCAAGCGGTTGCGTGAAGTAATAACAAATTAATTATACAAATAGCATGCGTAGTGTATTATAAAAATAAAAAATGAATGAGTAATTGATATTATTTTAGGAAATAGAATAATCGTTATTGTACACTTATTATAGGCGAATGATTGAAGGATTGCAAACTCAAGAGTGTCTATCACAAAATAATAACGTGCAATCCTGGACTCTTAGAGATAAAGCAAACCTATATCTTTTCAGAGCAGCCCTTCGATCAATATCGTGCTATTTTATATATTTTTCATTACTGAGTTAAACATTTTATTTTGGATATAATATTAAAGTTTAATATATTGTTTATAGCAACATACTCCAAAGTAGCGATCTTGCTCTGTCAGTTATGCATTAGAACTGGCAATTATATTAAAAAATGGGGTTGAACTTTACTGTAGGGAACTAAAAATCATTGTCTTTTTTATCTGCAATTTTGTAGTTTTCAATGTGTGGAATCCACAAATCCAAGTTTGAAATTACGGAATCCAATGACGCATACCATATGACTATGCAAAGCAAAACATCTTCAGAGTATTTTACATTTCTCTTTGGCGCCAAATGAGCTTATGTCCATTATATCATTCAATGAGTTGACGTCGCCATAAAAATTCGCACAATCCTCATCTTTGTCCCCATCCTTAGCTGGTCTCTAAATGAATTCTATTTCCTGAGTATGCATACATGTTACATTGAGTATATTATATTCGCAAAAAATTAGTTCGTACTAACACAATTGGCTGTCTAGCGTCAACCTGAAAATAAATACAGGAAACATTCGATAACTGCGAAAAGGTGCATAACACGATAAAAAGAGAGCGAAAAAACAACGCAGTGGTGAAAAAACGCAAATGAATTCTTTGGACGCATTGGAAAAAACTGTTACCTACAGGCCTTGACACTGATATTGTTGCAATGCGCCGTTCACGCGAACTTTTACTGAACTGTCTCGAGATTCAACTTAATGTAACCAAGTTTCTTTAGAGCATAAAGGCAGCTCTGGGAAAAAAAGGAGGATGCATGCACAGACTTGTAGAAAAATACTTAAATAAGTTTACTAAATAAGTTCTATTACAGATCGATGATTGAAACGATGTTGAAAAGCGAGTTCCTAAGGGTGGACATCCGATTTTTCGGATTTGCCACTTTTTTAAGATGAATGGAAAATTAGAAATAATTGGTGGGTACATGTTCCAAAGAAGGTTCAGCACCTGTGTACCGGTCGCATCAAGTAGCAACAGGTTTTACCGTTCTTCAAGGTGGATCTCACCAGTAATGGGAGAACTCTCTAACCTGAACATACGGATAAGACCAGGCACTTGCAATATTAATGATTTTTATTAAAAAAAGGAATAAATATTTCAATTCATAGATTACTTATGCAACACTTCAATTTGCCGAAAACAAAAAAGAGTATGAAAAAACAGTAATATTACAGCCTTTTTTTAAAAAAAGTAATCGAACTAATCCGGGTTTGCTGTATACAAGTGTCCTTGAGTCGTCAGAATGAAAAACCAAATACATGTAACCAAATACATGTATACAAAATACATGTAATCAAACACGTTTGACTCAATAGGTCAAAATGATTACCATCCACTCGCAGTCAGTGGCTCCATAAACTGTACTCATTGAAAGATCCAGAATCCAATTTATTGCTAAAATAAAGTGTAAAATACCACACAAATTTTACATAATTTTACATTTCCCCGTTTTGAAAACTGATAGATTGCAAAAAAGTGATTAATTTTTGGTTTTGTCCTAAAGCAAAGTTCAGCCAAAAACGATAATAACATAGATCCAAAATTCGTCCACATTTTCCAATTTGGGCCCGTAAACGCCATAAAAGTAGTGGTTTATTTCGTCGTATCCGGAAGCAAGTAACATTTTTCTTTTTTTATTATTCTTGTGATTTAGGTTCCATGTGAACTAAAATCTCGATTAAAACAGCATACCAATACTGTTGTATACAACAGAAATGCTGAAGCAAAATCAGAAGATTTATGCAGTGACACATGATATAATAGTCCTTCAAAATAACGTTTATACTGATTTATGCGAAGTAATGGTAACTGCATATGGTCCATAGGTGTTTAAATAACGTGATATTGGTAAATTTTTTGAAACAATATGCAAATAAAAATACTCTTAGCAAGTCAACGCTAGAGGAAGATATTAGAGGAAGACGTTGTTCGTATTTACGACTTGGCATGGCCTGAATACTACACGAAGATTCGTGATCACAGAAGTAAACAAGGCCCCGCGGGACTTTATTTGCAAACTCCGGGTAAACAAAATAAAAATACAAAACTACCAAGAAAACAACAAGCACTCACGACGAAAGAAACAAAACGTAACGTAGTTTGATCTTTAAAAATAACGACAACAGAATTGCTGGAACCGGGAGACAGCAAGCAACACGTGTCAGCACTGTGTATGCTTACGAGCACTATATCGATATATTTTAAAACACAGCTGCAGGCGGAAAACTATGAGATAAGGAGGGTAGAATAACAGGAGCGATATAACACCCGTTCTAGGTCAGGAACCGCCTCAATTTTTATAGAAAGGATTAGGACAGTGGAAGAACGTATGGAGAAAAAGTGGAGAGAAGAATGGAGATATTATAGGAAGGATAATTGGACAAGGAGACTTATAAATGACGCTTGTATTTTTAAAAGAAGTACAGAAGGAATATTGAAGACTTTACCATGCAGAACTTGAGTGGACATGGAATATTTAACGTATATCGTAAGGCTATTAATAAGGAGGCCCACTCAAGATGCTGGGATTATAATGCTGAAGAAAATGATGCGGAGCATGCGTTGTACCACTGCCCTACGTGGATCAATGATAGAACAGTACTAGAAAAGTACTTGGGCATGCAACTCTGCTAAAGTACCTGGAAGAGAGAAGCTGGATGATAATCACTGGAAGAGATAAAGAAGGGGAGGAGTGGACATATATGGGGAGGGAGGAAACTCAGTAATAGATTATGTGATTGGAAATCAGGAGACGACAGAAGAAATAATCGACATGAAAGTAGGAAAAAGAACAGGGTCGGACCACATGCCGTTAGAAATAGAAATAGGGGGCCGGAATTACAAAAAGTGAGGAAAAGAAAGAAGAAGAGAAGGAGAAAAGGGAATGAACGAACTAAAGTGTGGAAAAATACCTGGAGGGATGTAAAGGCTGGACCTGCAAGGGAAGAACAGTAGAGGAAATGTGGACTGAAATCAAAAAGAAGATAAATGAAGCAATGCCTAAGCAAAAAGTGAAGATAAGGAAATGGGGCATGGGGGAGAAAGTGTGGTACGACAAGGAGTGGAAAGAAAGGAAAAGAGAGATGAGAAGGAAGATGACAAAGTTTATGAAAGGAAAATGCAGCAGAGAAGCGCTCACAGAGGAAAAAAGCTATTCAAGCAGTGGTGTAAACAAAAAAAGGAAAGACACGAAGAGGAAGGAATGTAGAAAATAAAGAGGATCAAAACAGAACAAGAAGCGTGGAAATATATAAATAAATACAGAAGAAGTAGAGATGGTATAGATGAGGATATAAGCGAAGAAGAGTGGAAAAATCACTTTATGGAAATTTTAGAAGGGACAGAGCACAAAGAGGACAGAAAAACGGGGCATAGAGAGGAAGAGAAAATAACGGAGGAGAGAGAAAATGTTGCGTCGGACAACACTCTAAACCAGGCCACACACCTCGGGCAAGATGGCAGCCAGATGTCTTCGGATCTTTACTGCGTACCCTCAATAGTCTCAAGTGCCCTCCGTAAATCTCAGGAATTTATCTCGAGGGCGGTTAGCATCCTTCTTCACCCACCACCATAGTAAATAACCAATTAACAACGAAGCCTATTTCCCTCACTCTCTTAGCTAAAATCGTCACCAACAAATCCGATGGTCCTGTGAGCTAGACACACCCATCCTTAGTTTTCCTCCACCACAGCATCGTCACCGAACTGCACTGATTTTCCATCTTTCAAACAGTCAACATCTTTTGACCGGGCTTACACCCGTAGAGCAGCCACTCACTTATCTTATACATACGCACCAGCGTAACTATCTTCCTTACAAAGTTGTTGGAATAAATTGTGATTTATAACTTATTATACAGTGTTACATTCATTGAACCACCTCTATTATCTTAATCGAAACAGGGGAACGACTATTTCGCGGCGTCGATTAACCGAATCGTAGCGAGAATTTACGCCTCTCGCTGACGCGTTTTCCTAGCGACCGCGTCTCTCCGCGAACGATCGTAACATTTTGGTCCCTTGAGCCGGATTCAGTGGCAAGTGAAAAGTGTGAACACGTAACCGGTCGAATCATTTTGGTCCTTCGAACCGGATCACGTGTCAAGTGAAAAGTGCACGCCAGTGACACCCACTGCCACACAGTGCCACGTGAATCCAACACAAACAGCAGCAGAAGCGTTACCACTCCAGCGAAGTCAGTAACGCCAGAGTCCATCAGTTTTTTGAAGAGGCATAACCCGGTGGTTGAAGAACGCAACCACGCAGCCTCGCGCCAACAACTAGAGGGTCAACTTCCGCAAGAACACGTCTTACACGTCAAACGAGACACACACGGTGACGAGTAACATTTAAACTCACAACCACGAGGTAAGCTCGTTTATTGCATTGTCTTCACAATCTACTATACCAATGGAGAACACAGACAAAATTACCTCCTTGCATCGGAGACGAGGCTCTCAAATCGGCCGATTTACTACTGTATCTACACAACGGTACCAACTTCGTTGGCGCCAACAACGAATTACGAGAGCTCTGAAACCTTCTGCAGTCCGACGATCATAAGGTAAAGGTTCAGTCCTTTTTAACCGACCGACGGATCGAATGGCGCTTCATTCCTCCCAACTCACATCACTTCGGCGGGTTGTGGGAGGCTGCAGTGAAATCCTTCAAACCACATCTCAGACGTATCGTAGGTAACGAGCTCTTAACATTTGAAAACTTCAACACACTCATCATTGAAATCGAGTCTATCCTCAACTCCCGTCCGCTGACTCCAATATCATCAGACCAAAACGATCTTCTTGTCCTTACTCCCGGTCACTTCGGTGATTCATTAACAAGCTTCCGAGAACGAGATTTCAGGGACACTCCATCCAATCGTCTCTCCAGCTGGCAACATATTCAAAAACTGAAACATTTCTGGCGCCACTGGCATCGAGAGTATCTGAACGAGCTGAACATCCGAAACAAATGGAGTAAGGGCAGTCACGGCATACGAGAAGGCGCCATCGTCATTCTCAGAGAAGACAACGTTCCCCCAATGCAATGGCCACTGGGCAGAATCATCAAGGTCCAACCCGGCGCAGACGCATCATACGGACGGCTACCGTTCGTTCGGAGCATCAAGCGGATGGTACCACTCACTACCATGCAGGGATACTGGACGAACGACTGAAGGCAGAGATTGAAAAGAAACGGAGAGAGCCAATTCGGATTCAGAAAAGGAAGAGAAGTGACCGATACGGTTTATGTAATAAACCACATCACAGACAAGCAGCTAGATGTGGCGACACTCGACCACGGAAATTTCCAACGGCCTCGCGGCACAAAGCGCTATACCTTCAAAACGTAAGGCCGACAGGCCTAATGTACCATCGATATCCCTACGACCTTTTCGCCGAATATTCGGTAGAATGCATACGTGGCAACCGTCGCGGATTTCTGATAAACGCGCGCGTAGTGGGGATATCGAGGGGCAACAAAGGAAAGAATCTGTTCGGTTTTGAACCAAAAAGATTCATTTTGCCCCGAGCCGCGAAGTGCGAAAGGTTAAGAGAAGCAAACACAATTAGAGAAACGAGTCGTTAAAACTACTCTTGAGAGTTCAGTTTTAATCGTTACTTGTTATTAATTGTTGCTAAACGTTAACCGTGGTTAAACGTTATTTGTTGTTAATTGTTAAGAGTCTAATAAACGTTATTGTTGAAAATCAAGGGTATTTTCTTGCGGGCACCTTCATGGACGGTCACCTTCACGGACTGTAACCTCATAAGTGTGAATAAATATCTTGGTTGTTAAACATATCCAAATGTTCCTTCAGTACCTATCACGACCTATCCACCTCATAGGTGAAGAAAGAGGGAAATTATATACCTGCCTAAGAGCGGCGTTCGACAGACTAAACAGAGAGAAACTGGAGGATAAAATGAGGAAAATGGGGATTAGTACAAGTGTACTCATCGAATATTACTGTTAATAAATATTGATTGTTGAATACATCTGAGTATTTCTTCCGCACCTATCACGACATCCCACCTCATGGCCATGAAGGGAAAAGAACAAGAAAGAGAAAGAAGGGACTAGAAGATGTGAGAATGGGAAGGATACAGATAGAAACAGGAGAGGAATAAGAAAGGATGACAGCAGACCAAATTATAGGAGAAAGAAGAAAGGAAGAAGCAGAAGAGAGGGAGAAAAGGATAAAGGAATCCAAGTATAATATACACTACAGAAACATAACCAAAGAAAAATTACCAAAATACTTAGAAGGGAGGATGAAGTGGAAGGACAGAAAAATACTGGCAAGATTCAGATGCGGAAACGAGACCAAAGCAAGGGAATACTAGAAAGAAGAGGGAGATAAAGATGCAGACTATGTAGAAGGAAAGAAGACCTGAGGCATGTAATAGAAGAATGTGAAATAACGGGAGGACCAAAGGACATACGAAAAACGCTAAATGAGACTGGAGAAGGTTTAACAGAACTGAAGGCAATAATAGAGAAGAGAAGGGCAAACGACAGGAAGGATGCACAGCAAGGAGGCGAAAGACCAAAGTTGCAATAGTTTTTTAGTCATTAGTTGCTCATTTGTAGTTTCTACTTTTAGTTTTTAGAGGAAAAATTAGCAAGGTAGTGCAATAGAATAGAGTGGAAAAGAGATGTAAGAGATGTAAAACCGAAAGTTCATTCAAAGCCGAAAGGCACGAACTAAGCAATAATAAAATAAAAGAATAATACAAGAGGATCCAACAGACCAACAGGCGATCAACATTGTGTAGTAAGCCCTATTATCATAAGAGGTAGAAACGCTACTATTCACTTCTAAGGACGTAGGAACGCTATCAGTGATGTCTAAGGATGCAAAGCCTTCAGCATTTATATTTATATAATCAAATAATAATCAAATCTATCTGCCAAGCAGAGGAAAGAGTAAAGAAAAAAACAAAGAAAAGAGGGAACACTGTAACAATCATCTCGGAACAATGTAAAAGCCAGGTCGAACAAGAACATGGGTACATGAAATTTGCATAAATGTTGAGGACTGATGGTTTAACTAACTAGTACTGCTCATTAGATTAATTATATGATTTCTTACGTCGTATCGCAACTTATTCCGGTTATGTCCATGAAGTGTGAGTTATCTGTAAAATTTAATCGTAGCGTTTAGCTTCCCTTCATAGACTTAGCTTATTGTAGTTCGTATCGTTGTCGTCTGTCTTGGAGCCTATACATTCATGCACACCATCAACAGAATGTTTGGATCTCTCATAAAGCGTCTTTTAACTGTTTTGCCAACCGATGCACTGATAAGGCGTCTTACTCCAACACTCACTGCTAAAGTCATGAAGACATGGATTGCATTGGGTGATCGACAGAACGACGAGTTTTTGAAATTGCATGGTCGTCCCGCGGCCTACTCTAAGAGAGCGTCGAACGATAACACCGCGCTCCTTTCTATCTGCCTAGTCGTCAAGTCACTTCAAGTCCGTTCGAATCTATCAGTTTAGAGAATCGGTACCAGTGCACTTCGCTGAGCATATGTCCTCGTACACATTCGCGGGACATTCTCTTTATATTAAACATTGTAGAAACAAACTATGTGTGGACATGATTAGCCTATCGTGCAGATAGCTAGAGAAAGAGAAAAAGAGAAAAAGGATTAAAAAATTTAAAGGAAGGAAGAAAGCGATTTGGAAAAGAGAAAAAAAGGGCTGAAAACCGAAAAAACATTTCTTGACTTGGGCGAACTGGAACGCCCAAAGAACAAAAAAGAATGTAAGACAATTAATGGGGAAAATTAATTTTTATTATAAATTTATGGAAGATGCCTGCAAACTCCTGGAACCATTTCATAACTTATTAAGGAAAAATGTCAAATTCATCTGCAATGAAGAATGTGAGAAATCATTTCAGAGGATCAAGGAACATGTCTGTTCAAGTCCGGCCCTAGCAACATATGAGCAAAACAAAGAAATATTCATTTATACACATGCAAATGGTGATGGTTTAGGAGCCGTTTTAAAACAACCCCAAGATAACGGTATGTTACACCCGGTTGCGTACTTCTCAAGAAAACTGAAACCAAACAGAATCAAAGATGAAAGCAATCTATCTCGAATGCCTTCCTCTTAAAGAAGCGATTCAATATTGGCAACATTACACATTACTGTTGCTTTGCACAGAATGCTTGATATGAAATGAACCTTATAGCGATAGCGTTCGTAATGAGAACTAGCTGCAGTACGTATATAGCAGCAGATGGGTTCACGAAAATTGCATCAGGTCTAATATGGCGTTCTGCGTGTACATCAACTGTAACTCGAATGATACACGTTGCTGAACCGAATAGCAAGCGTATCAACTAAAAAATTGTAAAATAGAGATAACAATGAAGTATTTGCAAGTGATCTTAGTTAATATATCTTGAACTTTGTTGCTGTATTTTCGATGATAGCGACTAGTGTTATTTGCAAGAATTGCAAAAGAAAAATTCAATCTTCTAGAACCAGAAACCGCGGCTTAGGTTCCAAAATTGCAAGTAAGTGTGAGTACTGGATGAAATTTTTCAACTCATCTCCACTAATTGGCAATGCCAATCCATACCAAAAGTGATCTGAAATAAATCGCAGGATTGTGTTGGCGACTTTTAGAGAACGGAATGGAAAAGATAAATTTATTTTGTGGGCTAATGGATATTTTTCAGGGATCGGCTATCAATAGATACTATGGCTGTCCGGAAAATTTACATTCTGTTGTCTTACGGGTATCTAATCGTCCAATTTCGAGAGCTACCGAAAAAGACAGAAGAAAAGTTAGCGTTTCGGAAGAGAGAACGCCAGGAAAATGAGAGAATTGAATTTTTCGTTCGGGCTTGCTACACTCCTCGGGAAACACAGTAAGAATGTGCTTGATATAATTGTAAAATCTAGGTTTCCCAATCTTGCAGCGTTGCATGGGAGAATAAAACGGGCACAGAACAGTACAATGATTAGTATGAAGGTGACAAAGATAATTGCACTATAAACCATATCAGTGCTGATAAAGTGGAAACTTATGTCATCACAGAAATGTTTATGAGATCAGGAAAGAAACATCATGCCAAGTATAGTACATGTATTGGAGATGGAGATAGCGAAACACATAAAGACATTAATCCATACGAAGACATTGTTGTTTAAAAGAAAGAATATGTTGGTCATGTATAGAAACGAATAGGCACAAGGCTAAAGGACGCCAAATAATGTTAAATAAACTGTTTTCGGATAATTACAATAGCGTTTTCACAAAAAGTGGAATTTCTAACTTGAGAAGGACAAACACAATAATTTGTAAATGTCCTAGGAATAGCGAAGAGTATAATCCATGCATGTTTTAAACCAGTTAAAGCTGGATTCCAAGTCACTTTACACAAAGTTCATCTGAAACAGAACTTTTGTTTGTAATTGCTTTTGTTTGTATTTGCTTTTTAGATGAATATAATTAAGTGCTGTGGTCAAAATCTGAACCCTCGTCAATATTTTATTGCCGATCTATTAAATTTGTATTTATGAAAGAAAATGAGGCATTGGTTAGGGAAGAAGGTAATAATGGAAATAAATAATCTTTCTCCAAATACATACAATTCAAACAATGATAATATAAAAGTTATCTTTGCTTTGCGCTTAGCCATGTTATACGGTAGCATTGGTAATATTTTATCAAATATAAATGTTGGTCCCAAAATGTTGTACCGGTGGAGAATCTTCAAACCAAAGAACGGGACAACCTTTGAAGGGGTTTTGCGATTCGGATTTTGCGGGCTGTACGGTAGATAGGAAATCCAGGAGCGGGTATGTCTTCATACTCGCTGGTGGTGCAATATCCTGGTTGTCTAAAAGACAACCGATCATAGCTCAATCGACGTGCGAAGCGGAGTTCATGACGATGCAGGAAGCAGCAAGGGAAACAGTGTGGATTTCCTTACTGTTAAGGGAGTTGGGCCAATTGTCATATTGCCCTCGCCCTTGCAAGATCTTCTGTGATAATATCGGAGCTATTTCATGGTCAAAGGATGAAGTAGTTGCCGAAAGTTCTAAGCACGTCCAAGTGCGTTACTTTTATATTAAGAACTGCGTGTCGAAGGGGATATTAGATTATACGTATATACCTAGTCCTGAGAATGACGCTGACATCCTTACCAAAGGCTTAAATAGGGTTAAGACTCAGTATTTCACCAAAGCTATGGGGCTTGTAGGAACTACGATCAAAGGGGAGTGTTGAAAAATGTTAGGTTGGCATGATCGCTAGTTACTACAAGCTAAGTTGGTACGACTTCTAACGACGCTCTTTTGTCTTAGAAGTCGACCACGTGTTAATTGACCGAGTGTATTCTGTGTGTTAAGACGTGTTGTACGAGGCGATAAAATATATTGGAGAAAATCGAATCTGCGTGAATCGATTAATTAATAAACCCAAACCTATATCCTTTAACAGCCCTAAACCAGGATATTTAAATTTTATATTATTGTATTAAATAATATTGTATTGATAGGAAGTAATTTATCGCTACAATTATGAGTTTTGATTAAATATAGCATAGTGTCGTGTCACTACGAGAAAGGAGGTCAGTCGTAAAAAATGGCAGTAATTGTATAATAACAAAGAACAAGCCAAATATACCGGAATAACTCATCGGCTAGCGGTTGTGTCTATCAAAAACAAAAGAAATTTGAAAGATCTTAGTTTATAGGACTTGTTGACAATCAATGTCACGCGGTCGATACAATGTTTGAGTGGGCTGTGTTTAGACACACAACATAATTTATAAAATAAACAATTCTTATATTTGATTTAAGAAATGATAGATGGTTTGCAAGCAGTATTTATTAGACAGTGGCTGAAATTCAGTTTATAATTTGAATTTAATAATTAAATATCTAACGAATGAGTGTTTAGTCTATAAAGCACGAATGGAACAGATGATAACAATCTACAGAGCGTTCGTGCTTGGCGGGTGTATTATTTTGTTTTGTTTACCTAGTGGATGGGTATTCTGTTGCGACGGCTTTAAATTTGTAGATGTAAATAATGGGATTGTTTGATATTATTATAAGGAGTGGCGATCACGGCATGCACCCTGAGAGTTGTATAGCACTGGTAGAGTTATTCGAGTGGAGATAGTCGCTAACTATTGATAAACTGCGTAAAATGCACTTGCACTTGCACATAAATTCAATCGAGGTTGTTAGAATCACGTGGCAGGCTAAAGTATATGTCGGAGATGAAAGATCATCGGACCCTTCCCCTTGGTATATCGGAAAAATTCCTTAACACCGTAATCTAGAATCAACCATAGCTGTAACTAAACAATTGCAGTCATCCAGTCCGATTGTAATTGTTCGAGATTTGTGATAATGAGCTTGGGCTCAAGGCGACAATTAGTCGCCGAACGTAGCCGCGGTCAAGGGATGAACGCTTTGTCTAACAAAGGCATTGAGTAACCCTATAGCTCTCCTTAAAAGAAAGATTTGTAGCGGCACATGGCAGTAAACATTCCAACGGTTGCTGTCCCGTAGCTCGCCACACGCAGATCCTATTCTCCGGGCAGGATGTTTACCAGATGCCGACGCGTCACCGCAGTACGTGATCGGCTAGCCCGAGGACCGTTATAAACACTAATATCTAGTTACCTAAAATCCTTCAACAGATAAACAGTCTTTGTCCCAGTTACAGGAAGACAGGAGAGACCTATTTTTCCACGAACGACGTCTGTAACGTTGCGAGTGTGTGATCATTGTGAGTTTGTGTCAACTCTGTAACATTTTTGTGTGTGTCAATAAAAATAACTTCAGTGCAAAAAAATGGATAGCTTCAGTGAGGAATCCTTACCTGTCCCAAGCCTCCGCCAAGAGGACGACTCGGGCCCAGATTCGGACTTTGACTCGACATATATGTAATTGTACAGCATAAGAACATTTATATAAATAATGTAATTGTACAATAAATGTACGCAAACATTGACATTATTTATTGTTAGGGAAGAATCGACATAAATTTCCTCTATGTTGTCGATTGTAATGATCAAGTTTATTTCGTTGATTGGTGATTCATCGGCTTATTCTGTTTTTGCCGAGCACACGCGTTTTTGTGGCTTGACGGTGAACTCGACCTAGGCAGTTTTTGCATAAAGGAATGTATGTGTGTGTTTGCAGAGAATGCCTACATGAAGACAAGAGGGCTTAGTCAGCGAGTTCAAGCGGACGTCTCTCTTTACCTGGCAGTTAAATAATATTTCAATCTCCCGTAATCTTTCAATCTCCCGTAATCTTTTAATCTCCCGTAATCTTTCAATCTCCCCCTATTATACCTACATATACTATGAACAAAATACTATATCCGGTAGCAACCTACGCATGGGTTGCACGGACGCACAACTATAGGCAGAATTCATTCAAGCGATACCGGCAGTTTTTCGCGAATATCTCGGAAATTAAGCAAGTTCAGTCCTTGTATGGATAGGAAAAGATTATTCAAAATATAGATTTGCACGACATACGCAAAGAACATCAAAATCGAAGTTTAGTCGGTCTTACTACAGTTTCAGTAAATAATGAATATAGACTAATATCTACGTAACATAGTGTAATTAATATCGTAATCTCGTTATACAAACTTGAACGAACGTATAAAGTGTCAATTTTGAACGATCCTTTAGTTTTACGATTTATTCCTTTTTTCGCTAGCCGAACCGTGGACGTCAACCGACATGCCGGTGGAAGTGTCACACGCTCAAGAAAGGCCACCCGCTCAGAAACAGTAATAAAGTAGAGGAAACATTCTGCATGCCATAGCTATCGAAATAATAACAAAACAGCCCCTCCAAAGGGACTAAAACCTCCATATAAAAACCCTCCTAAATTAGCGCTCAACACATTATTCTGTTGTAACACTTTGAACCGACACTCTGTTGGATTTATACAATAAAATTTCCATCTACTTATACGAAGTTCAATTTCAATCAGAAGCAATGTCTACTGTCCTCGCTCTCCTAACCAACATTATCATCAACAAATCCGATGGTTAAACACACCTATCACTAGCTTTCCTCCGACAGAGCATCGTCACAGAACTTTAGTTATTTTTCATCGTTAGAATAGTCAACATACCTTTATCGGGTTTCTACCCTTAAATCAATCGCTTACTTAACTTGTACATACGCACCAGCGTAACTATCTCTTTACGAAGTTGTTGAAATAAACATTAATTTATACCTGTTAATTTAGTGTAAACTCAATTGAACCACCCCTATTATCGTAACAGAAATCAGGGGATCGATCAGTTTGTAACGTCGCCCAGAAGCCAGGAATCCGCCGACCTCAGGATATGCATACAACACCTGGTCATGCGATAGCGGTGAGAATAGACAGTAACCGAACTCCCGCCCGTGAGATATATGAATCATAGTGAGGAGGCAAAGATCCCAGTTCTTTAGTAAGTAAGTCAGTCTGTATTTTGCTATTGAAGTGTAACTTCGCCTTTTGAATAAAGTATTGTTCATTCGCCTATCTTTTTTTATATATATCGGAGATGAAAGGAAAGCCGAAGCCTTTTCTTGGAAATTTTGGGAACATCCTCTACTCTAGCCTAGATTTTATCCTAGCTGTAATTGTTCAAGATTTGTGATAGCGAGATTGGGTTCGAGGTGACAATTGGTCGCCGAATGTAGCCACGGTCACGGGATGGACGTTTTGCCTAACGGAGGTCTGGAGTGGTTGTATGGGTTTTCCGAGAAATGTGGTAGTGGCGGCATGCGGCCTCGGGAGCGGGCTTAGCCACGTGTGATGTTGCCTCGGAGGTGCCGATACAATGGGACATACATTGTATTAATAATCAAACTCGAGGTAGAAACTGCCTAGCAACGGTGTTTGGAACTTTCTCGATGTTTCCAACGAGTATGTATCAAACTTCAGGCAGAAACTGCCTAGCATCGGCGTTTGGAACTTTCTCGGCGCTTCCAAACGAGTATAAAAAGCAAATGCAATCGTACAGCGAGAAAAATCTCCACGAGGCTGGCATTCGTGCGATTGTCTTGGAAAGTAAAACATCGAGCATTTTCAACAATCGTATTTTTGCGTCTAAGATTAGTCAACGCTTAGCAAAGAGTTATTCCGTTGACCGTGGATTCGTTTAAACACAAAAACGTTGTTAATAGCATTCATTAAACTTATTATTCGTAAATCATACTATTCATTAAACTTACTATTCGTTAAATGAGTTTAATGAATAGTGCTAGTCTAATGAATAAGTCTAATGAATAGTTTAATGAATGCGCTATTAATAAAGGAACTTGTTTGGATTCAGAAGATGGATACACCTATTGGCAGCCACATCCACTATTCCTATGTAAGTTCGACCAATATGACGTCTTGTACGAAGGAATCGCCATAAAAATTCAAGAAATAAAACCCAATAGCAACCCGACGCTACCGGGTTTTGCCTTTACGGCTCAAGAAATAACCTTTGTGCTAACCAAGGCTGGAGAACAGCCTTTGTGCGGATACACCCTGTTATCCATAGAACACCCCAAGCTCTTTCTCCTAGAAACGACTAAAGGAAATACATTTATACGCAAAAGTAAAACAGCAGTCGAAAATTTGGATATATTCGCATACGTTATCTCAAAATTCATTTACGTAGAAAAACTGCCAGAAGGCAAATAACGGCACTCTATCAGGATATATTGACACTAAGATGCATCTCGGAAAAGAAAATAATAGAGAATGCATTAAGTCTAGCAACTATATTACCTGATGAATTTGCGTATGCAATAACCAAAACTCCAGGACACATAGCTTTGGTCGCAGGAGAAGCAGTACACATAGTTAAATGCATTACAGTTCAAGTGAAAGTAGGCAATGCCCTGGCCGCGCTGAGTGCACTCGTTCCCGTTAGATCACGAAAGTTAAGCAGCGCCGGGCACGGATAGTACTTGGACGGGTGATCGCCTGGGATTCCGTGTGGCGTTGGCAGAGCGCGCTGGGCCCGCCGCGCCCCCCATGCGGTGGTTGATACGGATGCCAGCGCGAAGGTTCGTTTCTCAGAGGAGATTCCTGATCAAGTGTTGGAGGCTTTCCTACGCCACCATTCCTCAGATCAAGAGGGGTACTTGTCCTGATGTACTCTCATGGTGTTTAGATAGGTTTCGTGAAATGTATCCTGATGCTCCGTGTGTAGATTTTGACTTTGCTTGGTAACAGTGCCTTATTTATTCATGTGTGTATATATGCCTAAATGTGTTCCCAGCGGGTGTTATTTTATTGGAGTGATTTTGTCTATATTCTTACATTTTATTTAATAAGATATGTTTTGTTTGTTGTTTTTCTCCCTTGCATTGACACGCGGTGAGTAGTGTCGGCTTCCGGATGACGGGTTGTGCATCTTGATTGTTGATTTGGTATGTTATCATTACGTAGATTTTGATTACTATTTCCATGTGATTGTTGCCTCCGGTGTTTGATTTGATTTACTGTTATGAACATAGGTTTTGGTCATTTCGATATTAACGTTTAATGATGCATACGGAGGTATCTTCGTCAGAGGTTCCCATGCGGACTGTTCCAGTGCATATCTTGTTTTGTTTTCTTTTATTTAGTTTATCCTTTTTCGTTCATTTTTTATTCACTGCAAGTAGTATTTAAGCGCAAGAAGAAGAGGGGTTGTAACCAGCCACGAGAAACAAACCATGGATTAAAACCTTATAATAAATTATTAAACCCTTAACTACTCATGGTGAACGGATTAAGAAGAAATAATAAATGACAATTAATACAATACACAGTAGCAAAAATGTTAAAATCTGTTAACGAACAGTCACGAGAAAGGAAAACTGGATCGTAATCAGCTATCAACCCGTCCATGATTGACGAATTAGAAGGAATATATGAAACACTGAAAGATAAAGGCAATACCCCGAAAGGAAAATTCCATTGTGACGCACTGACAAAATGAATCAACAAAAACTTCATACTAAAGCGAGACATGTTAATAATAAAATATTTTTGTTCTGTTACACAGAATGGGCGTTGAATTTAACAATCAGAAGACCCAATTGTTATACCTTCCGGATGGAATCTTACCTACGGACTACCCGGATGCTTACGAGGAATTGCTATTCAGTTGTTGCGTCCATCTAATCCGCTCTGCTTACTAGTTCCAATATGTTTTTATTTGTCAAGACTGATTGGATCCGGAGGATCAAGAATTACACGAAGATACGCCAACACACTTGCTGTGTGGAGTACCGGAGCGAACTACAGCAAAGCATTGCCGAATGTGCGATATAGATATGTCACAGATACAACCCGCGACATCCAGTACTGAGTGTATAAACGCTTACATGGATCTTACCGAAACCGAAAAAAATTTTCTGGCTTTTGGAAAGATAACTTGCCCCGTTGTCCCCCTAGATGACTACAATATCATTATCGACAACTTACACGGATAAATACATATACATATACATATTTATACATATACATACATATACATACATACATATACATATAATTGTAAATTACTATAGTAACGGGCCCAAGAAAGTAAGAATAAAAAAAAAAGAAAAACTAAAACAACAACTCAATTGAAAACGTAACAATAACAATTAAAATATTTTTTTCGTGGCAGCGGTGGGATGCGCTCCACAGAGGATTAAAGTTCTTACGGTTATTGACAAAATATAATAGAGAATATGGCAACTCCATTAGAATCATTGAACGAAGACATGCTCTTGACATTGTCAGAAAAACTAAGAGCATGTGATGCAAATTTTCGAGTAATGAGCCTACATGAGTACAAAAACCAATGAATTACAAGACGACATGCGTTCACTCAAAACAAAAAAGGAAATCGAGACACCCGTATCACTGCCGATAATTCCTCAGGTGACAATACCGACAGACGGTAGCCTCCAACCAATTAAGTTAAAAGACGCGATCGAGTCAGTACCAATATTCGACAGACATCGACCCTCAGTATTTCAATTTTTAAGAGCATGCGTGCGCGCACGAAACATGATTCCGCGGCACCAGGAGCCTCAATTGGTAAAATTATTAATGAATAAGCTTCGCGGGCACGGGTACCTCGCCGTAGAGGACAGTCAGCTAAACAGTTTGGACGATTTCGGGAACAAATTAAAGGATATGTTCGGCCCAGGGAAATCCCTTAACGAATATAAGGGAGAATTAGGAACAATATTGAAACGACCGGGGGAAGACATACTAGACTATATAGATCGCGTCAGAAACCTTAGGTTAGCAATAATGGACGGAGAAAGATGTGATTACGGTATTATATCTCAGGATGTTCAAGACACAATAGATTGGGACACAAGGGAGGCCTTCGTTAAGGGACTCCCAAACGAGGTATATTTACGAGTAAAAATAGCGGGATACCATTCTTTAGAAGAACTCGTATCGCCAAGTCGTTAAAGCAACGCGAGAATTAAAACGAGCAAACGACAGAACGCAATACCAACGTCCGACACCTCCGAACAATTACAATCGTAACAACATTCGTCCCCCGAGCAATAGTAAAAACATCGGAAACAACCGCCAGGATCGAAGACCTATATCGCCGCCGCAAAATGGCCCAAACGCTCCGAGACAAAATGCGCTAACATGCAATTATTGCAAAAAAACCTGGGCATTTGATAAAAGATTGTTATACATTCAAAGCTAGAGTAGACGCTAGGATAATCGTACCCTATGCATCGGAACAATCGGGAAACCGGGCACGTCCTTCGGGAGAATGGGGCGAGCCACGAAGGAACGATATTCCGAATCGCCCGAGAGTACAGGCAGTAGCAAGAAAGCCGGCACCTACGTCAGTAAAACAAACACGAGCAGCGATCCCCGTAAAATCAACTACACGATCTACAACAAAAACCAGAGCGAATGTAAAGCCGGCTGTAAAACCAACGGAACCACCACCAAATACTGTGGGAAAACCTTTCTGCTGGATCAAAAAGAGAAGAAAATACGAGAAGAATTGACAAAAGAAAATCACCAAGGATCGGACTCAGATTTGGACTCTCCGGATTGTTTCAATAAAAATGAACGAAACTCCAAGTACTCCCACCGCTAGAATAGTCTCCCCAGATTTAAAAACTAAGACAAATTTACTATTAGACTCCGGATCAGAAATCAATATTGTTACGTTTTTGTTTGGTTCGTTTTGGTTGTGTTGCCGTTAATTTTTGAATTCACATTAAATTGTAGTGTTGTCTGTTATTTAATGCGATTGACAATTAAACTCCACGTTTCGGCTAACCTGCTACGCGCAGGAGTACTGGCACGGGAGAGGATTAAAGTTGGTGAAAATAAATGTTCTCTTAATCCTATTATATTATTAGACAAATATTCTTCACAAAAAATGTTTATTCATATTCTAATTGGAAATTGACAGAATTGTCGTTGAAATTTCAAATACTCGAAGTTACTCGAATCGTTCGCAATACGCTTTCACTCTTATTAATTACAAGATTTTAATTTGATAGATTTGCAATAAGTTACAAATTGACAAATGCAAACACGTCGATTAACAAGACTAACAAGAACTGGGGAACTGAGGAACTCTGAACTAAGGAATTATCTCTCTCAAATCTATGTCGCTACGCTTATTTATATGTCGGAGATGAAAGAACACCGGAGCCTTTGAAATTTTGGATAATCCCGCAACATTGTAACCTAGAGTCTACTATAGCTGTAATTGAACAATTGTAGTTATTCAATCCGATTGTAATTGTTCGAGAGTTGTGATAATGAGCTTGGGCTCGAGGCGACAGTCAGTCGCCGAACGTAGCCGCGGTCCCGGGATGAACGCTTTGCCTAACAAAGGTATGGAGTAATCCCATAGCTCTCCTTAAAAGAAATATTCGTGGCGACACGCGACAGTAAACATCCCAACGGTTTCTGTCCCGTGGCTCGCCACACGCAGACCCTATTCTTCGAGTAAGATGATTGCCAGATGTCGATGCGTCTCCGCAGTACATGTTCGGCTAGCCCGAGGGCCCGTTATAAATCTTAAGGTTTAGTTAACTAAAGTCCTTCAAACAGACAAACAGTCTTTGTCCCAACTACTGGAAGATAGGGGAGACATATTTTTCAACGAGCGGCGTCTCCCACTAGCAACTTTCCCTCGAGGGCGGCTAGCATCTTTTTCTAACCACCGATATGGAGATTGACCAATTAGCAGCAACGCCAATTTCCCTTACTTTCTGAACGAAGGCTTTTCTCGACGAATCCGATGATCTCGTGTCCTTAGACACACCCCATTATAGTTTTCCTCTGTGGCATCATCGGGACGGAAAACCATTCTCTCTCGCGATCTCATCGACGAAAAGAGTAACCCCTTACGACCAGTGAATATTACGCGTCCGACTTAGATTTTGTGAGCACGTTCATCTATCATTCCGTCGACCGCGGATTCGTTATTGAACCTAGGATTATTGTCATTAGTTTCTCGAATATCTAATTATCACGGTTACTTGTCCGGTTCCATGATAATCGTATTTGCACTAGTCGATGTCTTCTCTATTGCATAACGACAACGTGTAACCCAAACGAAGATTCGTTTCACGCCCCTAACCCTAATTCTTAATGTAAACCCGACATATACATATATCCAATTTATTTGATTTAATTTATATCTTGGGAAATAATAATGTAAAAAGAATTCGGCTTCGTCAAAAATGTACTCCGTCTGCACCACTCAATTTTTCCTATCTATTGCACAATAAATTTGACAAATTAAAGTTGAAATATCTCTTAAACCCCTTTTATATAGGGATTTTTATCCATTAACTACCGCATAAAAATTATTATATTAACATATTATATGTTATATATTAATATATAATGTGTAATAATTAGTAGATATCTTAATGTATACATATTTTTAATTTTTTTATTGTTACTGAAGTTACAGTTATTGAAGTGTGCTATTCATTAGATGTGTTCAGGGAAAGTTCGGTCACCGAGATCGCGCTGTTGAACAGTTTGCGAACAATCATTGGATATATGGAAGGAATTACGGTTTAGGACCTGCATGGCCAAATTTTTATGTCCTCTGTTTGGAACCAACTCTATTCTATTCGCAAACAAAGATTCACGATGGAAGTATCCGTCAGAGAGGTTGTCCTCTGCAACTTTACATTGTGAACAGTCCTTGAAGCTGTTTGCGAAGTAACAGCAAGCAAAAGAGTTCTATTCGAAAACCAATTGGGGGGCAATTTACGAAGTTCAGTGTTTGACCAGCGGGCACTGATCTTTAGACGAGCGCTTTACTCCAATGGTATCTCGTAAGATCGAGAGTGGATAGCGATCGTGGGCGTGTAGAAATTTACAGGTTACTATCTTTAAAGAGATTTATCAAAGAACAGAAATATCAAATAACAATATTTGTACAAGGAATATAGTAATATTAATAGAATAGCTAAAATGGCAATTATTTTAATCATAATAATATACTATAATGATGGAAGCTAGAACACAAAAGTTTATAATATTATGAAAGGTTTTCGAATATGTAGAATAATTGAAATCCTTAGAATCTGTTTTATCAATCAATCCGTAGATAGACCTTAAATGGCAGACCCAGCAGAACTTAGAACTGAACTCTGCTCCTCTCTAGCTCATTAAATTTTGGGTGATTCTTGAATCAACGTCTGTGTTTAACCTGAAGTAAGTCTTTAAACCGCAGTGTTGCTAATTTGTTGCTAATTTATATATACAGTTACGTGCAAAAGTTTTTGATAACATCGTTTTACGATAGAAATCTTATAATATAATGGAGTTAACTTGCTCTTTGTCGTAAAATATTGTTGATATCTTGTAGCTATGCCTTTCGCAAGGATAATAGCAGCAACGTGGCCGGTTTTCTTTAGAGCATTATTTTGGCCAGGCCAGGTCAGAATTTCTTTGTCTTTGAAGGTAACTAGTGTCTAATAAGACATTTTCTGAGCGCCGACGTTGACATGCGAATGACATCTCATTGTCCGAGCTTCTCTGAGGCACCGTGATCTCTTCCCAAATTCATTGCCGGAATGACGAGACCTCTTGGAATGATCCACACCTCTTGAAGTCGCCCTAAGATTGGACTCGCCACCGTCGCCTGGAAGAGATTAACCTCATTTTCGAGGATACGCATCGTTTCACGCAGAAGCGCGTATATTCTAACCGGTCGTACTTTATGGGATGGCTACCTGAGCCTATGAACATAGGTAGCCTTCAGGCCTTTAGAAGGAGTGACAGCTGCACCTCCTCTATCTACCGCATAATCTCAGCGCCAATGTCGGTAGTTATTCGGACAATTATAGCGCTCTTGACATTGGATACCTGTTCAGAGTCGTCCCCAGAAAGGATAATATGACGACTTAAACTTGTTTTATTAGTTATCAAATGTCCATATCGTAAATTATTATGATTAGTTTATTAATGATAAATGGATTAAACAGATGTTAATTAAACAGAAAACAGTGGTTATTAAACATGACCCAATTGCAATAAACGTATAATAATTAAAACAATTAGATAATTAATTAACAATTTTCGTCAACGCAAATTCAACTCTCTTTTAACAACGCTAACAACACTATCTTGACAACGCAATCCGCACTCTCGGACTTCTCAATTCATACTCCTGTTAATTCGTTTATCGTCCCCTAGCATCCCCTTGTCTTTTGTCATAGCCCCAGTACGCATATGCTGAGCAACCGCTTGTTTATAATTCACACCTAGGCAACCGCTTGTTTACGATCCGCACAACACCCCTTAGGCCCCTCGTTCATGATACTACATTCGGCCGTACCTGACAATCACATCTGCCCTCGGATGTGCTCATCATCACTAATTTCACCCTCACCTCTGACTTCAACAACGTCCCACCATTTCATGCGATTAGCCGCCGTGGTTGTTGTTCGTGACCCTTCGTGTTCGCCCTCTCGTTGTACCACATAGCAGTCATTCCGCAAGACTTTTACCACTCGGTACGGCCCAAGGAACTGCGACTGCAACTTCGGACCAGGACCTGCGTCCTCTCGATCGCCACTAAATCTCCTGTCTTATACGCTGTTGCCTCTTCGCGTCTCTTGTTAAACGTCCGTCTGTTTTTAGCTTGAATTTCCTCGATCCGTTTTTTTTTTGCCTTTACGCGTAGCTGATCTCGCTCCTCCTAGAACATCACGGCCCACTCGTCTTCGATCAGCTGCGCGCATTCTCATCCGCGTTCCAAACAAGAGTTAGAACGAGGTAACATTCGTACTTCTGCTGGTGGTTGCGTTCAAATACCTTTGCGCTATCTCTAGGTGTAACCACTTGTCTGGTGTTGGCGCAGACAAATTCGTCAATAGGGGAATAAGCGTCCGTTTCACTCTTTCTACTTGTGCATTGTAGTCCAGCCGTGCTGTATACCTTTCTCATTCCAATAATCCTCAAAGGCAACGGCTGTGAATATCGTCCCGCGGTCCGAGATAATTCTTCTCGAATTTCCGAAACCTACAGACTGCTTCCTCAAATGGCGAATAACTTCCGCAGAACTTGTTGATTTTGTGGAATACAACTGAGGTGGTATGGTGATGGGTGCGTAAGGAACTACTCTTGGTGTTTTTAACGAACAATAGTTTATTTAGAACTAATCAACAATCAGAGTTAACAATTAACAATTAACAATTACACTTAACAGACAACTGGTAAACAACTAACAAATAACGATAGACACCGAGAGATCATTCGACGCGTTGCTATGCAAATAGTACCGAGGAGTTACACATTTAATGGCGTAAGACAGACTGCCTGCCCTTTTGTTTCGGAACGCGCAGATTCTTCCCTTCATAGCCCATCGATATCCCCCACTAGCGTGCATTCATTAGATGTGCCGCCAGTGCTGGCACGTGTGTGCTCTTCCGAGAATTCGGCGGAAAGAGTGTGAAGATATCGATGGTACATTGGGCACGTAAGTGTTGCGCTTTGGCGGCGTCGTGCTTTGCATCCGGAGCCGTTGAAATGTTCCGTGGCCCGTGCCGCCACACAACCAAACGAACTTTGTAAAGGCATCAATCGCCACGAAGATATACAGGTACCTTTTCTTCGTAGATGGCAATAGTCCAAGATGATCGACACGATAAGTGTCAAATGACAACTCCTCCTTGTCAATAGGGTTCAGGAACTCCTCTCGTTTTCCTTATTTTTTCTCCGCAAGGATACAATCGATGCAACTCTGCACTACCTTATCCACCTTCTCGCGCATGCCCACAAGCCGTTAGTCCCTTTTTAACAACGCTTCCGTTTTAGTGATGCCCAAATGGCCGTGTTCGTGAGCTCGTCGAACCACTTGAGTCTGCATTGACTTTGGCACGCCCAGCAATGGTATCTCCTTTATTTCTTTGTACAAAACTTCGTCCTTTGAAACGTATCCGCCAGCTTCGTGCTGTTCGATGTTGTCCCGGATCTACCGCAGATTATCTTCTTGCAAATGCGGCTTCCTTAGCCGTGCAACAATCCTTTGTTCGTCCTCGTCTAGCAGCATGACCATGAGCAACGGATTTCGACTTAGCGCGTCGATGTGCACTATGCTTCTCCCTGGCCTAATTAAATTGCTCTAAAAGAATTGCCCACTTCGCAACACGCTCTGGTCCTTCTTCTCCTCCTTCCTTCCCTTTTTCTCCTAACCTCCATCTCCCTTTCTTTAGAAAGCCGGCATTTCATCGCCTTTGTGCAGAAATCGTAAAACCTATTCCAAAACCGCTCCTCCGCGGCCATCTTCTCAACGGCCTGGTTCTCCAATTTAAAGTCTTCACCGATGGCGACCTCCAACTCCGTTCTCTCCTCCGTCCATCTAGGGCACCAAAAGAGCACATGTTCGGCGTCATCCAGCACCGCACCACAATCCCAACAACTGGTGTGCGACTCTTTGCCGATCCTATGACGGTACCAGTTAAAGATACCGTGTTACGTAAGGATCTGCATCTGTATGGTAGTTGATCTTCCTCTTTCTTTTGTAGAAGATCAGCGGATCTTCTACCAGTCTCGTAGTTCAATTGTGGGGGTTGTGGAACGCCCACTCCAATCTCCACCTGTCCTCTGCCTCCGTCTCCAAATCCTTCATTTCTTCTTGCCCAACATGTACCATTTCTTCAGGGCTCTCGTTGATCCGCCTCTTCACTCCATACTGCTTCCACCGCAACCATGCCTTGATGTAAATCGGCATGCTACCGGTAAGCACACACAGACCCCCATGTGACACCGTACGGTAGGCGGTAGACGTACGGATCAACGCCGCCCTTTATGCCCTTCTCATGATCGTCCTATTTGTTTCTCTTCCCAGGGAGGAGGCCCATATCGGTGCGCCATATAGAACCACAGACTCCCAGATACCATAATACAGTCTCCTGACTAAATCGTTGGGCCCGCCGACGTATGGCGCCCAAGAACCGTTCCGCTTTATTACAAACTGCTTTGAGGTGGGGGAGAATCCCCTAGCACTATCCAACACTACCCCTAAGTACTTCACAACACGGCTAGTGGAAATCGCGCCCCCATCCCCCACGTCGAAGTTAAAAATCGTCGGTATCCTCTTCCTTGTTAAGAGGATAACCTCCGTCTTCTCCCTGGGCAGGTGCACTCCAGTCTCGCAGCACCACCTAGTGGCCAAGGCTATGATCGCCTTTATCTTCTCACTGACGCCGTGGAACCCTCAGAGCTTGAGTAGAACCGCCAGATCGTCGGCGAACGCTACTGCTTCGGTATCCTTCTCCCGGTCCAGCGCCTCCAGCACCTCGTCATACACGAGATTCCACAGTAACGGTCCTAAGTCCGATCCCTGCGGAACCCCCGCGTAGACGTTCCTCCCTACGACACCGTCACGACAGTGTACCAGTATTCTCCTCTCAGCCAGATAGTCCGCTAACAACTCCTGTAGCCGTTCCGGTAGCCGTCTCCATCGATCCTCCTCCATTATCCTCTCCCACCTTAGAGTGTAGAAGGCGTTCTTGACATCAAGGGCGACCAGAATACACGCCAGGCCCTTCCTTCTGCACTCTTCAGCAACCGCGACCGTCCTATCCAAGGCTTCAAGAGTCCCCCTCCATTATGAAGAAAGCCATACTGGTCCCTATGAAAGGGATCCAGACCAACGCTCCTCTCGATGAGCATTTTCAGCGTGTGCTTCCACACCTTGCTCAACGCCGACAGTATGCTAATCGGCCTATACGCCGATGATAATTGCCGGTGCTCTTTTTCTCCCCTCCTTTATGATCCCTTCCAGTTCCTTCAAATAATCGTTGAACTGGCCCTTACTCTTATTAGGGGAACAATACCCGCTGACGCAAAATACGTCACAAACCCTGAACCCTACAATCCCTACATTTCTTATCAGGGTCTCGCTTGCCGGATGTTTTCCATTAAACAGGGTGACCAATATCGATGCATCCCCACCCTCGTCATTAAACCCAAATAGCAACTGCCTATAGGGCTCGGAGATGACCACAATGTCCACCCTGCTTTCGCATACGCACTGCATCATTAGGTCTTGCGCAAGCCTGCATCTATTTAGATTTATTTGTAGAACCCTAACTGGGCCCCCGTTTATTCCTAACACCTAAACGCTCCATAGGGCACGCCAACGAACCCGTTCCATGCCTTGCATTTATGCCACCATGTTTCAGACACATTGCGCATCTCGGCTCTTTATGACAATCTCTCATTATATGCTCAGCGCTGCCGCTCCTCCTACACGACTCCCTGCCATGACATGCAACAGTACACCCTGCCGCCACATGCCCCAACATGTGGCACCTATAACAACGCCGAATATTAGCTAACTGCCTTACAGAAGCTATCGTTAACCCCGTTCTCAGCCTCCTCTCTCTCGTCACTAGGCACTCCACTCGCTGGGCGGACCACCACCGCCTCTTGCGTGCCCCATGGTGCCGCTTTTATAGATTTGACTTCTATATCCGCATTCTCCTCAATTGCCCACTGCGACTTGATCTCGTCCACCAGCTTTTCTTTGCTGGTGAGGGGATCGATGTTCCTTATTTGTAGGGTCGCCCTGTTCACCAGAGCGGCCACCTTCGTACTATCACTCAAGGCGGCTCTCAATTTGGCCGCCTCCTCGCTAACCACCACCGTCCTATCGAATTCAATTAGGCCCGCTCTCGTCCTACGGACCCCCGTGGCTCCCTCCAATGAACTCCTCACCTCCATTATCCTCTTATAAACATGAAGCCATTCGCAACCTTCCCTTCCTCCACCTTAATTAGAATGGCTTCCTCCTCCTCCTGTTCCTTGGTACGTCTCTCTCTTCGGCACCAACCTGCTGTTTATTTCCCGGACACACCATCGGGGTAGCTTGCTCTAAGGGAGCTTTCCTCTTCCTCTTCCTTTTTTCTACCCTCATCCACCCTTCGGAGTCCTCGCTGAAGTCACCCCTTATCGCTCTGTTCTCCCTCCCACACGCCTCGGCGTATGTGACCTCTCCTCTTCGGGGCCTCTTATACTCCCCAACTCTCATAATTTCAGCCGGCGATACTATCTTTCTTTTTGGGTATCCGCCCTTAGCTATCGTCACTTCTCTCTTCATCTCTGTCCTGTCTACCCTTTTTTTAACCTCGACAGGCTCTCTCCTTCTCCTTCTTCCTGTTTCCTTGTGATCCCCACACTGCTCCAAGGAAGACAGGATGCTTTTCATCAGGTTGCCATGTCAGCACATGCCCTGTCACGATCAATCCTTTGAAAACTGCGTTTATGAATTTCTGGAAAACAGCTGGTGAATTGCATAATCCGAACGGCACACTAATAAATTCATACTGTAGGAACTGTAAATGCTGTATATTTCCTGCTACTTTCTCCGACAAGAACACGAAAGAATCTATTCTTGGGGTCCAACGTACTGAATACTATCGATCCCTGTGACAAATCTAATTGATCCTCGATCAAGGGTAGCGGGTATCTGTCTTTCACTACCTTTCGATTCAGTCGCCTATAGTCGACACAAATTCTAGTTGAACCATCTTTTTTTTCAACCAACGCGATCCGGTTTGCATAGTCGGAATGTGACTGGCGTATTATTCCGTCATTCAGCCACATTTTGATCTGACCGATTAGTCGTTATTAGGTTGAGCGAAATAACGAGAAATGAAATAACGAGAAATGAAATAACGAGAAAAAAATAACGAAATATTGCTGTCGCAGTCAGTCAAATATATTTTTGAATAAATAAATAAATAAATAAATAAGTTACATACGAATTGCGAGCCACTGGTACAAATATAAGTTGCGGAATAAATACCCGATAAATACTCGGAGAAGCTCTGTAGATCACTTCGGTACTCGTTTACACACGTTGATGCTCTGCGACACTGTTCGATACCTCTCTCGCTCGCGATCGCGTCCGTTTATTTATACTGGTCGGGGGAGAACCGGAAAATTTAAATTCGTCTACGTTTGACGATTATATGTAGCGACGACATTGTTTTGCCCGGAGTTTATTTGTTCTTACATTACTTATAACCTAACGGTTTTGATACTTCGAGACAAAACAACAATAGGATTTGAATTGTCCTGACTCGTGTGCCGCTACACTAGGATGATTTTTGCCAGAAAAATCCATGCCAGAAATTGAGATGGTTTTAAATAGAGCACCACCTCTTAGAGAGTCCCATATTTCCCTCTATTTTTATTACTATTAGGACAAGACTCTGGGAACGCTCGCTGGCCGATCAAGTGTTCAGCTTGATTGACCTCAGATCATTGGAGTACAAGTAAATATCTCCGGATCTGCGATTGCCACAAAAGCTTGTTAACCAAGATGTGATATGGAAAGGAGATACTTATATATTTGTCGGGTTTACATTAGAATTAGGGTTAGGGGCGTGAAACGAATCTTCGTTTGGGTTACACCTTGTCGTTATGCAATAGAGAAGACATTGACTAGTGCAAATACGATTATTATAGAACCGGACAAGTAACCGTGGTAGTTAGGTACTCGAGAAACTAATGACAATGATCATAGGTTCAATAACGAATTCGCGGTCGACGGGATGATAAATGAACGTACTCACAAAATATAAGTCGGACGCGTAATATTCACTGGTCGTAAAGTGTTACTCTTTTCATCGATGAGATCGCGAGCGAGAATGACTTTCCCGTGCCGATGATGCCACAGAGGAAAACTATATTGGGGTGTGCGTAAGGACACGAGATCATCGGATTCGTCGAGAAAAGCCTTCGTTCAGAAAGTAAGGGAAATTGGCGTTGCTGCTAATTGGTCAATCTCCATATCGGTGGTTAGAAAGAGATGCTAGCCGCCCTCGAGGGAAAGTTGCTAGTGGGAGACGCCGCTCGTTGAAAAATAGGTCTCCCCTATTTTCCCGTAGTTGGGACAAAGACGGTTTGTCTGTTTGAAGGACTTTAGTTGACTAAATCTTAAGATTTATAACGGGCCCTCGAGCTAGCTGAACATGTACTGCGGAGACGCATCGACATCTGGCAATCATCTTACTCGAAGAATAGGGTCTGCGTGGGGCGAGCCACGGGACAAATATTTCACAAGTATTTCTTTTAAGGAGAGCTATAGAGTTACTCCATACCTTTGTTAGACAGAGCGTTCATCCCCTGACCGCGGCCACGTTTGGCGACTGACTGTCGCCTCGCGCCCAAGCTCATTATCACAAATCTCGAACAATTACAATCGGATTGAATAACTACAATTGTTTAATTATTTCGTTTTCCTTTATCGTAAATAATGTTCGTGATGGTATATAAATAATGTTTACAAAAGTAGTTGATAAATGCACCTATGTATGAATGTGCATTAGATAATATAAAACAATGTATTTGAAAGCATACATATATACCTCGATTAGTTATTTATATTTTCGAATAGGAAGAAGCTTGCTATGATCTTTCGATATTGCGTTTGATAATGTAATTGTAATGTATCATGTGGACGTAATATTAATTTAGTTATCGTTCTTATTGTTCGAGTTTCGTATTTACATTCGATATATTACGAAATATACTTAAATTACTTGAAAATATAAAATTGTAAGAAAACTTAGTTAAACTAGTTGAACCTAGGATTAAGTGTAATTGTGAATATCGTTGATGTTAATTTTTAAATCAACGATGTCTGAGCTGTTGCAACCACTTTCGCAGATGCGTCTCCTCCTAACGAGGACAAACGTGAGGCGTTAGAAGCTCCCGGAAAGATTACGAAATTTTCCAGCTCGGAACATCTGCAACGATATCGTTTTTAAATTATTTTTTAGATACACAACATGTAGTCGGCTATTGAACGAGACAGAAAGCAAAAATCCTAGAGAAACCAATGATTATCGTAGCTAACACATGCCCTAAGATTCAGAAGCAGCCTTCTTTCACGCTTTGCCAACAAAGATTTCACATATTTTCTTGCATGTTTTAAAACGTAACATATGTACATATAAATATTGAAATTTTGTTAAGAAAATTTTTGTTATTATGTTATTATTAATGCTAGTCAATTTTTTTCAAAATCATTTTAGTATAAACGAAGCTACTTTTAGTTAAAAAAATAAATTTTTAGACAAATTAAATACTTAAATACAATGATTAAACTTGTTTTAATTTATGTCTGTAATTTACGCCTCTGCGATAGCTAAATGTGTATTAGCTTCCATAGGCATTAGGCCGCTTATAGAAAATTAAATAAATCTAAAAATTGTCAGCGACTTATTGAAACCTTCGTGATTATCTCGTTATCTCGTTCGGGTATTGATCTGCACGGTATTCGGATAGTCCATGTTATAATAAGAATTTCATAAATGCATCTTTTTTCATAAATTGATGCAGTAATTCATCCAGTGATTATTGCTAAGTTCAAGTGTTAAAATTTTAGAGTTGTCAACACGCGCTGGCTTCTTGAAGATAAAATATCCGTTGCAGTGGCATTGGTATTACTTTGAGGCGAATGAAAAGAGAGTGTGGTGGAGTGCGTTTCGTCCCGGGACTACCGGTGGACTCGTCAGTAAGGCTATGCCCGGTAGTCCCTGCCTTAGACGTAGAGGGAGTCTCGCTAGGTGCGGTATTTCTATCAATCGCTCGTATATTCAACCGCTAGCGAGTTAGACAGACAGACTCGTTGTCGTCGTAGCCCTCTAGTGTTGGCGGTTGGTACCCGCGGATCGCCCGGGAGGTGTTGCGCCGCGTTGATGCCTCGACCTGTCGGCGTCCTGTTGATACCGATCCGCCACAACTTCATGTAAAGATCACAAGAGATGATAAACGTGATAAATCAATTTCTGTAGATTTTTTTGATTATATTTTGAAGGTAATAGAGCAAAAGATTTAAAAATAGTTGACAAACTTTGCAAAAAAGCAGATATTTCTAACATCATTCTTTACTTTTAAAATGTTCAGAACTGTCGAAACAAGCATAAATTTAATGCAACAAGCAAATAAAAAGTATGTTATTTATTTTGAAATTGTTGTGCACATAAGATTTTCTCTCCTGCAAGAAAAAGTAAAAAGTATGGCATACTTGCATTCAAAGATTTAATAGCTTTGATACAATGTTAAATTCCCATGTTAATAACATGTAATTAGGAAGATAAACGATTTACAATGTTGACAAACTCTATTTTCCAGGCAAATATGTGTTTTAAAATTAAGATTTATGACACGGACATCAAAGATAGTGGACACCTATGAAGATTCGTTAAGGATCAACGTGTAGAAATCACTTTATGGATGCAGAAAATCTGGCTTCGTATAACCTATTGAGATCTGGCGGCTACATTCTCGATATCGCCAAACGTGTCATGAACTATTAACACAGTCGTGCAATTCATCATATAATAGCGTCATATAGCCATAAGTTGACACACCAATTCTCATAGACACCTCTATACGTGTCGCTTTTTGCTCATTCTGCGATACAAGCAAATCTTTTTTATCGAGGCAAGTGGAATTTCCGTGGAAAGATTATCTCGAAGTACGTTGTATGTTATTCATCATCAAACAAAATACATTACAGTTACAATTATGATATAACACATAATTTTCTTAAATCGTTAGATTACAGTTTTCTGAAAATAAATAAGATAGGGTTAGAAATCGGTGCTGTAAGTTTTGCAAATATACTGATATCGAAGTAAAATTTAACTTTGCTGCCGTTTAAAGTTTTTGTTTATAAAAGTGAAAAACTTCCATTCTTACTTTTAAGGATATATGGACTAGTTTTTAAAGTTTGTAACAGAATGCTTCAAGAAGAGTAACGCACTTAGGAACATGAATAAATTGATAGTTTCAGAACGATTCTGATGCAATTTTAATTGTAACACAAAATTCTAACGAAGCGATAGAAAACGTGGTTTTTCCGTAAAAGCTGCTAAGAGCAATTAAAAAGTAAGCAATCAAAAATCCTGTCTGTATTATGGACTGATATATCAAAATAGATATTAAATTAATTAAGCCAATTGAATTAAAATTTCAGACAACTGACGCAAGAGTGCCTGCGTAAGTGCAGAATGTATACGGTATATTGTTAGATCAATTGATGATTCTACTTAATGCTTTACTTTACGACTTTACTGTATCACTTCCGCCTATTATGTGGCTGTACAGTCGCGAACAGGTCTGCTTGTGTTCTGTTCACGAGTTGTTCGCCAGCTCCAGTGTAGACACAACGCTATTTTTGTGCATGATCAGTAAGCAGGCAGCTCGCTGTCTGTTCTAGTCAAAGTAGACGTAGCATTGCTAAGGCTATGCAAGTATAAATTATTAAAAAGTATAATATCGTACAATTCATCTACTTATACGCGTTGTTGGGTTAATCCCTTGACGACGTAATAAAATGACGAAGAATTCAGGACGAACGACTTCAATTTGCTGTACTTGTACTATACCGCTCAAAATTTATTGTATTTCTCGTAGTGGGTAGAAAAATTTATACTTGGAACATTTTATAAGGAATGAATGTTAGTTGTATTGCGAATGATGATATTCAAGTGTGACATTTATTTCTTACGAATCTGAAGGTCTCTATTACTAAAAGTGACTATTTATGTATACAAATTTCACATCAAGTATTATATCTGAGGTATCCGTGTTGTCCGTGATAATTGAGCTGCTGGCTGTAGATGTCGCTGATGGGGTACTGCTGATTTTCTTCCGTTTTTGATGCGTAGAAGAAAAATCGGACTCCGGTCGCCGGGATTTGAACCCGGGTCACGAAAATTCGTAAGGTAAGGCGCTAACCACTGCGCTGCCGTCGTCCGACAGAAGTTAGTGTCGAGTGGCGATATTTGTTGTCGAGTGCTGCCACACATCAAAGTATACATCGAAAACACTTTCTTCTCAAATCGCTGGAGCGATTGTAATTAAACTGCGAGTACTTTATCGATAGTGTTAAATAAATAGAGCGAATAGTTATCTTATTAGTTTTGTTTTATATTGTTATTTTTATGAATATCGAGAATTAATATGGAACAAAAGCGCGGGTAAACGGCGGGAGTAACTATGACCCTCCTAAGGCCTGTAAACAGCATGCCGCTGTTAAATGGTTGTGCTATGAGTCCCTAGGTGTGTGATAGTTGCTCAAGGACAGGGGAGACTTCGGTCTCGTCTGCTCAAGTCGCACTCCTACCTCCCCGTGGTACCGCCGGTAACATGTACGCCGGCGTAGGCGTGGGGAATGGTCCTCCGGACGCGGCGTCCATGGCTAAACGGAGTGCGGCGACGAAGGACCGGAAGACTATATGAAAGTAAATGAATAAAGAATCGGCTTGCTAATCTAACGGTTATACCGCTTTTCGATCCCGGAAGCGCTGTGGCGGATTTATTCGCTTCGGAGGGGACCATGGGTAATGACTTGGCAAGGCCCCCGAATATGATTCCTAAGATCATAGCGCCTTTAATGGGAGACAAGATTGCTTGTCCGGTCTGCGAGAAAAGGCAAGTTCACCTTTTCTTCATGACGCTATCAGACCTGGATAGGCACCTTGGTCAACACTGCACGGATGCTCGCATCCAGTGGGGATGTTTATATTGCGAAAGGAGTTTCTCAAAGCTCCATGGGGTAAAGTGTCACATTCCAAAGTGTAGTGGCACTAGTCAAAGAAAAGAAGGAGCGTATAAATGCGAAGCTTGCCCCATGAGCTTCGGGACTCAGAGAGGATTATCCACCCACGAACGGCATGCGCACCCTGCCGTAAGAAACGCGAAAAGAAGGGGAACGAACCCCCAAACACAAGAAAATGGACTGTAGAGGAGGCAACTCTCCTGAAGGAATTCGATGAAATCTATAAGGACTTCAAATACCCTAATATCGGGATAAGTAAAATCCTCACTAGCAGGACAGTAGAACAAATAAAGAACAAGAGAAAGAGACTAAAGATAGCTAGTGAGGATACCAGCCCTCAGGAGGTTGCCGAGGTGACAGAGGAAGAGTGCGATCCCGTTAACTCAGGCAATGCGCGGACGTGCGAAGAGCCTGAAATTAGCGGGGAAATATTTAATGAGGAGTCTACCCGTCAGTGGAGACTCCAACGAGAAAAAGAAGTAGAGAAACTAACTGATGTACCCCCGCCGTTAAAGGAGGTTAACGCTCTATATAAAGGAGGTTACACATCTCTATATGGAGCAATAGAGAAAGAGAAAGGCAGGAATGATGAAAGAAATAAAACGGTAAAGCCCCAAAATAAGGGAAATAAAAAGAATAATAATTATTGCTATAGAAACAAAAAGCAAAGATACTCCTACGCACGTTGCCAGTGGTTGTTTAAAGAATGTCCTAAGAAGTTAGCCAACGTTGTTGTTAACAACGATCGTACATTCCTGGAACCAAACAGTCAACCAGCAAAAGCAATACAAGTGAAGAGGCTCTATGAGGATCTGTGGGGTCATAAGGAGCACTTAATGATATCTGGCCTGCCCGCAATATTGACAAAAATTTGTTAATATTCTGTTCTATAGTTCTTATTTTCGACCGTATGAAAGGAAAATAGGACTAAGTTAATACTAAATAAACCTAGCAGCCAGGTCGGGAATTGGAGACCTATAACAACAGGCTCCATTCTCGACCGAATTTTCTCTTCCATCTCAACGTGGATGAATTGAAAAAAAAACAAAAGCACGGGTAAACGGCGGGAGTAACTATGACTCTCCTAAGGGGTTAGATTAGGGTTAGGCTAAGGGTGGAGAGCACGAGGCGGGTATGGGTTTTCAGGACGTAGGACCACGTGCTGGCGCCAACCCCAACCTAACCCCAACCTAACCCCGATGAATCTGACGTTCTCCTATAGTCGGGTGGTGGCTGGTCGGCGACTCTGGCACCCGCCAGTTTGCCGATCCGGTGCGGAGAATTTCGGAGAAGTTGGTAGGCCCATATCTGCCAAGACCACTCACCTCACCTTCTCCCCTCCACCCTGCACCGGCCTGCACCGGGGTAGGGTGCGAAAGAGTGAGTGGCGCCAGGATGGAAACTTTCGTGGACGACTTGCCGACAAACACTTATATACAATGACGGAGTTAGATAATAAAAAGAAACACGTTTACGATGCAGGTGAGAGGGATTCCTGCACGACGCAGTTATGGGTAGACAAGTGGGCCCCACTGCGTCGTCATCTCACGACCGTGGCCGTTCGGGGGTGGACCGCTAGGCCCCCGGACGTGTTTCTGCGCTTGGCGAGGCGGGGAGCAACAGAATGGAGGTTGCGGAGGAATCTCAAAGAAGAATGACAAGGGGTTCGCGTAAAACTGCAGACAGGTCGGAGAGTGTGCTTTTCGCTCCAGCCATGGTAGCTGATGCCATGTCATTCATGGCAGGAGGATTGTGGGCGAGAACCAAGTCCGGCGACGAAGAATCGGTAGCTTCGTTCGCGCCGCGCTCATCAGTGACTTCCACGGCGTCCACGGGAAAGAAGAGGAGGATCATGATCACAGCCCCGGACGTGTCCAAGGAACTAGCATTCCAAACAAGGACGAGCTCGGCCGCGGACGTCAGCACCGGGCTAACTATGCACGTCTCTGAAATCATGCGGGTTGCGACATTATCGTCCAACCTCAAGGGGGCGTACATAAAAGCCCTCAAGGACGCGGCGAGCTACCTCACCGCCGCGTGGAAGAATGAATCGCCGAGGAGGACAGGACTAGCGCGCGGCAGCGAGACCGGAGCCACGAGGCTCGTGGAGGCAACAAGGCTGTCAGCTCTGGAGGAGGAAAACGCAGCCCTTCGCCAGGAACTGTCTAGAAGGGCTGCTTGCGCTCACGAGTGCCCGCGGTGCAGTGGCCCGGCATCCGAGTCCGGCCGTCCTCCGCGGGAGGGTAAGAGCGACAGGGTACGCATAGAAGCCCTAGAGAGGATAGTCAAAGAGATGGGATCCTCCATAATAAGGACAATCGAGGAGCGATTCGGAGGCCGACGACAACGCATCCCCGAAGCCGGCCGGTGCACGGGCCGCTCCGCCACTCGCCGTGTCATCCAAACAGCGTCGCTCCCGAGGGAGCAGGAGGGTGGTGAGTGGAGAGTGGCAGATGCAAAGAAGAAAAGAATGAAGAAGAAGCAGAAGAAGACAGCCGCGGCTGGAGGAGAGACGGCGAGGAAAGGGGCGACTGTGGCTCCACCGATGAGAGGAGGTCAGCAGCAACCCCAGTCAAGGGCGACAGGCGCGCCGACGCAGCGCCGCCGCAATGAACAAAGGACCGTCGCAGGCACCCAAGACGGCCACGCTCCCTCCCGCACAGCGAACATCCGCGGTGACTCTAACGCTGAACGAGGGAGCAAGGATATCGTACGCCGACGTGCTCGAAGCAGCCAGAGCGAAGGTCCGCTCTCGGAGCTCGGTGTGGAGATCGTCGAAATAAAGAAGGCAATGATGGGCGCCATCATTATCAGGGTCCCTGGAGACAGGGACAGGGGAAAGGCGGAACTTCGAGTGACCGGGATAGATATTTCGGTCAAGAAGGAGGAACTGCGGCTAGCACTGGCCTCGGCGGCAGGATGTGGCTGCGCGGAGGTGCATGTCGGAGAGATCGGCGCCACCAGAGGCGGCCTCGGGACGGTGTGGATCATGTGCCCGGCGGGGGGGGGGTCCGAAAACTAGCCCAGGCAGGGAAAATAGCCCTGGGCTGGTCAACCGCGAGGATCAGAGCCATCCCGGAGCGGCCCCTGCAGTGCTTCAGGTGCCTGGAGCTGGAGCACGTACGCGCAACATGCGTGTCCAGCGAGGATCGAGGGCACCTGTGTTACAGGTGCGGCGTAAGCGGACATCGCGCCAGAGGCTGTCCCGCCTCCGCTCCCAAGTGCCCCCTGTGCGAGTCGCTCGGGGCGCCCGCCAAGCACAGGATGATCGGAGCGGTCTGCGCCCCCCCCCCCCGAAAGTCAAGAGGAGGAGACCCATCCGCGTGCTAGCTGCGGAAAGGACCCCAGGGAGTACTGCCAAAGCAGCAGCGGCAGATCGTCGGGAGGAGGCCATGGAGATGACCGAGTAGTTCAAGCGCCTCCTTCAATGCATTCTCGGCAGGTCGAGATGGGCGCAAGATCTGCTCTTGTAGACCATCCGGGAGAGCGAGGTCGCCCTTGCGGCGATGGCCAGCCGTATCGCGTTCCCGACGTTCCCAACTGGGTCGGGGACCTGGATGGAACCGCGGCCATAACGTGGACGCCAGCCTTGGGTGCCGCCGGCGTCCTGCTCGACCGTGGCAGCGGCTTCGTCGCGGTCGAGTGGGCTGGAGTAGCGGTGGTAGCGGTCTACGTTTCCTCCAATATTGGCCTGGCTGCGTCCGAGGACTTCCTGGACCGGGTCGACGAGTGCGTCGGAAGATGCCTTCCCCGCCAGGTGCTCGTCCTCGGGGATTTCGACGCCCACTCGACGCAATGGGGCAATCCCAGAACCAACTCTCGGGGAAGGATACTCACCGATTGGGCAGCGGGCCTCGGGCTCCTACTGGCAAACAGGGGCTCTGCGAGCACCTGCGTGGCGTGGAGAGGATCCTCCGTAGTCGACGTCACGTGGACTACCCCGGAGCTATTCAGGCGGATCCACGACTGGAGAGTGGCCGCGGGGGTGGAAACCCTATCCGACCACCTCTACATACTGATAAAGATGGCCCCCGAGGTCACACAGGCCGACAAAGCCCGACGAGTAGGCGGAAGATCTCCGAAGATACATGAGCGCGGCGTGCGACGCCTCGATGCCGCGCTCCGTTCCGGGTGGTAGATGCGACCGCGGAGTGTAGTGGTGGAATCCGGAGATCGCGGAGATGCGAGCGACCTGCGTTCGAGCCCGCAGAAGATTCCTGAAGGCTCGTCTTCGTAGGCTGACACGCGACGAAGAGAAGATCTCCAGCTGCTACGAGGCGTACAGAGAGTCGAGACGCACTCTCCAGCGTGAGATCAATATCGCGAAAACTCAGTCCTGGGCGGAGCTGATCGAAGCGGTCGATTCCGATCCGTGGGGGCGGCCTTACAAAATAGCGACGAAGAAGTTGCGATCTTCGCCCCCCCCCCCCGCTGACCGCAAACATGGATCCGGTGTTGCTGGCCAACGTGATCGGGACTGTGTTCCCACCGGAAGGCAGGAATGTGAGGCAATCAGTGCCATCCTCCTCCTCTTACGACGAGGCGGTGACGACGACGACGACGACGGAGTGGAGCGAAGAGTTGCGGGTTACCGAAGTGGGGCACTTCGAAGCGACAAAGAGGATGGCATCCCAGGCCGAGTTTGGGCGGAGTCGATCGACACCATGGCTCCCCGCCTACGACATCTCTTTACCAGATGCCTAAAGGAGATCGTCTACCCCCGGACATGGCGGACGGTGACATTGGTCTTATTGCGGAGAGAACTCTGCTGAACTCTGGCCTTCTGGACGAGGTGGACAAGCTATTTGTAAGGATAATTGCCACCCGTCTGCAGGCCCATATGTCGAGTGCCTGGATGGCACGATAGCCAGTATGGCTTTCGACGAGGTCGCTCGACGGTGGACGCAGTGAAACGAGTGAGGTCCATGGCGGAGGCCAGTGTTTCCCCTAGAAGGTGTGGGGTTGGCAGTCTCCTTGAACGTCACGAATGGTTTCAACGCCATAACCTTGGACGGGATAGTGGAGGTTCTGGAACGCTTTGACGTGCCGTCGTATCTCGTTCATGTCATTCGGGCGTATCTGAGCAACAGATGGGTGGCGTACATCGGCAAGAATGGTGAAGAGAGGAGGTTGGTCAAGCGTGGTGTTCCACAGGGTTCAGTGTTGGGACCTATCCTGTGGATCACGGCCTATGACTCGGTCCTTCGATGTCCCGTTTCTCTGGGCACAGACATGGTGTGCTACGCCGACGATACCTTGGTCCAGGCCGGGGACGTTGGTGGAACGAGGCTCTGAGCCTCACCGAGGCCGCCGTGGCATGCGCAGTACGCGCCATCTAGAGGCTCGGCTTAAGCGTGTCGCCAGCCAAGTCCGAGGCCTTGTGGTTCTTCGATCACCACCGTAGAGGAACCCCTCCTCCTGGACTGTTTATGTATATTAACGGAGAATAAGTCCCGGTGAGATGCCAGATGAAATACCTGGGTTTCACCATCGACAGCCGATGGGCGTTCTGGCCGCACTTGGAGCTCCTGGTTGCAAGGGTGACAGCTGCAGCCAACGGCTTATGCAGCTTACTACCGAACATCGGCGGAGCAGCAGTTGGAGTTCGCCGACTCTACGAGGGAGTGATTCGGTCTCGAGTCCTTTACGGGTCGCCTGCATGGGCCGAAAACCTGATGGCGAGTCGTCATAGCTTACTCTTGTTGAGGAGGTTGCATAGGACGTCGGAGTCTGTACTGTTGTAACGTCAATTCGCGTGCCGCTACAACTATTTCTTTTTAAGAAGAGCTATACTATTACTCCATTCCTATGTTACATAAAAACGTCCATTCCTTAACCGCGGCTACGTTCGGCGACTGATTGTCGCCTCGAGCCCAAGCTCATTATTCCAAGTCTCGAACAAATACAATCGGATTCAATAACGACAATTGCTTAATTGCGGCTATGGTAAAATCTTAATTAAAGTATTAAGGTATTTTCCCAAAATTCCAATATACACAAGTGCAGCAAAAGAATAACGAGACCAGGAAAAAATAAAGTACATGGACGCACAAAAGACGACGCACTAGATCTTTTTTTATTTATTGCTTTTTAAATAACTTCCGATGGACTTGCTTATGATATTCACATGATAGCTTAGAAATTGTCGAAAATTCTTCTAACTTAATTACGTTTCATTTCGTTGTAACAATCAGTTAAATATCAGATGTCCATCCAACAAAAGTTTTAATTCCAATTTTAATTTTCGTAAGAGAAGCAGTTATCTGGAGAGAGGGAAATCAAGAGAGTAAGGACAATAATGAAGTATAAGAATTTCATTTTATCGTTATATTGATGGGCGTTCTTGCAGACGCAATATCGCGGTGTAATCGTCAACAAGTAAGACTTCCATCTTGAATTTTAAAGAATTTTTAAGCAAATCGTCGCATCATTATTAAAGAAATTATCATATCATTCTTGAAGGAATCAATCAAATGTTTTTTTGTTTTATATTAGTTTATTGAATTATGCATGAACATAATAATAGAAATATAACAAAATGGATCATACCCAATTCAATAAAATAATATAAAACAGAAGTTGTTGTTCATATATTATCACCTTAAAAAACTAAAGAAACTTTTCGGACAACCTAATAATTCCTCTGCAATTTGTACACATAGTTCTGCCCGAGCACCCGAGCTAAACGGGCGTGTGAAACAGTGCTTCAGTGAAAGTGCGGCAAGTGGGGAAAAGTAAGAGAAGAACGACAACACCCAACGCCAAATGGTGGAAAATCCAAAATGCAACAACAAATACCGCCAATAAAAATAACAAGCAAAGGCAAAACATATTTCATAAACAAAGTTACAAATATAACAAATCCAAGTCAGTCACTAAACGAAGAACAGGAGTGCTCAGCTATGAATGAAATAGAAATGGAAACATTACAAAATAATGACGAGAATAAAATCAACAACGAAGTAACCCACCAGGATGAAAGATGGAAGGTCGCAATTTACAACAAAAAACGTAAAATAACACCAAACACAAACATTAGGAAAGCTATAGAAACAGAAAAGCAACAACGGCTATAAGAAATCACTCTGCGAAACTCCTTCAGCGCACTGCCAGAAGAGAAAAAAACACACTCAGCCGAAAAACCAATAACCCACATCGCCAAACCACCATCAACTTACATAGAAGCCCAAATAATAGACCCCCTCATTGAACTACTGAACAACACGGCAGGAAAAGAAAATTACAGTATAAAAGAATTAAAACTAGACCAGGTAAAAGTACAAACTAACACCCCAGAAACTTTTAGAAAAGTGACAAAAGCACGAAAAGAAAAAACGCCGGATATCACATTTACCAGCTCAAAACTGATAAAAGTTACAAAGCAGTAATCAATGGATTACACCCAAAAACAAATACAAACAACATATGCGAGGAACTAGCCAAAATCGGACACCAGGTAAGAGCAATAAACAACATAACGAGATATGATACTAAACAACCATTACCGCTATTTCTAATAGAACTCGAACCTAAAAATAATAACAAAGAAATGTTTGAAATTAAAAAAGTTCTAAGCACAATAGTAACAGTGGAGCCACCCAGACATAAAAAAGACATACCGCAATGCATACGGTGACGGCAATATGGACACACAAAAATTTACTGCAACAGAAATTCGGTGTGTGTCAAAAGTACCTAACAATAAACTGTCCATACATAGGAAAAATAAATGAAGTAAAATGCTACAACTGCAATGGAAACCACCCAGCCAGTTACAAAGGCTGTGTAGTTAGAAAACAACTGCAATGTAAACTGTCTCCGCCGCTTCGAAACAGAACACACAATAACATTCACGCGCAACAGGATAGCACAGAAACTGAGACAACACCAAATCTACAGCACGTAATGAACAATAACCACAGTAACATCAACACCGTTGGTAGCCGAAGCTACGCGCAAGTAGTCAACCAATCGCCACCCTTAGACAACCAAAATCAGAATAATAACAGCAACGACACTACACAAATCAAGGAACTGCTCAAACAATCCATCAAAAACATCGAAATGCTAACAAAAATGATAAGCGAACAAAACGCAGTTCTCAGACAGCAAACGCAACAAATAACAGTCATGTTACAACTTCTTACAAACATGCTAAGCAAAAAATAAAAACGGGCACGCTGAAAATAGCAGCCTGGAACTCAAACGGCCTACAACAATGGGCCCCAGAAATTAAAACATTCCTATATAACAACAATATAGACATATTACTTGTTTCAGAAACACACTTCACTCCAAAAAGCTACATGAAAATACCTTACTACACCATATATGATACCGAACACCCCTCAGGTAATAATAAGAAACGATATCAAACATCACTTACACATCCAATTTAGAAAGGAATATACCCAAGCAACCACCGGTACAGTACAAACTAGCAGCAACCACTCCCATTTGTCAGCAATATATGTACCATCACGACACAAAATTACATCACAAATGTGGGAAGAGTACTTCCAACACTTAGATGACAAGTATATCGCAGCGGGAGACTACAATGTAAAGCACACGCTATGGGGATCAAGAATTACTACATCTCGAGGTAGAACCCTGAAAAAATACACTAGAAACAAGAACCTCAATATATTACCCACAGGAAGACAAACAGACTGGCCGACAGACCTCAGCAAAATATCTGACCTACTCGAGTTTGCAGTTACAAAGGGACTAAACGCAAATAAACTAAAAATAACACCCAGCCTCGAGTTTAGCTCCGATCATACACCCATAATAATTGCATACAGAAACAAGCCAATACTTTATAGCAATCCAGAGACACTATGCAACAAAACCTCCAAATGGCAAACTTTTAAAGAAATAATCGAGAGCAAAACCAACTGCAACATCCAATTGAAAACACCCGAACACATCGAACAGGCAGTAACAACATTGACAGAAACTATCCAAGAAGCAGCATGGGCAACCACTATACCTGATCCAACCACCAGACAAATAAAAATAATTCCGCCAGACATACTTGAAAACATTAAAGAAAAAAGAAAAGCGAAAGCAAAATGGCAAAAACATAGATCAAAAGAAAACAAAAAGCACCTAAATAAACTTGCAAAGGAAATAAAAAACAAAATAAAAGAACACAATAACGAGTTCACAAAATTCATAGAGTCACTATCTGCGCACGAGAACTCTAACTACTCCCTATGGAAGCTACAAAAAAAAAAAAAAAAAAAATAATAAAGAAGCCAATAAAACTAGTCCCAGCAATCAGAAAAGCAGATAATACATGGGCAAGAAGCAACGAAGATCAAGTTGAAGAATTTTCCAACCACCTAAGCAACACATTTACACCACATAACATCGGTAATAGCAACCACAATTTTCATACCGACGAGGATGTGTTAACCACTAGTACCACAACTGACAAACACTACATCATACCTGAAACAACAAGAAATTAGAAACATAATCGAGAAAACAAAAAACAATAAAGCACCAGGAATCGACCTAATCAGTGGTAAAATCTTGAAAAACCTTCCGCCAAAAGCGATAAGACTAATGACAATAATATTCATTGCAATACTACGAATCCAATACTTTCGTAAACTATGGAAACTAGCCAGATTATAATGTTACGTAAACCAGGCAAAGACCCACATCAAACCGCATCTTACAGACCAATATCACTACTTCCTGTGTTTTCCAAAATACTAGAGAAAATAATATACGACCGCATAAAACCAATAATAGAGAAGTAACCAACGGTCAAAGAGGAAATTAACAGATACGCAGGAAAATACAAAGAAAGAATAGGAACATACCCAAACCGGCTAGCTGTGGAAACGGTCAACACCCCAAACATGGATAGAAGACTGAAAAGGAAACACCCAGCAAACCTCACAAAGGACACAACCTAACAAACACGAAGATGGTATCCCGCTGGGGGTAGCCACCCACATGATAATCAAACAGTTAAAAAATGTCCTACCAAATGTCCAAATTAGACAGATTGTGAATGAAAAGAATTAAACAAAAAAGAAAAAAAACGCGTATGGCGTTAGCCATACACGCTGGTCATCCTGCTTGTATCTCGGGCTGATAAAAATATTGATAGCATTTTTATGTTGTATGACGTCTTTAAAATTTCACACGACTCTTCCTCTCTGTCTCTCTTTAAACAAGTTTTTTTCTTATTCCTTTCAATAAACACACAGCATTTCACACTTTATTTTCTATATTCGTTCAGATTCGTTGACAAAAAATTTGTAATCATCTTAAAAGAATGATTTTACATAACAAATTTTTAAAAATCTCCGATATACTTCTATTCTAATACTTCTATTTTAATACTTCTTATTTTAAAAATCCCTAGTTATTATTATAATGTAATCGATAATATAGAAGAAGTAGTAGGAAAAGTATTATAGTTTGTATCATTAATCTATATTAATCTGATTTGGTATAGTCACCGAATAATCCTAATATACTCTACTTTAATCCGAATAAATTTCATTATAACTTATGAAAATGAGAGTGATCATTTTAATGAATTCGCAAATTGTTACGACCGTTCGCGGAGAGACGCGGTCGCTAGGAGATCGCGTCAGCGAGAGGCGTAAATTCTCGCTACGATTATGTTAATCGACGCCGCGAAATAGTCGTTCCCCTGTTTCGGTTAGGATAACAGAGGTGGTTTAATGAATGTAACACTGTATTAACAGGTTAACATAGAACAATATATTTTACAATAATATGATGAAGATGTTACAGAAATTTGATTCGACTTTGCGATATCTCTAGATAAATTCGTTTGCTCGTCAGATTTGTCGAAGTGTCACGTTTGACTCGTCAGAAGGAACTGAACGCCCTTCGATTATTCCTTTGTCTCATTTGGAAGACGACCCCCACTATGCTCGGGTCACGCCACCGCTCGCACCTATGATCACGTATGCCTCTTCTTGTGTGAAAAACGTAACGGTCAAAAATCGACGTTTCTAGAGCTCGCTACTTGGCGACAACTATGCTCTTGTCGTGTAAAATTAAGGTAAAAATAAGGAACTTGTTAATTTCCGAAAAGGAGATTAAGTTCTTTTTATTTTTTTACTCAATTTATACAATTTTTTCGGTTCGCGATGATACACTTTCGATACTTGGATTAGTTAAGAATTTTTTTATTAGACTGACTGGATGATTTTGAAGGGAGCATTTATATTCTTCCATTCGTTGGAGTGGGAGAAGGTTTTGTTTATACTTAGTGTAAAATTCGGAGAACGGCTGGAGTGATCGAATGCCACTCAGGCGGTTGAGAACGGGTGCTGACCGGACGGTCACACGCGATAAGGCGTTCGGAATTTCGGTTTGTTATATACAGTTGCTCGAATTTCGTCTGTGACACTCTCGTCGATACATTGTATACGATCCGGCGGGCAGATAAGACGGTCTGCCTGCGACGTTGTAGGACCGCGAGCGACGGTTAGAAAATACAGCCTGTGGTAAGCCTCGTGGCGTAACACAAATCTTTTGACATTTCGTGAACAAAAGGACTGTCATAAACACCATTTTTGGTGTTACTACCCGATTCTAGAAACTGAAATATTTTACGTCACGTAACGCGGTCGCGGTCGCGATAGGCAAATTGACAAACTTGTCAGTCCCTATGCCCATTAACATCGTTTCTCCGTCTGTCTGTCGTACATCCAGCCTCAATTACTATTTATCCCCGTCACGGAGCGCTATCACCAGCCATAGCAAATTGTCCCTGAGTTTTCTTATCAATCGGAGAACGACTACCGCTTATCGTTGACCTCGACCGCCGACCACGACGTTCAAAGTTTCCGTCTAGATTTACAGATCGACCACAACCAACGAAATTTCATTTGTTCCCTTTCGATGGATTGTTTCGTAACCATTCTCGAGCAATTTCTTCGAATATCGAGGAGATGCGATGCGTTTCGCTTGCCACGCCGCGACTAACCGTTCTCGATCCAATATTTGCGCGAGAAAACGGTCAGTCGTCGATAAGGCAAGTAAAGACGAAAGTGTGAATTGAGATAGCGAATCTGTGAAAAGCGAAAACGGGGCAATTGCCGATGTCTATGGAGATGTAAGTGAAAGTTGAACTTTTCGAGGAAAACAAGAAGAATTATTAGAAGTAAACTGTAAATTTATATTTCTATGAATAGAACCATAGAAATGGAATTCAGATGGAGATTCTTTTCGCTCTTGAGACATTGTATATGTCGGAGTCAGGTTGGAATTTTGGGGCGTTCAATGAACCTTTACTTACTTTACCATCGCGGGTGTAGCTAATGTTTATTGGTACAAATGTGGACTTGTGACTCTGGTCCAAGACTCGATAACGCATCCACGGTCAACGGGTTAGTAGGCTTGTTTCTTCGTCCAAGTCTAAGATGTAATGGTTACCCAGCAAGACGTTAGTTAACTTGTACAAGAGCGCGTACCGGTGAGAAAGTGACTTTCCGTCACGGTGGCGCTGTCAATGAAAACTATGATGGGTGTGTCTAAGATAACGACATTCTCGGATTCGTGGAGAGATGTCTTCATTTGAAAACTGAGGGAAATTGACGCTGCTGTTAATTGGTCAATTTGGAACAAAGACTGCTTGTCCGTTCGAAGAACCTTAGTTAACAAAATCCTAAGGTTTAAAGCGGGTCCTCAGGCTAGCTGAACTTATGCTGCGCAGATGCATCGACATTTGGTAATCATTTTGCCCGAGGAAACCGTTGGAACCTTTTTTTTTACTATCGAGTACCTCTACGGGTATTTCTTTTAATACGGGCTATGTTATTACTCCGTGCTTTTGTTAGACGGAGCTTTCGTCCTGTTGATCGCGGCTATGTTCGGCAACTGACTGTCGCCTTGAGCTCAAGCTCATTGTCACAAATCTCAAATAAATACAATTGGGTAGAATAACGGCAAATAGTTTAATTACAATTTTTATGGATTTTCCCGAAATTTCGGAGGGGCGGCCCTGGTGTTCTCTCATCTCCGACATATATAAAGAATATTTTATTCCGAATAGTTAGTTGTTTTTGTGGTGGATAGTGTAGAGGATTAATAAAGTGGGAACAAGAGATTCCTGTTGCAACCCGTCAAATATATTTAAAATAATTAAATAAGTTAATAAATATATGACGTAGAATGGTCACAAGGAGGGCTGTGAGCGTTCGGTGGATCTTCCTTGGAGTTGGCCATCGTCGCGGTGGCGCGCGCGGATACGGTTTTCTCACACGCGAATGAACACTCCCGACGCGGCAATCAACAGCAGCGGTGTATATCTCGTAGTGCGAACGCCGCGGGTCTTAGGTCCGGTAACGAATCCGCGGTCAACGGGAGGAGAGATAGACTGGCACTGACTCGAACGTGTACTACTCGCGGATCAAGCGGTGTTGGTCCCTTCGTCGATGAGATCTCCCGGAGGAATGAATGTTCGTCCCAACGTCACCACCGAAACAACCTCTGGTAGTGTGTCTAGGTATGCCAGCTCCTCCGATCGGCGTCGCTGTCGATTGGTCGATTTGGGACAAAAGCTGCCTGTCCGTTTGCAAAAATCTTAATTGCCGAAAAAAAACCCGGTTTTATAGCGGGTCTCCGGGCTGGCTGAGCTTGTGCTGTGTACATGCCTCCACGTCTGGTATTCATTGTCCGAAGGGACCGTTGGAATGTTTTACTATCAAATACCTCTATGGGTGTTTCTTTTAATGAGGGTCATACTGTAACTTCGCGCCTTTGTTGGACGGAACGCCCGTCCCGTTGAGCGCGGCTACGTTCAGCGGCTGATGGTCGCCTTGAGCCCAAGTTTATTATCGTAAGTCGCAAGCAGGTAGGATTGGGTCGAGTGACGATAAATCGTTTAGTTATAACTGTAAGCTTTAATTACAAGTTTATGGGTTTTTTCCGAGGCTCCAGGAGGAAGGCTCCGGTCTCCTTTAATCTCCGACATATAAATACTGTCGAGAGACGCTCATACAAACGTATTCGCAATGACAGTGTATGATCGCTCGCAGATAACTCGGTAACTCGTATAACTCCGTTAATAACTGTTAATAACTTATTCGCTCGCGATCGCGTCCGTTTATTTATACTGGTTGGGGAGAGTCGAAAAATTCAAATTCGCCTTTGTTCTACGGTTGCACGTAGCGGTGACATTGTTTTGCCCGGAGTTTATTTATCGTTACATTTCATGCGTCAAGGCTGTGTCAATGTTCCGAGTCAAAACAACAACATGAGTCGCTCCCGATTCGCATCGTCCTCTGACTCATGTGCCGTTACATCACCCCCTTCCAGTGATAACGTTTCTATTAGGTTATGTTCAAAAAATTATTTACACTATTTTTTCTTGGTAGTCGCTATTTTAAAAGTTAAATACATACTTTCGATACATACGATACATCCTGTGTCCGACAATTTACGACTCTCAACCGAAACCTGCCTGAAACCAATCGGGAAAACGGACTCTTCGCCCAGACCGCCTAACGGACCTATTCCTGGTGTTTTCTTCCGTCGTTCGATTATTATTATTTGCACGCTTTCGTCGCGGGCGTTCGTTTGTCCTACCGGAATACGTACGTTACGAGTTTCGGCCGTTTTTTTCTCTAAGTCGTCCGGTACTATACACGCGGGTTTTAATCGGTCTATGGAAACCGTTACGTCGCGATTATTTACTTTTATAATACAATTTTTTTCATCCCTTTTTACAACTTTATGTTAAGGAAATTCGAGGATTTGGAAATACAAATAATTGACTATATTTCACACACAACAGCTATACATCTATATTACACTCTGAAGAACGCTTGTCGTCAACCGACTATCCAGAATCTTCTAACGGCAGTCTTTTGTCTCAACTAAGACCTGGACGCCCTCTGACCCTTACACACACACTCTTATGTACAGTGTAAATGTATCACTTCCCTAACACTTTAAACGGCCCGCCGTACTGCGGCTGTAAAGGGCCTCCTATCGCGTCATGGCGCAAGAAAACATACGGCGATGATTTTAGATCTTTAAAAACGAAAATTTTCTTTTCGCCATGACGCGTAACCGGGTATGGCCTGACTTTCTCCATCTGCTCTTTTAGCAGGTTCGCGAATTCGAAGTTGGCCCGCTGATTGGTTAGTAAAAAGAACTTCGCCGGCAATCGTATGCCGGTGCCGTAGATCATTTCGGCCGCCGTTGCGTTAAGGCGCTCCTGTATCGCGGTTATAATCGGCGAATTGTACGATCGGCAGAATTTCGACCCAGTTGCTCGTGTCGTGGCACTTGATCGCCGCTTTAAGCTGTCTATATAAGCGTTGTACCATCCCATTAGACGCGGGATGATAGGCCGACGTGCGTAGGTAGGTTACGCCGAGCAACCGGCATAACTCTTCAAACAGACGCGATTCGAATTGGCGCCCTTGGTCAGTTGTTATTTTTAAGGGAACGCCGAAACGAGAAATCCAAGTTGAAAGGAGGGCCGAGGCAACGGTTGGCGCTTCCATGTCAGCGATGGGAATGGCTTCGGGCCAATGCGAAAAACGATCGATACACGTTATACAATATTGATAGCCCTCCGAATACTGCATTACGATAATGTCTACGTGTGCTGAAAATACGTACCTGGTGATTTTACTGCGTTGGCACGGTATGCATTGTCCCGTCCACGTACGGCAATCTTTGTTTACGGACGGCCAGACAAAGCGCGTTGTGGCCAGTTCTTGCGTGGCTCGTATCCCCGGATGGAAAAGTCTGGCTAACGACTGAAATACGTTGCGTCGTAACGGTTTCGGTACGAACGGCCGCAAGGTTCCGGTCGAAATGCCGCAAAATATTTCCACATTCTTTTCGGGAAAACGAATCTTCTCTAGTCGCAGTGCGCGAGAGTCAGAGTTGAGGATTTGGCGTAGATCATTGTCGCTTTCTTGCGCTGATGCTAACGTTCGGTGATCTACCGAGTTTTCAGTTGTCCCGATGCGAGCTCCGCAGAGAGGACTTGCTTATGTAAGTCTATGGGGGCTGGTAAACCCACGTTCCCGCAGTCAGGGAGGACCGTCGGGACCAGCGGCCCGCTTACGTGAGTCCTCTATGTACACCGCAGGGAAGGTCGCCGGGAGTGTAAGCGAGAGGCTCGTTTATGCTCTCTGTACGTGGCCTTGGGTAGTAGCGCACCCACGATCCCGATGCCAAGGATGGGACCGTCGGGATAAGTTCCCGGGTACCTTGTACCTTGAGGCCCCCGCTTACGTAAGTCCCATCTGGATCCCGGCAGTGACGTGGCGGTACATCCACATGATAGTCCCACCAATGACTTAGGATGGTACCACGGGGGTCGAGTGTAAGCCCGGAGGGAGTAGCGACCCCTCTGCTCGGCCAATTATGGGTTTGGACTCGTGGTGGCAGTGATTGATGGCCAAGATGCTGGCAAGAGGGCCGATTGAAGGGGTAATGGCTCGCCCCGAATGGTCTTCGGTGGGTGAGCAGCGTCCCGCCTGCTCTGGAACCTTCCTGGTGAGACAGTAGGGCTTGCAATCGCCCCGTTCGACCTGTAACGAGCGACAGCCCCTGCAGGCTTAGCTAATCAAGGTAGCACTGGGTGTCTTGCGCGATGCTTGGGCGTATCGCAGCCCCTATGGTCCTAGGGGTACCCGGGTGCCGGGTAAGTTGACGCCGAGGAAAGCACCCGATAACTAAGACTGACAATACTTGTCCCGATGCGAGATGGCGTATCGGCTACATCGTTTTCTACGCCTTTAACGTACCGCTGTAAACTGTGCTATATAATCTAGATAGCGAAATTGTCGTGGCGAACATTTTTTAAGTTTTTGTCGAAATACGTAAATGAGGGGTTTGTGGTCGGTATAGATTATAAAGTTTCTACCATCAACGGCGTGTCGGAAGCGTTTTACGGTGGTTTACATCGCGAGCAGTTCGCGATCGTAGGCGCCATGTTTTTGTTGCGCGGGTTTTAGAGATTTCGTGGCAAACCCTAGCGGCTGCCATTTGTTGTTCACGTACTGTTGTGAAACGGCTTCTACTGCATAGTCGGGCGTGTCTGCCGTAAGGCTGATGGGCGCACCTGGTATCGGATGCGCCAGCATCGTGGTGTCCGCGAGGGTACGTTTTGATTCTTCGAAACTGTCTTCCGCCTGTTTGGATCACTCGATGGGCGCGTTGCCCTTTTCCGCGCCTCTTAACAGGTCGTGAAACGGTTGTAAAATTTTTGCGGCCCCCGATATGAAACGTCGGTAGAAGTTAACCATACCGAAGTACCTGCGTAATTGTTTAACATCCGTGGGCTTCGGGATTCTGATTATCGCTTCGACACGTTCAGTCGGCGGCTTGATTCCTTCGGCGTTCACGTTGTATCCGCATTTCGAGGGATTAATGACTACACCGTAATCATTGAGGCAGTTGAATACTGTTTACAGATGTTCGCGAGGTTAGTTTTCGTCTTCTGAAGCGATAAGGAAGTCGTCTATGTACGCGTAGACGAAATCGAGACCGCGGGTGATTTCATCGACGAATCGCTGGCACGTTTGCACGGCGTTTCAAACATCATATTGGTCGCTTCGAAATTTCCGAACGGTGTTGTAATTACCGTTTATTCCACGTCTTCCGGCACAATTGGAATTTGGTGGTAAGCGCGAACGAGATCAATTTTTGAAACTATGCGCTTACCGTGTAGATGGGGGGCGAAGTCCTCTATGTGTGGTGGCGTGTACCACCTATCAGGTATCATGCGAGCGTTTAACGCACGATAGTTGCCGCATGGTCGCAGGTTTCCGTACCTTTTCGGTACGACGTGCAGAGGTGATGCCCACGGGCTTTTCGATGGTCGCACCACGTCTTGCTCAATCATGAGTTCAAATTCAGCTTTCACCTGCTTGAGCCGATCCGGTGCGAGGCGGCGGGGTATTTTGTAAACTGGCGGGCCTAGCGTGGTTTCGATGTGATGTTCCCGTAATTCGGCGGACGAGTGATGCCGGGAAATTCCGCCAGTAGTTGATGATACACTGAATTACCGCAGATGGTTTTTATAGATGAAACGTTGACCGTGGCTGTGTATCCCTTCGAAGATAACTAGGTCGTCGTATCGAGAAGTCTTTTATTACGTGGGTCCACGAGCTGTAGTGACTTAGAAAATCCATACCGATAATAGGTGTTTGGTCGTCGGCCACAATAAAATACCACTTAAAGGCACGCCGTAGGGACAAGTTAAGATGGACCGCGACGGTCCCGTACGTTGCGATTTGTGCCCGTTAGCCGCGAACAACTCGTACTCGCTTTATCTCGCATGTCCTCGGATTTTGCTGCGCGGGTAGATGCAAATGTCGGCGCCGGTGTCTGCCAGATACGAGATACGCGTGTTTTTGTCGAATAGGAAAATGCGGCGGAACATCAAGCTGTCGTCGTTTGCCGCGTTTACAGCCGTTTCCCGGCTTCCAGTTGCATGGTGAGTTGCATTTTCTCGCGCGTTCCCGAAACGTAGCGTGGTAAAAACTAAACCATCTTGTCGCAGCGTGTTTCAGGATCTCGAACGGCGGCGGTATCTCGTACGAGAGCGTGATCGTGGTCGCAGTCGTCGACGATTATCCACGGGCAGCACGTTCATTTGCGCTTGCATCTGGATCGTCTGCTCTCTCAACGCGCTGATGGCAGCAGCGGTAGAATCACTAGCTCCGACGTTTTGTGCAGGTGGATTAGATACCGCAGTCATTCGGTCTGTGCTGACCGCGACAACCTGTCCTGGTTCCGGGTGTATTTCGTAAATGCTGCCGGCGATCCGGGTCAGCGTTTCGGGGCTCTTATCCTGCACGGCGGCCAGAATATGCTGCACGTGAACCGGCAGCCGGCCTTTCCAGATGGTAAGGATGAAGTCATCGGACGTTACGGGAGTGGCGAGGAATTTTATTTCGCTCACGTCGAATTCACATTTCGCGATATATATTACAACCCCGTACTCGTTAAGGCGTTTAAACAAAATCCGCCAGTGTTCGCGGTGTTGTTCTTCGTTTTCGGATGCGATTAAAAACTCGTCTATGTATGCGTAGACGAAATCAAAGCCTCTCGTGATTTCGTCCACGAATCTCTGACACGTTTCTCTGTCGTCATGTTGGTCGCTTCGAAAATGCCAAAAGATGTTGTGATCGCGGTTTTTTCTACGTCCTCCGGCGCGATTGGAATTTGATGGTAAGCGTCAACGAGATCGATTTTAGAAAAGATACGCCTACCATACAGATTCTGCGCGAAGTCCTCTATGTACGGCGGTGTGTATCTATCCGGAGTGGTGCGGGCCCGATAGTCGCCACAAGGTCGAATCCATCCGTCCTTCTTTAGAACGATGTGCAAGGGTGATGCCCATGGGCCTCTCGATGGCTGCATCGCGCCTTGCTCTATCATGACTTGGAATTTCGCCTTCGCGGCGAATTGAGCCGGCCAGATTGAGTCGATCGGGGACGAGGCGGTGTAGTTTGGCGTGACGGGGGGGTGTCCCCGCGTTGCCCTGATATGGTGTTGCACATCGTGTCGTAGAAAACTTCTCCGGAAAACGGGCGGTTTCGTCAAATCAGGGAATTCCGTCAGTAGATTGGGATACGATGATTCTCCGTCGATGTTCTTGATTGACGCTACGTCGGTGGTGGCGGCGAATCTCTTTGTCGACAGTCATGTAATTGTATTAAGGAGCCGTTTGTTTCGTGGGTCTACGAGCAACTCATAATGACTCAGGAAGACGAAACCGATGATGGGCGTTTGCACATCGGCAACGACAAAACGGCACTTGAAAGATCGACGTAGTGATAGGTTGAGGGACACGGTGATGGTGCCATCCTAACCCCAACCTAACCGTCGCAATCCCCGTTCCGTTGGCCGCAAACAACTCATAGTCGCTCTTGTTCGCGGATCCGCGTATCTTGTTACGCGGATACAAGCATGTGTCAGCACCAGTGTCCACTAAAAATGAGATTTTCGTCCTCTTCGGTTCGTGTCATCTACTGCGGTCAGGATACGCCTGATGCGAACGGATAGTCGATTCCTCCACACTGTGAGGATGAAATCGTCCGGCGTGGAGGGGTTAGCAAGTTTTCTCAGGTGGTGATAAAATTCAGATGACTTCCTATCCCCCATCTCTTCGCTTTCCACCAACTTCTTCAACCTTGCACTGTCCGTATCCGTTAGAATACGAATAAGTTCGCCTTTTAACTCCGCGTACCGTCCCGTGGTTGTAGGATCCGTCATGACGCCCTCAATTTGTTGTAGAAGTCGACCGTCGAGACATTTTCCAAGAGTCGCGAATCTTATCTTGTCCGACGAGATGTCCGCCGTGCGAAGTTGCGTCTCTAATAAGGCGAACCACACGGTGATGTTTGAAGGTAGCAGAGGAGACATAGTGATTGCTACACTAGCTGTGACTTTGCTATCTTCGTTAGCGGTTGCCATTTCTTCGTTCCAAATCACGTTGGATGTCACCAATTTGTGGCGGAATTGTAGAGGATTGATGAAACGGCAACGAGAACTTACTGTTACAACCTGTCAAATATATTTGAAATGAATTAAATAAATTATAAATAAATATAGATAATGTCCAAAGTCGCTGGTACAAACGCATTCTCAAAGACAGTGTATAATCGTTCGCAGATAACTCGTAGATATTAATCGATAACTGGTATAATTCGTATAACTCGTATAATTATCGCTTCGCTGGCGATCGTGACCGTTTATTTATACTTGTTGGGGGAGAGCCGAAAAATTCGAGTCCATCTTTGTTCGATGGTTGCACATAACGGCGGCATTGTTTTACCCGGAGTCTATTTATTCTTATATTACGTGTGTCCTAACGATCTTGATACTCCGAGGCAAAACAACAACATGATTTGAACTGTCCTCTGACTCATGTGCCGCTGCAGATCAAACTTGGATGGAATAGCTTGTACTCGTGCATCTCCTTTTATGTTATTTTTATATTCGGCGAAAGGACAAATGCCTGAGACTATTCACTGTGGCCAGCCGGATGCTTCTGGGTAGAACAAATCGTTAATCTTCGGTTGTTAACTAAAATGGTGCGATACGTATCTCAGAGTTTCTGTTGCAGACTGGTGATTCGTTTAGAGTTTAGAGTACAGGTTTCATAACGACTTCTTGTAACATTTAATGCAGTCGAAACGTTTGTTATGCCGAGCTTTGCCATAGACAATAAATGTTTAGTCTAAGAAGAAATCGTAGTGAGTGTTTCTCGATCGAAGAGTCAGTGAGTATAAAGACACAAGATGAAGTTAAGAAAAAATAAGGGAACTGAGACATATCAAAACGAGAAAGGATATTGATATTGATAATTAACTTTTCGGTAAAATTCGGTATGTTAAGATATATTTCTGCAGATGTAAAGTATATGTTCGTAGAAAAAATATCTAAAAGTAAGAATGTTGCAATTAGTTTCATTAAAGATAGTAGAACGTATCTATGCTTAGAAATAATTGTGGCAAAGATCGCATTTAGCCACGTGAAATTTGGGGTCAAAGGGCAAGATTGAAGTAACGATTATAGTGGCGTGAATGTTGCCAAACAGTAAGCTTTGAAATTCTCGCAACTCAATCGCTAATGTAAATGCAACACAGATTCAATTAGAGATAAATACAGTGCAGTTAGTTAGCGATTTGTGAATTATATGACGGAACAGATACGTAGCAGAGAAATTCTGTTTCAGACCCGGAGATATTGACACGAGCGCAACGTCTGAAAGTAATTATAATTAGTCTTGAATAGATTTAGTTGCACTTTGATGAGCGAGAAATTTGTTTCCTTTTTGGATAACCGAAAATTTATTTGTAAGTTTTATCATGCAATTCATGTATATGCAATTTCCTATGCAATTGAAGACGATTGTTCGTTTTTAATGGATGTTGTAAGAACATTCAGCTATGGTACATATACTATAATAAAATGTAATTATCTAAAAGTTAACTATTAATTATTTCATTTAGAACCCGCAAAAAGTGTTAAATGTTAAACAATTAATCACGTCTCTTGTTAAATTGCTGTTGATTACTGTGAGTAATTTTCAAAGACGTTAAATTAATATTTCTAAGGAGATATATCGTTAAGTACTATTAGCCAGGGCTCTTTAGATATTTTTTGCTCCTTAATTCTTTTAATTCGTCGTTTTTTCCCAGCTCTTCCCAGGAAACTTTACGTTTTGACCTTATTTTATTCTTTTTGATAATTTACCGCTTCAACGTCGACGCCGCGCCGTTCTTTCGTTCACAAAAGGCGATTACACTTTAGAACTCGTGTCAAACTTCTTTTGTGTTCCCGAAAGGAGATTCCACGTAACGTGCAGCACGCGGTAACGCGTGAATTATTGTAAAGTACAGTGCTTATTCTTAACATTCTACCGGGACGATACATCGCGTAAATAAATCATTCCAACGAGATGGACGTGCAAATAAATTCCATCGATAATTCTAGCTTAATATTATTCGAATAAAATTCGAATGAAAGTACCACTAATTTTTTGTTCCATCTGATTTATTTTTCAGATATTAATATTGGCAAATATTGTCGTTTTTTAATTCAGACGCTACTTAAACTAAAATTTAACTTTCACTTTTTAATAATTTTTATCGAAAGGATGAGAATTTAAAGAAATCTTAATTTATGCTGTCTGGCTAATTCCTATAACGTCGTTAGCGCTCGACGAAATAAAGTAACAGAGAAATAATTACCGTCTTAATTTTTGTACTTTGTACTGTGAAAGTGTGAAGTGAAATCTCAATTTAAATAAATTACGCAAGCTACCAAGGACATTATTTATCGAAAACAACAGCGTTTCCTCGAATTCAAACATAACCTATTCTGACTTGGGACAAAATCCGGAAAATCGCGCGGTTCTTTTCGATCTTTCAAAGATCTCTCTCTTCAGAGCTGTCTGAGATAAACGAGACACTTTAGAAGGTGATTCTCCAGAAATTGTCACGCTGTTAAGATTTGTCGATTAACGGAGTTTATAATATGATCGAGACGAAACATGCTAGTTTTTTAATTCAACTATATAATTTTATTGCATCTGTTTGATTGTACTACTTTCGAAGAAAGAACAATTTTTAGAACTGTCGGAGTTTATATTTCCAACAGCGAAGAACGATATCGTAAATTTAAGAGTTTTCGAGGAAAAAGAAGCGAATGAAAATTGGGATATTTCTGGGACATTATTCGAGAGTAATATTCAATACAATTTATAATAGTTACTCTTCCGTTTGCAAATTTTTTTGCTAGAATAAAAACATCTTTCGACTTATTCAATTTTGCTGGTGAAATGAACGAAAAGAAGTGTATTAAAAGCAACTTTCTTCATACTTTTCATTGTTTGCATACAATGGAAAGGAAAATATTTGAGTTTCGAAAGTTAATAATCCTCATTAAGAACTCACTAATCCAATAACACGAAGCAAAATAATTATTTTGGATATTTTAAAATTCAAGGATTTTTCACTTATCAAATTTTTAGTCTTCCTATTGTTAGGATTCGCATTTAATTTTTGTATTGCCTTTCTAAAACGAGTAAAACGTAATCGAGATAAAATATTTAATTACGCTCGTTCGAACAATATTCGAAAATTACTATCGGCATAAAATAACTTTGTATCTTGAAATTTCCCGTTGAAAAATCGCAGAAGCGTGGTCGTTTAATAAATGTTCCAAAGATCAGGCGATTATTTGCGTAGCTTCGATAATTACTGTTTCAAGGGACGCCAATATCAATATACCAAAGCTTGTTTTTCGGTGTGGCGTCAATCGAAGAGGCGCGTCGAACCGGAAATTAATCGACGCTGTTACGTACTAGCGGTAACTAATACACCGACAATTAATCACTTGACAGCTGCAATCCCTGGTATCGATACATCCGTGGCCTGACCTCATCCATAAAATACAGTCCTCTGCATTGTGCTCTTTTCTCTCGATACAAAACTGAAAAAAATTGTAATCAGTAACGTATCCTTTGTTAGATTTCCTTTTGCTGATTCGACGAAAGGGACAATTAATAGAATGCACGATCTCCAATAAAATCGAATACAGGTCGCACGATTAACATTTTTGATCTCGAAAGCCAGAGGAACGTGAGAAACTTCTCGGTATTACTTTTCCTTTTTCTTTGACATTTTTCTTTGACTTCTGCAGTACGTTCGAAAAACTTGGTCGTCGAAATGTAGACGCGCGGCTGGTAATACACTCGTTTTCGACAGAAAGGAAAATACGGAGGTGCAACTGAAAATTAAATCGATGAACTGAGGCAATATTTGCTCGTTTTATGAAAAAAAAACTGTTTTAGAGGGTTGAGTTTCAAGAAGTTTGAATGTCGATTACGAAATAACGTGAAACTTTATATTTTACGAATAATTTGGTTTATTTGGCGAACAAAATGCAGAGAGTGCAGGGAATGATGGATTTTAATAGGTATAAAGTTTTAAAATCGCGAATGGACCTGTTTCATTCGACGTAATATTACTATAAAATTTTCTCCGTATAATTAATTTCATAACGTTTATTCGTTTAACACAATAAGAATTAATATGTCAGATAAAATCATAGTTATAAAATTAATCGTAAAAAATAAAATAAAAACTGTAAAATTCCTCCATTAACAAACGAAATCTGATAGAATAGAAATTGGGAATTTTTTAGACTCTGAACGTACCAGAATGAAAATGGACTACTCGTAAGCAGACAAAATCACCATTAGGTTTACAGGTTTACAGTTATCACAGGTAGGTTTACAGTTATCGTTTTCAGGAACAATGTATGTAATACTTGTTCGCCGTGTTACGTCTGGGTCAAAGATGTTTCACAGATAATTCTCTATTCACGATGTATCGATGGATCGTTTGGAATTTGCCAAGTAGCTGTTAATTTCAATGAAATTATTCTTTGTAAATTTAGAACGGAAGTATTATAGATATGCCGGCATCCGACGGTTTTGTGAGAATATCTCGTAATCGAATATAATATAAATTATATTCAATGTTACAATTTTGGAAAAGCAGGTCTCAATGATTTATTACGTGATGTACGTACAATGTTACTGCTTTATGGTTAAACAAGAAAAGAAAAAATGTATAAGAGTTTATTTGTTACGGCTTAATATTCCTGTCGTATCAGCAGACGCTTCTTTCCGTATTAAAGTCTTATCGTAGATGAAAATCTCAATCTCACGCACGATATTACAAGGTCTGGATCACAATACGTTACGAGTTGTTCCTAGTTATTCTTACGAGGCGATGTCCCACGCGCCTCGCTCGTTCGTCCTTCCGGTTTCAATGCATTCATCAGCTAAACACGTGGAAGGTATCAAAAAGGAGATGAGAGCTCGGACTCAGGGTTCAGGAGAGCACAACTGGAGGGGGGAAACAAAACTCTGTCCGCTGTTACTTTCTTTATCTTGAGGGCAACGTCACCCCCTTTGATGCCCCCGCTTCCAGTTTCATGAGGATATCCTCGTCCGTTTAATGCCCGTGCTCTCGCACAGCACCTCCTTCGTTACCATAGGCTCCTTATAGGTCTGGAGACATTCCTTACCCTCCCGGACTTTCACCAAGAGGGCCTATTTCGAATTCTAGGCAACCTTTCCCTCCAGCCTTCGTTAACCTGTGGCCTCCTTTCCTCGTTGTTCCTCCTCTCTCTCACCCGTCTTTTTTCTTTTCTACCTATTTGAACAATCCATTCGCCTCCAGAGTCGTAGGTTTCTCTATCCCTGGGGTCAACTTCGCCCCTCTTCCACATACGAAGGATCGCCTCTCTTCGCCCTTTTTATCCCATCGGCCTTCGTGTCCTCAAGCGGCGACACAGTTTTCCTTTTGTTACGCTGTTCAAACTTGTTTCTCACGTCCCCGTTTCTTTTTCCAATCTAGACTATTGGAGGGGAAGTTTGTGTAGAGACGTTAACCTCAACGGGCCTTTCAACCTGTCTCTTACCTTTACGTCCCTTCTTATTTGATAATTTCTTTTTATTTACAAGTACTTTACAATCAATTCTCGCATTGAGAATTTTGAGTAAGTTTCTCTGACGTGGCGCAGTGGTTGTTGACTATTATGATATATCTATTACCACATTTTGTTATTTCTTCTCTGACTGTGGGTATCTTGAGGTGGCGATGTATTGCTTCGTTGGTAACATACCAGGATGCATCTATTAGGGACCTTAGAGTTTTCGACTGGAAGCGTTAAACTATTTCAATGTTGAAATTACTTGCTGTTCCCCATAGTTGGATTCCGTATAATCCGATAGAGTGTAATTTTGTTCTGCGTGCGTAGGTTAGAATGTCGACCAACGAACCAGTAGAATTTTTTGAGTTTAGCCTTGAGTTGCTTCGATTGGTCTATGTTGTGTTGTTTCCATGTTAGTCTCCTGTCGAGAGTCATGCCCAGGTATCTGACTGAATCCTTGTTAGGAATTGTTATATTGTTAATGGTCACCTGAGGGCAGGTTTGTTTTCGCAACGTCAAACTGTTTCGCTGTTATATTAGAAACAAAACATGAGTTTTCAGTTTTCCTCGATGCTTTCCTTAGCAGAAGTTTGGTTAACTAATTTTATGAAACAGTATTTTGAATTATCCCTTCGTGCAGCAAAATCCGCTTCAGTCGCACGAGCCATGGAACTTAACAAGGTCAATGTTGGTAAATTTTTTCATCCGTTTCATGACCTTGTAGACAAGCATAAATTTCGACCATATAAGATTTTTAACGTTGACGTGACAGGTATCACGATAGTACAAGAGAAGTGATTTCAAATTATCGGTTTTAAAGGCAGAAGACAGGTTGGTATAATCAGTTAGCGACAAAAGAAGACAGCTTTCCATAGCTGTCATCTGCGTTACTGTCTCGGGAAATTATGTTCCTTTGTTATAAATTTTTCCAAAAGTTTGGAAAATAAAATAACTGGGCCAACGATTCTATCATTTAAAATTCCTATTCGAGTATTTGCTAGAAATTACGTTTGCGGATTTGATTCTTAACACGTCTGGATTTTCACTTGCCGAGAAATGTTCATTCTGCATATCCACCGTTCCATATTTACTGAATGAGCCCTTGTCCGTAAATAATATTTTCGCAGGAAAATTACAGTTCCACTAAATTTTGCGAGACATCCATCTGTAAAATTCTCTCTTCTCGGGAAATCTTCCGCACTCAATTCTTGAACTTTTCGAAAACTGTACGTGTGTAGCTTTTCTTTTTTCAATGCTATCCATATGGTTGTCGGTATCTTCTTCTGCAGCATAATCCTAAACACGCTGCGATGTTCTATACCCAAAGTCTGAATCATCTTGTTGAATAGTCGGACTTCACAGATTTTAATGTACTTGCATCTAATAAATTTTGGTTGATTCTACGTAATATACTTGTTCTTTGTACCCTATTCTATTCGGAGATTTTTCACGTAACGCAAGCGCATATCGGCAAGTGTGTCAAAAGTATGACATTGTACAATAGACTACGAAAAGATGATGATGTACACTACGACCACAATATACACAATACGCAGTAAGTGCATTATACACGCAATAACATGCACTGCACACAATACACACAATACAACTCGCTCAACAATAATTGCTACATTCGCATGGACATTAAAGAACAAATAAAACGAATCAAAAATAAAAGAGTTTAAAAAAGTGAAAATTAAAAAGGTCTAACAATATCTACAAAAATTAAAAAAATTTGTGGTTGGTATGATACAGAATAGCTACCATCAGCTGCAACAGCATTATCTGTGTTTGTTTGGCTGCTTTCATTCGATATGTTTGTTGTTTTCGCATGAAAATAATGTTTTGTACAAATGGTCTACATGCTTCGGTCTCTCTTGCCCATATCGCATTCGGGTTTTTAAATGCTGGAATCAGTTTTATTGGGCTTTTCTCGTTATTTGAGTTCTTCTCGAAAGCCCGTTTCGTAGTTTCCCACAGTGAGTAATTGGTGTCCTCGTGGGGTGAAAGTGAGTCTAGATATTTCGAGAATTCCATATCATTGTTATCCTTTATAGCCTTTTTGACGTTTTTGTTATTTCGCTCAGGACTTTTTTATTTGCTGATATTTCGTGTTTCTGCCAAATCGCTTTTGCTTCCTTCTCACATTTAATTTTTTCCAGAATTTCATTCGGTATTAATTTGTTTTGTCTGGTTGTTGATTTGCAATTCGTGGTTGCTTCCACTACTTGTGTGAGTTCTGTTAAATGCTTACTCAACTTCATCTGGTGTCTTGTTATTACTAGTACATTGCCTAAATAATTGTTTTATTGCAGAGTGATGTTGACTTACTGCAAAAGACTCGTTATATTCAATTATTATTGGAGTACGATCAGAGACGAGTCTTAGGTTTCCTGATATTCTTAGTTTGTTTAGATCTGTATCATTTGTGACTGCAAAGTCAAGCACATCCAGTGTTTTATTGAGTTCTGTTGATAAGTGAGTTAGCTCGTCAGCTGACCTTAAGGTTACTCCTAATATTACTCTGAGAGTGTACTTCCAGTATTCTAGTGTTATTTTATATTTTAATGATGCGTACAATGTTCAAATTTGGAAAGAATTTGTATTTGTTTGTACTGAGACGGTTGTACCTTATACGTGACCCTGATTAATTTGGCTATGGAGGTAGCGTTTTATGTTATTCTTAATTATTATTGCTGAACCTCCATGTGCTCTTCCTGATGAGCATACGGTATAGTGTGATATTTTTATGTAACTCTATTTGTTGTATAATGTATTATATAAAATGTTTTTATTTCATGTATTCTCTTTTGTAGCCCATTAGCGTCCCATGCTCTTATCTTTAATATATCCATTGATTTATTTTTGCATTAGTGCGCTGCTGATAAGTTGTAGCATGGCTGATATTTCTTGCACTTGTTGCTTTAATAGCGAATTCTGTTTAATTCTGTTAAATCCATGTTTTTCTATAGCTTGCCTCACGTAGTTCTTTAAATTCTGTTTAGATTCATTGCTCCAGATTAATAACTCTAACGGGCCCCGCCTACGGCACTGGAGCTGCCAGGATGGCGAAGATGCGGCTGGAGGTACTAGAGAAGGAGATCGAGGTCTTGCGGAAAGAGCAATCAGGAAAGGCAGGGTGTGTCCGTTAGGAGAATGCACGGTACTCGCTCATGTACCTTGTCTTGTAAAGGCGTCGCTCGCACCTTGTCGCCAATAAGTTCGTTTATCTTATTGGCAGCTACTTTCACCTCGCTGCCAGCCCTCATTTCTATCAAGATGTCCCCAGCTCTTGTTCTACTAATGCCCGAGCTTTCCTTAAGAACATCCTTCGCCACCATGAGATCTTTATACACCTGAAGCCATTCCTCGCCCTCTCCTACTGTTACGCCACGAGGCTTGCCACAGGCTGTGTTTTCTAACCGTCGCTCGCGGTCCTACAACGTCGCAGACGGATCGTCGCGGCTGCCCGACAAACAAACATTGTAGTGGCAAGCGCATGGTTCACTAAGCAAGGCGACCTCCAGAAACGTCGACTCGTGGCCGTTATTTTACCTCGCGTAAAAGAATGTGGCGTGATCCAAACGTAGTGGGGGTCGCCTTCCAGAAAAGACCAAAATAATCGAAGGGCGGGCAGTTCCTTCTGACGAGTCAAACGTGACACACCGAACATATCAGACCAATAGCAAACGAATTTATCTAGAGATCAAAGTCGAGTCAAATTTCTGTAACATCTTCATCAGATTATTGTAAAATATATTGTTCCATGTTAACCTGTTAATACAGTGTTACATTCATTAAACCACCTCTGTTATCCTAAACGAAATAGTCGTTCCCCTGTTTCGAGAGGAAATTCAAAGAGCTCGGGCCTTCACTAATGAGGATCCTGGAAGGACGCCTACAGGAATGGCGTCATAGTCTGAAAACAAGGCAGAGAAAGGCAACCACGGTTGCGGGCAATGCCACCAATCGCCCTTGAAGTCGAACACAAGAGAAAGAAGGATGCGAAGAGACCAGTTGTTGCCAAGGCGCCTAGGACCTCACAACGAAGTCTTTAGGACGCGATGGAGAGCGGATGTGTTGACGGGTTGCTCCCGCTAGCCGAGTGTATGTACGAGGACGTAGGAGCGTTTGAGATGGGTGTGATTGTTATAGGGTGTAATGGGTCAATGAGGCGGGAAGTGTACTGTAATAATAATTGTAAGAAAGTAGTGAAATGAAATGAGAGGTATGAGTGGACTGAGGTGGCAGGAGAATGCATGGGAGTGAAATAGTGTTGGGTGATGCGGGGGAGAGTGAGTGTGTGGAAAAGAAAATAGAGTTGGCATGTATGATGATTGAGTAGGTGAGAATAAGAATAAGTAAGTGGAGGATGTAATAGGAAGTGTACAAGAAACAAAAAGTACGGTTAGTAATCGTTAATTTGAATTTATCCGTTATTAGCGACCTCGGATAAAGTCATATAAACATCTAGACAAGACCCCATCGACTATAATGGCAGATCCACGCGTCACGGTAATTAGTCGCTTATATACATACGCGATAGTGGATAACTGCAAATAAATAAACAATAACGTGAGCATGTTGTGTGAGTCGACTCGATGTAAGTCCCTATTTTTAAGGAATAAAGTCGGGCCGGCCAGGGTTCTTATACTTATAATATTTATTTGGCCATTTATTTATTGTGACACGAGCCGAACAAGGTTCTTTGGAATAAATAAATAACTAATGGGGTGCCGAATAATGAGGGCTGTAGGAGTTACGTGGTGATTAGTAGGTTGGAGTATGTAACGGTTGGATATAAGCACCGCTATAATATTATAATATTTTGTTATTTTATTTATTCTTTTAGTTTATTTTACTTCTTTATTTATAACTTTATATTGATTAACTAGTAATTGTTTTATTCATTTTATTTATCTATTATTTATTATTTAAATTATTTATTTATTTATTTATTTTTATTTATTTATTACTTATTGTTTATTATTTATTTATTGATTTATGGTATTTATTACTTATTGTTCATTATTTATTATATATTGTTGTTATTTATCTATATTGTGCCGTTCTTGGCGCGCATCATCGGGTCTTTAGCAGTATGCGAGCGTTTGACAGGGTAAAAATTAGATAGCACAATTACTGTAAATATAATCATTGTTTGGCTTATTTGTTGACGACCTGGCGATGTTTATGGACTTGCCTATTACATACAATATGGACAGACGGTCTAAGGTAAAAAAACGTACGGCGCAGGGGGTTTCGGAACCCCCAGGCCCCGTCGGGAACACGAGTGGCTTACCAGGCTCGACCCGACGGTCATCATGTTACTGGAAGAACGGCGGGGGGGGTGGAACACCAGGCACTCCCTTGTGCGGTAATAGCTACTGGGGAAAAGGAAAAGGAAAAGGAGAAGGGCAAACTAAAGAAGACGACAGCGGGAGGAGAGAAGCCGAGGATGATGTCTGACGTGAAACCGAATGAGAATGTGATAATCTCGGTTATTCCGAGGAAGGATGGGGGAGGAAAGTGAGGATTTCTGCCCCTTTAAACCGAGTAAGAGGCTTCAGAGGAGCCCTGATTAGTGAAAGGACGGAGGTTGGAGTGATTGCGGAATCGGAGGGGTGCTTTGGGACTAGAGGGAGCGACCACAGTACGCCCGTAGCAGGGAAAGGGCTGGCCTACGCTAGAATGTTGACCAGGAGGGTGGTCGAGAGGAACGTCAGCGCGAAATCCACGAGATCGGCTATGGCTAGCGAAGCCGAGGATAGTGCGCGAGACGATACGCAGATTAGCGATGCTGACGACGAGGATCTTCTGATCTCCAGGGCTGAGTTGAAGGGGCTCACACAAGCCATGGTAGGGATGGTTAAAATGTTCAACATGGTGTTGAAGAGGCTGTTGAAATTTGGACAAAGAGAAGGATGAAGGGATAAGTGCGATAGGCAACATGATGAAAGGTATCCTATCTACCTTGGAGCAGTGTGGGGAACACAAGGAGAGAAGAAGAAGGAGAAGAAGAGAGCCTGCCGAGGTTGTGAAAAGGGCAGACAGGGCAGAGTTGGAGAGGGAAGTGACGATAGCCAAGGGCGGATATTCAAAAAGAAAGGTATTATCGCCGGCTGAAGGTATCAGAGCTGAGGAGTATAAGAGACCCCGAAGAGGAGAGGGCACATACGCTGAGGCGTGTGGGAGGGAGAATGGAGTGATAAAGGGTGACTACAGCGAGGACTCCGAAGGTTGGGTGAGGGTAGAAAAAGGAGGAGGGAGAGGAGAGCTCGCTTAGAGCAAGCTACACCGATGGTGCGCCCGGCAAGCAACCGGCGAGTTGGTACTGAAGAGAGAGGCGTACCAAGAAACCGGAGGAGGAAGGAAGCCATACTAATTAAGGTGGAAGATGGTTGTAAATGGCTTCAGGTGTATAAGAGGATAATGGCGGTGAGGAGTTCATTGGAGGGAGCCACGGTGGTCCGTAGGACGAGAGCGGGCCATATCCTGATTGAATTCGACAGGACGGTGGTGGTCAGCGAGGCGGCGGCTAAATTGAGAGCCGCCTTGAGTGATAGTATGGAGGTGGCCGCTCTGGTGAACAGGGCGACTCTACAAACAAGAAACATCGACCCCCTCATCAGCAGGGAAGAGCTAGTGGAAGAAATCAGGCCACACTAGGGAATCGAGGAGAGTGGGAAGGTGGAAATTAAATCTATAAAGGCGGCACCATGGGACACGCAAGAGGCGGTAGTTGTCCTCCCGGTGAGTGGAGTTCCTAGTGACGAGAGAGAAAAGAGATTGAGAACTGGACTAGCGATAGCCTCCGTTAGGCAATTAGCTAATGTTCGGCGCTGTTACAGGTGCCACATGTTGGGGCACGTGGCGGCAAGGTGTACTGTTGCATGTCCTGGCAGAAAGTTGAGTAGGAGGTGCGGCAGCGCTGAGCATAGTATGAAAGATTGCGATAGAGAACCGAGACGCGCCATGTGTCTGAAACACGGTGGTATATATGCAAGGCATGTAACGGGTTCGTTGGCGTGCCCTATGGTGCGCTTAGGTGGTAGGAATAGACGGGTGCCCAATTAGTGTCTTACAAATAAACCTGAACAGGTGCAGGCTTGCACAAGACCTGATGATGCAGTGCGTATGTGAAAGCAGGGTGGACATAGTTGTCATCTCCGAGCCCTATAGGCAGTTGCCTTATTTATTTAATGACGAGGGTGGGGATGCATCGGTATGGGTCATCCTATTTAATGGAAAACATGCGACGAGCGAGGCGCTGATAAGAAATGTAGGGATTGTAGGGGTCAGGGTTGGTGATGTGCTTTGCGTCAGTGGGTATTGTTCCCCCAATACGGGCAGGAACCAGTTCAACGATTATTTGAAGGAACTGGAAGGGGTCATAAAGGAAGGGAGGAAAGGAGCACCGGCGATTATGGTTGCCGGTGACTTTAATGCGAAATACAGCCGCTGACAATGCTCATAGAGAGAAGCATGGTCACGATCCATTCCATAGGGATCAGTATGGCTTCAGGAGAAAGAGGGGGACTCTTGAAGCCCTGGATAGGATCGTCGCAGTTGCTGAAGAGTGTAGAAGGAAGGGCCTGGTGTGTGTTCTGGTCGCCCTTGATGTGAAGAACACCTTCAACGCTCTAAGGAGGGAGAGGATAATGGAGGAGATCCGAAGGAGACGGCTACCGAGACGGCTACAGGAGTTGTTAGCGGACTATCTGGCTGAAAGGAGAATATTGGTACACTGTCGGGACGATATCGTAAGGAGGAACGTCTACGCAGGGGTCCCGCAGGGGTTGGTCTTAAGACCATTACTGTGGAATCTAGTGTAAGACAGGGTGCTGGAGGCGCTGGACCGGGAGAAGACGGAGGTTATCCTCTTAACAAGGAAGAGGATTCCGAAGATTTTTAATGTTGACGTGGGGGATAAGGGGGGGGGGGAGATTTCCACTAGCCGTGTTGTGAAGTACCGAGGGGTAGTGTTGGATAGTGCTAGGAGATTCTCCTCCCACCTCAAAACAGTTTGTGATAAAGCGAAACGGTTCTTGGGCGCCATACGGAGCCTACTCTCAAACATCGGTGGGGCCAACGATTTAGTCAGGAGACTGTATTGTGGGGTCTGGAAGTCTGTGGTACTAAATGGCGCACGGATATGGGCCTCCTCTCTGGGAAGAGAAACAAGTAGGTCGATCATGAGAAGCGTGCAAAGGGCAGCGTTGATCTGTACGTCTACCGCCTACCGTACGGTGTCACATGGGGCTTTGTGTGTGCTTACCGGTAGCATGACAATTTACATCAAGGCATGGTTGCGGTGGAAGCAGTATGGAGTGAAGAGGCGGATCAACGAGAGTGTTAGGGAAGTGATACATTTACACTGTACATGAGAGTGTGTGTGTAAGGGTTAGAGGGCGTCAAGGACTCAGTGGAAACAAAAGACTGTTGTCAGATGTTAGAAGAAAAACAATAGACAACGTTAGATCAGAAGGACGGTTTCAAGGTGGGACGACCGAAAGGTCAGAGTGTGCGAGTCGAAAAGTGTGTGTGTTGCGAGAGTCAGAGTTAATCGAGACACCGAAGAGTAGAGTCGGTTGGCAACCAGCGTGCGTGCAAGACGTTCTTAGAGAGGAATATAGATGTATAACTGTTGTATGGGAAATATAGCCAATAATTTGTATTCCCAAATCCTCGAATTTCCTTAACAGAGAGCCCTGAAGAAATGGCACATGTTGGGCAAGAAGAAATGGAGGATTTGGAGACGGAGGCAGAGGACAGGTGGAGATTGGAGTGGGCGTTCCACAACCCCCACAATTGAACTACGAGACTGGTAGAAGATCCGCTGATCTTCTACAAAAGAAAGAGGAAGATCAACTACCATACGATGCAGATCCTTACTGGACACGGTATCTTTAACTGTTACCGTCATAAGATCGGCAAAGAGTCTCACACCAGCTGTTGGGATTGTGGTGCGGTGATGGATGACGCCGAGCATGTGCTATTTTGGTGCCTTAGATGGACGGAGGAGAGAACGGAGTTGGAGGTCGAGATCGGTGAAGATTTTCAATTGGAGAACCGAGTCGTTGAGAAGATGGCAGCAGAGGAGCGGTTGTGGAACAGGTTTCATGACTTTTGTACAAAGGCGATGAAATGCTGGCTTTCTAAGGAAAGGGCGGTGGAGGTCAGGAGAAGATGGGAAGGAAGGAGGAGAAGAATGACCGGAGTCGAGGAGAGAGGATAAAGGATCGGGTACGTGGTGTAGAGGCCAACCTGAAGTAATGTCGAATGACTGTACCCGGTTGGTGCCTCGAGTACCGTAGCAGATGGAAAATGAGGAGGGGTTTTTAGTGGGTATTGCGATGTCATCTGCCGAGTCCTACATAACCCGGAGACGCGGGTCTTTGGGTATGCGTAAAAGCGTCTTCCCCTCCTCGCTATTAAAAAAAATAGGACCTCACAACGAACTCCAACAGGAGGGCCGGTGCAGGAGACCAGGAAGATGGTGCTCCCACTCCCTCCGCGGTCATCTGCGGTGACCCTAACGCTGAACGAGGGGAGGAAAACATCATAAGCTGAAGTGCTAGCGACGGCTAGGCAGAAAGCCGAATTCGGCATTGAACGAGTTAAAATCAAAATGGCGATGACTGAGGTTATCATTCTAGAAGTTCCCGTAGACAAAGAGAGGAAGAAGACACCCGCGCTTACAGCATGGTTGACACAGGTCCTGGATCTGCGCACGGTGAAAGTTGCGGCCCCAACGGTGGAGCTGAGGGTAACTAAGATCGACATCTCGGTCGGCAAAGAAGAACTTCGGGACACCCTGGAAAGGGCCGGAGGATGCAAGGCACTGGAAGTTTGAGTAGGAGACATGAAGACTTCCAGAGGTTGGGTCAGCCTGGATAAGATGCCCGACAGTAACAGCGGGGAAATTAAGTCAAGCGGGAAGAGGGTCGAAGTCTCCCCGAAGAAACTAATAGAAGCTACAGATGCTTAGAACTGGGACACGTGAGAGTGACCTGCAGATCTACGGTAGACCGGGGGCAGCTATGGTACAGATGCGAAGGCATCGGTTACCAGGCCAAGAGCTGCTCTGCCACCGTGCCCGGGGCCCCGCTCTGTGAGTCGCTTGGTGCGCCACCCACAGAATGGGAGAGGCGGCATGCGTTCCGCAGAAAACTAAAGGGACGAGCCGGATTCGGGAGCCTGCTACGGGCAGGAAACAGGGCGACAACGCGAGAGATCTACCGCAAGAAGAGGAAAGAATCACGAGTGGGGCAGATGGCCAGGGGGAAGCCATGGATATGGACTTAGTAAAGTAAATAAATTCATGCGGCTCCACCAGACCAACTTGGAGCGGTCGAAACGGGCATAAGACCTGCTCTTCCAGGCGATAAGGGAGAGCAGGGTTTTTCTGGCAATGGTAGCCGAGCCCTATTGTATACTAGACACCCCTAACTGGGTTGCAGACCTGGACGGCTTAGCCGCTATGACGTGAATGTCAGCACCGAGCACATCCGCCGCAGAGATCCTGCTCGAGCAGGGCAAGGGGTATGCCGCGATCGAGTGGGCTGGGATGGTAGTGGTGGGCATATATGTTTCCCTGAACAGTGGCCTGGTCGCGTTTGAGGAGTTCCTGGACGTGTTTAGCGATTGCGTGAGACGATACCTTTCACGTCAGGTCCTCGTCCTGGGAGACTTTAACGCTCACTCCTCGCAATGGGGAACACAAGGACAGATGCTCGGGGCCGGATGCTATCAGACTGGGCTGCGGGTCTCGGGCTCCTCTTACTTAACAGAGGCTCGACCAGCACATGCGTGGCATGGAGAAGATGTTCCGTCGTCGATATTACATGGGGTACCCCCAATGGCTTCCGGCGGGTCTCAGGCTGGAGAGTAGCCCAAGGGGTTGAAACTCTCGCAGTCCACCTGTATATATTCATCGAGGTCGGCCCGGAGACAATACCCGCGAGACAGACCTGCGGCATTAGGGGAATGGAACTCTCCAGCCCGCCACCAAGATGGCGCCTCAAGGATAGAGACAACGAGATGCTCCAGACAGCAGCCAGTGACGCGGCCTAGAACTGGGACGCCCGTACAGAGAAGACAAACATGTACGAGGAGGCGGAGAACCTTCGCCGAGACATCAAAGCGGCATGTGATGCGTCAATGACGCGCTCCGTGCCAGGGGTTAGACTGGTGGACCTGGAGATCGCAGAGCTACGGATAAAGTGCATTCGGGCCCGCAGGCGGTTCTAGAGAGCCCGCTGTCGGCGGCTTTATGACGAGGAAGAAATCTACTTTTGAGTCTGTACGATAAATTGTTTTACTAATAGTGAATAGAGAAGGGGTCTTCTAACACTCCATACATCTACCCATGTTGATGGGTTATTATTAATTATTATTAGCCATAAGTATATAGGAGGGAAGTATTTGCGCACTTTTACTCACTGGCGTTTACTGGAGAACTAAGCCCTTGCTTGTGCAGTGTTAGGAGGTTACGAGTGTTAGGTTCTGACCTATCAAACCTGGACAGGCACCTTGGCCGACATCACACGGATGCTCGCATCCAGTGGGGATGTCAATATTGTGAAAGGAGTTTCCCGAAGCTCCATGGGGCAAAATGCCACATTCCAAAGTGTAGTGTCACTAGTCAAAGGAAAGAAGGAGCGTACAAATGCAAATTTTGCCCCATGAGCTTCTGTACTCAGAGAGGATTATCTACCCACGAATGGCATGCGCACTCTGCCATGAGAAATGAAAAAAGAAGGAGAACGGGCTCTTGTGAGAGCTCGATGAAATTTATAACAGTGAGAAATTGCCAAATGTTGAAATTAGCAAAGTCCTCACTAACAGGACAGTTGAACAAATAAAATACAAGAGAAAGATATTAAAAATAGCTAGTGAGAATAAAAGTCCTCAAGAGTTTGCCGAGGAGACAGAGGGAGGGTGCGATCCCGTTAATTCAGGCAATGCGCGGACATGCGTTTAGCCTGTAACTAGCGGGGAAACATATAATGAGGAGCCTACCCATCAGTGGAGACTCCAACTAGAGTACGAAATAGAGAGAGTAACCGAGGTGCCCCCGTCGTTGAAGGAGGTTAACGCTCGGTTAACAGATATTTGGGCAAAATACAAGGAAAATAAAGAAGTCCTAACAAATAATTAAAATGAATTTATTTACACATCTCTATATGGAGCGCTAGAGAATGTTAAAATTAAAAATGACAAAAACAAAAGTAATTCAAAATCCCAAAATAGAAGATATTATAATAATAAGAGTAATAATAGAAATAAAGGGAAGGAATACTCCTACGCACGTTGCCAGGAGTTGTTTAAGGAATGTCTAAGAAAGTTGTCCGACGTTGTCGTTAACAACGATCGTGCATACCTGGAACCAACCAGGCAGCCACCGGAAGAGAGTGAAGTGAGGCCGCTCTATGAAGATTTATGGCGTCGGGCCGAACCAACCAATCCCCCAATCCCAGGAAGTAGAACCTCTGAGCTGGTAATAAACGAATTGTTTCCGCCGATAACCACCGAGGATGTGAGCGAGAAACTTAATAAAATTAGGAAAAAGGCTGCGGCAGTAGCGGATGGATTTCAAAAAGAACATTTAATGATATCTGGCCTGCCCGCAATACTAGCTAAAATTTGTAATATATTAATTTATAGTTCCCATTTTCCGACAGTATGAAAGGAAAATAGACGTACATCAATTTCAAAGCAAAGAAACCAAGCAACCAGGTGGAGAATTGGAGGCCTATAACATTCTCGGCCGAATTTTCTTCTCCATCCGCGGCGGAAGGATGAGAAAAGGTATTGTGTAAAATTTAAGGCAAAAAGGTTTTACATCTGAAAATGGATGTAAAATAAACATCGATCTATTGAACGCTGCCTTAAATTATAGTAAAAAAAATAACGGGGGGATATTCACAATTGTGGATATCTCCAAGGCATTTGACACAATATCCCATTCGGAGTTAAGCAGGGTGACCCTCTATCGCCACTGCTATTCAACTTATGCCTAGAACCGCTGCTGGAAATGATTGAGGAGCAAACCCGTGGCATCATTGTCAGTTGTGAAAGAAAAATATCGATCCTGGCTTTCGCTGACGACATTGTTCAACTTGGTGAAGATGAGAGGGAGGCACAACAAGAATTAATATGCTCCATTAATATCTGAAGAGCCTGGGGATGAACATATCTGGTGAGAAGGGCCAAACGTTCCAGGTGGTTGCCAAAAAGGACACATGATTCATAAAAGAACCGCGAATTAGGCTCGAAAATGTCAACATACCAACGGTTGACCCAGATGAGGCCTTCAGGTATTTAGGCGCCAAAATGGGGCCTTGGAACGGTATCCATTGTGGCATCATAGTGCTAGAAATTCTGAGCATGGTCAGAAGAGTCAGAAAATTCTCTCTGAAGCCATGCTAGAAAATTGAGTTAATTACGAAGTACATCTTCCCTCGATATATTTACCATTTCCTTATAAATCTACCAAGTGACAGTGTCTTAAAATTATTGGACAGCGAAGTCAGGCAGGATATAAAGGTCATATTACATCTTGTGCATTGGACAGCCACTGGTTTCTTTTATGCTCCAAAAGCAAAAGGGGGATTAGGGCTACCGAGACTTGAACATATTATCAAACTTGGTACCGTACAAAGCGCATTAAACAATAAGAATTCAGTCGATCCAGCGGTATCTAGCTTGATCAATGGAGAAAACGACAGCAAGCTAAAGAAAATCGCAAACTCTCTAAGGATCAATTGGCCGGCCACTTCCGAAGAGGTAGAAAAAGCTAGAAAGCGACTAAAGAGCGGAATATTAAACAATGGCAAGAGTTGAGAAGTCAGGGACATGGAGTAAATGACTTCTCAAAGAGTAAAACTGGCAACGTGTGGCTCGAGGAGCATAATCTGTTCAAGCCCTCGAGATTTATCGATGGCGTGAGACTTAAGACAAACACCTTTGGGACACGGACTGTATTGGCACGGACTGACAAAAGAATTGATGTAACCTCAAGTGAGCGTCTCCACTTGGGCGCCTATGAAATCTTCCTCCACGAAAAAAAGCATAACAGTTCAATGCTAATATAAACTATAAGTATTAATTAATTGATTATTATTATTATTATCAACATTAATACAGATTATTACTACAGTTTAATAGCATAATTGTGAATGTCTCTAAAAATATAATATCCATATTACGTTGTTTTGACATTAAAATTTAGTATTTGTCTTGCATTGTATTTTGCGTGTTAAAGATATGTATAAAACAATTGATTTTTATAACAGTTTGCATAATGTACATATAATATTAAATACATTAATTAAACACAGATATATCAATTTTCTCTAAGTAAGTGCATATTTATCAAATTTATCCTGCATGCACTTTATATATGTCGGAAATGAAAGGACACCGGGACCTTCCTTTGGAATTCTTCGGAAAACCCCCAATATTTTGCCTCTATAACTTAACTGGATTATAATTGTTTGAGATTTGTGATAAGGAACTTGGGCTCGAGGCGACAATCAGTTACCGAACGTAGCCGCGGTCACGGGATGAACACTTTGTCTAACAAAGATATGGAGTAATTCTATAGCTCTCCTTAAAAGAAATATTTGTGGCGGCACGCGACAGTAAACATTCCAACGGTTTCTGTCCCGTGGCTCGCCACACGCAGACCCTATTCTTCGAGTAAGATGATTGCCAGATGTCGATGCGTCTCCGCATTACATGTTCGGCTAGCCCGAGGGCCCGTTATAAACACTAAGATCTAGTTACCTAAAGTCCTTCAAACAGACAAACAGTCTTTGTCCCAACTACGGGAAGATAGGGGAGATCTATTTTTTCAACGAACGACGTCTCCCACTAGCAACTTTCCCTCGAGGGCGGCTAACATCTTTTTCTAACCACCGATATGGAGATTGACCAATTAGCAGCAATGTCAATTTCCCTTACTCGGAAAGTCATTCTCTCTTGTGATCTCATCGACGAAAAGAGTAACGCCTTACGATCAGTGAATTTTACGCGTTTTATTAACAAAGAGTCCGACTTAGATTTTGTGAGCACGTATATCTATCATCCCGTTGACCGCGGATTCGTTATCGAACCTAAGGCCATTGTCACTAGTGTCGCGAGCACCTAATCACCGTGGTTGATTGTCAAATCCGTGGTATCCATACTTGTGTTAATAAACCGTACCTTTGTTATACAATAACGATGGCTAATTCCAATGAAGATTCATCAAACACCCTCAACCCTATCCACAATGCCACCCCGACATATATATGTATGTCGGGTTTACATTAGAATTAGTGTTAGGGGCGTGAAGCGAATCTTCGTTTGGATTACACGTCGTCGTTATGCAATAGAGAAGACATTGGCTAGTGCAAATACGAATACCATAGAACCGGACAAGTAACCGTGGTAATTAGATATTCGAGAAACTAATGACAATGATCCTAGGTTCAATAACGAATCCGCGGACAACGGGACGGTAGCCGTACGCACTCGCAAAGATCTAAGTCGGATTCTGTGTTAATAGTCGCTGGCGTTAATCTCTTTTTTTGTCGATGAGACCGCAAGAGAGAATGACTTTCCGTCGCGGTGATACCCCAGAGGAAAACTATGACGGGGTGTGTCTAAGGACACGAGATCAGCGGATTCGTCAGGGACATCCTACGTTCGGAAAGTAAGGGAAATTGACATTGCTGCTAATTGGCCAATCTCCATATCGGTAGTTAGAAAAGGATGCTAGCCGCCCTTGAGGGAGGGTTGCTAGTGGGAGACGTCGTTTGTGGAAAAATAGGTCTCTTCTGTCTTCCTGTAACTGGGACAAAGACTGTGTATCTGTTGAGGGATTTTAGGTAACTAGATATTAGTGTTTATAACGGTCCTCGGGCTAGCCGATCACGTACTGCGGAGACGCGTCGGCATCTGGTAAACATCCTGCCCGGAGAATAGGATCTGCGTGTGGCGAGCTACGGGACAGAAACCGTTGGAATGTTTACTGTCACGTGTCGCTACAAATCTTTCTTTTAAGGAGAGCTATAGGGTTACTCAATGCCTTTGTTAGATGGAGAGTTCGTCCCGTTGACCGTTGCTACGTTCGGCGACTAATTGTCGCCTTGAGCCCAAGCTCATTGTCACAAGTCTTAAACAAATACAATTGGGTAGAATGACGGCGAACCGTTTAATTACAACTGTAGGTTTTAATTGCAATGTTTTTATGGATTTTCCCGAGGTTTCGGAGGGAAGGCACCGGTGTCCTCTTATCTCCGACATGTATATCTTGCAAAGCACCGTGCATATTTACTGTATATTGTAATGCATAAACTTCTGCAGCCTAACAAGGAGAGGTCACAGTTGTTTGGACATCGGTTCTTACAAAAATTTTGCTTATAAATCTAGGACAAAAATAAACCGATCCATATTCTGATGTTTTAGTCAATACCCATTATTTGGGAAGGTATTAAATATAATTAGTCCATATTGTGGAAACAATAAGTTCTATGGAGAACTTGTGGACTTGATTTATTAGACGGTATTGTTCGTGTCGTAACCGTCGAATATATTTAAAATGATAAATTAGAGTACAGATAATGTTCGCTGAGATGCTCGTACAGAGTATAAATCGCAAAGTAAAATTGCTAATTAATTCTCAGTAAATACTCGTTAGATAATCGTCGATAACTCGGTAGGTAGCTCATCAATACAGAAAGATACTAGATACTCGTAATCACTCGAGAATACTCGTAAAATACTGAACTCTTTTCTGAAATTCGAATTCGTCTTCGTTCGATGATTGCACCTAGCGGCGACATTGTTTTGCCCGGAGTTTATTTGTCGTTACGTTTCGTGCATCAAGGCGGTGTCAATGTCCCGAGGCAAAACAACAACATGAGTTGCTCTCGATTCGCATCGTCCTCTAACTTATGTGACGCTACAGTTCTTATTAATTCTCGATTCATGGGGTGGGCAAACAGATGCTGCTTACTTTAATAGTACTCTTACAAATGACGATGAAAATTTTATATAAATATCAGAAATTATTCCGTCACATTGTGGTTCCTATTACTATCTCTGACATTTACTTTTTTCACCAAGTACACTTTCTGTGAACAGATTATAAAATTCGCAATCTATACATATCAAGAAAATTCCCGGAAGATTAGTTAATTAAACAAATGTTACCGTTAATTTTTTATTATTTTATTAAATACTATGAATATTCATACATTTAATTGTTAATTTTCCTATTAATCCAAGATAGGATGCAGCAGTTTACTATAGTATTAGTATGTAGCGACACATGAGTCATAGGACAATTTGAACCGGGAGCGACTCATATTGTTGTACCTGGAAGTATTAACGCTGTTTTGCATTTGCGAAGTTCTAGAATAAACGAACTCCAGACAAAAACAGTATCGTCGTTATGAGTAATCGTCAACCGGAATCAAATATGACCTTCTATAAGCCCGCCGGACGATATAAACAGACGGGCATTCTCTCTAGGATAGTCTAGAAAACGAACCAGTATAGTGAAGAATATAGCTAATTATCACCACGAGTCATACGAACGACAGTTACAACCGACCTACACTATCTCTGTACTTGTACTTGAAGTAATTTCAATATAATTGACTGTTACATTTCCACTCGTCTCTTTAATAACTAACACGTTTAATATCACCTCAAGTATAAGAAAAAGTAAATATAGTTTTGTTAATATTTCGAAATTTTTTTATTTCTATTGTATCCTCTTATCATTATTGTATGAAAATCATAAGTATCACAATGGAAATTTTCAAGTTAACCACGACCGAGGAAAGCATCGCAGTGAGATCAAACGTTCAAGTCCTTCTCACAGCTTCTTTTTCGATTACCGTGGTATTGTGTTTCATAAATTTTTATCACAATATGTTACGATCCATAGAGAATATTATTTGAGCGTTTCACGCCAATTGTACGAAGCAATTCGAAGGATTTGTGAAACGATCACTCGTAGAAATTGTACTACTATAACACATCAGCTCATGTGTCACTACTGACTCGGGAGTTTCTCGCCAAAATAACATTTACAGTCACCATATTGACCTGATCGATCCCTTGCGATTATTTGTTATTCTCCAAAATGACAAAATAAAACAAAAGTCGTTATGCGAGTTATGCACTATAGAAGAAAGTGCTTTTAGAAATGTGTTCATGACTGAAAGACACGCTGGCAAAAATATACTGTATTCTGTTGAGGTTGACTGATAGAAGAACGAGTGGATGAATTTGCAATAGAAAAATATATTGAAATAAATAAAGGTATAAGTATAATATATAAGTTTATGCTGATTCAGATCCTTACTCTCTTAATGTTACAATACAATAGAATCGATAGGGAGCACGTTCATTTATAGCAAAAGGACATTACCAAGAAAATTAACCTTATAGTTTTAGCGAAAGGCTACAAGGAACATAAATAGAAATCTATTTATTAGTTCCTTTGTTCCTAAACCTTATAACCCAAAACAAATGTATATTCAAGGGTACAACAATATGGACCTCTCCTTATTTAGAATAATTTTTGTTGAAGTTGTCACCACTTCTAAGAAAACTCTACATCTGATCTTTTTAGTTTTTTCATGCACTGAAGCCATCGACAGCGTATAGACAAAAGACTTGGACGAAGGTAGACCATAAACAGCTGACAGGCGATGATGGCTTCGGGGTTTTCAGTTATAGGGTAACATTGCTAGCGTGCGGATGTGGACCAGCTCAAACTATATTCCCACTTGTACTTACACACTTCTGTATTAAAATATATTTTCTACCTTATAATTTATCCACGCGTTTCTCTGTTTATACATCTAGTAACCTCAACAATTTTGTTTCATTAAATTCTATTTTCTGCGTAATGGAGGTCTCTAGGTCACGAATATACATAAATAAAGATGTAGAGTTTTTTTGAAGTAGTTACTTCAACATATTCAAAGGGAATAACTTAAATATAGATGAACAAATAAATATTTTCTCAAATGAGGAAACAATTCAACGATATTTTTGATCGTATGAGGGGGGGGCGGGAGAAAAAGAGGAAAGTAAAAAATGATATGCAGGTTGGTAAAGGTTCAGAAGAAAAGTCTGAGATAAAATGTAATGATTAAGAAAAATGTGGGACATGAAACATGTTATATAAAATATACTTTATATATTCTAATTTGGCTCATATATATGATATAAAAAATGTATATTACAAACCATTTAGTGTAGAATATAAGTACTAATGTTTAATCTGAGTTTCTGTAATTTTGATAGTTTTGTTTTTTTTATTTTTATATTTTTATATTTTCTATAGTTCTGTACTTTTGTATTTTTAAACGTTTTCTATAATTCTATATTCAAGTAATAGTATAAAAAGAAGAATACAAAGAGTATGGAATGGCAACGCATGTAACGGTACGTGAATGTTACGCATGCGCAAATAACCAGGAGAGGATGTATAGGAATCGAGGGTTCGTTGGACAAAGAAAACGTTTTTTAGGAATACGTTATGTTTATGTAAACTATATACCAAATAATTAAAGAAAAATAAATAACATCGGACAACTAATTAGTTATCCGAAGAGGAAAAGGAAAACATTTGCTAAATGAAATGGCGCGATCACCCTCCGAAAGCAAGATTGCGATGGTTGGCGTTAAAAGTTGGGTTGCACACAAACAATTTCAAATTGGAGTTCAACCGCTAACCGCGATAAGGCCACAGTGATCTTTACTCTTTTCCATACGCAGGCGGCACGTTATAAATAGAGATCTCACTCCGTTGGTCCGATGTTTTTAATTATATTTTTAATACAGGGCTTATCGGATCAAGCAGGATCATGGTTATTTGTAAACATTCATTGGCAAAGGCACGCATTACATCATTTAAATCCGCCATAATAAAAAGAAAACATATGATTACATGCATCTTGTAATAAAGATAATAAAAAGAGACTCACCATACCAACATAAGAGAAGATTTATAATGATTTACTTTACAGGAGAATAGGTTTAGTTGAATAACACGTAATCCGTACATAGGTTTCTGGAGATCCAAAGACTTTGAGCACCCTAAGAAATTAAGGGAAGTTAAATAAATGGAAAAATTAAAATTGAAACATGATTATTTAATAAGAGTACCGTATTGAATTATATATTTAATGCATGCAATTAAGTTAAAATGTTACAATATTTTGTCATTATTTGTTCGAATTTCATCAAATGCTTTTAAATAAGAAAATTTTGATAAAAACAAATAACTTACAGCATTAAAATAAAAAATTGTATTATCTTTATACCGTAATTTATTGATAAATTATAAATGTATTTATAGCTATAACATTCAGAATATTCTCAGGATATATCTTGTTTCACTTGCTAAAATTTTTTGGCGGAATGTTATCTAACATACATGATTAAAGCACACTCTTCTGTTAATCATTGATCAATTAAATTGGTTTTGTTCTTAAAATCTTAACGAATTCCATAATCAATGTTTCAGAATATATAGAAAAAAATAATTTTAAAGCGATCTGATCTGCATAAAAAGAGAACATTCTCAAGTTTAACAATGCAATGTTGTAATATTTTTACATTTATAAAAGAAATGTTGACATCTTTAAACAAAATAATCCATCAGCGCTTCACATAGTTTGGATTATTAAAATATAATTTCACTTGATACAATTTTTGGCGGATCAAAAATTTTTACCATTAATGAAGATGTAGATTATTGTACATTTGATAATAGTAATAATTGTACAAATAAGTTATGACAAAAAGTAGAAGAGCAAATAAAGTTTTAATACTTCAATGCTTTCTTATCATCTATTAATGTTAATACAAATAAAGATAGGTTTTAACATATATTAACACATTGAAAAATTGTTTGTATATATGAGTAACTATGTGCTTCAAAATCTGTGTACCAATATTAGTGGTTTCCTGTCTGTTATTTCATATCTAATACAATTGTATATCTATACTCACAATTTAATTTACGAAATGTAACAGTGATATATGAGCAATATGGATATCATTAACTACTGCTGGAATACATTTGAAACAATCTTGGCAGTTCAATCTTCTGATTCCATAAGAATCTATACATACGTCTATACACGGGTGCTACCTTTATTTATTCTGCAACATAAACAAATTGATATTGTAATTTTACTATGGAATTTTACAAGACTATGATATAAAGAGAGCATATAATCATATATATACAGGGTGGTTGGTAACTGGCGGTACAAGCGGAAAAGGGGTGCTTCTACACAAAAAAAGAAGTCGAAAATATAGAATACAAATTTTGTTTAAATTTTGTTTTTTTTTTTAATTTTTCCATCGAGACAACGATCTACAGTGAGATCCGTTATAACGAGACGTGATAAAGTGCACATGTACCGAGCGAAAATTCAAAGTCGATTTTCTCGAGAACAAAGGCTCAAACGAAAAATTTTTATTCTATATTTTCGACTTCTTTTTTCGCGTAGAATCACCCACTTTCCGCTTGTACCACCAGTTACCAACCGCCCTGTATATACATATTTGCAAATATATACAATTTTCATATACATCTGAAATCTAGCCCATACCGCTTTATGACTTTAAGCACTGTTTGAACGTATTTCCTGCTAATATAATATTTACACTGGGATGTCTTTTTATTTTTCTATAGACAAGAAATTTTGTTCTTGTTATATAATATGACGAAGTGTGGTAAAAAGGTACTACGACAATATGGCAAATTTGTAAGTTTTAATTAAAAAAATAGGAATAAGAAAATATTTTACAATTAAAAATGAACCTTTGAAACCTATTATCTTGTGTCAATAAGGATAGAAATTAAATAAATTTCGTATATCGCATCGCAAACTGAACTATGAAAATTGCAAAGTTATCGTTATTGTTATCGATCCTCACGTAGGCCCATACCAATAATCACAAATAGGTATTTTATTACTTAATTTTCTTCGGTTTTGTACATATTCCTTAGTAGTCGTGTATTAGTATTAGATAAAGAAGTACGAACCTACCTACACAGTTAATAAAGATACAATTGAATTAAGAACATAAATTCTGTATTTTTGAATACATATTACACGTTTATTTCTCTTATCTACGATCTTGATCTACGTCTAGACCGTCTGGATCTACGATCTTATCTATTTATCTATTATACATATGGTTCGATATATTTGGTATACAACAATAATATAGGTTAAATTACATAAAACATATCTGTTTCATATTAGAATAACTTAAGCAAAATCTTTGGTTCTATAAACATATATAAAATATTTACCTTAAATAAATCAATGGTTGGTCAAGTGTTACATCTTTTATATTAGTACATTCTCTTCTATCAAAATTTAACAGATTAACTTTATAATTCTTTGTTTAGCATTCATTATTAACTGATGTATATATCCATATTGTAGGCATCCTTCAACCTGACGCACATGTGACCATGTGCGAATCCACAAAACGACTGTGTGGTGCCTCGTGTCGGTCAACCACTATTACTTAGAATTGCTTACAGTACTGCTCGTTGATTGGCTACAATTCAGCAGTACAACATGGTACCTGCGCACATCCTTGCGCGAATATTTAAGAATATAAACGTATAATATTTGTACTTTAAGACTGATTAAATAGATATGTAAGTACAATTTTAACAAGCCGTCTTAACAAGATCTTTATGCACACATCATACATTAAACATGATACATGCAAAGTATGTATAACATTTAAGATACATGTATCTATGAATGTATAGTGAAAAACAGAAGTGTTCGTGCAGTTGGAATGTAGAAATAACAGAAGCAAAATTCCCTACATTATTTGAATACATGTCGGAGATAAGAGGAAACCGGTGCCTTCCATCTGAAACCTCGGGAAAATCCATAAAAACATTGTAATTAAAATCTACAGTTGTAATTAAACGACTTGCCGTCATCCCACCCAATTGTACTTGTTTGAGACTTGTGACAATGAGCTTGGGCTCAAGGCGACAATTAGTCGCCGAACGTAGCCGCGGTCAACGGGACGAACCCTCCGTCTAACAAAGGCATTGAGTAACCGTATAGCTCTCCTTAAAAGAAAGATTTGTAGCGGCACGTGGCAGTAAACATTCCAACGGTTTCTGTCCCGTAGCTCGCCACACGCAGATCCTATTCTCCGGGCAGGATGTTTACCAGATGCTGACGCGTCTCCGCAGTACGTGATCGGCTAGCCCGAGGACAGTTATAAACACTAATATCTAGTTACCTAAAATCCTTCAACAGATAAACAGTCTTTGTCCCAGTTACAGGAAGACAGGAGAGACCCATTTTTCCACGAACGACGTCTGTAACGTTGCGAGTGTGTGATCATTGTGAGTTTGTGTCAACTCTGTAACATTTTTGTGTGTGTCAATAAAAATAACTTCAGAGTAAAAAAATGGATAGCTTCAGTGAGGAATCCTTACCTGTCCCAAGCCCCCGCCACGAGGACGTCTCGGGCCCACATTGGGACTTTGACTCGACATATATGTAATTGTACAGCATAAGAACATTTATATAAATAATGTAATTGTACAATAAATGTACGTAAACATTGACATTATTTATTGTTAGGGAAAAATCGACATAAATTTCCTCTATGTTGCCGATTGTAATGATCAAGTTTATTTCGTTGATTGGTGATTCATCGGCTTATTCTGTTTTTGCCGAGCACACGCGTTTTTGTGGCTTGACGGTGAACTCGACCTAGGCAGTTTTTGCATAAAGGAATGTATGTGTGTGTTTGCAGAGAATGCCTACATGAAGACAAGAGGGCTTAGTCAGCGAGTTCAAGCGGACGTCTCTCTTTACCTGGCAGTTAAATAATATTTCAATCTCCCGTAATCTTTCAATCTCCCGTAATCTTTCAATCTCCCGTAATCTTTTAATCTCCCGTAATCTTTCAATCTCCCCCTATCATACCTACATATACTATGAACAAAATACTATATCCGGTAGCAACCTACGCATGGGTTGCACGGACGCACAACTATAGGCAGAATTCATTCAAGCGATACCGGCAGTTTTTCGCGAATATCTCGGAAATTAAGCAAGTTCAGTCCTTGTATGGATAGGAAAAGATTTTTCAAAATATAGATTTGCACGACATACGCAAAGAACATCAAAATCGAAGTTTAGTCGGTCTTACTACAGTTTCAGTAAATAATGAATATAGACTAATATCTACGTAACATAGTGTAATTAATATCGTAATCTCGTTATACAAACTTGAACGAACGTATAAAGTGTCAATTTTGAACGATCCTTTAGTTTTACGATTTATTCCTTTTTTCGCTAGCCGAACCGTGGACGTCAACCGACATGCCGGTGGAAGTGTCACACGCTCAAGAAAGGCCACCCGCTCAGAAACAGTAATAAAGTAGAGGAAACATTCTGCATGCCATAGCTATCGAAATAATAACAAAACAGCCCCTCCAAAGGGACTAAAACCTCCATATAAAAACCCTCCTAAATTAGCGCTCAACACATTATTCTGTTGTAACACTTTGAACCGACACTCTGTTGGATTTATACAATAAAATTTCCATCTACTTATACGAAGTTCAATTTCAATCAGAAGCAATGTCTACTGTCCTCGCTCTCCTAACCAACATTATCATCAACAAATCCGATGGTTAAACACACCTATCACTAGCTTTCCTCCGACAGAGCATCGTCACAGAACTTTACTTATTTTTCATCGTTAGAATAGTCAACATACCTTTATCGGGTTTCTACCCTTAAATCAATCGCTTACTTAACTTGTACATACGCACCAGCGTAACTATCTCTTTACGAAGTTGTTGAAATAAACATTAATTTATACCTGTTAATTTAGTGTAAACTCAATTGAACCACCCCTATTATCGTAACAGAAATCAGGGGATCGATCAGTTTGTAACGTCGCCCAGAAGCCAGGAATCCGCCGACCTCAGGATATGCATACAACACCTGGTCATGCGATAGCGGTGAGAATAGACAGTAACCGAACTCCCACCCGTGAGATATATGAATCATAGTGAGGAGGCAAAGATCCCAGTTCTTTAGTAAGTAAGTCAGTCTGTATTTTGCTATTGAAGTGTAACTTCGCCTTTTGAATAAAGTATTGTTCATTCGCCTATCTTTTTTTTTTATATATATCGAAGATGAAAGGAAAGCCGAAGCCTTTTCTTGGAAATTTTGGGAACATCCTCTACTATAGCCTCGATTTTATCCTAGCTGTAATTGTTCAAGATTTGTGATAGCGAGATTGGGTTCGAGGTGACAATTGGTCGCCGAACGTAGCCACGGTCACGGGATGGACGTTTTGCCTAACGGAGGTCTGGAGTGGTTGTATGGGTTTTCCGAGAAATGTGGTAGTGGCGGCATGCGGCCTCGGGAGCGGGCCTAGCCACGTGTGATGTTGCCTCGGAGGTGCCGATACAATGGGACATACATTGTATTAATAATCAAACTCGAGGTAGAAACTGCCTAGCAACGGTGTTTGGAACTTTCTCGATGTTTCCAACGAGTATGTATCAAACTTCAGGCAGAAACTGCCTAGCAACGGCGTTTGGAACTTTCTCGATGCTTCCAAACGAGTATAGAAAACAAATGCAATCGTACAGCGAGAAAAATCTCCACGAGGCTGGTCTTGGAGAGTGACACATCGAGCATTTTCAACAATCGCATTTTTGCGCCTAAGGTTAGTCTACGCTTAGTAAAGAGTTATCCCGTTGACCGTGGATTCGTTTGAACACAAAAACATTATTAATAGCTTTCATTAAACTTATTATTCGTAAATCATACTATTCATTAAACTTACTATTCGTTAAATAAGTTTAATGGCGCATGCGCTATTAATAAAGGAACTTGTTTGGATTCAGAAGATGGATACACCTATTGGCAGCCACATCCACCATTCCTATGTAAGTTCGACCAATATGACGTCTTGTACGAAGGAAGCGCCACAAAAATTCAAGAAATAAAAACCAATAGCAACCCGACGCTACCGGGTTTTGCCTTTACGACTCAAGAAATAACCTTTGTGCTAACCAAGGCTGGAGAACAGCCTTTGTGCGGATACACCCTGCTATCCATAGAACACCCCAAGCTTTTTCTCCTAGAAACGACTAAAGGAAATACATTTATACGCAAACGTAAAACAGCTGTCGAAAATTTGGATATATTCGCATACGTTAACTCAAAATTCATTTACGTAGAAAAACTGTCAGAAGGCAAATAACGGCACTCTATCAGGATATATTGACACTAAGATGCATCTCGGAAAAGAAAATAATAGAGAATGCATTAAGTCTAGCAACTATATTACCTGATGAATTTGCGTATGCAATAACCAAAACTCCAGGACACATGGCTTTGGTCGCAGGAGAAGCAGTACACATAGTTAAATGCATTCCAGTTCAAGTGAAAGTAGGCAATGCCCTAGCCGCGCTGAGTGCACTCGTTCCCGTTAGATCACGAAAGTTAAGCAGCGGCGTGCAGGGATAGTACTTGGATGGGTGATCGCCTGGGATTCCGTGTGGCGTTGGCAGAGCGCGTTGGGCCAGCCGCGCCCACCATGGGGTTCGGGCTTGGGCGCTTGGCGGCACAGCGCCTCGGGGCCGCCAAGCAGTCCGGTAGGGAAATCGGGCTGCCTGGCACGGCGGCTCCGGCGACGAGGCGCGATGTGACAATGGCCACACACCGTCCCATTAGCGGGGGAGGCCCCGTTGCGACGCTCACAGAGGTTCCCTGGCCTCTCTCGATCGCAGCTGGGACGGTTATCAGAAGCGGCCTGGCGTCCGTGCCGATTTCCTTCACGTAAAATATATATAAGAAAAAAGTTATTTTTCACGTAGTTGACTCATTGCTGATCGATCAAGATGGAATCTTGCGATCCGAATTTTTCCCAGGATGCAAGGCTCGTTTGGATTAGGAGCGAAAACATATCAAGTGGGGAAATATTTATATCCTCTTCGATACAAGAAAAAAGATAATCGTGCTGAAACGAAGTTCGGTGCCATGTTCGATTAACATTACAAATCCGGAGATAAAAGAGGGATTTATTCCCAAAATCGAACCAATTAAGGGGGTCTATTTTGGTAATGTAGGTGCGAAGAACCATAAGGGACGAGGATATACAAGAATAATAAATACCACATCGAAAGATTACGAATTTATCACACATACAATGCTAATTAAAGAATTGGAGAACCTCGGCTTGCCGCCTAGCACGACTTGCAAAGCAATTTCAAAATCAAAAGAAAATAGGTTCGACAAAATAATCGAATTATTACGACTTGAACACTTGAACAAGGAGGAAAGAAAAATCGTCGAAGAATTAATTCGGAGGAATCAAGGTAGATTTCAAATCCCAGGAGATACGTTGGAAGGAACCGAAATTCTAGAGCATCGAATAATCACAACGGACGATATACCGATCAATATTAAACAGTACCGTTATCCACCTGTACATCAAGAAGAGATAAATCGTCAAATTCAAGAATTATTGGATACTGATGTCGTAGAACCATCGATATCTCCATACAATTCTCCGCTATGGATTGTGCCAAAGAAACCAAACTCGCAAGGAAACAAACATTGTAGTCTAGTTATTGATTTTCGAAAGCATAATGATAAAATTTTTGGCGATGCTTATCCGCTCCCCAACACTACAGAGATATTGGATCAATTATGAAGTGCAAAATATTTTTCCACGTTCGATTTGGCATCAGGCTTCGGCCAAATTCGAATGACACAGGAGGATGCCCACAAGACTGCATTCTCAACACCATACGGACACTTCCAATTCAAAAGAATGGCCCTTGGATTTCAAAATGCTCCAGCAACATTTCAACGCTTGATGAACTCAGCGTTATCAGGATTGCAAGGAGTAGAACTATTCGTCTATCTGGCTGACATAGTGATTTATTCAAGATCTCCTCGCGAACACGAAATTAAATTTAACGAGTTAATGGAAATACTAAATGCAGCCAAATTGCGATTGCAACCCGATAAATGCGAGTTCCTACGACACAAAGTTATTTGGGACACATAATCAGTAAAGATGGTGTAAAACCCGCTCCACAGAAGATCGAAGCCGTATCGAAATTTCCATGACCAAGGAAAGCGAAAAATATCAAACAGTTTTAGGGACTAGCGGGATACTACAGATGATTTATACTTAATTTCTCCAAAATTGCAAAACCATTAACACAACTATTGAACAAGGACATCCCCTTTAAATGGTCGGAGAATCAAGAAAATGCATTCAACAATTTAAAAACAGCGCTAATGACAAAACCTATTCTGCAATATCCGGATTTTTCCAAACACTTTAATCTTACGACAGACGCCTCAGGTCATGCAATAAGCGGCGTAAACAGGATAATCAAGAAGACGAAACTTCAGCAGAAGATAAGCAGCACCCGCGTTTCCCCAGGTAGCATCAAAAGGGAATATTAGAAATTAAGACACAGCGTAAACAAGTGTCACGTCCCGCGTGTAACGTAGACTGAAACCACCAATAGCGCGAGTGAGCGTTCCAATTTGAAATGTAAATAAATTTTAACAATTTGTATAGAAACCAAATTCGAGCCTCACAACCCCCTTGGAATAACCCGTCACATGACGACCCCTCCACGGTAGACCTAAATATAAGTCGGGTTTACATTAGAATTAGGGTTAGGGGCGTGAAACGAATCTTCGTTTGGGTTACACGTTGTCGTTATGCAATAGAGAAGACATTGACTAGTGGAAATACGATTATTATAGAACCGGACAAGTAACCGTGGTAGTTAGGTACTCGAGAAACTAATGACAATGATCCTAGGTTCAATAACGAATCCGCGGTCGACGGGATGATAGATGAACGTACTCACAAAATCTAAGTCGGACGCGTAATATTCAGTCGTCGTAAAGGGTTACTCCTTTCATCGATGAGATCGCGAGCGAGAATGCCTTTCCCGTCCCGATGATGCCACAGAGGAAAACTATAATGGGGTGTGTCTAAGGACACGAGATCATCGGATTCGTCGAGAAAAGCCTTCGTTCAGAAAGTAAGGGAAATTGGCGTTGCTGCTAATTGGTCAATCTCCATATCGGTGGTTAGAAAGAGATGCTAGCCGCCCTCGAGGGAAAGTTGCTAGTGGGAGACGCCGCTCGTTGAAAAATAGGTCTCCCCTATTTTCCCGTAGTTGGGACAAAGACGGTTTGTCTGTTTGAAGGACTTTAGTTGACTAAATCTTAAGATTTATAACGGGCCCTCGAGCTAGCTGAACATGTACTGCGGAGACGCATCGACATCTGGCAATCATCTTACTCGAAGAATAGGGTCTGCGTGTGGCGAGCTATGGGACAGAGACCGTTGGAATGTTTACTGTCGAGTGTTACAACTATTTCCTTTTTAAGGAGAGCTATAGAATTATTCCATGCCTTCGTTAGACAAAGCGTGCATCCCGTGACCGCGGTCACGTTCGGCAACTGACTGTCGCCTCGAGCCCAAGCTCATTATCACAACTCTCGAACAATTACAATCGGATTGAATAACTACAATTGTTCAATTACAGCTATAGTAGACTCTAGGTTACAATGTTGCGGGATTATCCAAAATTCCAAAGGCTCCGGTGTTCTTTCATCTCCGACATATAAATAAGCGTAGCAACATAGAAGAGAGAGAGGTAATTCCTTAGTTCAGAGTTCCTCAGTTCCCCAGTTCTTGTTAGTCTTGTTAATCGACGTGTTTGCATTTGTCTTTGTATTTGCATTTGTATTTTTTGTATTTTTTCAACGAACGGTGTCTCCCACTAGCAACTTTCCCTCGAGGGCAGCTAGCATCTTTTTCTAACCACTGATATGGAGATTGACCAATTAGCAGCAACGCCAATTTCCCTTACTTTCTGAACGAGGGCTTTTCTCGACGAATCCGATGATCTCGTATTCTTAGACACACCCCATTATAGTTTTCCTCTGTGGCATTATCGGGACGGGAAAGTCATTCTCTCTCGCGATCTGATCGACGAAAAGAGTAACCCCTTACGATCAGTGAATATTACGCGTCCGACTTAGATTTTGTGAGCACGTTCATCTATCATCCCGTCGACCGCGGATTCGTTATTGAACCTAGGATCATTGTCATTAGCTTCTCGAGTATCTAATTACCACGATCACTTGTCAGATTCTGTAATAATCGTATTTGTACTAGTCAATGTCTTCTCTCTTGTATAACGACAATGTGTAATCCAAACGAAGATTCGTTTCACGCCCCTAACCCTAATTATAATGTAAACCAGACATATATTTATACACTTCCTATACTAATACATATCTCATTGAGCATGTGAAAACTCACTAGTCGAACGTAGGTTATGAAAATACATCTAATTCATAAATATATTATGAAAATTATGTAAAGAAATATAAATGGAAGATAAATTTGAGATAACAAAATGATAGCACGCGTAATACAAAATATATTTTAGAAAAAATAAATGATTTCTTATACTTTTTTACTTATATTTTTTACTTATATTTATTTTCCTATATTTTTACTTCCCTTGTAAAATATCTATTATATTTCGATGTACTCAATTTTTTTATATTTTCATGTTAAATTATATTATTCTTTCAGAGCTATATAATTTTCCTCTTTCACTATTTGAAGTTTCCTTCCACGAAACGATTTCCTTCAACGAAAACCATGCCATGCTTTGAAATACAACTTTTCAAAACATTTAATGTAAAAATAGGGAGATCATGATCCATGCTGATATATACATATTTTCCCATTTGGAGTTAACATTAGTTTCCCATTTGAAGTTACATAAAGTTTCTTCATGCTTAAATTTAATTTGCGATAAGTATCTTCTGTTTGTTCTTCAGTCATATCACGGAAATAAGTGGTCGAAGAGATAGTGTACATCGAAATATAATATAATATGCTCAATTATATTAGAACTGCTAAAATATTCAACAAGGACGGTGGTATAGGCAATCGTCATCGAGAACAGATGACTAGCAACCGTGTTATCGTAAGTAGCTTGTTTTTCTTGTTCCTTATTTTGAGATTCAGCTTCCATTCCTTACATTTATCAACTCTTTGTATTCTCCTTATTTCCCCTTCCCTTTTCACCCACTTGCGGCTCATTTCTTCACCCGGAACAGAGTATGTAGCTGATCTTCATCGAACAAACCTGTTCGAACGTCTCACCACTTTACGGATACTTGCATATAACTATAATACGCATCTTCATTCGTCTCTTATTCATTGAATGGATTTGAGAGACAGCGATTCTGACGCGCTTTCCTTTAAGCATTATCATTTTAGGAGTGTTCCTGTTAGAGTATACATGCTTCGTAACGGTAATAAATAGACCGAGTTCGATGGACTTTTATACGGAGCAAATTTCTGGTGCCCAGATTTACTACTATAAATCAATGCATCATTTGATTAAGCAGTTTCAGAAAACAGTCTGAATTTAATTTGGTAGGACCGTAGTTTTAAAGATATCTCCAGGATACGCGGAACAGCGTACTCTATATATTTAGTATAGTTTAAAATGATATCTTATAGGATTCTCAAATCCGAGTCGAAATTGTATTCGTGAGCAGTTGCAGTTTTCATACAGGCATGTATGTATGTTTTCACTTAAAGCCTTTTTAACTATGTGGCGTCAGAGTTTTCTCTGAACGTTGTCTATTGACAGTCTTGAGTGCAGTGACATCATATTTGATGCTGTCGAAAAATTAGTAAATAAAATTATTGCTAAACAGATCGAGAGAAAAGGAGCGTTAGATACTCCTCTTATTAAATTATCAGACGTTAAAAGTTGTTTACTTTTCATTTTTACTATTTATATTATTTCTAAAATAATACTAACATTGACAATAAAACTCGATTGGGTTAAACATCTGCGCTTTAGTGATAAATAGTTGTTACGCAATACATTTGTTCAGTTCAGATGTACTGTTGAATTTCACTATACAAATTGTATTATAATTTATAGCTTAATTATGGATAGATTTCAATGGTAAGAAGATTATTTTGTACAAGTACAAGCATATGTCTGTACTCAAAGTGATGAAGAATCTTTATGCTCTTGTTCAGCAACTGGCCAAATAACGCCAACTGCGTTCATTTATGCGACAAAAAACATATACATCTACAGAAATTGTATAATAAACAACTCACTTCTCGATAAATGTGCGAACATGTTTAAGATGTTCGAATTTCGAATATATTTCAGATATTCATCCACTTATGTGAAGAACGATTTTCCGCATGAGTCATCTGATTATTTTATTTTTTTTCCGAATTCTGTACATTATGTGTGTATTCTGTACATTCTCTGTGAACGCTTCCAGCCCTTCCGGCTTCGTCGTTTCCACGATTAGGCCAGTGTCGCTTATTTTTTTAACTGCTGTGACTTGTATACCCCCTTTACGGGGGTTTACTAGCGTGAATAGCGCGTCGCGCGCTTCTCCGCTTGTTCTTATTTCACCATTCTCAACTTCCGAGCGGATTATAACTACATTTTACCGCCATTTGTCCATTGTTTATTGCTGGCCATCTTCACTTTTTTCCGCGTACTCACAGCGACTTACTCACAGCACTTAATATCGCAGTTTCCTTATTCTTAGCTTTTAGCTTGTTCTAGCCTTCCGGCTAGATAGTTGTGGAGCAGGAGCTTTTCCACAAGTCGTCTCATATCCTTAAAGTAACGCATTATCGTTGCGGTTTGCCTTTGTTAACTTTGTTGCTCGGATCGTGGCAGAATGGCAGGACCATTTTTCCATATCGCTAGCTTGTTCCCTTATGTCGGGTATTGACCGCGATTCTTCTTTAGTATCCTCCTTCTCTTCATCAGACCGCTTCTTGATTTCTGGGTTGTTTTGCTTTTTCGGTGTAGCGCTTATACTAGGATTTTTGGTGGTTGACCCCTCTTCCCCTTTTTCAGGCTTTTGCGTTTTCAAGGGTTGCAAAACCATCCTTGCATTCGTGGCGGGTGGCGTCTGCCCACGTGAAGACATCTGGATTACTTTCGTGGCGGACTGTTTGTACACACGGACAGTGTACGAAGCGACGCGAACACAACCTTTCTGCATGCCATCGTCTTGGGTCAACGCATGCTGTCAGGAGATCTTTAAAATATGTCCAAGGATGTTGGTCGATGTAATTGTTAACAATGACTTGGCTTATTTAGAACCAGGCAGGCAACCGCCAGAGGCAAGGGAGGTGAAGAGGCTCTACAAGGATTTCTGGGGTAGAACTGGACCTCCAAATTCCATAATCCCAGGAAGAAGAGCCTCGGAGTTGTTATTATGTGAATACTTTCTTGTTTCACATGATCTAATAAACCAACACTTCTTTCAACTTTTTTTAAGAAACTGTTTTGAATCGTGCAACATTTTCGATCGATTGCGATATCTCTGGTAATTGCATAGTTTTATTTGTGAATATTGCACAAGTAAATATTTCGTTTTTTCGTTCAGACAAACTGCAACGTGATATTATTTTATATCACTGTCGCTTGATCACTTTGCACAATTTTTATGCCAAGAGAAACATGTTAAAATTCTACATGCAATTTCTTTAGAGACGGTTGTACATTCAAATCATACAAATATTTTTTTTAGGCCTTTTTTTTAAAAGGAGTTTATTGGACCCAGAAAATACAGATTTTAAGTGCATATATTCACAATAAACATGAATTTTTGTAATGGTATGTTAGGCAAAGGTACCGATACGGGGCGGTACGACGTAGCCATGCTGTATTATGTGTCGGCGCTTTACATTTTTTGTTGTATGATGCGGTTTTTGGCTTTAAGCCTCTGGGGAGCGGAGCTTTTTTTTTATTTTTTTTTCTGTCCTGAAAAACTTGGTCGCAAAACAGGACGCTTCGGTAGTTTGCTTTTTGGGTGCTGTGTAACTTTGGGGAAGGGTGGGATGAGAGGGATGGGGCGGGTGGGGGGGGGGACAAATAGGATTATTTACAAATATTTACAAATATTTACAAATATTTACAAATATTTACAAATATTTACAAATATTTACAGTGTTTACATTTTACACCTGTGTTATGCGGTGTCAGAATTGAGTTCTGTCGGTTTAATGTTCTCTCTTACTTTGTTATGGGTTCTGTATCCACCAGTATTTTTTTGTGTTTCTTCTGTGTTTGTCTTTGGTGTCTTTCCGGGGGAGGGCAATGTTGTATCTCCATTTCGGGTCAGCGGTCTGTCCATTTATGTTTTCTTCGTAGAGTATGGTTTTGATCACTGTTTTTCTTTTTATGTGATATATTATTGGGATGTTGTTTTGGTCCTGGAGGTAGTTTTTTTCGTCTAGGTATAGGAAGGCTTCTGGGGGGATGTGGCCTGTTTCAGAGTGTTTTTGTAATATGCGTTGTTAGGAAATAGGCAGCTGAAAACTAAGCTGTTTTCTTTTATTTTTGCTGCTTGCGCGAAGTGGTTTCTTATTAGCTTTAGGTTGTGGCAGTCGATGCGGTGAATGTTGGCTAGGTCGTATATTGTTTTGTGTTTTACATATTTTTTGAATCCGCTGTGTTCGGATCTGTATGTGCTCAGGCAAGCCCTGATGCATTTTCTTTCGAATATGCGGATTTTTTCCATCTGGGAGACTGATATGTTGTACCAGATTAGGCTGCCGTAGGTAATGATTGGTCTGATTAGTGCTTGGTAGCATAGTATTTTCACTTTGCTGTCGAGATGTTTGGAGTAAAATAGTCTTTTTATTCGCCAGAATGCTTTATTGGCCTTAGCAAGTTGGGTTTCGGTGTGCTGCTTGTAGTTTAATTTGTCGTCTATGTTTATTCCTAAGTATTTTACGCAGTTTTTGTGTGGTATGAGTGCCCCTTTGTTTGCTTTTTCTCTTACTTGGAATTTTCGGCAGTGTTCTCTTTCTGTTGGGTCGATTTCACTTAACTTGGGTCTGAATAGTATGGTTTCGCATTTGCTTGTGTTGATTTTTAGTTTCCACGCGTGGTAATAGTCGTTTATTTTTTCGAAAAGTTCTTGCAGTTCAGTTTTTATTGTCTTAGTTTTGCGGCCTGTTACGTAGATGATTAGGTCATCTGCGAAGGCTATGGAGCGTTTGTGGGTGGATGTATTGAAATTAAAGAGGTTTAGTAAGTCACTATTGTAAATACTGAAAAGTAGCGGGGAATTTACTGTACCTTGTTGCAGACCATTTGTTATGGAGAATTCTTTGCTTGATGTGTTTGAACCTTCGGTCATTACGAATGTTCTGCTTGTGATCATGTCCCAGACTATTTTAATTAGATGTTTAGGAAGCTTTATCTTGATCAATTTGTATATGAGATCTGGGATCCAGACTGTGTCAAAAGCTTTTTCGAGGTCTATTAAGCAGCCGGCTACTCGTTGTTTTGCGTTTAGGGCCCAGCAGATGTCCGACGTAAGTTTGTTTATTGCGTGGATTGTGGAGTGGTTGTGCCTGAAGCCAAATTGATTTTCTGCGATTATGTCATTTTTTGTGCAGAAGGAAGTTAGGGGGTTGTTTATGATTATTTCAAATACTTTGCTTATGTTGGGGAGGAGACTTATGGGTCGTAGGTTTGCGGGCGATGAGCCGTCTTTGTCTTTTTTTTGTAATAGCTATCAATTTGGCTTTTTTCCATTTTCTGGGGAAATATGTGTTGTTTAGAGCATTGTTGAAGAGTACTGTGTAGTACCATTTTATTTTGTTCGGTAGGCGCTTGAGTAAAACGTTTGGGATGCCGTCGAAGCCGGAGGATTTTTTGTTGTTTAGTTTGGAGAAGATTGTGTTTGGTTGATTGTAATTTGTGAAGTAGTTTATTTCTGGATCTGGTTGTTTGGGGTTGTCTGCGGTGTTTTCGTTTGAGAATGTACAGACTGTTTTGTTTAGCGTTTTGTCTTGTTCCATTTCATTTTTAAGTTTGTTTCGGCGATGATAATTCTGTTTAGTTGATCTCGGCCCATGTGTTCGTTTTGTGTGTATATTTTGGAAAAGTGGGTGCCGATGATGTCTAGTTTTTCTGTTGTTTTAGTTATTATGAAGTTACCCTCGATGTCTTTGGTGGTGTTGTGTATTGTTATACCTGCTTCTTGGATGAGGGAGGTTTCTTCTGGGGGCAATTTGAGAGGTGGGATGGAGCTTTGTCCTTTTTGTCTGAAGATTTGATTTATTTGTGGGAACATGTTGGCTGAGTGGTTTTTGAGATGTTTCTTATTTTATTTGTCCAGTAATGGTTTATAGCGTTTGCGAATTCTTTGTTCATTTGCGCTTTTATTTCGTATAGTAGGTACTTTAGGAATTCTAATTCTTCTCTTTTGTCGTAAAAGGCACCGGAAAATTGTCTTTCACGGTGATCTTATTTAATTCCCCGTAGATGACGCAGAGATGCATTTTTTATTCTTTTTCCGCACTAATACAACAAGGGATTGCGTATGGTGAATTGCTTGGTCTGATCATTTCTTTCTCGTACAAATCGTCCAAAATTGAAAAATCGGCCGATATGCCGAGAGCAATGTCGCCGTTCGGCCCTCTTTACGGAGTAAGACCAGCCTCGCCGTACGCCACGCTCGTGGGTAGACTCCCTCCCTCAGACATCTCGTGTAGAGGCGCCGAAGTTTGACAACGAGATGATGGCGTACGGTTTATCTCGCGCGACGTAACACGGTTTTTCGCTACATATAGCAAATTTCTTTTTATGATTAGTATTTTGGTTCATGCATACCTGAAATATAATTACGATGTAATTTTGTTAAATTGAAAATCGCGCTAGCCTGCCACAGATATTGGTGAATTATAATACAATTATTCAGTTTTTCTACAAACATTGTGGCCTTTTTCCTACTTAGTTCGGTAATTTTCAATTTTAAGGTGTTGAACAATTTCGTTTCGTTGTAATTTAAGATTTGTTAACGAGCACTTTTCACAAACTGACCGCTGTTACTTGTCTTTGGATCGTTGTTTTGTGAATACGGTGAATGTAGGAATAAGAAAGAAGAGAAGCAATTGAGATACAACGAGATACCTTACAGATTTTATATCTAGACAAATAAAGTCAAAAGAAATATAATTTAACCAGTGTCTGGATCCATTTGGACTAGTCAGCAAATAACGGAAGTTGTTTAACTTAGTGTCATAAGAAGCCAAGGTATCTCTAAACGACGGATTTAGTATCAACATTCACTGTAACTTCAAAGAATTGTGTCGGACTTAGGCAGTTGACCGAACGTTGCGCATTTCCAGAGTTTAGCTATCGTCCAATATCATTTTGATCGTGAGATTCTCGAAAATCCAATTAAATCGTTTTATAACAATGAAATAAAAAATATGAAAACTTCGTTTTTCTTATTTTGGCAATTTATGAGTAATTGCGTTATCGCTGGAGCAGACAAAGAAAACACCGGAAACTACTTGCAGTGATCAGTTCCGCGAAGTAGTGGGGATAACTCGTATCCGCCTAAAATTTGAAGAGACAAATTTTCGACTCTCTGAGCGACGTTTATTTCGTCAGGACTATCAATTGTCGTTTGAACGTTGCATTAATTTCTCTAATGTAATTTCGCGTACCTTTAACTGTAACTCAGTTCTTTCGGTACTTAACGAGAGAGCCGAAAATTTCGTCGTTTTAAAGTTTGACGATCTCGATAATTGTTAATTGTGTAATTTCGTGCTCCTGATAAGGATCGATAACTTACAATTAATATGCATAAAAATAATTACAAATATTGTTAAATATGCCCGCCTTGATATTCAGTACATTTATTATTTCTTCGTAACATGTTTTTAAAGACGCTTAATAATATCTCTTCACTTATTTGTGACACTCGCCTTTCGATATTCTCCTCAGCGGTTTCGATTTGTACACATCAGTCTCTAACATCCCACAGAGAAAGAAGATTATTCTATTCTCTCCGTTTATTACGCCCCAAGGCTTACTATAGGCCGTGTTCCTAACCGTCGCAAACAGATCGTCTTACATGACCGTCGAGATATACATAAAGTAGCGATAAACGCATAGTTGTCGTCAAGCAGCGAGTTCCAGAAACATCTATTCATACATAGACTATATATATAACATATAACATATATAACATAGACTTTACAAGCATGCCGCAAAATAACAGTCATTTGTATTTATACAGCATTAGTCTGTTGTCGTCAGATTCACAGTGTCGCGGAATCAGTTATCGTCTGAGTTGAGTTGTCTTTCGGATATGTGATACACATTGTATAGACATTTACTGAAACAATTCTTTTGCCTACCAAGCATTAATTGGTAATATCTGATGAGTGAAGAACATAATTTGATTATTAGAAGGTTGATTTCTGAAATTTCTATAAAGAACGATTAGTTTAGTGAGGTAAATATTTTACACGAATGTTTATAAAATGAAAAAATATTCAACTACGTACTAGCTTTGTATGCATAATTTTAACCTAAAAATTTGTTCTGTGCTAAAATAGCAGTTGAAATTATACTACATGTAAAAGTGAGTCATAAAAACAAATACAATTTTCTTATTTTCTATCTTTTTTACTTTTATCGCAAGTTTGATTTCTATACATATAACTGTTTTCAATTTAAGGAGGAACTTATTTTCTTAAGGGCTTTTCATACAAATTTGAAAAATAACTGTTGTTTTTGATCCCTTATCTCTATCTTTATCCTTCTATTTTTGTGAGACTGTATCGGTTATTTATTCTTAATTTTTACAATCCGAAGTCTAATTTATGTGCCGTATTAATTTTCTGTGAATAATTTAGAGATATGTAAAATCTTGCTATATATATATATACTGTTTGGTACCTATTAGAAGTGCGTTCGATCTAATGTAGAAAATTCTTAATTTTAATAAAATAGTTTCAAATTGCTAAGGCTGGCGCAAACTAAGAAGTTTCTGGAATATACAGGGTAGTAAGTCGCTTCGCAGATATGTGTATTATCTTGTAAAATAATCATTCTTCTTTTAATATCAGTTGGTTTTTGTATTTTTATTTCATTTATCTCATAGACTATAATTCCTTTAGGAAATTTTTGCAAAAATTTTCGCTGGAAATTTTCAGAAAACCTTATTCCTGAACAAAATTTGTTTTGTACTACGAACTGTCGCATTTAAATAAGAAAAATTCTATTTATTTAATTTTGTTATTAAGCTTCTTCATATCCAACTTCAAATTATCTGTAGCTTGTTTATAATTAATTAAGTTTGAAATGTTTGTTTGTTAGTTATTACAAAAGGGTCATAGCTAAGTTTTTGAGTTGTGCTCAGGTTATTATAACTTCAGTTATTATGCTCTGAGCGTCATGTTGTTTCTTAATAAAATTCTTTAGCCTCAATAATCAATTTTCTCTGTTCATAAAGATGGTGGTTGTTTATTTTAAGAATTTTGTTCTTAATTCCAAATATTGCGGACATTCTTTTATTATGCATTAGTTGGTATCCAATCTTCTTGGATAGGACGTATTGCATATTCCATTTTTATTTGTTTTATATTTTATCCTGTTTCCTAGACTCACTGCACAATCACGTTTGTCTCTCTGCTAATCTAACTTGTACTATTATTCTTTTAGTTATTAACAATAATTTCATATCTAAGCAACTCACTTCAATTATGTTTTCTGAGTCGTTAGTATATTTATATACTTCACCGTTGATAATCCTGTAGATTATTCTATTCTCTCCGTTTATTACGCCCCAAGGCTTACTATAGGCCGTGTTCCTAACCGTCGCAAATAGATCGTCTTACATGACCGTCGAGATATACACAAAGTAGCGATAAACGCATAGTTGTCGTCAAGCAGCGAGTTCCAGAAACATCTATTCGCCTTCGGTGCGTTATTTTATCCGCATAAAGAAGGTGGTATACGTGATCATAGGTGCGAACGGTGGCGTGATCCGAGCGTAGTGGGGGTCGTCTTCCAGAGAAGACAACGAAAAGGATCGAAGAGTAATCGGTCCCTTCTGAAGAGTCAAACGTTATAAATTGCTTAGTCTAACGAATTCATTGAGAGATATCGCAAAGTCGGGTCGAATTCCTATAACATATCAACTGTATTTATCGCTCAATAATTTGTGACGTTTTTATTATTACATTCATTATTTTTAAATATACAAGCTATATTAACCTGTTAATACAGTGTACTACTCCCGTTGTCGTGCTTTCTTGCGATCGCGTCTCTCCGCGAATGCTCGAATAAACACGGATTGCTTTTTAACTAAACATATTCATACCCTGTTTTCTCAAAATCGAAAGCTTAAAACATCCGTTCTTACTGATGTTATTTCAATTACCTTTATATCGCGTTATTTCAATTATCTAATATATTTTTTACTTTTTTTCATGTAAAATCATCATTTTACCAATTGTACCATAATTATTAGGAAGCTCTGTTAGAATTTAATCTTGGAATTAAGATTAATAATCTGTGGAAGACACAATGTTTGTGTTGAAACAATATAATGTGATATTTATTAAACAATTATTACAGGAATTATAAGTGTGTGTGTTCTGGAATGTAGACAGTTGACTGACTGGCACAGACACAGACACAGACTGACTGGCTTAGTGACCCATGGCCCTTGAAAAGGTTTTGAACCCCACTCTCTATGCAGTAATGAGTGTGACCTGTGTGGGTGTCTGTGTGGCGTCACATGTGCCACAGAACCTTCTAGTAGCTTCTCGACGTGCCCATCGGGAATGTTCCATCCATATTCCTACGCTTCTTCCGCCGAATTCTCGAAAGAGCATGCACGTGCTAGCCGCCGTGGTACATCTCACGAACGCACGCTAATGAGGATATCGCTGAACAACGAAGGAAAGAATCCGTTCGATCAATCACCTCATCTGTATGCGATTAATATCGTTGTATTCCAACAAACTCTGAACAATAACTTAAACACGAAACTGTAATTTGTGTCTTTATAATTTGCAACGTTGTTAAAATTTTGTATCTCCCTTTGCAAATGCAAATAATTTAAATGAAAAAATACATAGTTTTTAAATCCTTTCTCTTATATTCGTAATAATAATTTAGTTCTACAGTGAATGCATTTATTATTCAACGACGTGATTTTCGGTTGTTTATTAGAAAGTTATAATGCTGCTGATCTATAGAATTAGTACTGACTGTTATAGTAATATGCACAGCGAGTCATTTGTAATAAATTGTAATTACTTGTAATGTATATCGATTGTAATTACTTGTAAACCACTCAATTCATAAATGCATACATATGTGGCGGCACTCGACAGCACAAATACGACAACTCGACACTAACTAATACCAGACAACGGCAGCGCAGTGGTTAGCGCCTCAAGTTACGAACGTTCGGGATCTGGGTTCTTAAATCCCGGCGACCGTAGTCCGATTTTTCTTCCACGATTCTTAAATGAAAAGAAAATACAGCAGCGACATCTACAGCCAGCAGCTACAATTATCATTTGTGTCTTTGTTCTCTCCTAAAGGCCGTCCAAGGGACTTGAGAATGCAAAAAAGAAGTGCTGCAAGAACATAACAAATATATTTACAAACCAAAATCAATTCATTACAACGCTCATCTTTCAATTACATCCTCCGTCGCGAAAATCCTCCGCTTCCTTTCTGTCAATCCATCTTGCCCATATGTGGTTCCATAGCTGCTGAATCGTATATAGACAAACAACAACTTCGCCGCCGCGAGCTATCTCTCTAGTAAGGAGAACCATAGCACTATCTTCTAGGGCATCGTCAAAGGCACGCGGACTACTTCACTGGTCGTAACTGTTTTATTCTTGTTTGACATATCGTTAGCGCTCCCGGAATCACGATAATTGAAATCTCATTAGCTCGATCACGTTGGGGTCACTTACACCTCACATATTTCAAATAAAATCTGCATAATTCTGAAGGAAACACAACTACATTTGGGTTATCTTGTTTTCACAGAAACCTGAGAATTGCTCAGAGTATTTTAATAAAATATTCAACTACTTTAAAACGCAAAAAATAGTTTATTGTATGGAATATATAGAGTGGTTCACGCAATTGTTTCGGCATAATTGGAAAATTCGAAATGTGTAGCTTTAAAAATATTGCAGAGGAAAAATCGGATTCGTCGAGGACAACCTTCGTTCAGAAAGTAAGGGAAATTGGCATTGCTGCTAATTGGTCAATTTGTATATCGGTGGTTAGAAAAGGATGCTAGCCGCTCTCGAGAGAAAGTCTCTAGTGGGAGACGTCGATCGTTAAAAAATAGGCGTTTCGACCGTTCGCGGAGAGACGCGATCGCGAGATAGCACGTCAACGAGAGTTGTAAGTTCCCGTTACGATTAAATAATCGACGCCACGAACTGATCGATCCCCTTATTTCGATTATGATAATAAGGGTAGTTCAATGAAATTCCACAGAATTAACACAAATAAATTAATGTTTATTTCAACAATTTATTAACTGGAAAGATATAAAAGGAACAAAAAAAATGTAACTGCGTTTTGATTGATAAGTAATGCGCGACGTATCAGATGTGTTGACGGTTTGACTTCTCGAAAAGTTCTGAACGCCTTTCGATTTTTTTTCGTTTTTTCTGGAAGGCGACCCCCACTACGTTCGAATCACGCCACATTCTTTTACGCGAGGTAAAATAACGGCCACGAGTCGACGTTTCTGGAAGTCGCCCTGCTTAATGAACCACGCGCTTGCCACTACAATGTTTGTTTGCCGGGCAGACGCGACGATCCGTCTGCAACATTATAGTGGCGCGATCGACAGTTAAGAATATGACCTATGGTAAGCCGCATGGCGTAACAATAGGTTTCCCCTATCTTCCCGTAGTTGGGACAAAGACTGTTTGTCTGTTTGAAGGACTTTAGTTTCCTAAGAATTCTGCCGAATATCAATGGTCCGCCTGGCTTGGCGCGCAGGCTCTATTACAATGTTTGGGAACCCATCGTGACATATGGTGCGCCTGTGTGGGCTGATGCAATGAACTATGAGAAGAACAGGAAGATTATAAAAAGGACCCAACGTACTGCCCTGTGCATTACATTTACAGCCTACCGCACTGTATCTCATGCGGTGCTTTGTGTATTGACCGGCAACTTACCGATCAACATTAAAGCTAGGATGTTGAAAGAATCATACGAGAGAATGAAGATTTATAAGAGCTTAGCTGTTGAAGGTGAAGTGATCGATAGATACATCATGTTAAAAGAAGAACTGGATGACATAAGGAAGAAAGCCCTAATGGAGTGACAAGCGGAATAGGGCAATTACAAAGAGGACAACTTTACTAGGAAGTTGATAGGTAATGCGTCTATATTCGCCAAGAAAAGGAGAGACATCGATTACTTTACGATGCAAATGTTAATGGGGCACGGTATCTTCAACAGCTACAGAAAGAGGATCGGTAAGGGGCTCGACACTAAGTGTAGGGATTGTGGTGACCCGAACGACGATGCAGAACACGTCCTGTTCGTGTGTCCTAAATGGACCTAATGAAAATAACGATCGAACTCGAGAATTTCCTGGGTCTCAGGATAAGTGTGGACAACTTGGTGGACACCGTGGATACTAAGGACGAATACTGGACAAAGCTCAAAGCTTTTCTTCATCTACTATTCCTTCTACAATATGCTCCACTTTCGCCTCCACTTCCATATCAACATGGCTGGCTATTTCAAGCATGAGGTACAATTTATATTCTAGAGAAAAATGGCGCGCCCGGGCGAATAGATGGCGTTAAGCGCAATGATCCCAATTGAACTGAAAAGTCGTTATGTATTAAGGGACTTGTGTGTAGAGGATGGTTAATCGTGAGATTTATTAGACGAGATTGCCCGTTGTAGAAACCGTCAAGTATATTTTAAAATGATCAAATAAATAAGAACAGATAATGTTCGCAAAGACGCTCGTATTAACGGATTCGCTAAGACAGTGTATAACCGCTCGCTCATAACTCGTTAGTAACTGATCAATACTCGGTAGATAGTCGGTAGAGTCATAGGACGTGGCGGATCGAGTGCGACACATATTGTTGTGCCTCGGAACACGGACATCGCCTTGACGCACGAAACATATCGATAGGTAAACTCCGGACAAAACAAAGTCACCGTTATGGGCAATCGCCGATCTAAGATGAATTCAAATTTTCCGACTCCCCACCCCTCCCCCAGTATAAATAAACGGACGTGATCGCGAGTTTGTATATACCGAGTACCTACGAATTATCGATCAATATCTACGAGTTATTATCCGAGTCATCCGAGTTATAGTTATCGAGTTTTTCGCAAGTGATCATACCCTAGCTTCGCGAATACATTTATACGAGCGTCTCTCGACGGTATTTATATTTATTCGTATTTATTTTATTTATTCTAAATATATTTGAGGCGTTGCAGCAGCAATTTCTCGTATTCTCTAAATTATTGATCCTCACACGATCCACTACATGATCGATAACTCTTTACGATTGCGTCCGTTTAAACTGGTACAGTATAAACTGGTCGGAGGAGAATCGGAAAATTCAAATTCGTCTTCGTTCGACAGTTGCACGTAGCGGCAACATAGTTTTGTCCGGAGTTTATTTATTGCTACATTATGTATGCCCTAACGATATTGATACTCCGAGGCAAAAAAAGCAACATAATTTGAATTGTCCTCTAGCTCATGTACCGCTACATGTACTTTCAAGGAGCAAAACTGGCACAGTCCCGCTTGTGACGCGAAACGGAGATTATCGTTTCCCTTCCTTTAACGCATTTTGCCATTGAAAGACACTAATTTCTGTGACTTGCTTTATCTCTGTTATAAATCTCTCTTTATATTTAAAATTTTATAGTTTTTGTGCAAACGTAAAAGCTAAGTAAATATTAATAAATATTATAATAATATAATATAATGTTATATAATAATATTAATAAATACTTCGCTATTTACTTATTTTATTTCCATTAAGGTATATTGTATTTTTCATTGCATTACTTTCATTTTTATTTAGTGTAATAATAAACGCATACGTTAATATTCATTGGCATTAGTGTAATTGTAAGCTTCACTGTAAATTTAATAAAATTTATAAGAACGGAATTATTAAAAGGGTATATATGTGTAATTAAACTAGATTCTATTCTCAATGTTACTTCATTATTTTATTATTGTTTCATATATATATATATTTTTTTAATTTACATGTGCTTCTAAGTTAATAGAACTAAACACATGTGTATGTATTAATTGCTATATACGTCATAATTTCAACCATAATATTAAATTATGGTATGTATTATTAAAAAGTATAGTTTAATGTATATATTAAATATATATCATGTATTCGTAGATTTTAAATATGGATACTGGATCAATGAAGGAGATTAAAGAAATGATTACCAAAGATATATCGAATATACATAATTATTCCTTGGATGTTAAAAAATATATTAACAACCAGCTTGAAGACACTCTGGATTATTTACATGGTTTAATTGCTGAAATACCACAATCAGTCCCTGGCCCTTCAACTACAAAGAGGCCGAAAGTTTTGAAGAAAAAAGGTTATCGCCGTAAAGAGACTATCCCAGAAAATGATATTATCAATACTGATAATACAGTAACAGATTCAGCAGCACATGATAAAACAGAAAATAAAGATGTAAAAACTGGGGATGTGCTGGAAACAACAATTGACCGAACAAAAAGAAAGGCTGCAATAAAAGCTGCAATTAATATTAAAAAGCAGCAGTCAATGTCACTTGTTACAAAATTACGAAGGCTAACTCTTGATGATGACAGTAATGTAAATGTTTGTGTCATATTATGATGAAATTTAATACTTTTAATCTTACCCCATATCTTATGTTACTAATCAATACTAACCCTTATATGTAGTACCCAATAATGTTTGATATCGGTTAATGAATGCGTCAAAATCTAATTGCTTATACAATTGTATGTACATTGTGTATATAAATACTACTATAACGTTGTTAAATATATTCTAAATTTTTAGAGGAAACGTGGAGGCCGACCTAAAAAAAAGGAAAGTGCTAGAAGTAGTTCAGATGAAAAAAACACAAAAGGTCCTACAAAACATAGTAAAACAAAAAAGAATGTTTTAAGCGAAACAATTTCAAAAGAAGATGCAATACAGCCAGAAAGGATTGAACCATTAAAGTCTTCAATGACAACAAGAGATAGTAATATAAAGAGAACTTTTTCACGGAGTGAAAACACGAAGGGTAAATATTCTAATATTATTGATGATACAGTAATTCCATCAGCAAGAAATGATATTGAAGATCCTTCAATGTGCGAGGATGCACTTGAGAAATTTACTCCTCTTATGAATTCCACGATGGACATCAATTCTACTTATACGCAGAAGATGATGGACGCTACCGCAATTGTAGAACCTTTATCACCAATAAAATCAAACGAAACGGTAGTAATTAATAAAAACTTGGCTAGTAGTGTAGGAAAAAATAATGAACCTAAATTTACATCACGGTCGCCAATAACTCTGCAGGAGGAGGTTCAGCAGCTGAATCAAGCGATTGGACTCACCGAGTTCGAAGAATTATTCGCAGAAGATGAGCCATCCCGTGAAAGGGAAATGTCTAATAGAAACATGACGAAACAGGACATTCAAAATGAAATGAAGAAAAATGTGCCCGTAAGAAGGAGAATCGAGGCCTTTGAAAAAGAAAAAATTTCAGAAAAAGCCATTGTTCAAAAACTGGCACGAAGATCTGTCGAAAAAGCAAAAAAAATCTTATTAGCGAAACAAAAGAAGGAGACTCAGATGATGACATCGCAGGTAACATTACAAACAGTATCAAAGTATTCTTCTGTTATAAAAACACAAGCTATTATTCATTCGATATTTTATCCAAAATATAGCTCCAAACAGTAAGGTCCACTTCTGTTTTGCACAGTAAACCCGACGACGACACATCGGACGATGAAGCCAGACCAAGGCGTACAATTCCACATTAGGCGCAATGTAAGTGTTGTTTTACTTAATGAGTTAATAAACATTATAATGCATGGAGTACTCGAATTTTTATCAATTTTAGCGTACATACGCGAAAATGAACTTGCAATGCAACGATAAATTCCGAAGAAAGCAGTCTATAAATTCTTTGATAGAAGAATGTGCACACCAGATTTAACTGAAATGTTTGAAAATATAGATAGGAGTAGATTACAACGCACGTCCAGTGCAATATGGAAGACACCACCGCGTTATTCCATGATGGAAAACGAATAGAAGTTATAATTTGTTAAACTGAATGTTGTTGATTTCAAATTGTGCCTTAGAGCAGGAATACTTGACATACCTTGCGTGTAATATAAAAATGATGTTACATTGCAACTATCGTTAAAAGATGTATGTGTTCTTAAAATATACCAATGAACGTAAGACTATTTCACTTTTTATATTTTAAAATCATCATAGGCATATATTACTTTTATTATACTAATCAAATTTTACCATTTTTTCTTATTTATATGTATCTTCTTAAGAATTAATAAATAAACCAATTAATAAATAATTGTTTTGGTACGACTTTTTAATGAGAAGTAAATTTTATTAGATTTGCCTTATTATCACTGTCGTGTAATAATTCGCGAGATACGCGTGATATAATTCGCACGATTAAATAGCACTGGTGATTTCGTCTCTTCGTGTAACGAGGAGGGTCTGGTAAATGGGTCGACCGTGGACGTTCAATCTTGTAAGAGAACAAACGGCGGCACCGTATCGTCGAGCATTTTTCTTTCGGTCAACAGCCATCCATTTTATATTTAGCACATTCGGTTGCGACGCTAAATTTTCGTTACACCACCAGTTGTTTCGTCTGAAATTCGCGTGACGTAAGTGCATTACACTCTCGCACCCGTCAACCATTCCTGCGACCACTTCGCGTGCGTTAACTCGATAATATTTCGTCTCTGTTACCTTGTCGCCGTTGCTGCTTGACACATCTCGCTTGCTGGACGACTGATCGATGAAAATTAAAACGGGACGCTGATTTACCGTATCGTTATTTTTGTGTCAGGTATTCTCCTTTTGCCGTTTCGGCGAATTATTTTCATTTCGAATTTTTTAGTCTTATTGTTACGTCGATTCTTATATTTCAAGATCTAGTCTTGTACGTACGTTGGGGAGCGCTTTTATTTATTGATTCAACAAAGAATATCGTTGTAGGTGTCATACATGCGAGTAAAAGTAACGAAGTACGAGCAGTTTCACTGTAACATACTTCCTGATAATTTCTCGTTATTTATACCATAAGAAAGTATCAAAGAGGAACTCTTATCTCGAACGTGGATCTATTTGTCGATAATGCATGCGTGTAATACTCGAGTGTCGTTCACACAGCGTAAATATACGTGCAGATACGTAAACCTTTTATGATTTTTGTATCAAAGGCAGACCTGCTATAATACTCGCAAGTGAAATATAATTCTACGAAAGAAAATGGAGCAAAAGAGTTTCGTTGGTAATATATTCTTCCTTTCTCATCACAAGTTTCCTCTTTGTTGTGCTTCTGTTACATTATAATCCTGTTAGATTTAGATTTAGATTGTTGCACTATATCTCATCATCGCCATCTGCCGAACACCTGTGAGAAACGCGGTTTACTTTGTTTCAAAGCGAGCAAACGTCTAATTTCACAAATTGGATTTTCATCAACAGCGAGAAGGGCATATGCGATGTAAAGGAGGCTGTAAGGGCGTCCTAGGGCTTTCGGTGGTTGTCACGATGCCGGAAGTGGCGCCGAGCAGACACGTCAAGGGAGAATCAGAATAGCTATTGGGAAAACCATCACGAACATTTGTCCTTCGCGCCATCAAAATTCTATCTTCTGAGATATTTTTCGCGTTTCGGAGGTCATCGCCACTCTCCTTAACTTTGCCTTACGATGTATAATATCTCGATGTTACGGTAGTTAGAAATTTGTATTAATTTGGAGAACCTTGCAAAAGTACGCAAATCTGCTACGATAGTCGGATAAAGAGTATCGGCAGAGATCTGTTCCTTTATCGTGAAACTCTCTCGGACAACTTAGATGCTACCAGATATCGATTCTCGCATCCAACCATTTCGTAATAAACGTAGCTCATCCAAGAAATTTCTCAATTGTCATCCGTTAATTTCGCGCAACTTTTGCTTTATTTTAGCTACGTGGGAACCTATTAGTGCGCAAATGTTACCCCGAGAATGTTACTCCTCTGTGCCAAATATCGTTCACGTGTATAATCAAAGTTGCATAAAACCGCGTACAATTGCATCAGGAAATTTCTAATAATTTGCTCGTCTCGCAGGACGAAAACAGGCTTACGAAGGATCCCTCTGTCCTGGCTATCGAATGTACCGCAAGCACGTAGTTTCAAGTGACCGTTCTCTAGAAAATTCGAAACAATTTATGGTCGATGGTCGAGTGAACGGTGCAACGGTCGAGTCGGAAAGATCAGAAAGACAAATCGTCATAGTTCGAACAGACCGGGAAGCAGAAACGCACTTCCATGATCATTTGTATCGTTGCTCGATCTGTTGCTGCGCAATGACCGAGCAAGCTGTTGATTTTTCTTTTTCTGCGATGCTACTATACTCTACACTCTATGCTTTATACCGTTCTTTTGCCCGCTATTTACCTTGTACGCGAACTTTTTATCGCTAGTGGATTGCAAAAATCCTTTTTTATCACGAATTTTTCGTGACAATGCGTAGGTCAAGGTGGACGTAAGACAAAGGAAGGTGTAGATAAATAAGACAGGGTGTATTTAAAAATAATAAGTTATTTATTACAGTTTATTTAATATGTATACAGGCTATTCGTATTATAGCAGCGATAGCTAGTGTTAAATTAACAATGACAGTTTCTATCGTAGTTAATATTATATTGGTTATTGGCCATGACGAAGGCGAATTTTGATAGCCCTGGTCGAGGTCGGTGGTCTGGATCTATAACAAATAATACTATATTAATATAGCAAAGAAATGTCGTAAATATCGATATCATTTGCAAGGCGATTCTTTTTGGGCACAGTGAAATTATGTTGATCAGTTTGTGGATATTAGGTTGAAATTAGATAATAAAGTTATAGATTTACCCGTTTTAAGGGATTGTTCAGGCGCCGTTAATTCACTGGATATGTCGCCCTGAAGCAGGATGTTCAAATTTTAGATCATATATTGTACTGATAGGAAGTATTTTATCGATACAATTATGAGTTTATTTGATTAAAATATCTAACGTAGTGTCTAGTCACCAAACGAATTGGTTGATCAGCCGTGAACAATGGCAGTAATTTGTATAATAACAAAGGATAAGCCAAATATAGCAGAATGACTCATCGGCTAGCGGGAGGTTGTGTCTAATTATCAAAAGCGAAAGAAATATGGAAGATCCTAGTTTGTAGGACTTGTTGACAATCAATGTCAACAATTTTTTCGTTTGGTCCATAGAATGTTTTGAGTGGGCTGTATTTCGACACACGACAAAATTGATAACGTAAGTAAATCTTATATATTTGTTTCAAGAAATGATAGCTTGTTTGTGAGCGGTATCTTTAGACAGGTTGTTGAAAACTGGATGTTAATTCGGATTTTATATTTTCAATAACTTCGCATGAGTATTTTAGTCAAATCTAGCACGAACCGAACAGGTGAAAACAATCTATACGGCGTTCGTGCTGAGGTGGTATGGTGATAGGTGCGTAAGGAACTACTCTTGATGTTTTTAACGAACAATAGTTTATTTAGAACTAATCAACAATCAGAGTTAACAATTAACAATTAACAATTACACTTAACAGACAACTGGTAACAACTAACAAATAACGATAGACACCGAGAGATCATTCGACGCGTTGCTATGCAAATAGTACCGAGGAGTTACATATTTAATAGCGTAAGACAGACTGCCTGTGCTTTTGTTTCGGATCGCGCAGATTTTTCCCTTCGTAGCCCATCGATATCCCCCACTAGCGTGCATTCATTAGATGTGCCGCCAGTGCTGGCACGTGTATGCTCTCCCGAGAATTCGGCGGAAAGAGTGTGAAGATATCGATGGTACATTGGGCACGTCGGTGTTGCGCTTTGGCGGCGTCGCGCTTTGCATCCGGAGCCGTTGAAAAGTTCCGTGGCCCGTGCCGCCACAGTGCTTGGCAGGTTTTTATTTTGTTTACCTAGTGGATGGGTATGATAGAGTTCGAGACATGTGGAAAGTACGGCTTCCAGGCAAGCAGGGGCTGATTCAGCGCATTAAAATAAGAAGAAAATTTCGTATAAACGTTTTCGAGTAGACGCTTGCTTTGTGTCACAGTACTTTCTTACCTATCTTTAGAGAAATTACTCGAATCGACCAGTTCCAGTTTCTACGGAAACGCGAATGCGTCGCGTCATAGATCGTCCATCTTGTTCGAACAGCTTACACGGATTTGTCGAAAATTTTGATCGTCACGTCAACTAACATTTTATAAGTAAGAGATTTTAAACGTCCCCGTATTTAATAATCGAACGGATTCGGATCCGAAGAGCGTATTGGTCCGGAAATAAGGCCGGCACGATTTATCTATTTTCCAAGAAATCGTTCATCTGTGTAATGTTTAGCATCGCAAAATAAGCTATAAGTGGAACGTAAGGTCATATTAGGCATATTATGTTATATGAACTTTTCTTCTTATTTCAGTATTCAAAATCAATCTCTGCCATATTTTCCACGTGTTCTGATTCACCTTGTATAATATATAAGAATGATAATTGCAAATATATTTGTATAATAACTCTATGATAAGCGCTTAATAATACATACAGTGAACTTGTACAGAGTAACGTTTGCTGACTGTCGGAGGCACATTGTTGCTGTCTATGCAAAGACAAGTGCCCATTTCTTGTCGAAGAACTCCAGTCAATTCTATCGTTTCACCCACATAAGTTTTCAACGCTGAAACATAAAAATATATAGTCGTTATTTTTTAGCTTTGCCTCTATTTGATCTTCATCTTATCTGCTTACGCGCTTAATAATAGAACTAGGTTTGGTCTACGTAAAAAGTAACTTCCTTTTATTAAGACTCATATTTATTAAGATGTAATAAGATACAATTTATTAAGATACATATAACGAAAGGCAGGAAGTAGTAACATTTTACGTGAATTTGCATGGATCGAATATGCTGATGTGCTTACGAATAAGAGAGTATTGATCGATAATTATTAAAGCCAATTGTTTGTGACATGGGAATAAGCAAAAGTCATTTTTAAGTTTAAAGATCTTTAGTTTAGTATTGAAATGTGTTTAATGTATTTTAGCAAAAGTAGATAAAATAGGAATATTAAAAACATTAAAAACTTAATATCTAGTTCTTGTATTGTCCAAAGTTGTGTTTTGAAGACAAAATTTGACAAAAATGATGCATATACAAATGCTATCTGTGGTCATTAATATATTTTTTCGTTATCGACAGAACATTTTCCCTTGATTTTATTGACATATTGGATTAATCACTTCTTTAAGTTAGTCGTTGTTGAAACAACATCAAAATCGTATATTGTTTCATGCTAAAAAATCTACTAAATCCATTGACAGTGAAACGATATTTCGTGTACGGTTCTTACAAGAATTATTATTATTTAAGACTTAGGAAAACGTATATACAGTAGCCACGCACACTGTGCGTATTTCTGGCGCGCGTTTCCGTTCAGTGACAGTACTTCGGCGGACTGGATTGCCGAAGCGAAAGGGTTAAAAAAATACGATAAAATCACATGTAGCTCTCTATTTGTCTAGTCGCTTTTGTAGCAATATCACTATGTCCTCTGACATACTTGAGGTTTCTTACAATTCAAAAATTAAATGAACAACTGTGCAAGCGAAATCGCTGCTGTAGAATCCCCGCTTCTGTAGAATCAGTCGTATGGATTTCAAAATTTAGTGTGTCGCCGGGATTAGCGTTATCCAAAGTACGCCACAGGAATAGAACATAAAGATATTTCTCAAAATTTGTTATTGCTGGTATGATATTGCTGAAATACAAGGCTGCAGTTTCTTAATGTCGTCAAAACATTCAGTTCTTTTTTGGTCAGTCACTTGTCGCGTGTGTCACGACCGGCATACTTCAAATCCGACGGACTGACGATAGAGATAAAGATGTGGCGGCACTCGGCGACAATGTATATCGCTGAAGTGCCTAATGAACCATCAACATCCCAACGGTCCTTCCACCGAAGGTTCTAGAAGAAAGAGCACGTGGCAACGATCCCGGACGCCTAGCAAATGCATGGACGGTGGGGATGTTGAGGGATGACAAAAGAAAGTAATCGGATCCGATCGAAAGTAAAATCATAAGAGTCAGTCTTAGAAAGTCACGCCTAGAGTTCGGAAGTAGATTGTAAAGTGTATTGATGTTAGAAAAATAATAAAGTTTTCTTTTTTTATTTTTTTACCTCAAATTCCTTTTTTATTTTGTTATTTTACGTGACACGTGCTTTGTATTGCTCTGTCGAATTTGAAAGTTTCTATTACGATAGCGGATGGTGCGAAAGACGCAAGTTTCTAGTATTTTAGAGATGTCTGAACGTCAGCTGCGTGATTATGTAACAAAAAATGGAGATATCCATTGAAATATTTTAACACGCAACAGATTTCATGTTAAGACAATACACGCAAAGTAAATACACACGAATATAATAGTATATCCCTTTCGATGTCATTCGATTTTTGTGTCATTCATTTTTTCCCCGATATATTTGAGCGATTCGAGATAAACAGAATACACTTCTAAACAATTTCTCTCAAAAGTGGCAGGAATTAATATTTTTTTATTCTGAAAACAAATAACTCTGGAAATATTGAAAATGTAAAAGAATAGGAAGCTTAAAATCCATTCACTTGTCGATGCAATGAGCAGAACAATACATATTTGCGATAATAAGAAGAATATCTCTAATGATACTGTAGTATCGGGGAGAAGGGCCCAAGAAACGTCGAGCTAACTACAGACAATGGTCAGTTCGCTGTGGAGTGCAGAAGCGTGCAGACGTGTCTCTAGTGCCCAGCGTAGTCCGAAAACAACACGTGTCGCCCAACCGTCGAAAGAGAACACAGCTAAGTGTCCCTTACCCTTTAAGGAGAAGAAAATCCCACGCACCTAACCCCAACCCGAATACTAGCCTCACAGCCTCATGACTAGTTGTACATTCCGAATTAACTAGCTCGATGATGGCCCAGCAACCGCGACCAGGCTCTCCGGAGCAGACTCGCAGCTACCCCATGCTACCCCCCACACCCACGTGGCAGAAGTGTAGCAGAACTCTCCGCACTAACGACGCTAATACTACAAAGAAAAGGAAAATAGAAACAGCAACGCAAATAAACACACACAACAGGTTCGCCGTATTGGAATCCTCAAACGACGCCATGGAAATCGTAGAACCGCCACCAAACCAACACTCACAGAGAATCCCCCCTCCCCCACCAATATTTGTGGACGACGTCATTGACATACAGACAATGATCAAGTCCCTAGAGAGAGATATCAGCAAGGAGGAATATAACCTTAAGATAAGCAACAATAAAGTAAAAATACTGCCGACGAACCCAGAAGCTTACAGAAAACTCACCAAGACACTCAGGACCCTGAACGCCCACACCTTCCTCAACTTCCACACCTACCAACTCAAACAGGAAAGGCCTTTCCGGGTGGTCCTACGAAACATACACCACTCAGCAGACATAGACGAACTCAAATACGAACTCTCAAAACTCGGCCACGAAGTCATCAACGTAAGTAATATAAGGCATAGAGTCTCGAAAGACCCGTTATCCTTATTCTTCCTAGACATTAAACAAAAGCCGAACAATAAGGAAATCTACAACATCAGTCGCCTAATGAACGCGATAGTAAAGATCGAACCACCGCTCGTGAAAAAAGAAATAGTGCAATGCAAAAGGTGCCAAAGGTACGGTCATACGCAGAAATACTGCAACCATACTTTCCGCTGCGTTAAATGCGCAGGCACTCACTCCACTGACCAGTGCGCCAAATCACCGGAAACCCCAGCGAAATGCATCCACTGCCAAGGGGACCACCCTGCCAACTACAAAGGCTGCCCAGCATATAAAACACTATACACGAACAGGTACCCTAAGCTCAGAGCAAAATAGGTATCCAACCAAACACCCAGCCCGCCGAAATTCACGACTACCCCAACCCCCTCAACCAACCAAACACCCAGTCCTACCAAATTCATCTCCACCTCAACCTCCTATGCCCAAGCAGTACAAGGCATCCAAAATAACCCGAACAGTCAAAGGAACCTTCCCAAAAACAGTGTCCCCAACCCACCTAACACAGACAACTCCTCAAGGCTTGAAAAGCTAATAGAGAAACAATCAGAGCAAATAAATCACTTGCTATCGCTACTAACACTCATCGTGGAAAAATTAGCACGCCCCGACTCAAAATAAAACCAAGGCGCATAGCACTCTGGAACGCCAACGGTCTAGCGCAACACAAACTTGAACTAGAACTCTTCTTAAAACACCAGCAAATCGACGTAATGCTCGTATCGGAAACCCACTTCACCGACAAGAGCTACCTGAAAATAAATGGTTACAAATTCTACCATACCCAACACCCCAGCGGAAAGGCCCACGGTGGCACCGGAATAATAATCAAAGCAAGTATTAAGCACTACGAACTTCCATCATTCCAGAAAGACTACCTCCATGCAACAAACGTAGCAATAGAAGACTGTCATGGCTCAATCACCACCTCAGCAGTATACTGCCCTCCCAGACACTCCATCGCCAAAGAAGACTTTGATAACTTCCTGGACACCCTGGGCAATAGATTCATAGTTGGAGGAGACTATAACGCCAAGCACATCCAATGGGGCAGCAGACTGGGTACAGCAAGAGGCAAAAACCTCTTAAACAGCATAATAAACAACAACCTCAACTACCTCACCACATACGAACCCACATACTGGCCCACTGACACCAACAAAATACCCGACCATCTCGACATCTTCATAACTAAAAATATCCCATCAAGACACGTCCAGATCAACTCCTCGGTTGATCTCTCCTCTGATCATTCTCCCGTGATAGCAACAGTCAGTTCAACAATCATCGAGAATTCACCTAATGGCTTTATTCATAACCAATTCACCAACTGGCAGCTCTTCAGAGAAGTCTTTACACACTCAACCTCAGCCTTCACCCCACTAAAAACAAAGGAAGATATCGAAGCAGACACGGAATACTTAAACACGAGTATAATAAACGCAATACGCCTCTCCACACCGACAAAGCCATCTAACAGCAAACAAGAATATCCCCAATACATACTAAAAAAAATAGCAGAAAAACGTAGACTAAGAAGAGTATGGCAGACCCATAGAACACCGGAGGACAAACGCTAACTTAACAACGCAACTAGAAAGCTATCCAGAACCTTAAAAAACTATAAAAACGACTGTTTCCATAAATACCTCGCCAGCTTATCCCCCACAGCCGACGCCAACTACTCACTATGGAAGGCCTCCAGGAAACTCACACGCCCCCCACAAATAATCCCACCTATCCGCCGTCCGCAAGGTGGATGGGCGCGAAGCCCTATAGAAAAAGCCGACCTGTTTGCTAAACACTTGTCAAAGGTATTCAAACCCCATTCCCCCAAAGCCGGCGCGGACGTTACTGAATACCTGCACACCCTCCTCCAAATGTCCCCTCCTATCGAACCCTTCTCCTCTGCAGAGACTATAGAAACAATCAGTCGCCTAAACCCCAAGAAAGCAGCAGGACACGACCTAATAGGCAATAAAGCAATCAAGGAACTTCCCACAAAAGGGATAGCACTCATCACATCGATTTTTAATGCTATCCTTCGCCTGGAACACTATCCTAAGGCCTGGAAAATCTCATTGATTACCCTCATCCCTAAACCCGGTAAACCGATATACGAAACCTGCTCCTATCGCCCAATCAGTCTTTTACCTACCCTGTACAAACTATTCGAGAAGATGCTCACGAACCGACTCCTTCCAATCCTAGAGAACTTGAAAACACTCCCAGATCACCAATTCGGCTTCCGAAAACATCATTCTACAGTAGAGCAAATCCACCGCTTAACTCATACGATCGGCCAAACACTCGAAAAGAAAAAATATTGCTCAGCGGTTTTCCTAGATATCCAACAGGCATTCGACAAAGTATGGCATGAAGGGCTACTATACAAGCTCAAAAAGATCCTACCTCACCCCTACTACTCCATCCTAAAATCTTACCTAACCAATAGACAATTCATGGTTAAATGCCTAGACGTCACTTCCGCAACATTCCCAATAGAAGCCGGCATACCCCAAGGTAGTGTCCTCGGGCCCCTACTGTACTCCATCTACACTGCCGACCTACCTATATCAAACGATATAACAATAGCGACATTTGCAGACGACACAGCGCTATTAGCTACCCACGCAGACCCGGTAATAGCCTCATCCACTCTCCAGCGAAGTCTCGACTCCATGGAAAAGTGGTTTCACAAATGGGGCTTCAAAGTCAACGAAAAGAAATCCTCACATGTAACCTTCACGCTCCGAAAACAAACCTGCCCCCAGGTCACCATCAACAATGCAACAGTTCCTAGCAGGGACACAGTCCGATACCTGGGCATGACCCTGGACAGGAGACTAACGTGGAAGACACACATCTCAGATAAAACGAAGCAACTAAAGGACAAACTAAAAAAACTCTATTGGCTCACGGGCCGACGCTCCAAACTAAACATACAGAATAAAATTACCCTCTACAAGACCGTAATAAAACCTGTCTGGACCTACGGAATCCAACTATGGGGAACAGCAAGTAACTCCAACATTGAAATACTCCAACGCTTTCAATCGAAAACGCTAAGATCCCTAATTGACGCACCTTGGTATGTAACCAATGAAACAATACACCGCGACCTCAAGATACCCACCGTCAAAGAGGAAATAGCAAAATATAGCGACAGATATAGCAAAAGAATCAACAAACACCGAAACCCCCTAATCACTGGACTACTCGATACGACGGACCAGATTCGCAGGCTGAAGAGGCACTACTCGCTAGACCTAAACGTTAGATTCATTTAATTATCCAAATTAAGCATATGCACTTACTTATAATACTTATAAATTATACCTATCTATAATAAGTATTAACTTATTGTAAATAAACAGCCATGTCACTGCGCCACGCCAGAAAAATTACTGAAAATTCTCAACGCGAGAATTGATTGTAATTTCAACAAATAAATAAAAAAAAAACTACAGACAATGTCGCGAGAGCCGAGGCGCTGTCGGCTCCATCAATGCATTACCGGGTCCTTCAAGTAAATAGCCTTGCCGAAAAGACCTACGTGACCCTGGCTACGAGCGTCTGCAGAACACGTGTGCGGTGGGCCTAGCAAAAGACAATAGAGTGCTACAACGGCCAGAGAGTCAGTCGAGAAGCAGAGTGCGAGTTGAGCGGACACGGAGTGTGAGTCGGCGTGCGACGATATTGTAGTCGGTCCTTTTGTTATTGAATATCACTTATTAAAATACACTAAACTTTGAACTCTACCATCATCACTTGTCCTTACTCTAAGAAACCATCAATTACTACAATACTTTTAATACATCAAAAGGCAAATACTATAAAAAGATTCGACGCGCTCTTTGAATACAGCTACTATCAAGATGTATAAACATTAGTACACATAATTAGCCTAGATCGTGTCGAAGTAGTAAGTACGTATGTACTTTTGACGAATTTTTAAATTCAAAATTCTTTTGAAATCACTTTTAAAATACAGTTATTCTTAGAATATGATTTAAAATATAATCTTCTTTTTACTTTTTGCGTAATTTATTACGTAAATCATTACTAAAGAAAGTTACTTTCCAGTTGTGTTACAAAGTAATCCACTTTGTACACAGGTATGTAATAAATTGCCAGAAACTTTGATGAGAACGAACTTTTTATTAAAAAAAGTGACATCTTTCATGTATGATTTCCTCTTCAATCTAATATTTGCTTGGTAGTAGTATATCAAATATTTTTGAGCTAAAAGTAAGTAATAAATATTCGGTAGGTTTATATGCGGAATACATAAATAATTGTTATGAATATTGAAAGTATTACATTTTTCTGTCTAAATCGTTTCGGTTCAATTTGGAAAATCTTATTCAGCGTGTGCAATTAATACCAGCAGCATGTCAACTCTAAAGTTTCATATCACGAAAAGAGTTTATGCAAAAGACGAATAAGAGTTAAGTTTGACATCGAATAAAGAAAACCCAATTTGAAATTGATCTAACAGTGTTTTTCTAAATTATTTCTAGGTATTGTTCAATTTGTTCTTTTCTCAATATTGTTGGATTTAATTAACGCAGCGTCATATTTACGCTAATATCTGCTTGTTAAGCATAATTTTAATATATAATAACATGATCTATAACTCTTTACAATTTATATTTTATCATGGCATATGTTTTAGAATATTCTCCGGCTTCTTGTAATTTTTATTCATACCTATTCCACGTGTATCATGTTCTCTTTATTAACTTGAAACGTTTTACACGCACAGGTGTACGCGAGTACTATCAATTACACGTACATACAGAACTTCCTCAAGCTAATATTATCAACTCTAGAGCTATTAATAAATGTTCATAAAGGGGATACTTCTTCACGACATGTAGTTTAATAGTTTATTAACGCATTGACTGCCACGCGTGTTTTCAAAAAAATCTGCGTCAGGCCACGCGTACAGCAGTACCAAGCGTTCTCTGCTAGGTGCTCCTATCGATATTTTAGTAATGCGAATCGCTCAAGTGGTGGCCTCAAGAATGATCTTTCGTTTCGCTTGTTCGCTACATTAAAACCGCTAGCTGTTGTCGAATATAACGAAGGAAAGTGTGGTATAGATTATTCCGATCAAATGGTTTCTTATGCCACCACAATTAGAAAAGGAATCAAATGGTACAGAAAACTTGGCATTCAATTCCTTCTGGGAATTTCTGTTGTAAACGCTTTGACGGTTTACAAAATTGCAACAAGGAAAAATATAAATATTGGAATATTGTTATTCTATAAATTTATTATTATTATGTTATTTTTATTTATTATTATATTATTTTTTTATTATTATTATTGTTTATTATTATATACTGTTATTTTATAAATTCAGAAAGATAGTTATATCCACTGTATATACTACGTACATATATGTATAAAATATATGATTTTTTAGGAATATCTCTCTACTTTAAACTGTTACTAGCAAAGATACTTTGCAAGTAGCATTCTTATATGTTAGATTACAAGCTATTTCAATTAGCCTTGTAGTGAATATACTGTACAATATTTGTAATTTTAGCGAATGTCGTGATATTGTTCTGTAGGAGTACCAAAACATAGTTATCTTCTATTAGCAAATAAAATTCTATTTTTGATGAAATTTAGTAAAAAATATTAAAGTATCCGAGGAACAATTTCTTTTGCCTGCAAAAGTCACTTTGAGCAGGTGAAATCGAATCTTCAAGATTTCTATTAACTTGTGATGATCCGAGATACAGTAAAACTTTGCATCGCTCTATTGAAAAATATTTGTGCGCTAGGAATAAATCTCGAGTAAATAATGAGTTTGCTATTTTAAAGATAAAACGTGTAACAGGCATTACATGTAAGAAATACAATGCGGGCAAAATAACAGCTCACTTAACATTTCTGTTAATTTCTAAATACATAGGATTTTTCACCAGATATTAGCGCTTTTATTGGAACAAACAAATGAAAATGAACAATTCCGTGTAACATATTTCGGAGCCACATTGATCTGATATGTCAAACATATACATTGATATTTCGAAAATTAAAAATTATTTTCTAGAGTTGACATGTTGTTTTTCAGGTAAGTAAAATGTTTTTTAATGTATACTATATCTAATTTATTAAGTGTAATTACCAGTTATTCGCCCCGCTTTTATAATTTCCTTTGTATATTATATACATTATAATCTAAAACGTATTTGTTCAACGTATTTGTCGTCCAATACCGATGATTTAGTCATAGACCGAATTTCTTTTACCTGTAAGTTCAATATTTTGGCAACTGAGACTAAATTAGAAGGTGTCCGTTTAATTTTTCTTCTACCTTTTCCATAGAAAAATGTCTGAAAGTCCAAAACAGAAAAGAGAGAAATGGTCAGAGGAGAACATGAATGGGGCTTCGAAGCTACTCTTCAAAAATAAAATGGCCCAAAGACAGGTCACTGAAGCTTTCAATGTTTCAAAAACGACGAATGTGAAGTCTGGGCACACGTCGAATGCGCAGATCAAGAAAATATTAAGTATTTTCCATACGATATACATAAAAATCAAATTTGAGTAAGAATATGTATACTGACATCTAGAGGACTTTTTAAAACATTATTAACCATTTAGAGCAAAAGATCAAATAATTAAATAATTGATCGGTACTGGACGACAATTTTTCGTTTCCTACAAATTCCGACATTACTATTCTTGCACATTGTTAATTCGTCAATTCGTATTATTGAATTTCATAAAATTAATTTTCCTACTTTTATCAAGTTCCATTTGTGCTATAAAGTCACTTTGTAAATTTTCATTTTTATCAACTCTAGCACAAGGTACTGTGCGACTCTCCCCTGCATCTTAATTTGTATGTGATTCAAAATCCAAATTATTCGATATTTTTCATACCAAACTACGATAAAGATTCTTAACAACTTCTGCAAGATTACCTATACTAGCATTTATGACGTTCCTGTCTCACAAGATCAATAACCAAGCCTTTTCCTCGATTCTTTTTCTCTGATGAAACGTTAAATAGTTTTCTTCCTTCTTTCTGTCCGGATGAATTTTATCTTTTTCGTAGGTCATTGATATCTGGTCGCTTTTTTAAATTACTTTTTCCGTAGTTTTCATATCACAATAAAGAGATTAAAAAATACTGGATCAAAATTCTTAATGCTTTTCTCACCCACTCCGTACTGTTATCTTTCTGTTCATGTTCAAAATAGCGAATAGAGGTACATATAGAGGCGAATACTTCTGTGTTTAGTCTATTGACACCCCCTCCCTCTCGCCCCTTGATGAGGTTGACTCGTGTTAGATTACAATATCAGTTTGCCTAACAATCAGAACTACATGGAATTTTGGGGATATACAGGCTGAGTCTTCAACAGCAAACCACCTGAATAATTCTTTCAATTTTTTGAGACGCAGGGAAATGTTTGAAACAAAAGTTGTTTGGTTTCGAGGAGGCTATTACGCGATGGAAAAAGTTTTTCTCAGATGGACGCGTTTACGAGTTTTAAAGAACACTTTAATAGGCTTCGTTTTTTTTTTAAGTGTAGCCGTCTAGTTTTGAATACCTATTTGTCCCATTGTTGCTCTTTTGAAGACGGATTTAAATATCGCGGTCATTTAAGGTCACTCAAGGTCATAAAACGTAGTAAAATAGTCCAATCGAACGTAATGTTTCAATATTCCGAAACAAAGGAAAATGGATTTACCATTTTCAAGATAAGCGGCCCGTTTATAAAACACCATTAAACTAGGAGACGCAATCAATTAGAGAAAAGATAAATTTTCTGTGACTACTTATCGTACTCGAATTCGACTCTACATCTTCGTTACTTTGTCGAAATTGCTATGTATAATAATTATTAATTATGAATAACGAAAGAAATCCTTAACCGAATAATACTTCGTTATTCATGTATTCGTTGTTTAATATAATTATAAAACACCAATCAATAATAACACAGGTACTTCACAGTGAGATATTTGAATTATTCATCTAATATAAAGAATAAGAATTTTGAAACAAAAAATTAAACGGTTAGTACAAACATTCGATAATTGCACGAAAAAGTCCTCTACGTAGTTACACAGCCGTCGTGTCCACTTTGAGAAGGACAGATTTCCCTGAGGTATCGCGGAAATTTGGCGGTCCATTGCGATCGAGCAGTGTAACATGATCCAATATTATCAGTTATCGTTGAGACAATGTATCCGAGTAATCATTCAAAACTGAAAATTGCCTTATTTTAGGCTTTTTAAAATTAAATTTCCACTAACGCATTTGTAGGATTTCCCCGACTAAAATAAGATCAAACATGATATAATATGAATAATATTTAATTATCAATTATTAAGTAAGCAAATATGTTCCAAATTTTATCGTGTTTGGTGTCATTTTAACCAGTAAAACGCAAGAAACATATTAGCAACAATTTCATTGATCAAAAATCGCAAATAAGAATCTTTCAACTTATCGCCAGCCTTTAACGAGGCTCTCTTTCTCTTTCATTCGCGTTGTCAATTTTGAGGAATAGAGTCGTTCCTACGTCTCCATAATTGTAACGTTTCAGTCCCGATTTTTGTGCAATTATCGAATGTAATTATTAAAATTGTATACACGACATATTACAAACATTGAATCGAATCTTTTTCTGCAAAACGTTATCGAACACGAAAAAACGAACAGGAATAATCGAATCGAAAATGACTAAACGATCGGCTGTTGGATAAGTGTTTACTAAGAATCTGACTAAGTACACTCTCTGAAATGCAAATGACTCATTGAACTTTTTTGATATTTACTTTTTAATGAACGGCAATCCTCGAATAAAATCTTACTCAAACTGATAACATTAACAAAATATTTAAAAAATGTCAAAATCGGCGGTATCTCCTTTTTTTGTAAATATTTACCGGCTATTGAATCCATTGATTCTCGATTGCCTTATCTGTTTGCTTGTGTATATCTTTTATATATGTCGGAGATGAAAAGAACACCGGAGCCTTTGGAATTTTGGATAACCCCGCAACATTGTAACCTAGAGTCTACTATAGCTGTAATCAAACAATTGTAGTTATTCAACCCGATTGTAATTATTCGAGAATTGTGATAATGAGCTTGGGCTCGAGGCGACAGTCAGTCGCCGAACGTAGCCGCGGTCACGGGATGAACGTTTTGCCTAACAAGGTATGGAGTAATTCTATAGCTCTCCTTAAAAGAAATATTCGTGGCGACACGCGACAGTAAACATTCCAACGGTTTCTGTCCCGTGGCTCGCCACACGCAGACCCTATTCTTCGAGTAAGATGATTGCCAGATGTCGATGCGTCTCCGCAGTACATGTTCGGCTAGCCCGAGGGCCCGTAATAAATCTTAAGGTTTAGTTAACTAAAGTCCTTCAAACAGACAAACAGTCTTTGTCCCAGCTACGAGAAGATAGGGGAGACATATTTTTTAACGAGCGGCGTCTCCCACTAGCAACTTTCCCTCGAGGGCGGCTAACATCCTTTTCTAACCACCGATATAGAGATTGACCAATTAGCAGCAACGCCAATTTCCCTTACTTTCTGAACGAAGGCTTTTCTCGACGAATCCGATGATCTCGTGTCCTTAGACACACCCCATTATAGTTTTCCTCTGTGGCATCATCGGGACAGGAAAGGCATTCTCGCTCGCGATCTCATCGATCAAGGAGTAACGCCTTCGCGATCAGTGATTATTTTCAGACTTAGACTTTGTGTGAACGTTCTGTCGTCATCCCGTTGGCCGCGGATTCGTTATTGAGCCCGAGAACATCGTCACTAGCGTCGCGAGTGCCGAACCGCCGTGATCAACTGTTAAGACTGTAATAATTCTATCATTGCAATAAACTACACCTGTGTGTACTGTATCAATGGCTAATCCTCGAGAAGATTCATTTGACGCCCACAACCCCATTCCCAGTGACGATCCGACATATATACATAGATGGATACACAAATAAGTTTCGTCTATGGCGAGATCAATTTAGCCACCTGAGTAACCAGCTATCTTTCGTATCAACAGATACAATACCGATACAATGATACGACATGCGATGTACATACTCGAAACGTTACAGATTGAATCAATGAATTAATGAATTAATGAAGAGTAGCTGCTAATCATTGGTAGGATACACGCTTGTTAAAGATCGAAGATGTCCCTGAATTAATTAGCTTTGAAATTAAAAGGTTAGGTATGTGGGAGATTTTGCGTTTGAGGAAAATTATTCGAAGATAGCAATATGGTTGATGATACGGAAGTGTAGGGGTAATAGGGTGAATGCAACGAGCAATGTATAATAAACAATTGATAATTGGTAATAATGTATAAATAATTCATAACGATTAAGAATAGAAGCAGATAGTAATATTTAATTAGAACCCATGTTTTTTGTTTCAACTTCCAATTTATGTTCCTTTGATAGCAAAAACTAAAATAGAATTGATTATAATAAATTTTGAATATAGGAGATTGAAAATTGAAATGGTTTATCAATTGGGCTGATTTCAAACTAATCTCGTAAAAAAGTTGTAAAGAGGGGAAATATAGCTTTAAGAAATACGCAATTAGTCGAGTGTTTACGGTACGTGCCAATAACAAGACAAGCTTTTGACTTTTGGAGAAGTCGACTGTAACAAAAATATATTATATTATATTATATTATATATTATATTATATATTATAGCTATAATTTTAGCAGATACTGTTTATCTATTTCGTTTTGCGTGTATTAACGTTCTCATGGTGTATCGTATAGTAATTAATGCATCAGATTATATACATATCGGTGTTTGTAGGTAACACGTTATACAGAGTGGAGAAGCAGCATCAAATTGTCACGATTGCAAAATAAAATGAGTGAACGGCTGGTGAACGAGCAAAATACTCGTACAATAACAAGTGAATGTAAAGGGAGCTCTAAATTCCAAGAAATTCCATTTTATCAGCCGAACAAAATGTATAATCTGATAATGTTTTGAGGATAGTAAGTTAGGCAGGCGAAAAAAACAGGTGTTAACGATCAAGTATAACAGATACACAGTAGTAAATATTCAACAATTTTTCAACCGTAATGTATTTATACACAAATCTGCGTACTTTGTATCAAAGTTTCTGTTGAAAATGACAACGTGAGTTCGTGCTCGCCATCCATATGCAGATGCGTTAGTGATAAGAAATAGTAACTAGAGGATGATGCTAGTTACAATCGATAGATTTAATCGATAGGCTTAAGATGCTTTTTTGTTTTTATCCCTAGTTTTTGTAAGCGTGTGCAATAAAGGCTTTTTTGGCTTAGAACGGTGTAATAGATTTATCCATTCAATAAAATAATAACTACTCTGATCTTACCTCTGAGTATAGAAATAACAACAGTTTCGATACATATATTTTTATGTACAGCATGTATAAAAAGCGTCAGGGCGTATAAGTGTCCACTAGCGTGATTTCGGAGGATCGGAGCCTCTAGATCGATTGATTCATGCAAAATTTTGTAAAAATTGACGTTTGCTGGCACCGTATGCTACTTAGCACGAGGATCAAATGGAACTTTACTGGGAAAGTATATTTGGATACCATGATGTGCAAGATATTATTCTTGTATATGTAGGATTTGTATACATTTTAATCAATTTACTTTTTTTAATCAATTTAATCCTCATTTTATCAATAAATCCAATTATTTTGCCATCTATCTCTATTACCGACTATCGAATTGTTCGTTGTTCCAAAAATGTGTTGCGCGCAATACTGGACACTATTAAATAAATTTTCATTTAAATAATTGTTTAAATGTTAAAAGACAGAAATAAATTATTTGCAATTTCAATAAGTTTAGATATATTATTTAAAATAATGAGATTAATTGTTATTTACAAATTTTATTTTCTATTTATTCTAAAAGAAAGCTAATAAAATCAGAATCTTTGTTTGAAAGTCTTTTTTCACGCAGTAGATAATTCTGTAATAATGTGAAATCACGCTGATTGCTCCATTCTGTTTATCACGGGCTATCCCACCTGCTAACGAAAACTTGTTGTTTTCTCGGTGATGTCACATTGCTTACTTTCTACCTGACTGCGAAATATAAACTTGTTGCGAATAATCTCGATGTAAGACCCAATGAAATTTCAACGTCATTTCTCCAGAAAACGGTTCAATTGCGACTCATAGCTTATTTTGAAAAGTCGGCAAGTTGGTCCTCGCGATGAGTAGACGTTTGTAAAACTGTATCATCTAGAGTTGTAGAATTAGGGTGGTCCGGTCAAATAAGTGTATTTTTTATATACTCTGTACATATACAGGCTTTTCCAGAATAATTCCATACCGCCAGACAGGATAAGACGTCAAACAAGAAAAAAAAACATTTTTCATTTTTCCAGCTTATTTTTGAGCGTAAACTTTTTTTATTTAAAGCTAAAGTTTGAAATAGTTGTAGATACTCTGTCACACTGAACGTATTTCATTGTAAGCTAGCTCAAGCAGAAACAAAGCCTTATACAAGAAAACTTCATCCTCTTCCTTTGACTTACTTTTGCATACAGAAAAATCTGCAGTCTAAGTGTGTTATCCTGAGATTCCTTGATTATACATATCTTTTCTAAATTTTTCGTTTCTGTTAACAAAACTTCCATAAATGATAAAGTGCAGGTATTCCTAAAGGAAAAAAATGTAAAGAAACTAAAATTAACACCCAAACACCCAAAATTTCAACATTAACCCGCCATATATATATTGTTAAATATGTAAATTCGCACGTTCGTGGGGAGACGCGATCTCGAGGAAGTGCGCCAACGGGAGTCGTAAATTCCCGTTACGATTGACTAATCGACGCCACGAATCGTTCAATCCCTTATTTCTTTTGGGATAATAAGGGTAGTTAACTTGAAGAGAACGCTGCTATTAACAGGTTATTATATATGTCGGAGATGAAAGGAAAACCGGAGCCTTCCCTTTGCAATTTTGAGGAAGCCTTCTAATGCTTTAGCCCAGATTTTACCATAACTGTAATTAAGCAATTGTCATTTGTAATTGTTTGACATTTGTGAAAGCGAAAGTGGGTTCGAGGTGACAACTGGTCGCCGAACGTAGCCACGGTCACGGGATAAACGTTTTGCCTGACGAAGGTGTGGATCGGTTGTATTGTTCTCCCTAGAAATCACATAGAATTGTACTTTAGAGATGCTGATATAATGGGACACACGTTGTATTAGGAATCAATCTCCAGACAGAAACAGGTCGTCCCATATAACGTAATACGTTATAACGTCATCCCATATAACGTAATAAGTTATAACGTCATACGATATAACATAATACGTTATACCGTCATACCATATAACGTATTACGTTATAACGTCATCCCATATAACGTAATACGTTATAACGTCATACCATTTAACCTAATACGTTATAACGGCATACCATATGATGTATTACGATATAACGTCATCCCATATAACGTAATACTTTATAACGTCATACCATATAACGTATTACGTTATAACGTTATAACATATAACGTAATGCGTTATAACGTTATAACATATAACGTAATACGTTATAACGTCATCCCATATAACGTAATACGTAATAACGTCATACCATATAACGTAATACGTTCTAACTTCATACCATATAACGTAATACGTTATAACGTCATGCCATATAACGTATTACGTTATAAAGTTATAGCATATAACGTTATACGTTATAACGTCATAGCATACAACGTATTACGTTACAACGTTGTAAAATATAACGTAATACGTTCTAACGTCATACCATGTAACGTAATACGCTATAACGTCATACCATATAACGTAATACGTTATAACGTTATAACATATAACGTAATACGTTCTAACGTCATCCCATATAACGTAATACGTTATAACGTCATACCATATAACGTAATACGTTATAAAGTTATATCATGTAGAGTAATACGTTATAACGTTATACCATATATCGTTACATACATCGACACTCTGTGTTACCACAGATTTTATACGAAATAATGAAATTGCAAATTGAATACTGTATTCAGAGTTAAAATATAATGCTATATGGAAATGAAATAGCACTTCAAAGACTTGATAGATTTCGTTAATAAAATAAAGCAAAATAAATCTTTAATTCACTCACTACGAATTTATGGTATTGATTAAAATCAATGAATGTAGAGTTACTTCCGATTAAGGGTACAACTGTTATAAATTAAGAGCATAATTACATTGAATTAATGGGAAAATGTTGTTATAAATTATTGGTATAACTGTTAAGAATTAATGATGTAATTGTTTTAGATTAATGGCTTAAATGTTATAAATTAATGGCTTAGAAGGTATAAATGAATAGCTTAAATGTTATAACTTAATAGTTTAAATGTATAAAATAACAGTTTAAATGTTGTACATTATTGGCTTAGATGTTGAAAATTAATAGCTTAAATGTTATAAATTAATGGCTTAAATGTTATAAATTAATAGTTTAAATGTTATAAATTAATGGCTTAAATGTATAAAACAATAGTTCAAATATTGTAAATTAATGGCTAAGATGTTGTAAATTAATAGCCTAAATGTTATAAATTAATAACTTAAATGTATAAAATAACAGTTCAAATGTTGTAAATTAATGGCTTAGATGTTGTAAATTAATAACTTAAATGTTATAAATTAATAGCACAAATGTTGTTGAGAATTGTGGATCTTTGAAGTCGAAATAATGTTATAAGAACACTAAATTTATACTGAGGATTAATTTTAAAATAGTAATATATTTATTTCATGGACGATTTCTTATATATTCATCGATACACACTTGCACGCGTCTCAGCACTTTCTTCTATACCCGACTGTTAACCGACTGAACAGTTTACATTCATCTGTTTTCGAGACGCCGCGCACACACATACATCCACACGCTGATATTCACTTACAAGTATCTCTACTACACATTTAACCCAGTCCAACACAGAAAATTATACATATCTCAACAAATGTTATAAATTAATAGTTTAGACGTTATAAATTAATTGCTTATATGTTATATATTAATGGCTTAAATGTTATAAATTAATAGCTTAAATATTATAAATTAATTTCTCAAGTATTGTAAATTAATGGCTTAGACGTTATAAATTACTAGTTACAATGTTGTTATTTGATATTTTTTTTTATTTACCTTATATTTAAATTCTTCTTGGATGTTCACTGTCCGGAATTTCAGGCACGAAAGAGCTCGCGCGCGACTTCCGCGTTCCGTATATATCTTGACAAGGTGTCGAGATGTCAATCAAACGTTAACGATCTCTTGACATAGCAAAGGACGGGTTTTCCATTATAACAAAATCAAATTGAACAATTTCTTAATTTTTATCGTAAATTGGCGCCTTCGACGATTTAATACGCTATCCATTTTTATCATTTTAATAGTTTCTACAAACTAAGACTAAATTCACACCTCCTTGATACTAGTTTTCGACTATCAATTAGTTTGAACAAAAAGGGAAAAGAGCCTAACGGCAGTCGATGACGTTACTGTGAAATATGTTATGGTATTTAAATAATCAGCCAGATAAAATTCATATTAATCATTATATTATATTATCGATATTCGTTCATTTACTCGTGCTAATTACAAAATAAAATGTTCTCTTTTCTTGAATAATACCTACATCACCGTCTGCGATATTTAAATTTCTTATTTAATGCTTATTTAAAAGTCAGGTACCTTTTTAATTCCTCTCAAGTTAAACGAGTAAATTTACTCGTTATAGTCGTAACATAAAATGGCTATTTTCTTCAATACCACTTGCATCGCTGTACGTGATACAAATATTAATTATGTATCGAATAATATGTACCAATTGGCTGTAATCGCGGTTAGGTATTTCTTCGTTTGATCTATCAAGAGATCTATTAGGCTATTAGCGAAAGACTTATTGATTCCTCAAAAATGTATCTTAACTTAAATCTTAAAGATTAACTAAATGATTATATTTGATTAGTATTCGACAGTGTCTATCATATTCAGCCATCTTCTTTTATAATTGATACTGCTCGGATCAATTATTTTATAATAAATTGCAGATTATGCCACGGTATATTATAAGATATTTGTCTATAGCTCTTTTTTTCTAATTCATTGATTTTATTATTAGTCTCGTTGGTTTTTCCTGTGAGTATCTGCTGTACGTACATTGGAAATACATAATGGATACGTACATTATATATATATTTTAAAATATAAAAATAAAAAATTAACAATACTATTATAAATATTGCTATTATAATTAATTAATAATAATTTAATTAGATAATTAAATTAAAATAATTTATAAATATTTAACGTAATAAAATAAAATTTTTTAATAAAATTGATAAAAATTGAATTATCTTGTATATAAGTATATATTAATATATAATTATTAATTTTAAATGTATTAATTTTAAAATCTTTATACATATATTTAATTTTATAAAAAAATTAAAATATAAATATAAATATTTTAACTTTAAATTGAAAAAAATGTATTATATATAATTAAATATTTATATATAAAAATTGATATAAATTATAAATATTTTATTATCTTGGGATATATAATTAAATTATTATTAATGATAGGTAATATTAATTTATAATTATTTATTTATTTATATATATATATATACGTCGGGTTTACATTAGAATTAGGGTTAGGGGCGTGAAACGAATCTTCGTTTGGGTTACACGTTGTCGTTATGCAATAGAGAAGACATTGACTAGTGCAAATACGATTACCATAGAACCGGACAAGTAACCGTGGTTATTAGATATTCGAGAGACTAATGACAATGATCCTAGGTTCAATAACGAATCCGCGGACAACGGGACGGTAGTCGTACGCACTCGCAAAAAATCTAAGTCGGATTCTGTGTTAATATTCGCTGACCGTAAGGAGTTAATCCTTTTTTGTCGATGAGACCGCAAGAGAGAGAGACTTTCCGACCCGGTGATACCTCAGAGGAAAAATATGACGGGGTGTGTCTAAGGACACGAGATCATCGGATTCGTCGGGGACATCCTACGTTCGGAAAGTAAGGGAAATTGACGTTGCTGCTAATTGGCCAATCTCCATATCGGTAGTTAGAAAAGGATGCTAGCCGTCCTTGAGGGAGGGTTGCTAGTGGGAGACGTCGTTCGTGGAAAAATAGGTCTCTCCTGTCTTCCCGTAACTGGGACAAAGACTGTGTATCTGTGGAAGGATTTTAGGTAACTAGATATTAGTGTTTATGACGGTCCTCGGGCTAGCCGATCACGTACTGTGGAGACGCGTCGACATCTGGTAAACTCTGCCCGGAGAATAGGATCTGCGTGTGGCGAGCTACGGGACAGAAACCGTTGGAATGTTTACTGCCATGTGCCGCTACAAATCTTTCTTTTAAGGAGAGCTATAGGATTACTTAATGCCTTTGTTAGATGGAGAGTTCGTCCCGTTGACCGTGTGACACCAATTACCTCTCAGAGAAAAGACATCGACTCCCGACTGTCGGACGCCAACGCCGCGATGCATCTTAGTCCCCATCAGAGATAAGGCCCCAACCCCGACTTTCGGACTCCTTGGAATCCACACCAAACCCCCCAACATCCCCAAGCCAGGGTGTATATAAGCCGAGACTTCACGCAGCCCGGGGAGTTCTCGTTCTAGTTGCTGTTCTTGTACAACACCCCTTTCTCTGTTCAACGTTATTCTACTGTAAGTGCCAAAGTCATAATAAATTTCGATAAAAGAGAATTAATAGTTGGGCTACGACTCAGCTTTCTTTTCTCTCGCAACCCAAGTACCAACTTTACGTGACATTTTGGCGATCCGTGTCAGGATCCATCAACTTCAAGAAAACGAAATTACGCATTTCGGCATACGTGCATCATTGAAGATTGAGGGATCAGCGGACCTCTGCAGATCAGCTCACTTTGCGTGAAAACGACTTCTACGGAAAGCGGACTACGGTCATCACCAAAATTGAAACTGGTCACGAAAAGAAGAATATTCAGGTAAAGAACTGGATTCTTTTAAATATTATCGTACTCGTCGCAATAGCTTCGCTAGTACAGACTCCAACAACAGTACAATAACCACTATGAGCAAAAAATCAGAAGACACATCTTCTGTTAGCCCTATGGCTACTGGTGTGGATCCAAGTATTTGGGCCATACTAGACGCTATGCAGAAGCAGAACGAAATCAAGTTAAGAAAACTGTTAAAGGAGACTATTAAAGCAGCGACTAGTCGGAGTTATCAGGGTAGTTTAGTTTCTAATAATTTGAACAAAAGCTTGGAGAATACAGACGTTACTGTAGGAAACGAAGAAATGGTTTTGAAAGAATTTTCAAAAGAATTGCAGTCTAATGTAGAAAATTCTTATGAAAAGAAAGTATCAATTGACACCGCTTCACAGGATTATATTTTCATTAAAACAGACTTAATGTTTGATGTCAATAGCTCAACAGAATACCAGAAAGAGTCTGTGAAACGAAGGAAAGAAGATATTGCAGTATTGTATAATGATTTGTCACCATCTTCGTCACAAGATACTCAAAATTTACAAGAATGGTTTGACAAAAAAAGTAAAAGTTTAGGAGAAGCAGAAAAAGATCATAACAAGAAGGATAATATTTCAATGAGAAATATTTTGGACGGCGATACAAATAAAGAAAACCAAATTGAAACGAAGGAATTAGAAGCAGTTAGTAAATCAACTGCTGAAAATGATACAAAATCAATAGACAACGTTGAACAAAATATATCATTAGAATCCATACAAAAAGCAAGAGATAATGCTTACAATAATGAACATTTGCTTATAGAAGAAGACCAAATGATGACAACGAAAAATGCGTGTGACACTACAGAATCAAAAACTTCAGCAGATCTTATGTCGAGAAATTTAGATGCTAATACACAAGAGAAGTCTTTAGAGAATAAAGATGACAAGAATCCATCTCCATCTATGTTAGATAGTAGTAAACGGAGCAGTCGTTATAATGTTGCTGCAAAGCCTGCTACTTCGCCAAAATTTGAAGAAATTGTTTATAATCAAACCAGACAATCAAACACAAATAAAATTTTGCGAAGCGCTTTAAAGACGAAATTAATCGAAGACAAGTCTGAAATAATTAATAAACAAAAGGCATCGGAAAATGTAGAAAATAAATTTGCCAAAGAAGAAAAAAGAGGTGTTAAACAAAAATCAATTTCAGATAATGAAAACGAAACAACTGATACTCGTCAACGAAGGGAAGTTCTTTTAACGAACACAGCTAGTGATAGCGATAGGTATAAATCTGTAGAAAATGATAATGCAGTAACGGGTGTAATAGCAACTGATGAAGCGAAACATAGAGGCAGACCTAGGAGATCGGATAAAGTCGAAGTTAAAAAAGATGAAGATACAAGGAAGATCCTACAAAATGAGAAGGGTGGATTAGAAGAACAAAGAAAACTCGAAGAAGATACAAAAGAAGAAACTACAGAGACAGAAGTCAATTCAAAAGGCATATTAAATAATAAGTGCGATTTACTTGATACCGAAAGAGCTATTGAAATTAATGATACGGTTCAAGATATTAAATTTACTGAAGGTAGAAGCCGCACTCAAAATGATATGGAAGATGTAGTAGAAGATTCACAAGAATTATCTAATAAAAGTAAATTATCAGAAATAAGGATTGCACTTAACAAAATTGAATATACAAAAACTATTTTACGGAATAAAAAGAATTCATTAGAAAGAGAAAGAGGAGTAAGGGAAAAGAAGAAAATGTACAGACAGAAATTATTTCAAAAAATATATCAGATGATAAATGTGATTTGCTTTAGAAAAAAAAAATATTATCTACAAACTACATTTGGAATTTATTTATTTTAGTGAGGAGAAAGAGAAAGGATAGAGGAGTTGATCAATAGACTGTGGATTTTGAAGCGTTTATGAAAAACTTACAATTTTTGATAAAATATTCAACGTAAAGTCTTTGTTATAATATTCAGATAGATAGATGAAAAAAAACTGAATTTGCATAATTACTCATGGCTTATTGATCAATCATGCGACTCGTTCAGAGGTAACTCGAGTTGTAAAGGCGACAATTTATTAAAAATGGTATATCTGACGTACGATGCATTTGCTCATGTTAAACTATTTAAATAAGTATAAAAATCACGCGAAAAAAAATCTACTGAGAATAATGTTGAACTAGTTAATAATAATAAATCATATAGTGAAACACAAACCTTAAATCAAGATTTTAAGTTCAAAAAAAAAAAAGAAGAAAGAAGTTGATAAAATGACAGCAACATGTAGCAGCAGGCGAGAGAAAATAAGCCAAATTTCTAAAAGAAGAAACGATGCTCAAGAACTCGAAATTTCTCGAGTGGATATGCTAAACAACGAATTTAATGAACAGTTGAAAGAACGTGAAACAGCAATAAAAGACTTACATCAAATGTTAAAGCATCAATCGGAAATTCATAAAGTTACCTTAAATGAAGCAAGTTTGAAAATAGGAGAACTCTCTGATAAAATTAAATGTTTTAAAGGAAAAGATAGCCAGATACCGAAACGTAATGAATTACTCGAAGAAGAACAGAATAAATGGAGAAATTTAGAAAAAATGATTACAGAAAAACTTGAAGAAGAAAAATCCCGTTAGGAAACAGCTGAAGACGAAGTGAGAAAGCTTTCCAAATATAACGAGCAACTTCTAAAAGATTATCAAGAAATCCATAAAAAAAAAAAAAAAAAAAAAAGAGAAAGGAAATACGCTGAGGTTGTTCATCATAATCACAGGTAAAGAATTAAACATGTACCTCAACTGAAAGATAAAATCAATCGACAGGATTTATATGCGAAGAACATAAGAACACAATATATAGAACAGCACAAGATGATCGAAAAATTGAGAGCAAAAGGAAAACGTGTGCATAATAAAGGTAAAGAGAACACATAATGTATCTTCACCAGGGGCGCATGATCCAAAATTAAATAATAAAATAAAAGGTTTTGTTACTGAAAAGTTAGAGAGATTTCATGACAACAAAAGCATTGCCTGTGCAGAGTGCAGTGTATCAATGTGCACTAAAAATGCAAGCAACGTGACGATTACTTTTAGAACACCACAAGCACCACGAAAACACAATCAAGACCAAACAAGATCAAGTTCAAAAGTGAAGTTACGTGAGCTTATTACTGCTAACGACCAAAAATTGAATTACGATCCCGAGCATCAACTCGCTGATCTTCAAGTAGAATGTTCCGACAAAGACAGGACGACACAAGAGTTCGAGAAGCACATAGAGGACATGAAGGAGGAAGTGCAAAAATTAGAATTGCAACTCGACGAGTTACAAAAAAAAAAAACACACGCACGTAAAAAGAGTTCAATCTTTTGGAATACAAATTGAAGAACTAACAATAAAATTAGAAGAAATAACATAAGTCACAAATATGAAGTTGACTTGCTGGAACAAAAAAAAAAGGCCAAACTTAATTCATGTGTTAGTAATTCAATGGAGGAACGTGAAGCTGGAGCTAAAGATGCAAAAGAGATAAAATGTAGTTCTTGAACCACAAGGACAAATAATCTGCCCTTCAATGTGAACTAGACGAACTAAAGGGTGAATATGAAAAAGTGGGTGATTTTGGATATAAATATGAAGAAGAAACTAATAAATTGAAACTGGATTTTGAAAAATAAGAAAAATGATCCTTGTCAATGAAAATAAATTTGAAATATTGCGTAGGGTAGAAATTGAAGGTAAAGTAAAAGATATGAACGAACAAAATAATTTTCTTAGAAAAGAGCTGGAAAGCGTCCAAAAACTTTCCAAAGATGTTAATAATCGCTTACTCGAGGCGAACCAAGAATTAAAAGATTCACATAGAAAACACACTCTTATTTGAAAATGGAAAAAAAAGAAAAAAAAACATCAGGAAGAATTAGGCGATATAATAAAACTTCATGATGAAGGAAAATATAAACTGATACAGCATTGGTGTTCTGTAGAATGTCAAACTGCCATAAAGGGTTACATTGATGGAAAAGTGTAGTAAATATTTAAATAACAATCCATGACTTCTTAAGTAATTGTAACAATCTTGATGTTTTACTATGGAACAACTAGATGAAGTGCACAGTGACATTAATAAAGTAGAATCATCGATAGTGTTACTAATGCTCAGTGTCAAACATTAATTAAAACACTTGGTGAAACTTTTGATGATAAAGCCCAAACATTGCATGTCACGGATACAGACACAGATTTGTCTAAACTAGTTGATAGTAGTTCAGAAGTAATGGTACTGACTGTAGAAACTACTATATATTAATGATATGAATGAAAGTACAGAAGAAAATATTGTTTTAACTGTACATGAAAAGGATGCTGTTGTAAATTCCAATGAAGAAAAAAAAATGCTTCTGCAGAACAAAAAGGAATGAAGAACGCTGAAATTGTAAATGAAGAATTTAATTCGATAGGTTAAGCACGAGAAAGTGATGGAACAATTATAGAAGTAATTTCAACAGAAATTGTGGCTCGAGAAGTTTCTGAAAATTGTAGCCAGAAATACAATTATGACATATTAAATCATACAAAGACAAGAAACGATTCTATAACTCCTATTATCTCAGGAGTAATTAGTGATCTAGAAACTGCAGATGACATTGATATTAAAGAAAAGAATAACAAGAAACAACAAATGGAAATGGCAAGATTGATCTTTTAATAGTTCACATAAAATTAATGTAGAAAAGAAAATTATTCATAATAAAATTGTCGTACTTATACATGTTGCTAATACAGAAGGAAGGAATAAATCTATAAATGAAGCAGATAAAGTGCGCATAACTAACAAAAGAAGTGTCATTCAGGATATCTTTGATGATTGGGGCATTGAAAATGCAGAAGATGACAGTCAGTCGATATCTAAAGCTCCAGATACTGTGGAAATTGAATTGAAAAGTTTACTAAATGACACAAAAACACGAACTATAGAGGAAAGCACAGTTGTACTGGTTGAAGAAGAAATTACATGCATGGAAAAAGAACCAGTTGTAGATGCTGAAAAGGCTTTAGAAATTGCTAAACAAAACAAAGAAATGCAAGTATCAAAGGAACAACTGGATAACAATCAAACTATAAAGAAACAACAAGATAGTATAAAACCATTATTCAAAGACCACTAACTCATTCTATATCACAGGCTGTTAGAAAGTCTACAAAAGATTCAACACGTGATACTGCGGCATTTCGTCAAACTTAGCAAATTATCCCTATTAATCGTAGTCGAAATTTAACCAGCCAACAACCTTCACAGGTTGAAATAGCAAAAGCATATACCACGACGAAAAAGAACAAGTACAAGTCAGAGTCCAATTCCATCGCTCCATACTGAGGAAACACTAAGATTTTGGAGGACCAAAATCAATCTAAAGAGGGGGGTATGTGACATCAATCACATCTCAACCTACATCAGTGATAATACATCGACCCCCGACATTCGGACACTTTTCTACATCATAACCTACACCTATCCCCTCAACATCCTAAAACCAAAACGTATATAAACCGAGACTTCACCCAGCTCGGGCAGTTCTTGTTCCTCTTCTAGTTGCTGTACTCATACAACCCCTATTCTCCGGTTCGGTGTTATTTTGTAAGTGTTTATAATAAAGTTTTATAAAGGAAAATAAGTAGTTGGGTTACGACTCAGCCTTCTTACTACCACCCAAGTACCAACTTTACGTGACAGGAGCCGCCTCGGACCTAAGACTGATAATATAGGACTTGGGTTAAGTAGTAGAAAGGTAGTCGCGATACACTGTGTGGTTTTTAATAGTTCTTACACACGGTGTGTACGCGAACCTTTCCCACCAAACTAGATTAAGAGTGGGGCCGCTCCACTGGGATACGTCGCAAGAGAGGGTAGGAGATCCGACCGGCCTTGGATACAGTGTCCGGCCGTGGGAGGGAGGAATCCGTCTTCAATGTCTCTGCCATGTACATAGCTTTGTTTCCCCCTCCTTCCATTGTGTCTAAGGCATGAGCCTGCTAGGTAAGCCTTACTGATGAGTCCACTAGCAGGCTCTGGACGAAACACACTTTTTTTCTTCTTTTTCTCCGTCTTCCTTCATATATCCGTGATAATTGTAGCCTGCTGGCTGTAGATGTCGCTTGCCGGGGTGTAGTACTGCTGTATTTCCTTCTTATTTAGATGTCGTGGAAGAAAAATCGGACTTTGGAAAAGTACGAGGCGCCGAGATTTGAACCCGGGATCCGAACGTTTGTACTCTATGGCGCTAACCACTGCGCTGCCGTCGTCCGACACTAGTTGGTTTCGAGTGGTGAGATTTGCGTTCTCGTGTGCCGCCACGAGAGGAAATCTCAGTGTGGGTGTGCTTTCTGAACGAAGAACGCGGATTCGTTGTTCACACTTTTCGTTAGGAAAGTGAGGGTGCCCATTGATTATAGCCAACGTTAATGAATGAAGATAGGAGGAGGAAGCCTCCTACCAACGTGGCTCGTGGGTGACATTGTTTATTGGAAAAATAACTACCCGCTTTCTCCGTTATTTGTAAGAGTGCGCAATAAACCTAAGCATTGTTCTAAGGACCATCCATAAACCGAAAACACTTACAGGGTTAGAGATTCCTTCAAGCTATTAAGATTACGTCAAAGGATTCAGTTTATAGGATATAGTATGTAGTAGATCAGTATATAGTATAAAGTTTCAGACGGCGCACGGACCATCGTACGCGCCGTAACAGAGAGAGTTATAAGAATATACATAAAATGTAATTAAACATCGCAAAAGTAACTTAATTAGAAATGACTAGAATGTATGATGTATAATATAATGAATTCAAATTGTCTAAAAAATATTACAAATTTATAGAGATTTTACTATAAAATGTTTTGAACAGAAGCTGATACAGTTATATAGCATTTTCAAGCATTTACGAACATTAATGTACTAATTTGAAATTAGCAATATTGAAGCGCGGTACTCGGAAAGACGAATGTACATGGATAATTGTATGCACTAATCAACGATACGGTTATAATTGCATGCTTGATAGAAAAATATCATCTTAAAATTGATATGATTTCATGGAATCGCGTCTAACTTGGTATCTCGAAAGTATCTTAAGCAAACTAATTAGCGTGCCTGTTATGTCTTTTAAAATGTAAATTAACATGTAACAAAGAAACCTTCATCAATTTGATTCGCTTCAAACTGCGCAAATAAGTAGTATAAATAATATTTGTGATAGATTTGGCATCAATTCCATGTTTCCTTTAATATTTGCCTTTAGAAAGTCCAATTCGTTTCACGATTATACAAATTACTAAAAAAATGTCTATATTAGTAATTTATTTATTTTGCATTAATCGTGACATGTTAGTTGCATTATGTTATATGTAAACTACCACAGAGGAAAAATGATAATCTTTCAGTTATTAGTTTTCTGATTTTAATGTCATTTTATGAGTACTTTAACACGATGTACTTGTAAATGAAAACAACCAATTAGGTCTAAAAACATAAGCCTGTTACCAAGACTCTTATTAAATTGAACAAGCTTTTCAAAAATCGAACGTGTATATTAACGCGAACTTATTATTTGACTGATTTGACTGATTTGACTGACATCCGAAATTGGTGAGATCATATGAAATTTTGCTTTTCGCGGTTCGGTGTATAAGAACGCGTCACCGATTGCTCAACTTTCGATATAAAAAGCGGATCAAGTCTACCGGATTATCCTACAAACACGCATTAATTCGTAAGAGTTAGTCATCATCTGGATAATAATTATCTGAAGAAACTTTCAACGTGAAAATATAATATTTTCATTGATTACATATTGCGTTCGCCATAATTGAAAAAATGGTAAACCTTCGATCTCATCTTTCTAATACACATTTTCTTTACCTCGTGATAAATAAATTCTTGGAAATTTAGGAAAATTTTCAGTGATCATTTTAAGGAATTTGACAAATTTCCAACGAGACTATGTGACACCGTTAGGTAAAAGTGATTCAAATGTAGTAGCGATATTAAACGAGAAATCTATAAAGGTGTCATTAGAAATTCTAAGAATGTCTCTGCATCTTTATCTTAGGTATTACGCCAATAGTTTTCATTACCGTGATGTAATATTTATCATGCTTATTTTGTACGTAAAACGAATCGTTGGAATATTCCCGAAGCTAACGAAGCATTTCCCAAAAGTTAAACCGAAGAAATTAACGCGAATAGTTAAGTGAAATTTTTCCATTAACTTGCTGACCAACCGGCAAATAAAGAATCATAAAAATTGTTTCAATGTGTTGAGGTCACGCATAACTTCTTTTTTCATTGACGATTACCAAACAGGTAAAATTTCGAAATTGTACGAAGGCCACGTGACCAGATCGTATTGGAATTTGAAGTGCATGGAAAAAGACAACTCGAAGTACAAACCTTGAGCTGTACTACTCGAAATACAAACGTGAACTAATGGATGCAGAAAAGCAATTAACGCCAAACATCCGAACAGCATCTTGGAGCCCGTCATTGTTCTGAAATAAAAGAAGTGACGAATTAAAAAGACGCAGGACTAATAATAATAAAGGAAACTTAGTTCGTATTATAAATTGAATTTACATCAGAAAAGAAGCACGATCAAGCGAAACAGATCGTAGAAATGACAAATATCATCGATATACGTTTCAGTGTAATTTCACTTTTGAAAATTATTTAGTTTAATACGATCGTATTCATCGCTCTGAAACTTTCATTGTGCTGCAATTTGTGCTGCGTCTTTTTAATTTCTCTATCTTTCTGTGTTTTCGGAAAAATTACTTGAAAGATTAAGAATTGCTTGCCTTATTTTATTTTCGATTAGTTAGGATTTGATTATTCCAGGTAAGCTTTATTATTTATAACAGGTTTTATCACTTGTTTATTATTTAGGAGTTTGTTATTTTAGGATTAGTACCTTTTAGGATTTCTTATCCTTCGAGTTTCTGTTTCAGATATCTAGGTCTATTTCAAGATGTTTTATTACATTAGGATTATTTATTCGATTAAGATAATTTAAGAGTTTCACAATGTACAAAGAAATAATCGCGTGAAATTTAGATTTATGCTTTAAACGTATTAAACACGCGGTAATTTCAATGTCTATAGCCTCGAACGTGTTCTGATTAGTTGTGTCATTGTCTGTGACATTGAAATCACAAAAATCCATTGCAAGTGTGCTGTCATGCAATGTGGATGTAATTGGGTTTTTTGGGTATTTCCTGTATCATCTGATTTGTACAGTACTATTTTAACGCAAGGACAGGAAAGTTATTATATATTTCCCGTCCATTATTTGAATCGTTGTGAAGTGTAACGAATTATATTCGATTCGAGGAGATGTTAATGAATTACCCATTTCATATGTAATTACATGGAAATAAAAATCATTGCAAAAATAATTGATCTAATGACAACGGAATTTCCAATATTTTTTTGTTTCGTCACGTCTTTTTCATAATATATCTTTTATAGGTACGTGATTTATTAATCGTTCGAATGGAAATAATTATTCGTATAATATTCAAATGATTCTAGCCATAAAATAAATTAAAACGATACCTGTCAATGATATGCAATCTGCGTATGACGTCAACCTCGATCTATGCTTATACAAGAAATTTTATCAATCAATGACTAGATATACAATAATCAAATATTATAAAATTTCCTGAAAACCTTTAGGTGTTAATATTAAGGTGTTAATATCTTTAATATTTGCAAGTTATTGTTTAGCGCTAATTAGTTAGAATGTAACAAGTGGTGTACCAGAATTGAGATAATTAAGCCACACGAACAATCTTATTTAGATCTTTTTAATTTTTTAATTCTCTTTTGCTCTAATACTTCGTAAAATTAATCTTCATTAGCTACTACACTTCATAGAATGACAAGAGATAATTTTTCTTATATAACGTTTCATTCATAAAATCTATCATTAAAGTATATCTTCATAAAAATATCATTCCATACTAACGGTATATTTGGTGTCATACGAGATAACAGTTACCAGTGATGACATATGTAACTTTATAAAGATATCTCGTTTTATTATATATTAAAAGAATGTACTCATTGCTGCTATATTTCAGATGAAAAAAAGGAGGCAACGATTTTACAGTAAAATCGTTCGTTTACAACTGATTCATTTACATTTCATGATAATACTGTGCATTCTGAATATGCTATGATTTGCTTTAAAATAATAAATAGTCCATTCTTGCATACTATTGCTCCGGCTTTACTTGTATTTTCGATATTGGTATAAATAGAAAGACAATTAATGTCGTTCGAGTCTATTTTCGGATCATTTATATTACGTTTAATCCATATAGTTATTATATGAGACATAGTATCGTAAAATTTGGAAGAATAAAACGTTCGTACAGGAAGTACATTTTATAAGAACTCCAACAAATCTGCGTGTGCACCTAAAGTACAAACTGATAGTGATTGTTCATAAGTTTATATACATTATCTAATGTCAATCGAAGGTATCAATTCTTTTTCTCCATAAGAGTACTTTTTCATTTATATGTGTTCAACCGTGAAGCATATGTCACCTACAACGAAAAAGAGTTTTCCTATACTTAATATTTCCTTTATATACCTATGAAAGTCTATTCTTCGCGTAGTATGAAATTATGAATAAATCTGGAATATTGTTCAATCTGAAAAGAAAAATAACTCATTGACATCATTCATTGATACGAGATTCAGAATGTTTGTTTTGTCTTGCAGAAAAAGAAGGCAGCCCTCCCTTTCTTTTAATGTGAAATAGAAAGCGAAAATTTGAAAACAGATTTTTTGGAAATTTACTTGCAAATATCGTTTTCAATATCGTGATTTTCTTCCCAATGGTACTGTACTTTCAAATTTTCCAGTATCCCTCTAAAAACAAAAAGTCGAACCTCGTTATTATTAACATAGGCATTACAAGGAAGAGATACTTCTAATACTTTAGAAAGCAGCTCCTTTTTATTATGGATTTCTTTATAATCATGTAAATAAGAAATTCCGGAAATTTTTTCCTCAAGAATTTAATTCTTGTGTTTTGATTGATAATTATTACACTGCATACTAACTTTTCGCATACTGTTCGCGTCTAACAATTTCCTAATAATTTAATTTCTTCAATTACTTCAAAATTACATATGTTCTTGCACGAATTCAAAAGTACGTATGATACAATTACAATTGATTCTAAAATAATAATTATTTAAAGATATTAAGATACTAATTAAACGTTTCACTATATTTCAAAATCTGGAACAACAAATTTTTATTTATAAAAAATGAAACTGTGTTTATATATTCTTTGTCATGATGCTATTTCTTATTACCATGTCGACATTTTTTAAAATTCATTTTGTTATCTCTACGCAATATGAAAATTCATATACTGCTTAATATTTTTTACATATTATCCATCCACCGCATGATATCTCCTGAAAAATCAAAATATTAATGTTATATTATTACAATGCTTCTTAAATTTCAATTTTTGACAAATATATCCAATATATACATCCAATATATTTTGCACAATTATTATTTATCAAAAAATTCTAAGTTAGTAACTTTCTTTTCAAATGGCAAATAACATATACTTTGACTTACCTGTAAGTTTTTGTTCCTAATCATCATTTCCTCTTATAGAACATCATTATTGTTCTTATAATTACTACCCGTGTCATAGATATTGTAGTGGCTACAACTGAATTAATAGAAAATGATAAATAACTGTGTATAACGCTAACACATAACTGTGTATAACAATGACACATAACTTTTACTTACATATCAGTCGATAAGGGATTACTGTGATATCCTGTTGATGTTTCTTAAGGCACTTGATTAGGTGTGATACGGTATCATTCCTTATGGTATCCTGTAGATAAGTATTTTAGAAAATAGCAAGAATAAATCTAAATTATTCAGAGGTTCCAGTTTCGGCTTAGACATAAATACAGGACCATTTGCAAAGAAGAAAGGGTGCGTTTCTACAGCCTCGTTATAGTAACCATGAATACCAATCTCTGAATTACTGGTTACTAAACATAAATATCCTATAAAATTTAATATATTTCTTTAATTTTTAATACATACATGAGTTAGTAGTTCTAAATTATGAATCATCCTACCTGTGATATTACACTTTTCCTTATAATATCATCACTCAAGTGAACAACATTAAGATCATGTAAACCATGTCATCCTATCTTACTGTGAAGATACTTAGTTATGTTATCTAACATTATAAAAATATCATCAAATTCAAGTCCTTTTATTCACATCACATGGCCACGACGATCTGGTTCTTCGTTATATAATGTTCTAAAATTTGTCGTACATATAGGATGTACAAACCGTGATATCAAGGTATCAGTTCTTCCTTCTCAAGGGACAGTTTCATTAAAATTCTGATAGAATTAAAAATTAATTATTAATATTCTAACAATCATATATGTTAAATACATTATAGTCAACGATATATACCTGAGCGAATGTAGGGGTGATTCCTTGATAATTATAAATGTCATCAGCCCACATCATTGTACCTCTTCTTTGTACTCCAGCCTCTAGATTAACAGCCTAAACAAACATACAAAATTTTATAGAAGCTGTACAAAATATAGTATATATGCGCAATATTGAAGCGTTCAAGGGGATATAAAGGTAATGTACATCACATACACGTGTACTCTCATGCAACAAAATACAATCAGATTTAATAGTATAAGCTCTTTTATTCATCATAATAGATTGGAAATTTAAGTGTCTTACGAGGGTGAGTAAAAAGTTACCCGCTCTGTCGGTGTAGAATTTATTTTAAGCAATTGTCAAAAAAGACATACATCATTTTTTGACATAATCACTCAATTTCTGTATACACTTTGTCCATTTGCTGAAGGACCTTCGTATTTTCTCATTAAAAAATGTTTTGGGCTGAGCTGCGAACCACGAATGCATCGTCGTCTTCACCTTTTCATCAGCTTTCTCGGCATCCATCTCGCACAAACTTTTTAAAACCCAAATCTGTCGTGCACTATTGCATAAGCAGAGCCGTGGCTCATTTGCAAATGATTTGCCACATTATCCAGCGTCACTCGTCTATTCCATAGAGCATAAGTTCATGAGCACGTTCAATGTTGTCATCGTGGATGTGGACGGGCGTCCAGCTGTTTTTTCATAACACTTGTGCGATCTTCTTTGAACTTTTGTGCCCATTCAAACACACTTCGTGACAAAACACTTTCTCCATAATGTGCATTAAATCTTTGATAAATATAGGCATCAAACATAACCTCCGACCACAAGAAACGAATCACAGCATCCTGCACTGTTTTCCTGCAAATCGCCATTGCAAAGCGCCATTACTCGCACAACGGTCACAAACGAATTGACGTAACACAATGAAACCTACGCAGCAGCACTGAACAGATATTGAAGTCATACGAAGAGTGCAGATGGATCAATACGGTCGACAGAAGTTTTAACTATCTGGAGTGCGGATAAATTTTTACCGAGAGTCGTATAGGAATCTATAATCTGTAAGTACACCTTTGGCTGAATGGAAATTTCTCTTACATATAGTCAAAAATGCAGAAACAGTGTATTGAATTGGAAAGTGATAAAAAATAAGTGAAGTTTTGAGGTTGCATGTGATTGCATGAGTACACAGGACGTTTTTAGCGAATAAAAAATAATTTTGAAAGACACGAGACTTATCTTGTATTTTATGCACTCTCTGTGTCCGAATCTCCAGAATCTCTCTATCTTATGAAGTGTTTTAGATTAGCCGGAAAATTTTGTATGTACATACAAGAAGTATACGATCTAAGTGGAATATTCCATTATTCTCTTGATACAACAGAAACGAAATTTACAGAACTTCTCAGAAAGTTGGTTTATTATTACCAAATTAATAGAATTAATATACGTTTATCATCTTTACATACCTAAGTCGTGGAGGTTTATCGTGCGTAGAAAATTAGTGTCGTTTCAAAGTTACATTTCGTACATTTTAAGCCTATAATTTGTAACGTACAAAACAATGTAAATTTGAGCTGTTTCTTATCTCCACAATAAGAAAATCCAACTTTACGTTTTTTACACAATGATATTTATGGAACAGTAATATCATATTATTGCATCGCTTGGAGAATGAAGTCAAGGTACGATGTGACCCTAGTGTAAACGCTGGGATACCCAGCTGTGCCGCACTTATAAGCATAAGACACAATACCTATTAAATACGAGGTTAATTCATGTTGTATCAGCATTGGTCCGCCGTGGTCAGCCTGAAAGGATCGTTAAATTTTTAATCAAAGATACTGAAATATATCGATCGAATTGTATTGAAATTATACTTATATACAGTAATAATCTTCTATTGATTTGTGTATTGAAATACTCCAATTCATAATGTACATGTTATATGTATTTTGAGCAAAACTAAGATTAGAAGGAAATTAGATTAAATACCATAATGAGGTGTGAGAAATGGGCAAAACTATTGAATTGTGTTTATCTATTATTTCTAATGTTTAAGACGTCGATTTGATGTTAATTCGAATTGACGTGTCTTCAGATACCGTATAGTTTGTAGTAACTCTGTAACTTAATTACCGTACAAGAATCCTTTCCACCCTGAGCATGTTCGGCGCATATTATACCATCAGTGATATCAGGTGCATTAGGAAATTTGGAATAAGCTATTTTGCATTTGGCGTTCTTAATCACTGGCATTTGTACTACCATTAATGCATTACGTCGTGGTCGTCCTACGAAGAAAATAAGAAAGATATTTAAGACTGGAACTGTTTAATTTTATTATAAAATTGATATCACTTACTATATCTTAACGCTCTCCATCCAGCAACAAGGGGGTTATAGCCGACGAAGTTGCTCTTTCGTAGGCGCTCTTTCGTACAAATGGGATATACGTACCCTGAAAAATAAAAAAATAAATGAAAATGCAGGAAACGAATGACCAAAAGTATGAGAAAGAATTGTACACGCTTTATGACACAATATATGTGTACAGTAAGAAATTTCAGGATATGATACTTCAGTAATACTCAATAGCATATATATATATATATATATATACATATATATATATATACATATATATATATATATATATATATATACATATATATATATATATATATATATATATATATATATATATATATATATATATTGAGGACTTACTCGAAAATGGCACCTCCTCCACCAATCTAGGAATGGCAATATTATGATTGTGTATGTTTTCTATTCCATCCATATGTGCACAATGTGCTGCGGTCAAAACATGCTTAGCCGTTATCAGGGAACCTCCGTACTTCCATAGTGGTTTGTCTGGGTTTCGGGGATTACGAAAACTTTATGCAGCGATCCATGGCCAAGCGCCTAAAATGCAATAGTCATAGTTGTGAATATACATAATTTTTTCTCACATAATGAGTAACAACGATTATTACCTATTCGATATTCGATCATACAGCAGACGATAAGTACATACGTACAAATACTCTGAAATAGAGATTTGATAAAGACAGAAATTAAATTTTTATTCCAGTGGAATACAAATTATTAAATAATTCTATATAATTTCTATTTGAACTATACTGAACTATAAAGTTCAAACGTGTAATTTCTGCCCTAACAGTTTTTGATCTCTATCCATATTATTACTCCTATATCAATTTTTTATTTCAAGCAAAAAGATACTCTTCCTAACATGAAGTAAAAGAAAGAAATAATTCAAGTTAATAAGTAAAGTTTCTACCGATAAAATCATAGCATTATTATTTAGTCTAATTGAAATGTACATTGATGTGCTGTTTAATGCCTTTAAAGTTCATTCTTTGCAGTAAATGGCTTATTATTAATCGGAAAGAAAGACATAAAACGTGCCTTCTTGATTGTCCGGTGTGGTACATTCTGGATCAAACAATTTTAAAACATTTATACAGTTCAAAGATGCGTAAGAAAGCGACACCGATTACTCAACTTTCGAAGTAAAAAGCCGATCAAGTCCACCGGATTGCCCTACAGACACGTATTAATCCGTAAGAGTTAGTCACCATGTTGATAATAATTATCTAAAGAAACTCACGTGAAAATATAAAATTTTAATTGATTAGATATTGTGTTAGCCATACTTAAGAAAGAAAATGAAAATGAATGAAATGAAAGAAAAGGACTACCTTCAACCTCATTTTTTAAATAAACACTTTGTCAGTTTTGCGGTAAATAAATTCTTAGGAATTCAGGACAGTTTTTAGTGAATCATTTTGTTTCGACCGTTCGCGGAGAGACGCGATCGCGAGATAGCACGTCAACGAGAGTTGTAAGTTCCCGTTACGATTAAATAATCGACGCCACGAACTGATCGATCCCCTTATTTCGATTATGATAATAAGGGTAGTTCAATGAAATTCCACAGAATTAACACAAATAAATTAATGTTTATTTCAACAACTTATTAACTAGAAAGATATAAAAGGAACAAAAAAAATGTAACTGCGTTTTGGTTGATAAGTAATGCGCGACATACCACATGTGTTGACGGTTCGACTTCTCGAAAAGTTCTGAACGCCTTTCGATTTTTTTCGTTTTTTCTGGAAGGCGACCCCCACTACGTTCGGATCACGCCACATTCTTTTACTGCCAGGTAAAATACGGGCCACGAGTCGACGTTTCTGGAAGTCGCCCTGCTTAATGAACCACGCGCTTGCCACTACAATGTTTGTTTGCCGGGCAGACGCGACGATCCATCTGCGACATTATAGTGCCGCGATCGATAGTTAAGAATATGACCTATGGTAAGCCGCATGGCGTAACATTCTCCCCCCGTTGAGAGGGTACCGATCAAACTAGCGAGGTGTGGTTGAAGTTCCCATCTTATTTCGTCTCGGTGGCTAGTTGTTCGGGTTTCTCGAGATCGGGTTGAATTGGCAGTGGGACAAGCCTTTTGACGCCCCGATCCAAAATGCTCTTTGCCGTCTGAACTGTAGCTGTCCGGATGACACCATCGGCGCCTGGATGAACCTTGATAACTCGGCCCAGAGGCCAATGCATGGAGGGAACGTTGTCCTCTCTGAGGATGACGATTGTGCCCTTTTGGATGCTGTGTCCACCCTTGCTCCATTTATTGCGGTTGGTTAGCTCGTTCAAATACTCCTTATGCCAGCGCTTCCAAAAATGTTGTTTAAGCTGTTGGATATGCTGCCATTTGGAGAGTCGGTTCGATGGAATGTCTCTGAAATCTCGATCACGTAAGCACATTAATGAATCGCCAATGAGGAAATGTCCGGGAGTGAGGGCTAGGAGATCATTTGGATCGGTGGAGATAGGAGTTAGCGGGCGGGAATTGAGGACTGCTTCTATTTCTATGATAAGAGTATTACGGTGTTAAGCTCATATGTTTCTGTTTCTCCACTCGCGCTGCGCCATAATATCCTTTGATATTTCCGATCCTCTGGTCGTACGAGGAATTGCCGATACATTTTCTCGATGTCGCCAGTGAGTACGTACTGATGAGCGCGGAATCTAATTAATATACAAAATAAATTGTGAATTGATTCGAGAATATAGGATTTCCCCATTTTCATGATTATCGTGATTTTTGTATAAATATATTTGTGAAGATACTAATAATTAGGTACTTATAAATTAGTATTATCAATTATTTTGCATTTATAATTCCGCCTCTAGTATAAGTGTTAATTGAAAACTAACTTTATGTTTCAAAAAGTACTAGCAAAGTCGTTGAGTAACAAGCCACTGATGCTAATACAAATAGCATTGTCGTAATTAAATATTTCTAAATATTCATTTTTCATTTTGAACCTGTAGAAACAATTTATTATATATACTATTAGCTAAGAAATTGCATATTTAATTAAGTCGAAATATAAAACTTAGTTATTTTGATAATTTCGAAAATAAAAAACTGACAAACATTTCAATTTAATTTGTGGTTGGAACAAAAGACAGTTATTTTTCATTAATTGAAATATTGCAATGCAGAGTACTTTCCTAAATACGGCGAGAGTATTCCTGATGGTGAAACGAGCGTTGCTTCATCGAACGCAGCTAAAGAAAACAACATCTATGTAGTTGGTGGTACGATGCCTGAAATAGAGGGCGATAAATTGTACAATACCTGTACTATTTGGGGTCCCGATGGAACTTTGATAGCAAGACACCGAAAGGTAAGTAATATATTCCTTTATGGCTTTGAATTTGAAAATATCGGGGTGAAGAAAGTGACTCTATCTAGGAATAATTTAGGAATATACATATGTACATACGTATACTATAACCAATTCTATAATTTACGGTTTATAAAATACGTTATGATACGGGAAACGCCCATTTTTGTTGTAATGTGTTTGTTGTTGTATAAATTTTTCACATACTTAAAATATTATTATACTTATTTTTTCTCCTTTTTAAACATTATTAAATGATAAGATTTTTTAATAAAAGAAAGTGATAAAAACGCTGTCAGTTATTAAATAAAAAATAATTAAAGTTTAGGAGTTGGTAACTTTGATATTAAATTACAAAAGTTGCAGCAATATAATTAGCGACCACATTTTTATGTTATTAGGTACATCTATTCGACATCGACATTCCTAATAAGATTACTTTTCGAGAGAGTGATTCACTCAGTCCTGGTAACTCCCTAACGACGTTCGATGTGAAGGGCTGCAAAATAGGTATTGGCATTTGCTATGATATTAGATTCGAGGAAATGGCACGCATTTATCGGAACAAAGGTACAGTAACTTAATCGATCAATACTTAACTAGCAAAAAATTAAATATCTTTCTTAAATATATTCTATATAAAATTAATATAATCTGTAACTCTGTATAAAAAGAAGCTTAATTTAAAAAACCAGTATATTTGCTGAAAATGAAACAAATAAAAGAATTAAAAGCACAATAAGAGGACTGTCCTCGCATATTCAGAAATGATGGAATGTGAACCGTGCAACTACGAAGTTAATTGGTATTCGGTGGCTTCATATTTCCTGCTTCTCTGGGTTAGGTTGCCAAATGCTGATATATCCAGCGGCATTCAATATGACCACTGGACCACTGCACTGGTCATTACTTCAGCGTTTCAGAGCGAATGATAATCAATTATACGTTGCCTGTATATCACCGGCTCGTGTTCCTTAAGCAAGTTACGACGCATGGGGACATACACAGTTGACCAATCTGTGGGGAAAGATTCTTTACGATTTGGAAACTCAAGAGAATATGGCAGTCACCGATATCGGTAATTTACAGCTTAAAATTAAAAGCGAGAGATCCATGTTGTAATTAATTTTTAGTCTCGTTAATTTATCGATTTAGCCATCTTCCTCTGTATTTGTTGAATTTATTAGTAAGCATTACTTATTACTTCGTATGTTTCTTTTTTCTAACAGATCTAAAAGTTGTTGAGGAAGTAAGGGCTCGGATACCTACATTTTCTCAGAGACGTACAGATTTGTACGACACTGTCTGTAAGAAGGAGTAACTCTACACTAAAACAGAAAATGTTTTTTTATAATATTTCTACTACAATATCCTTTTTTGTGAATTATTACTAATTTCTTATCATTTGTACTAAATGAATGACTCAATTAAGAAAACCAAAACGTTATAAATAATAATCTGTATATCTTGTGTATCAACATGTAATTGGATATTATAATAATATAGGAATGCTATAATAATGTAGGATAACAATATAGGAGAATAATAATATAGAAAAAAATACATGCTTTTAAACACCTTTAATATCGATCACATAAATTGGTATAATTCACAATGATTACGCATACATAAAAGACCCCATACCATAAAATACCATAAAATTTTACTTGATAGTAAAATTTACGATCAAAAGGCAATTACGTATCGTTTAACAACATTTAATTTATAACACCTTTTAAACATTTAGACAGATTAACACATAACACTTCTTATATATAAACATCAATTCGAAGTTATCAGCTTGGAGAAATTGGTCGATTAATACCTGTAGATTGTCTGTCTCGATGAAAGACTTAAAGAGAGCAAAAACATGATAATGCCGCTAATATAATATTCCTTCTTTCTTGTATCTGTCTGCCTCTCAGGTCGTTTTACTAATTACAATAAGTAATTTCGACTTCTTTGCGCTCCCTTTTAACGCATTCGAGACCGAAAGAAATTCATATCAGTCAGCAAGGGTATAATATACAAATTTTATATATAACTTATGTAGTAATGTATATATCATGTTAATTTCATATTTTTTTCAATATAGAATTATTATATATATATATATATATATATATATATATATATATATATATGTCGGATCACGATTCGAATTTTGGGCGCGCGATGACTCTTCATGTGGACTAGTCATCGTTTCACAAAGCCGAGATTTTATTTACACGTATATACAGGTCTATCACTAAGCTTAACAAATAATAAGTACAACTAATAATAAGTCTAACAAACACTAAGCCTAATGAATAATACGATCTACGAATAATTAAATTAAATAATACTATTAGCAATGTTTGAGTTCAAACGAATCCACGGTCACCGGGATAACTCCTTACTAAGCGAAACTAACTTAGACGCAAATGCGATCGTCGAAAACGCTCGATGTATCACTCTCCAAGGCAATCGCAAGAATGCCAGCCTCGTGGAGATTTTTCTCCCTGTACGATTGCATTTTGTTTTCTATACCCGTTTGGAAGCATCGAGAAGGTTCCAAACGCCGTTGCTAGGCACACTCGTTGGAAGCATCGAGAAAGTTCCAAACGCCGTTGCTAGGCAGTTTCTGCCTGGAGTTTTGGTTACTAAATACAATGTATGTCCCATTGCATCGGCACCTCCGAGGCAACATCACACGTGGCTCGGCCCGCTCTCGAGGCCGCATGCCGCCACAACCACACTTCTCGGAAAACACATACAACCACTCCAGACCTCCGTTAGATAAAACATCCATCCCGTGACCGTGGCTACGTTCAGCGACCGATTGTCACCTCGAACCCAATCTCGCTTATTACAAATCTTAAACAATTACAACTATAATAAAATCTAGGCTAAGGTACTAGAGGATGTTCCCAAAATTTCCAAGGAAGGGCTTCGGCTTTCCTTTCATCTCCGACATATATATATATATATATATATATATTCCTGGCGTTTCAATTATTTTCCCCTTTTGTAATTATTCTTATTTCCTGGTTTATTTAGAATTGTGTGTATATGTATTTTGTTTATTGGTTGGATCCGTTAATCGCCCTCGTTTTGTTAATCCTTCCTTTCGTTTCGTAGTGCCGTGTGTTCGTTTGTGCATTCAAATACTTATTCGCCTGTTTTGTATAGAATGGTTTTCTTGTTCTTGTTACGGCGCGTGCGGAGCGCGGGACGTGACCACTGGAAATGTAACGCACTACCGTTTAAGCGTCGAAACAAGCAAAATAGCTCGCAAATCGCGAAGATTTCGTCGATTTCGATGAAATCTAGCCGTCATTTCCTTCCCGTTGGAGATAATTCAACGTTTAAGCGCTCGTTGAACTCCATTTTACACTGCAAATGCAATGCACTACCGTTTAAGCGTCGACACAAGCAAAATAGCTCGAAAATCGCGAAGATTTCGTCGATTTCGATGAAATCTAGCCGTCATTTCCTTCCCGTTGGAGTTATTTAGACGTTTAAGCGCTCGTTGAACTCCATTTTACACTGCAAATGCAATGCACCACCATTTAAGCGTCGAATCAAGCAAAATTGCTCACAAATCGCGAAGATTTCGTCGATTTTGATGAAATCTAGCCGTCATTTCCTTCCCGTTGGAGATAATTCAACGTTTAAGCGCTCGTTGAACTCCATTTTACACTGCAAATGCAATGTACTACCGTTTAAGCGTCGAAACAAGCAAAATAGCTCGAAAATCGCGAAGATTTCTTCGATTTCGATGAAATCTAGCCGTCATTTCCTTCCCGTTGGAGTTATTTAGACGTTTAAGCGCTCGTTGAACTCCATTTTACACTGCAAATGCAATGTACTACCGTTTAAGCGTCGAAACAAGCAAAATAGCTCGAAAATCGCGAAGATTTCGTCGATTTCGATGAAATCTAGCCGTCATTTCCTTCCCGTTGGAGTTATTTAGACGTTTAAGCGCTCGTTGAACTCCATTTTACACTGCAAATGCAATGCACCACCATTTAAGCGTCGAATCAAGCAAAATTGCTCACAAATCGCGAAGATTTCGTCGATTTTGATGAAATCTAGCCGTCATTTCCATCCCGTTGGAGATAATTCAACGTTTAAGCGCTCGTTGAACTCCATTTTACACTGCAAATGCAATGTACTACCGTTTAAGCGTCGAAACAAGCAAAATAGCTCGCAAATCGCGAAGATTTCGTCGATTTTGACGAAAACTAACTGTCATTTCCTTCCCGTTGGAGATAATTCAACGCTTAAGTGCTCGTTGAACTCCATTTTACACTGCAAATGCAATGCACTACCGTTTAAGCGTCGAAACAAGCAAAATAGCTCGAAAATCGCGAAGATTTCGTCGATTTCGATGAAATCTAGCCGTCATTTCCTTCCCGTTGGAGTTATTTAGACGTTTAAGCGCTCGTTGAACTCCATTTTACACTGCAAATGCAATGCACCACCATTTAAGCGTCGAATCAAGCAAAATTGCTCACAAATCGCGAAGATTTCGTCGATTTTGATGAAATCTAGCCGTCATTTCCATCCCGTTGGAGATAATTCAACGTTTAAGCGCTCGTTGAACTCCATTTTACACAGCAAATGCAATGTACTACCGTTTAAGCGTCGAAACAAGCAAAATTGCTCACAAATCGCGAAGATTTCGTCGATTTTGATGAAATCTAGCCGTCATTTCCTTCCCGTTGGAGTTATTTAGACGTTTAAGCGCTCGTTGAACTCCATTTTACACTGCAAATGCAATGCACCACCATTTAAGCGTCGAATCAAGCAAAATTGCTCACAAATCGCGAAGATTTCGTCGATTTTGATGAAATCTAGCCGTCATTTCCTTCCCGTTGGAGTTATTTAGACGTTTAACCGCTCATTTCACTCCATTTTACACGCCAAGTGTAATGCACTACCGTTTCAGCGTCGAAACAAGCGAAACTGGTCGCAAATCGCGATGATTTCGTCGATTTTGATGAAATCTAGCCGTCATTTCCATCCCGTTGGAGATAATTCAACGTTTAAGCGCTCGTTGAACTCCATTTTACACTGCAAATGCAATGTACTACCGTTTAAGCGTCGAAACAAGCAAAATAGCTCGCAAATCGCGAAGATTTCGTCGATTTTGACGAAAACTAACTGTCATTTCCTTCCCGTTGGAGATAATTCAACGTTTAAGTGCTCGTTGAACTCCATTTTACACTGCAAATGCAATGTACTACCGTTTAAGCGTCGAAACAAGCAAAATTGCTCACAAATCGCGAAGATTTCGTCGATTTTGATGAAATCTAGCCGTCATTTCCTTCCCGTTGGAGTTATTTAGACGTTTAACCGCTCATTTCACTCCATTTTACACGCCAAGTGTAATGCACTACCGTTTCAGCGTCGAAACAAGCGAAACTGGTCGCAAATCGCGATGATTTCGTCGATTTTGATGAAATCTAGCCGTCATTTCCTTCCCGTTGGAGATAATTCAACGTTTAAGTGCTCGTTGAACTCCATTTTACACTGCAAATGCAATGCACCACCATTTAAGCGTCGAATCAAGCAAAATTGCTCACAAATCGCGAACATTTCGTCGATTTTGATGAAATCTAGCCGTCATTTCCATCCCGTTGGAGATAATTCAACGTTTAAGCGCTCGTTGAACTCCATTTTACACTGCAAATGCAATGTACTACCGTTTAAGCGTCGAAACAAGCAAAATTGCTCGCAAATCGCGAAGATTTCGTCGATTTTGATGAAATCTAGCCATCATTTCCTTCCCGTTGGAGATAATTCAACGTTTAAGCGCTCGTTGAACTCCATTTTACACTGCAAATGCAATGTACTACCGTTTAAGCGTCGAAACAAGCAAAATAGCTCGAAAATCGCGAAGATTTCGTCGATTTCGATGAAATCTAGCCGTCATTTCCTTCCCGTTGGAGTTATTTAGACGTTTAAGCGCTCGTTGAACTCCATTTTACACTGCAAATGCAATGCACCACCATTTAAGCGTCGAATCAAGCAAAATTGCTCACAAATCGCGAAGATTTCGTCGATTTTGATGAAATCTAGCCGTCATTTCCATCCCGTTGGAGATAATTCAACGTTTAAGCGCTCGTTGAACTCCATTTTACACTGCAAATGCAATGTACTACCGTTTAAGCGTCGAAACAAGCAAAATAGCTCGCAAATCGCGAAGACTTCGTCGATTTCGATGAAATCTAGCCGTCATTTCCTTCCCGTTGGAGATAATTCAACGTTTAAGTGCTCGTTGAACTCCATTTTACACTGCAAATGCAATGTACTACCGTTCAAGCGTCGAAACAAGCAAAATTGCTCGCAAATCGCGAAGATTTCGTCGATTTTGATGAAATCTAGCCATCATTTCCTTCCCGTTGGAGATAATTCAACGTTTAAGCGCTCGTTGAACTCCATTTTACACTGCAAATGCAATGTACTACCGTTTAAGCGTCGAAACAAGCAAAATAGCTCGAAAATCGCGAAGATTTCGTCGATTTCGATGAAATCTAGCCGTCATTTCCTTCCCGTTGGAGTTATTTAGACGTTTAAGCGCTCGTTGAACTCCATTTTACACTGCAAATGCAATGCACCACCATTTAAGCGTCGAATCAAGCAAAATTGCTCACAAATCGCGAAGATTTCGTCGATTTTGATGAAATCTAGCCGTCATTTCCATCCCGTTGGAGATAATTCAACGTTTAAGCGCTCGTTGAACTCCATTTTACACTGCAAATGCAATGTACTACCGTTTAAGCGTCGAAACAAGCAAAATTGCTCACAAATCGCGAAGATTTCGTCGATTTTGATGAAATCTAGCCGTCATTTCCTTCCCGTTGGAGTTATTTAGACGTTTAACCGCTCATTTCACTCCATTTTACACGCCAAGTGTAATGCACTACCGTTTCAGCGTCGAATCAAGCAAAATTGCTCGCAAATCGCGATGATTTCGTCGATTTTGATGAAATCTAGCCGTCATTTCCATCCCGTTGGAGATAATTCAACGTTTAAGCGCTCGTTGAACTCCATTTTACACTGCAAATGCAATGCACCACCATTTAAGCGTCGAATCAAGCAAAATTGCTCGCAAATCGCGATGATTTCGTCGATTTTGATGAAATCTAACCGTCATTTCCATCCCGTTGGAGATAATTCAACATTTAAGCGCTCGTTGAACTCCATTTTACACTGCAAATGCAGTGCACCACCATTTAAGCGTCGAATCAAGCAAAATTGCTCGCAAATCGCGATGATTTCGTCGATTTTGATGAAATCTAGCCGTCATTTCCATCCCGTTGGAGATAATTCAACGTTTAAGCGCTCGTTGAACTCCATTTTACACTGCAAATGCAATGTACTACCGTTTAAGCGTCGAAACAAGCAAAATTGCTCACAAATCGCGAAGATTTCGTCGATTTTGATGAAATCTAGCCGTCATTTCCTTCCCGTTGGAGTTATTTAGACGTTTAAGCGCTCGTTGAACTCCATTTTACACTGCAAATGCAATGCACCACCATTTAAGCGTCGAATCAAGCAAAATTGCTCGCAAATCGCGATGATTTCGTCGATTTTGATGAAATCTAGCCGTCATTTCCATCCCGTTGGAGATAATTCAACGTTTAAGCGCTCGTTGAACTCCATTTTACACTGCAAATGCAATGTACTACCGTTTAAGCGTCGAAACAAGCAAAATAGCTCGCAAATCGCGAAGATTTCGTCGATTTTGACGAAAACTAACTGTCATTTCCTTCCCGTTGGAGATAATTCAACGTTTAAGTGCTCGTTGAACTCCATTTTACACTGCAAATGCAATGTACTACCGTTTAAGCGTCGAAACAAGCAAAATTGCTCACAAATCGCGAAGATTTCGTCGATTTTGATGAAATCTAGCCGTCATTTCCTTCCCGTTGGAGTTATTTAGACGTTTAACCGCTCATTTCACTCCATTTTACACGCCAAGTGTAATGCACTACCGTTTCAGCGTCGAAACAAGCGAAACTGGTCGCAAATCGCGATGATTTCGTCGATTTTGATGAAATCTAGCCGTCATTTCCTTCCCGTTGGAGATAATTCAACGTTTAAGTGCTCGTTGAACTCCATTTTACACTGCAAATGCAATGCACCACCATTTAAGCGTCGAATCAAGCAAAATTGCTCACAAATCGCGAACATTTCGTCGATTTTGATGAAATCTAGCCGTCATTTCCATCCCGTTGGAGATAATTCAACGTTTAAGCGCTCGTTGAACTCCATTTTACACTGCAAATGCAATGTACTACCGTTTAAGCGTCGAAACAAGCAAAATTGCTCGCAAATCGCGAAGATTTCGTCGATTTTGATGAAATCTAGCCATCATTTCCTTCCCGTTGGAGATAATTCAACGTTTAAGCGCTCGTTGAACTCCATTTTACACTGCAAATGCAATGTACTACCGTTTAAGCGTCGAAACAAGCAAAATAGCTCGAAAATCGCGAAGATTTCGTCGATTTCGATGAAATCTAGCCGTCATTTCCTTCCCGTTGGAGTTATTTAGACGTTTAAGCGCTCGTTGAACTCCATTTTACACTGCAAATGCAATGCACCACCATTTAAGCGTCGAATCAAGCAAAATTGCTCACAAATCGCGAAGATTTCGTCGATTTTGATGAAATCTAGCCGTCATTTCCATCCCGTTGGAGATAATTCAACGTTTAAGCGCTCGTTGAACTCCATTTTACACTGCAAATGCAATGTACTACCGTTTAAGCGTCGAAACAAGCAAAATAGCTCGCAAATCGCGAAGACTTCGTCGATTTCGATGAAATCTAGCCGTCATTTCCTTCCCGTTGGAGATAATTCAACGTTTAAGTGCTCGTTGAACTCCATTTTACACTGCAAATGCAATGTACTACCGTTCAAGCGTCGAAACAAGCAAAATTGCTCGCAAATCGCGAAGATTTCGTCGATTTTGATGAAATCTAGCCATCATTTCCTTCCCGTTGGAGATAATTCAACGTTTAAGCGCTCGTTGAACTCCATTTTACACTGCAAATGCAATGTATTACCGTTTAAGCGTCGAAACAAGCAAAATAGCTCGAAAATCGCGAAGATTTCGTCGATTTCGATGAAATCTAGCCGTCATTTCCTTCCCGTTGGAGTTATTTAGACGTTTAAGCGCTCGTTGAACTCCATTTTACACTGCAAATGCAATGCACCACCATTTAAGCGTCGAATCAAGCAAAATTGCTCACAAATCGCGAAGATTTCGTCGATTTTGATGAAATCTAGCCGTCATTTCCATCCCGTTGGAGATAATTCAACGTTTAAGCGCTCGTTGAACTCCATTTTACACTGCAAATGCAATGTACTACCGTTTAAGCGTCGAAACAAGCAAAATAGCTCGCAAATCGCGAAGATTTCGTCGATTTTGACGAAAACTAACTGTCATTTCCTTCCCGTTGGAGATAATTCAACGTTTAAGTGCTCGTTGAACTCCATTTTACACTGCAAATGCAATGCACTACCGTTTAAGCGTCGAAACAAGCAAAATAGCTCGAAAATCGCGAAGATTTCGTCGATTTCGATGAAATCTAGCCGTCATTTCCTTCCCGTTGGAGTTATTTAGACGTTTAAGCGCTCGTTGAACTCCATTTTACACTGCAAATGCAATGCACCACCATTTAAGCGTCGAATCAAGCAAAATTGCTCACAAATCGCGAAGATTTCGTCGATTTTGATGAAATCTAGCCGTCATTTCCATCCCGTTGGAGATAATTCAACGTTTAAGCGCTCGTTGAACTCCATTTTACACTGCAAATGCAATGTACTACCGTTTAAGCGTCGAAACAAGCAAAATTGCTCACAAATCGCGAAGATTTCGTCGATTTTGATGAAATCTAGCCGTCATTTCCTTCCCGTTGGAGTTATTTAGACGTTTAAGCGCTCGTTGAACTCCATTTTACACTGCAAATGCAATGCACCACCATTTAAGCGTCGAATCAAGCAAAATTGCTCGCAAATCGCGATGATTTCGTCGATTTTGATGAAATCTAGCCGTCATTTCCATCCCGTTGGAGATAATTCAACGTTTAAGCGCTCGTTGAACTCCATTTTACACTGCAAATGCAACGCACTACCGTTTAAGCGTCGTAACAAGCAAAATAGCTCGAAAATCGCGAAGATTTCGTCGATTTTGATGAAATCTAGCCGTCATTTCCTTCCCGTTGGAGTTATTTAGACCTTTAACCGCACATTTCACTCCATTTTACACGCCAAGTGTAATGCACTACCGTTTCAGCGTCGTAACAAGCAAAATAGCTCGAAAATCGCGAAGATTTCGTCGATTTTGTTGAAATCTAGCCGTCATTTCCATCCCGTTGGAGATAATTCAACATTTAAACGCTCGTTGAACTCCATTTTACACTGCAAATGCAATGTACTACCGTTTCAGCGTCGAAACAAGCGAAACTGGTCGCAAATCGCGAAGATTTCGTCGATTTCGATGAAATCTAGCCGTCATTTCCTTCCCGTTGGAGATATTTCGACGTTTAAGCGCTCGTTGAACTCCATTTTACACTGCAAATGCAATGTACTACCGTTTAAGCGTCGAAACACGCAAAATAGATCGCAAATCGCGATGATTTCGTCGATTTTGACGAAAAGTAGCCGTCATTCCCTTCCCGTTAGAGATATTTCGACGTTTAAGCGCTCGCTGATGTCACGTCCAGCGCTCCGCACGAGCCGTAACAAGAACAAGAAAACCATTCTATACAAAACGCGCGAATAAGGATTTGAATGCACAAACTAACACACGGCGCTACGAAACTAAAGGAAGGAGTAACGAAACGTGGGCGACTAATAGATCCAACCAATAAACAAAATACATATACACACAACTCTAAATAAACCTACCAATAACCGACTTGCAATTTGAAAAACTTATGGTTCAATATAATATAAATCCAACCAGTATAAAATAAAATAAATAGAACCAGCTAATGGATTGAACGAGTTACGAACCAAACAAATAAACCAGGAAATAAGAATAACTACATAAGGGGAAATAATTGAAACGCCAGGAATACATGTATATATATATATTTTAATCAATCAACTTGGAGAGTTACATATAAGTATAAACATATATGCCAGACGTGTAATAAACTAGTAAATATTAGAGGCAGTGCTTCCAATACTATGCAACAAATACAATATTATCAATTTATGAAATATAAGTATATATGAAGTCAAAAACTAACAGTCTAACGAATACATAAAACATACAATATTGTATTATTATAGAAATAAAGGTTACATTGTCAGAAATGTATATATATGTGTGCGCATTAAATCAAATAGTAATGTAAGATATATACTTAAAACTAGCCTACATTCCGGTAAAGAGTTATAAAATAAGAACTACATTACTGTTTAGGAAATTCGAGGATTTGGGAATACAAATTATTGACTATATTTCCCACACAACAGTTATACATCTATATTACTTTCTGAAGAACATCTTGCACGCACGCTGGTCGCCAACCGACTACCCTAGATTCTTCTAACATCTGGCAACAGTCTTTTGTCTCCACTAAGACCTTGACGCCCTCTAACCCTTACACACGCACTCTCATGTACAGTGTAAATGTATCACTTCCCTAACACGCCTCCTTACATTTATACTGTACACTTAATTTTATTTACATACTTGTCGAATTAACAAAATATTTAACATTTATCGCTTTATTTACATTTCTCTTATTTTACATTCATCCATGACCTAAACCTTTCAAATTTCTCTCTACACAGTGCCTTCGTAAAAATATCGGCAGTATTTTCTTCTGTACTTACTTTTATTATGTTTATCTTATTTTTCTTTACGTACTCGTGAACGTAGTGGTAATGAACTTCAATGTGTTTAGTATTTTTTGTAGAAGTTCCGTATTTTGCTACACTCATTACTCCAGAGTTATCCTCATAGATTTTTACAGGGTTATCGTCTACATTTACATCGAAGATTTTCATTAGTTCTCTGATAGTCATTACTTCGCTCACCGCTTCCGATAGAGCTACATACTCTGCATACGTCGAGGCTTTTGTCACACACCTTTGTTTTTTAGACTTCCATCCAATTACATTTCCATACAATCCAATTACATACCCAGAAGTCGATTTCCTATCTATATGATCTCCTGCCCAATCAGCGTCCACATAACAATCTATCGTTTCGCACTTTTCATTTCTTTTATAATGTAGCCCTAAATCTCTAGTCCGGTACAAATATTTCAATATTCGCAAGGCATATTTAAAATGTGTCTCGTTACAACAATCTTGAAATCTACTCAGATAATTCACACTATAACTTATATCGGGTCTGGTATTTACACTAATATACAGCAATGCGCCAATTAAATTCTTGTATCCAATGTCCTCTCTATTTATCTCAGCTTTTTCAATTTTTAAGTTGGTCTCCATAGGTGTACAGTACAATTTGCTATTATGTAATTTATATTTGTTTGCTAATGATTCTATGTATTTCTTTTGGCTTAATCTCATTTCATTTTTTAAATAATCATACTCTATATTTATTCCAAGATATTCTTTTACTTCACCTAAATCTTTCATTTCAAATTTATCAGTTAATAATTTTTTTTTACACTTTGTATCTTCCCTTTGTTTTTACTACAAATCAACAAATCGTCTACGTATATTAACAAATAAACAACATTTTCTCCCTCTCCATAAGTATATAGGCACAGCTCTATATTGTTCTTTTGAAAACCTAATCTCGTCACATACTTATCAAAACACTCATACCAGTCCCTCGGACTTTCTTTTAACCCATAAAGCGCTTTCGATAATTTACAAACTCTATTCGTTCCGTCCGCATATCCCTTTGGTTGATTTACATATACCTCCGAGGTTACTTCACCATTTAAAAAGGCAGTTTCTACATCCATTTGCTCAATTATTAATCCATTTTGACAACAATATGATAGCAATATCTTAAAGGTCTGATTACTCGCCACTGGAGAATATATGTCATCGGCTACGTTTCTTTGTTGAAATCCCCTTACCACTAATCTAGCCTTATACCTGTCCTCTGATTTTTTCGTGTAAACCCATTTTACATCTAATACTTCTTTGCCTTTTACCCTTTCTACCAATTTCCAAGTTTTATTCTTATAGAGACATTCTATTTCCTTATCCATAGCCTGTTTCCAAACTTCATTATTTTCGCAACAAATCGCCTCCTCAAATGTACGAGGGATATCTACTTTACAATAATTTGCATGAATCTCGCAAATATTTTCCTTTTCTGGATACCTTACTGGAGTTTTCTTAATACGTGTAGATCTCCTAGGAGTGTTTGAGCTTTCAATACTACTATTATTTTCATCTTTCCTACCTTCTAACTCTTCCTTATCCATACCATCCAATGAATAGTTATCTTCGCTATCATTTCTATCTGCCTCTAATGAATTTTCCTCAAAACCGATACATTTAGTGTCTGTCTCAATGACCTCTACATGTCTAGCTATTGTTATTTTCCCACCTAATAAGACTCTGTATCCTACTTCACTATATCCTAATAGAATTCCCATATCTGCCTTCTTGTCCCATTTGGAAACTCTTTTTTGTTCTGGCCTTCTTACAAAAACTTTACTTCCATATAGATGTAGATTTTTAACACTTGGTTTTTTCCCGAAGAATATTTCAAAAGGTGTCTTTCTTTCTATAGTATTCGCTAATATTCGATTTTTCAAGTATACTGCTGTATAAACTATTTCCGGCCAGTACCTTTTATGTACTTTCGCTTCCGCTAACAAGCAACGCGCCATGTCCATCACTGCTCTATTATACCTTTCCGCTGTCCCGTTTAATTCATGTACGTATGTTAGGCAATTATTTATTCTTATACCTTTATCCCTAGCAAATTTATAAATTCGATTATTTAAATATTCTTTACCATTATCGCATCTTAATATTTTTAACCTCTTGCCCGTTAAATTTTCGGCTTCATTTACGAACTGTACGAAAGAATCAAAGACCTCATCTTTTGATTTTATACAATAGATCCTAGCTATTTTACTATAATCATCGATAAATGAAATGAAATATTTTTCTCCATTGAATCCGGTAGTCTTAAAGGGACCACATACGTCCGTATGAATAATTTCCATTACTTCCTTAGCCTTAGTTCGATTATTTTTGAAAGGTAAGTTATGCATTTTGCTTTCTATACACACCCTACATTTCAAAAGTTCCTTTTCAAATTCATTCGGTATGCCAGTCACTAGCTGCTCTTTACCCAAAATCTCTAAATATTTAAAATTTACGTGTCCTAGCATCCTATGCCATCTTTCCTTTTTACTCATACCACTACGTTCGGCGCTGTTTACTAAGTGCTTCTTCCCTTTCAATATACTTTTTATTCTATATGTCCCATTCTCTTTGAACGCTACAGCTGTAAGTATATTATCCTCATCTATTACTTTCGCAATATTTCCTTTGGAAATAACCGTATTCTTATTGTCTGTTAGTTTACCTAACCTAATCAAATTTGCGGACATTTCTTTCGCGTAAAATACTTTCCTCATATTTATTTTATTTTGTTTTCCGAATGCTTCAAAATAACTTATAACATTCCCAACTCTTGTCGCTTTTATCGGTCTATTATCGCCTAAATATATATTTACCGGTTCTTTTAGGTCGATAGATTTATCGAAATAATTTATATTATTAATTATGTGATCGGTACAACCGCTATCTAATAGCCACACTATTTCGTTCTTACTTATTTCATTCGTCTCACTGCTGTTTGCTGCGTGCGCCGTTGCTGTCCATATGCCTGCTCTTGAGTTTCCATGCTCGCCCGTGCCGGTTGCTGATTGACGATGAAAGTTTCCACGTCCTCTGCTCGTATTGCCTTTGTTCCCTCTTCCTCTGTTTCGACCACGTGTTGGCCCATGCCAATAGCCGTTACTGCTTCCCGCTTGGACGCCATTTTGACACTCTCTCGCAAAGTGTCCTAATCTTCCACATCTGAAGCATCCTTCCTTTTTTGCAGAAAAGGCGTTGGTTTGCCTTTCTCCTCGATTGGATTTATTTTTCTTCTCTGCTATCTCTATTTTATTTTTTACATACGCTACCGTTTGATCCTCTTCTTTCAATGCGTCTATTATGTCCGCTATGTAGCTGTATTCTTCGGGTAACGTATTCAGCATGTAATTTCAGCTTTTCCCTCTCACTTACTTGTGCGCCCGCACTTTTTAATTCATTGATTAATTTTTCAAAGTCGTTAAAGAATGATGCTGAATCACTGTAGTTCTCCAGTCTTATGTTTTCCAATCTCCTTCTGCATACGATCTGCAGTGCCGTCGACTCTTTCAAGTACATTTCATCGAACCTTTTTATTATATCATACGCCGTTTTTCCTTCCCTAACATACTCCAATTGTCTGTTCGATATTGCACTATAAATTATATTAATCGCCTTCAAATCCTTTTCGTCCCAGTCTTCATCGTCTCTTTCGTTCTTCATTCTAGTTGTAACAACCTCGCATTCCTTATATTTGAGAAACATCGTGATTCGTTGCTTCCACATTCCATAATCCTCACCATCGAATATAGGTATCATGATTTCCGATCTCTCCATTTTAATTGATTCTTCTTTTTTTTTCTTTTCTTACTCAAGCGTTCCTACGTGCTCGAAGTATATTTTTTCCTCTGAAAGTTTTTTTTTCATTACTGAAAACTCACTCGCAAGATCGTAACCACGCACTAAATATCTTGTAAAGCTAGTAACCACGCTCTGCTACCAGGTTAAGGAAATTCGAGGATTTGGGAATACAAATTATTGACTATATTTCCCACACAACAGTTATACATCTATATTACTCTCTGAAGAACGTCTTGCACGCACGCTGGTCGCCAACCGACTACCCTAGATTCTTCTAACATCTGGCAACAGTCTTTTGTCTCCACTAAGACCTTGACGCCCTCTAACCCTTACACACACACTCTCATGTACAGTGTAAATGTATCACTTCCCTAACAATTACGAAACATGCATGTCTATATATAAATATATAAATAATCCATATTCTAAACTAAACCACTAATAATAATCTACAAAAGAAATAGAACACACAACGCAACACTTGGGACTAAGCGACAACCTGTCGATAGGCCAAACGCTCAAAATAATTAACACCGCAACGACTTGAGGAATTGCGTACAGAAATTCTATCATCAAACACAAATATGTAAACACACATTAAACACACAATAATCTAGAAACAAAACCTTCAATACTATGTTGTCACAATACAAGATATATATGTATATATGAAATCAAATAATTGACACATAACCTCAAATACACAACATTACATCTCTAAAGAATCTAAATGAAAATCACATTGCCAGAAGTATATACATATATACGTGTGCGTGTGCGTGTTCTATCTTATTAAATGAAGTTAATATAAAATAAATAATTAACATTTCATTTCGTATGAATACTACACTGCCAGAAGAAATATGCATATGAATACATATTTATATATATGTGTGTGTGTGTATGTTTTACACTATCGAACACACTATAAAATAAACTACTCAAAACAATAAATAACGCTATCGAAGAATTAAAAAACATTAGTCATATTAATATGACACACAACATAAATATATATATATATGTCGGAGATGAAAGGACACCGGAACCTTCGGATAGCCCCGCAACATTGCAATCTAAAGTCTACTATAACTGTAACTAAACTATTGTAGTTATTCAATCCGATTGTAATTGTTCGAGATTAGTGACGGTGAGCTTTGGCTCGAGGCGACAGTCTGTCGCCCAACGTAGCCGCGGTCAAGGGATGAACGCTTTGCCTAACAAAGGTATGGAGTAATTCTATAGCTCTCCTTAAAAGAAATATTCGTGGCGACACGCGACAGTAAACATTCCAACGGTTTCTGTCCCGTGGCTCGCCACACGCAGACCCTATTCTTCGAGTAAGATGATTGCCAGATGTCGATGCGTCTCCGCAGTACATGTTCGGCTAGCCCGAGGGCCCGTTATAAATCTTAAGGTTTAGTCAACTAAAGTCCTTCAAACAGACAAACAGTCTTTGTCCCAACTACGGGAAGATAGGGGAGACATATTTTTCAACGAGCGGCGTCTCCCACTAGCAACTTTCCCTCGAGGGCGGCTAGCATCTTTTTCTAACCACCGATATGGAGATTGACCAGTTAGCAGCAACGTCAATTTCCCTTACTTCCTAAACGAAGGCTTTCCTCGACGAATCCGATGATCTCGTGTCCTTAGACACACCCCATTATAGTTTTCCTCTGTGGCATCATCGGGACGGAAATTCATTCTTTCTTGCGATCTCATCGACGAAAAGAGTAACCCCATACGACCAGTGAATATTACGCGTTTTATTAACAAAGAGTCCGACTTAGATTTTGTGAGCCCGTACATCTACTATCCCGTTGACCGCGGATTCGTTATTGCACTTAGGATCATTGTCATTAGTTTCTCGAGTATCTAATTACCACGGTTACTTGTCCGATTCTATAATAATCGCAGTTGCACTAGTCAATGTCTTCTCTATTGCACAACGACAATGTGTAATCCAAATGAAGATTCGTTTCACGCCCCTAACCCTAATTCTAATGTAAACCCGACATTTATAATGTAAAAAATGTATATGTAATACAAAAAGAATGCAGAATATAGGTACTAATGTTTAATCTGATTTTCTGTAATTTTGACAGTTTTGTAATCTTTTATTTTTATATTTTTATATTTTCTATATCTTTGTGCTCTTGTATTTTTCATACAATTCTATATTCAAGTAACAGTATAAAAAGGATACGAAAAGTATGGAATGGCAATGCATGTAACGGTACGTGAATGTTACGCGTGCGCAAGATAACCAGGAGAGGTTGTATAGGAATCAAGAGGTCGTTGGACAAAGAGAACGTTTTTTAGCATTACCTTATGTTTAAGACATTCATATATTCTGCAGATATTAGTTCCTATCAGTATACCCACGTCGTTATTAACAAGATGTTTATGTATTTCCATTATCTTTGTTCTAAAATTCACTGTTATTTTGGGAATTTGTTAAAAAATCTCTTAATCCTTTTAGGAGATGTATCACTCTAAACTGAGATCTAAACTCAGATCACAGGTTTTTTTTTATTTTATAGATTAGATTCACAATTTGTCCAGTTTGGACATTTGGTAGAATTTTTTAGCTGTTAGATTATTATGTGGGTAGCTACCCCCAGTGGGATACCATCTTCGTGTTTGTTTGGTTGTGTCCTTTGTGAGGTCTGCTGGGTATTTCCCTTTCAGCCTTCTATCCATGTTTGAGGTGTTGATCGTTTCCGCAGCTAGCCAGTTTGGCTGTGTTCCTATTCTTTCTTTGTATTTTTCTGCGTGTCTGCTAATTTTCTCTTTGACCATTGGTATTCCCAGGTCCTTCCGTATGCCTTCGCTTCTAACGTACCATGGGGCGTTTACTATTGTTCTAAGAATTTTAGCTTGTACTGTCTCTATTTTGTTTATATGGCTCATTGCCGCTGCCCCCCATAGTGGTATTCCGTACGTCCAGATTGGTTTTATGATCGTTTTGTATATTTTTAATTTATTTTCTATGCTTAATTTGGATTTTCGACTTGTTAGCCAATGCATTTGTCTCCTTGTTGTCTGTATTTTGTCTATTATTGATTTAGTATGCTGTTTCTATGTGAGTTGTGTTTCTAGGTGGTCTAGTCCTAGGTATTTGACTTGCCTTGTTTGCGGTATGTGCGTGCCGTTCAGTAGGATGTTTGATGGTGTCTGTTTTCGCAGTGTGAGTGTAATATGGTTGCATTTATCGGGGTTTGCTTTTATTTGTTTATCTTGCAGCCACTTTTCTATTTTTGTGATATGTTCTTGTAGTAATTTGACTGCTGTTTCTGGGTTAGTGTGCCTGACTAGTACAGCTGTGTCGTCCGTGAGTGTCAGTATTTTGCTATTGGTAGTTGTTGGTATGTTTTGTGTATAGTATTGATCCTAAGACGCTTCCTCGCGGAACCCCTGCCTTTATGTCTTTAACTTCAGAGTATGTGTCCTTGATTTTTATTACGAAGGTTCTGCTGCTTAAGTAAGATTTTATTAATTGGTATATTTGCTCCGGAAATTGTTTCCTGATTGTTTGTAGTAGGCTTTCGTGGTTTATTTTGTCAAATGCTTTATCTATGTCCATAGAGAGGGCTGTACAGTATTGTTTGTTTTCTAATGCTAGTATTATTTCTTTAATGAGCCTGTGCATTTGCTCTATAGTGGAGTGTATGTTTCTGAATCGAAATTGGTGATCTGGTATTAATTTTTCCTTCTATATTTGTTAGGGAAGTGATACATTTACACTGTACATGAGAGTGTGTGTGTAAGGGTTAGAGGGCGTCAAGGACTCAGTGGAAACAAAAGACTGTTGCCAGATGTTAGAAGAAAAACAATAGACAACGTTAGATCAGAAGGACGGTTTCAAGGTGGGACGACCGAAAGGTCAGAGTGTGCGAGTCGAAAAGTGTGTGTGTTGCGAGAGACAGAGCTAATCGAGTCGTCGAAGAGTAGAGTCGTTAGAGTTAATCGAGACACCGAAGAGTAGAGTCGGTTGGCAACCAGCGTGCGTGCAAGACGTTCTTAGAGAGGAATATAGATGTATAACTGTTGTATGGGAAATATAGCCAATAATTTGTATTCCCAAATCCTCGAATTTCCTTAACAATATTATTGGTTTTATGCGGTTGCATATTATTTCCTCTAGTATTTTGGAAAACACAGGAAGTAGTGATATTGGTCTGTAAGATGCAGTTTGGTGTGGTTCTTTGCCTGGTTTAGGTAACATTATCTCCTGTGCTAGTTTCCACAGTTTAGGAAAGTATTGGATTCTTAGTATTGCATTGAATATTATTGTCATTAGTGTTATCGCTTTTGGCGGAAGGTTTTTCAAGATTTTACCATTGATTAGGTCGATTCGTGGTGCTTTATTGTTTTTTGTTTTCTCGATTATGTTTCTAATTTCTTGTGCTGTTGTTTTAGGTATGGTATAGTGGTTGTCAGTTGAGGTACTAGTGGTAAACGCATCCTCGTCCGTATGACATTTGGGGTTGCTGTTGTTGATATTATGTGGTATAAATGTGTTTCAAAGGTGGTTGGAAAATTCTTCAGCTTGCTCTTCGTTGCTTCTTGCCCATGTGTTGTCTGCCGTCCTGATTGCTGGGACTAGTTTTATTGGTTTCTTTTTTTTTCGTGGCTTTCCATAGGGAGTAGTTGGAGTTCTCGTGAGCAGAGAGTGACTCTATGAATTTTGTGAATTCGTTATTGTTGTGCACTTTTATTTTGTTTTTTATTTCCTTTGCAAGTTTGTTTAGGTGATTTTTGTTTTCTCGTGTTCTATGTTTTTGCCATTTTGCTTTCGCTTTTCTTTTTTCTCTAATTTTTTCAAGTATGTCTAATGGAATTATTTTTGTTTGTCTGTTGGTTGGTTCAGGTATAGTGGTTGTCCATGATGCTTCTTGGATAGTTTCTGTCAATGGTGTTACTGCCTGTTCGACGTGTTCGGGTGTTTCCAATGGGATGCTGCAACTGGTTTTGCTCTCGATTATTTCTTTAAAAATTTGCCATTTGGTTGTTCTGTTGCATAGTGTCCCTGGATTGCTATAAAGTATTAATTTGTTTCTGTAAGCAATTGGGCTGTATGCAATGGGGCTGGGTGTTATTTTTAGTTTATTTGCGTTTAGTCCCTTTGTAACTGCAAAATCGAGTAGGCCAGGTATTTTGCTCAGGTCTGTCGGCCAGTATGTCTTCCTGTGGATAATATATTGAGGTTGTTGTTAATGTATTTTTCCAGGGTTCTACCTCGAGGTGTGGTAATTCTTGATCCCCATAGCGTGGGTTTGCATTGTAGTCTCCCGTTGCGATATACTTGTCACCTAAGTGTTGAAAGTACTCTTCCCACGTTTGTGATGTCATTTTGTGTCGCGGTGGTACATATACTGCTGACAACTGTAAATGGTTGCTGCTAGTTTGTACAGTAACGGTGGTTGCTTGTATATATTCCTTACTAGCTTGGCTGTGTTAGTGGTGTTTAATGTCGTTTCTTATTATTACTGCGGTCCCTCCGTGTGATTTTCCTGAAGGATGCTTGGTATCATATATTGTGTAGTACGGTATTTTTATGTAACTTTTTATAGTGAAGTGTGTTTCCGATACGAGTAGTATGTCGATATTATTATTATACAGGAATGTTTTAGTTTCTAGGGCCCTTTGTTGTAGTCCGTTAGAGTTCCAGGCTGCTATTTTAAGCATGTCCATTTTTATTTTTTACTTAGCAAGTTTGTGAGTAGTTGTAACATGACTGTTGTTTGTTGTACTTGTTGCCTTAGTATTGTGTTTTTCTCACTTACCATTTTTCTTAATATCTCTGTACCTTTAATGGATTGTCTGAGCATTTCTTTGATTTCTGTATCGTCTTCGGTGTTGTTGCTTTGATTCTGTTTGTTTGTGGGCGTTGTTTGTCTAATGTTTTGGGTTACTTGCGCGTAGCTGCGGTTTCCTTGGGGATCGGTGTTTCCGTTTATAGCTTTTGGTTCATTTTGTGCTTTCAATGTTACTTAATTATCCGTTATACTTTGTTGTGGTTGGTAGTTGTTGATTGATCTATTGCCAAGTGGTGGAAACTGTTTACGTTGTGATTGTTTTCTGATTTCGCATCCTTTATAGCTGGCTGGGTGGTTTCCATTACAGTTGTAACATTTTACTTCATTTATTTTCCCTACGTATGGACAATGTGTTGTTAAATGCTTCGTATCGTATCTTGTCATATTGTTTATTGCTCTTGTTTGATGACCAATTTTTGCTAATTCGTCACTTAATTTTTTTTGTGTTAGTTTTTGAATGTAGTCCTCTTATAACTATTTCGTAGCTCCTTTCCGTTTTCAGCTGGTATGTGTGGTACACAGCGTTTTTTCTTTTAATTCTTTTATCACTTTCCTATAATTTTCTGGGGTGTTTATTTGAATTTTTACTTGTTCTAATTTTGTTTGTTTTATTGTGTAGTTTTCCTTCCCAGCTATATCGTTTAGTGGATCAATAAGCGGGTCTATTATCTGGGCGTCGACAAATATTGGTGGTGGTTTTGTAGTTTGCGTTGATTTAGTTGTGTTTTTGGTTGTTGGGTCGTCTATTTCTTCCGTAAGTGAGCTGAAGGAGTTTCTTAATGGTAATTCTTGCAGCCATCGCTGCTTTTCTGTATCTGAATTTCCTGTTATTTTTCGTTTCTTGTTATAACTTGCCACCTTCCAGCCTTCATCCTGTTGGGTTAATTCGTTATTGGTAATATTCTCTTCATTGTTTGGTATTGTTTCCATATCAACTTCGTTTGTAGCTGAGCATTCCTGTTCTTCGTTTATTGGTTGGCTTGGTTTTGATATGTTTGTTGTTTTATTTATGTAGTATTGTTCGTCTTTGTTAATTATTTTTATCGGTGGGATGTGCTTTTTCATTTTAGTTTTGCTTGTAGTCTTCTTAGTAGAAGACACGAGTTTCCACCATTTAGCTATGGGCGTTGCCGTTCGTAACTTTCTCTTCCCCACTTGCCGCACTTTTTCTGAAGCACTGTTTTACACGTCCGTTTGGCTCGGTTGCTCTGGCAGAACTCGATTTACAACATTGAGAACATTTATATCGAAAATTCTTTCTCGCATGAAGCTTCTGTATTAATACAAAAGGCACGAATTAAGATATATGATTGTTCACAAGTATTAGAGCACTTGCTGATCTTATAGATTTTATAGAAAATGTGATACATGATTGACCAAGATTATTAAGAAAATGAAGTTTACATTCGTATGAGATTAACGATCCGAAATACACACTTTGTGAAAATTCGTGACAGTTGGAGGAAAAGTAATGAATTAACGATTATGTGACAGCAATTAAAATCCATCGATCTAAGGTCTTTATTAAATTAAATAGTTCAAAATCGTTTACATATTAGGTGATCCCATAAGTTTTTGTGTATATATTTCATGTGTCGATTTCTAAACATACGGCCATACGGGACCAATGCACTTGAGCTTAGCTGATCGAGAACAGGCTAGAGTAGATCTTCGTGGGCATAAGATCGTAATATAGTGAACACAGTGACTTCTAACAGTAAAAAATCACGAGTGAAATGCGTATCCATTTTCGACATCTCATGTTATATGAATTTCGGAAAGAAAGTTCGGTAACAATTGCCAGGAAAAACATATGTGCTGTTTACGGAGAAAATACGCTTTCATCTCGCACCTGTAGGAAGTGGTTCCAACGTTTTAGAGCTGGGAATTTCTGTTTAGAAGAGGAGGTACGCTCCGGGCGTCCTCCTCAGACAGACGGAGATAAAATTCGGGATCTTGTTGAAAAATCACCAAGTTTGACAGTTCAAGAGATGTCAAATGTCCTGAAAATACCTAAGACAACGATTCATAGGTGTTTAAAAAAATGGGGATGGTGTCAAAGTTGAACGTTTGGGTGCCCCATGAACTTACGGAACGGAACCGTCTTGAACGAACGACAGCGTGCATGTCATTAATTGCACGTAATAAACGTGAACCATTCCTTAAACGCCCCTGGTAACTGGTGATGAAAAGTGGATACTTTTCGAAAACCCTGAACGGAAACGTAGCTGATCCCAACGAAATCAGCCACCTGAACGCTGTGCAAAACCAGGGTTACGTCCACGTAAAGTTCTTTTGTGTGTATGGTGGGATTATAAAGGAATACTCTATTTTGAACTTTTATCTAGTGGTGATACCATTAATTCAGACAAATATTGCGCTCAGTTAGAAAAATTAAGGGAAGCACTAGCTGAAAAACGGCCAGGTTTAGTGAATAGGAACAACGTTATCTTCCATCACGACAATGCTAAACCGCATGTCGCGAAAAGCGTTACAAAAAAATTGTCTGAATTTAATTGAAAAATTTTACCACATCCCCCATATTCCCCAGACATTGCCTCATCTGATTACCACCTGTTCAGAGCATTACAACACTTTTTAGTAGCTAAAAAATTTGAAAATATTGACACTCTCAAAAATAGCATAGAAAATTATTTTAAAGAAAAACAAGAGAACTTTTATCGAGACGGAACCTACCAGAAAAATGGGAAGAAGTTGTACAACGAGAGGGGGATTACATTTTTTCATGAAACTGAAAGGTATGTAAACGATCTTAACATATATAACCTCTCGAAAAACGGCACGAACTTATGGGATGACCTAATAATTAAACAACTATAAATATATCAAAAGATTATAATAAAAGAATGTAATAGAATATCTAATGTCCGTACTTGTAAATACAACGAAAAACGTAACGTGTAGATTGCAGATGTTTATGAATGTAAAATTTGCGAAAAGCATATGAAAGTTATACACATAAAATATACAAATATTGACATATGCACGAAAACTATGCGTATATGCACAAAGATATGTACAATTTATGAGTAATATGTCTAATATTGATTTATTAACGTTATGTGAATTGATACAAAAGGATATTTAACAATTTCGTTTTAAATAAAAATCTATTTATGACGACGCGCCAAAATTCGCATTACGATAAATTACGATAAATTATAAATTGCTTTTCCGTATCTGCAGCACTCGAATTGTACAAGTAATGTGTGCGTTTGAGGGCCCGACCTTTTGGTCGACTGCGCCATACCTGCAGTAAAAACGCATACTGGCTTCGCATTTAGATGTTCGCGTTCGACTTGGGAATGGCGCGCATAGATGGTCGGCGCGCGACTTGCCCTCTCCTTGCGGATCATTGGACAAGTTAAACCTACCCTTTCGGGCGGCAGCTCGCTTAGCTGGCGCCACGCGATACCTGCCACCATATAGCTCGGTCCCAGCAGGTTGGCTCTCCAGCCGATTATTCCTGCTCGGCAACCATTTTGTAGGCTTACCGCTTGCACCGACGGTCACAGGTTTCCTCTCCAGCTCGCACGCTTCGTGCTTTTTTCTGCGCCCCGGTTCTTCGTTACTGTTGTTTTCTTGGTTCTATCTTGTTTATTGTTCTATCTTCGATCCAGTGTTCTGTTTGTTGTATCCGTTTATTTCTTCGTTGCGATTCTTTGTTTGGTTGTTGTTGTTGTCTCTATAAACTTGAAATATAAATGCAATTTCCTTTTAAATACAGTAACGAGGTTTATTCAATTTCGATAACATTGTATTAGTAAGATATCGAAGCTAGCAACTTTTCGTTGAAGTTTATTTTATATTTCTTAAATTATTCGGGTAAAGATAACTCCACACTGACGGCCTATTGTCCACAGACAGATGTCGTAGTAATCGGCGGACAATGTCTGTCAGTGAAACTTAAGGCGCGTACGGGCAGACTACAGGTATCTGTAGACATTGCCTGCCGACAACACATGCCAAAACATGTATATAAACTGCCTGCAAGCAACGTCGCTTGTCCACTAGAAGTTTGCCGGGTATCACTGCGTATCGATGAGTCGAAGATGCCTTGGAGATGCAACACACGGATCGTTTAAATCTACCTGTAATCCAATCAAGCTAGCCTAAAAAAAAGACAAATTCAACATTAAATTGTATCGGACATTTTGCTACAACGCTCAACTGATAGAAATCATGCTCAGGAACAAATATATGTCTTTGCTAACTTTCTAAATATATGTAGACGACGTTTTAAATTGCTAGTAGTTGAAACAAACAATATGATATATTTTTGAGTGATCTATAAGGATTTACAGGCCCACTGGGAAATCTTATTAGTGTTCTCTTGCACTATGTATTAAAGCGCATCAACACCGATAGAAGCACTGTACACGCGATATCGTCGCGTCGTGTCTCCTGAAAATCGCCGATAAGTCGCTCGAAACTTTACTGGAAACATTTCTCCATGTTCTACTGACAATCACATAGCATGTGTCATTGCTGGAATTTGATAAATTTGGTTGAGAACACGAAAGAATTTTCCGTTTACAGCAAAGCAAGGGACTATCGAGTTGGAACAATTCGTGTTTGAAAATAGCGTTCTATGCTAAAATAGCGGTGGAAATTATACTACATGTAAAAGTGAGTCATAAAAACAAATACAATTTTCTTATTTTCTATCTTTTTTACTTTTATCGCAAGTTTGATTTCTATACATATAACTGTTTTCAATCTAAGGAGGAACTTATTTTCTTAAGGGCTTTTCATACAAATTTGAAAAATAACTGTTGTTTTTGATCCCTTATCTCTATCTTTATCCTTCTATTTTTGTGAGACTGTATCGGTTATTTATTCTTAATATTTACAATCCGAAGTCTAATTTATGTGCCGTATTAATTTTCTGTGAATAATTTAGAGATATGTGAAATCTTGCTATATATATATATATATATATATATATATATATATACTGTTTGGTACCTATTAGAAGTGCGTTCGATCTAATGTGGAAAATTCTTAATTTTAATAAAATAGTTTCAAATTGCTAAGGCTGGGGCAAACTAAGAAGTTTCTGGAATATACAGGGTAGTAAGTCGCTTCGCAGATATGTGTACATCGGGACAATATGTTACATATGTAATCCCTTACACAGTTTCGTATTATCTTGTAAAATAATCATTCTTCTTTTAATATCGGTTGGTTTTTATATTTTTATTTCATTTATCTCATAGATTATAATTCCTTTAGGAAATTTTTGCAAAAATTTTCGCGCGTATTCCAAGTTGGCCCGTTGACTAGTTGGCAAAAAGAATTCCGCCGGCAGACGTATGCCGATGCCGTAAATCATTTCGGCCGCCGTTGCGTTTAGGTCCTCCTTTATCGCGGTTCTTATACCTAATAAGACGATCGGGAGAATTCCGACCCAGTTGCTCGTGTCGTGGCATTTGATCACCGCCTTTAATTGTCTGTGTAGGCGTTCTACCATCCCGTTAGACGCTGGATGGTAGGCCGTTGTACGCAAATGTTTGACGCCGAGCAACCGGCATAATTCCTCGAATAAACGCGATTCGAATTGACGTCCTTGATCAGTCGTAATTTTCAAGGGTACGCCGAAACGAGATATCCAGGTAGAAAGGAGGGCCGAAGCCACGGTTGACGCTTCCATATCGGCGATAGGTATGGCTTCAGGCCAACGCGAAAAACGATCGATACACGTAAGGCAATAACGGTATCCTTGCGAATATTGCATTGTGATGATATCTACGTGTATATGCTCGAACCGGCCCGCTAGCGTTCCGAACGTTCCGACGGGCGAGGATACGTGTCTGGTGACTTTGTTGCGCTGACACGGTATGCATTGTCGTGTCCACGTTCGGCAATCTTTATTTACCGACGGCCAGACGAAGCGCGTCGCTACCAATTTTCGCGTAGCTCGCATCCCCGGGTGGGAAAGTCCATGTAGCGCTTGGAATACGGTGCGGCGTAACGGTTCCAGTACGTACGGTCGCACGGTCTCGGTTTTAATATCGCAGTATAACTCGACGTTGTGATCGGGAAATCGTACTTTTCTCAGCTGCAACGCGCTCGAGCCAGCGTTGATAATTTTGCGTAGCTCGCTATCCTTTTCTTGCGCTGCAGCTAGCGTATGGTGATCTATTGGTTTTCCGATCGCTTCGATGCGAGATAGAGTATCGGCTACGTTATTTTCTACCCCTTTTATGTGACGGATATCCGTCGTAAACTGTCCGACGTAGTCCAGATGTCGAAACTGTCTCGGCGAACACTTATCGAGGTTCTACAAACATTGTGGCCTTTTTCCTACTTAGTTCGGTAATTTTCAATTTTAAGGTGTTGAACAATTTCGTTTCGTTGTAATTTAAGATTTGTTAACGAGCACTTTTCACAAACTGACCGCTGTTACTTGTCTTTGGATCGTTGTTTTGTGAATACGGTGAATGTAGGAATAAGAAAGAAGAGAAGCAATTGAGATACAACGAGATACCTTACAGATTTTATATCTAGACAAATAAAGTCAAAAGAAATATAATTTAACCAGTGTCTGGATCCATTTGGACTAGTCAGCAAATAACGGAAGTTGTTTAACTTAGTGTCATAAGAAGCCAGGGTATCTCTAAACGACGGATTTAGTATCAACATTCATTGTAACTTCAAAGAATTGTGTCGGACTTAGGCATGGTCTTCTGTGCAGTTGACCGAACGTTGCGCATTTCCAGAGTTTAGCTATCGTCCAATATCATTTTGATCGTGAGATTCTCGAAAATCCAATTAAATCGTTTTATAACAATGAAATAAAAAATATGAAAACTTCGTTTTTCTTATTTTGGCAATTTATGAGTAATTGCGTTATCGCTGGAGCAGACAAAGAAAACACCGGAAACTACTTGCAGTGATCAGTTCCGCGAAGTAGTGGGGATAACTCGTATCCGCTTAAAATTTGAAGAGACAAATTTTCGACTCTCTGAGCGACGTTTATTTCGTCAGGACTATCAATTGTCGTTTGAACGTTGTGTTTCGATCGTTCGCGGAGAGACGCGATCGCGAGATAGCACGTCAACGAGAGTTGTAAGTTCCCGTTACGATTAAATAATCGACGCCACGAACTGATCGATTCCCTTATTTCGATTAGGATAATAAGGGTAGTTCAATGAATTCCACAGAATTAACACAAATAAATTAACGTTTATTTTAACAAATTATCAACTAGGAAGACATAAAGAGAACAACAAAAAGAAATGTAACTGCGTTTTGCTTGATAAGTAATGCGCGATATAAGAGATGTGTTGACGGTTCGGCTTCTCGAAAAGTTCTGCACGCCTTTCGATTTTTTCCGTTTTTTCTGGAAGGCGACCCCCACTACGTTCGGATCACGCCACATTCTTTTACGCGAGGTAAAATAACGGCCACGAATCGACGTTTCTGGAGGTCGCCCTGCTTAATGAACCATGCGCTTGCCACTACAATGTTTGTTTGCCGGGCAGCCGCGACGATCCGTCTGCGACATTATAGTGCCGCGATCGACAGTTAAGAATATGATCTATGGTAAGCCGCATGGCGTAACACGTTGCATTAATTTCTCTAATGTAATTTCGCGTACCTTTAACTGTAACTCAGTTCTTTCGGTACTTAACGAGAGAGCCGAAAATTTCGTCGTTTTAAAGTTTGACGATCTCGATAATTGTTAATTGTGTAATTTCGTGCTCCTGATAAGGATCGATAACTTACAATTAATATGCATAAAAATAATTACAAATATTGTTAAATATGCCCGCCTTGATATTCAGTACATTTATTATTTCTTCGTAACATGTTTTTAAAGACGCTTAATAATATCTCTTCACTTATTTGTGACACTCGCCTTTCGATATTCTCCTCAGCGGTTTCGATTTGTACACATCAGTCTCTAACATCCCACAGAGAAAGAAGATTATTCTATTCTCTCCGTTTATTACGCCCCAAGGCTTACTATAGGCCGTGTTCCTAACCGTCGCAAACAGATCGTCTTACATGACCGTCGAGATATACACAAAGTAGCGATAAACGCATAGTTGTCGTCAAGCAGCGAGTTCCAGAAACATCTATTCGCCTTCGGTGCGTTATTTTATCCGCATAAAGAAAGAAGCTGGTATACGTGATCATAGGCGCGAACGGTGGCGTGATCCGAGCGTAGTGGGGGTCGTATCTCAGAGAAGACAACGAAAAGGATCGAAGAGTAATCGGTCCCTTCTGAAGAGTCAAACGTTATAAATTGCTTAGTCTAACGAATTCATTGAGAGATATCGCAATGTCGGGTTGAATTCCTATAACATATCAACTGTATTTATCGCTAAATAATTTGTGACGTTCTTATTATTACATTCATTATTTTTAAATATACAAGCTATATTAACCTGTTAATACAGTGTTAAATTCATTGAACCACCCCTATTATCGTAACAGAAATCAGGGGATCGATCAGTTCGTGGCGTCGGTTATCTAATTGCAACGGGAATTTACTACTCCCGTTGACGTGCTTTCTCGCGATCGCGTCTCTCCGCGAATGCTCGAATAAACACGGATTGCTTTTTAACTAAACGTATTCATACCCTGTTTTCTCAAAATCGAAAGCTTAAAACATCCGTTCTTACTGATGTTATTTCAATTATATTTATATCGCGTTATTTCGATTATCTAATATATTTTTTACTTTTTTCATGTAAAATCATCATTTTACCAATTGTACCATAATTATTAGGAAGCTCTGTTAGAATTTAATCTTGGAATTAAGATTAATAATCTGTGGAAGACACAATGTTTGTGTTGAAACAATATAATGTGATATTTATTAAACAATTATTACAGGAATTATAAGTGTGTGTGTTCTGGAATGTAGACAGTTGGCTAGTTATTCACAGACTGACTGGCTTAGTGACCCATGGCCCTTGAAAAGGTTTTGAACCCCACTCTCTATGCAGTAATGAGTGTGACCTGTGTGGGTGTCTGTGTGGCGTCACATGTGCCACAGAACCTTCTAGTAGCTTCTCGACGTGCCCATCGGGAATGTTCCATCCATATTCCTACGCTTCTTCCGCCGAATTCTCGAAAGAGCATGCACGTGCTAGCCGCCGTGGTACATCTCACGAACGCACGCTAATGAGGATATCGCTGAACAACGAAGGAAAGAATCCGTTCGATCAATCACCTCATCTGTATGCGATTAATATCGTTGTATTCCAACAAACTCTGAACAATAACTTAAACACGAAACTGTAATTTGTGTCTTTATAATTTGCAACGTTGTTAAAATTTTGTATCTCCCTTTGCAAATGCAAATAATTTAAATGAAAAAATACATGGTTTTTAAATCGTTTCTCTTATATTCGTAGTAATAATTTCGTTCTACAGTGAATGCATTTATTATTCAACGACGTGATTTTCGGTTGTTTATTGGAAAGTTATAATGCTGCTGATCTATAGAATTAGTACTGACTGTTATAGTAATATGCACAGCGAGTCATTTGTAATAAATTGTAATTACTTGTAATGTATATCGATTGTAATTACTCGTAAACCACTCAATTCATAAATGCATACATATGTGGCCGCACTCGACAGCACAAATACGACAACTCGACACTAACTAATACCAGACAACGGCAGCGCAGTGGTTAGCGCCTCAAGTTACGAACGTTCGGGATCTGGGTTCTTAAATCCCGGCGACCGTAGTCCGATTTTTCTTCCACGATTCTTAAATGAAAAGAAAATACAGCAGTACCCTAGCAGCGACATCTACAGCCAGCGGTAGATTTTTCTTCATCGCCCGCGATGCTCGCCGCCGCGAGCTATCTCTCTAGTAAGGAGAACCATAGCACTATCTTCTAGGGCATCGTCAAAGGCACGCGGACTACTTCACTGGTCGTAACTGTTTTATTCTTGTTCGACATATCGTTAGCGCGCCCGGAATCACGATCATTGAAATCTCATTAGCTCGATCACGTCGGGGTCACTTACACCTCACATATTTCAAATAAAATCTGCATAATTCTGAAGGAAACACAACTACATTTGGGTTATCTTGTTTTCACAGAAACCTGAGAATTGCTCAGAGTATTTTAATAAAATATTCAACTACTTTAAAACGCAAAAAATAGTTTATTGTATGGAATATATAGAGTGGTTCACGCAATTGTTTCGGCATAATTGGAAAATTCGAAATGTGTAGCTTTAAAAATATTGCAGAGGAAAAATCGGATTCGTCGAGGACAACCTTCGTTCAGAAAGTAAGGGAAATTGGCATTGCTGTTAATTGGTCAATTTGTATATCGGTGGTTAGAAAAGGATGCTAGCCGCTCTCGAGAGAAAGTCTCTAGTGGGAGACGTCGTTCGTTAAAAAATAGGCGTTTCGACCGTTCGCGGAGAGACGCGATCGCGAGATAGCACGTCAACGAGAGTTGTAAGTTCCCGTTACGATTAAATAATCGACGCCACGAACTGATCGATCCCCTTATTTCGATTATGATAATAAGGGTAGTTCAATGAAATTCCACAGAATTAACACAAATAAATTAATGTTTATTTCAACAACTTATTAACTAGAAAGATATAAAAGGAACAAAAAAAATGTAACTGCGTTTTGGTTGATAAGTAATGCGCGACATACCACATGTGTTGACGGTTCGACTTCTCGAAAAGTTCTGAACGCCTTTCGATTTTTTTCGTTTTTTCTGGAAGGCGACCCCCACTACGTTCGGATCACGCCACATTCTTTTACTGCGAGGTAAAATACGGGCCACGAGTCGACGTTTCTGGAAGTCGCCCTGCTTAATGAACCACGCGCTTGCCACTACAATGTTTGTTTGCCGGGCAGACGCGACGATCCGTCTGCGACATTATAGTGGCGCTATCGATAGTTAAGAATATGACCTATGGTAAGCCGCATGGCGTAACATTCTCCCCCCGTTGAGAGGGTACCGATCAAACTAGCGAGGTGTGGTTGAAGTTCCCATCTTATTTCGTCTCGGTGGCTAGTTGTTCGGGTTTCTCGAGATCGGGTTGAATTGGCAGTGGGACAAGCCTTTTGACGCCCCGATCCAAAATGCTCTTTGCCGTCTGAACTGTAGCTGTCCGGATGACACCATCGGCGCCTGGATGAACCTTGATAACTCGGCCCAGAGGCCAATGCATGGAGGGAACGTTGTCCTATCTGAGGATGACGATTGTGCCCTTTTGGATGCTGTGTCCACCCTTGCTCCATTTATTGCGGTTGGTTAGCTCGTTCAAATACTCCTTATGCCAGCGGTTCCAAAAATGTTGTTTAAGCTGTTGGATATGCTGCCATTTGGAGAGTCGGTTCGATGGAATGTCTCTGAAATCTCGATCACGTAAGCACATTAATGAATCGCCAATGAGGAAATGTCCGGGAGTGAGGGCTAGGAGATCATTTGGATCGGTGGAGATAGGAGTTAGCGGGCGGGAATTGAGGACTGCTTCTATTTCTATGATAAGAGTATTACGGTGTTAAGCTCATATGTTTCTGTTTCTCCACTCGCGCTGCGCCATAATATCCTTTGATATTTCCGATCCTCTGGTCGTACGAGGAATTGCCGATACATTTTCTCGATGTCGCCAGTGAGTACGTGCTGATGAGCGCGGAATCTAATTAATATACAAAATAAATTGTGAATTGATTCGAGAATATAGGATTTCCCCATTTTCATGATTATCGTGATTTTTGTATAAATATATTTTTTAACATACTAATAATTAGGTACTTATAAATTAGTATTATCAATTATTTTGCATTTATAATTCCGCCTCTAGTATAAGTATTAATTGAAAACTAACTTTATGTTTCAAAAAGTACTAGCAAAGTCGTTGAGTAACAAGCCACTGATGCTAACACAAATAGCATTGTCGTAATTAAATATTTCTAAATATTCATTTTTCATTTTGGACCTGTAGAAACAATTTATTATATATACTATTAGCTAAGTAATTGCATATTTAATTAAGTCGAAATATAAAACTTAGTTATTTTAATAATTTAAAAATAAAAAACTGACAAACATTTCAATTTAATTTATGGTTGGAACAAAAGACAGTTATTTTTCATTAATTGAAATATTGCAATGCAGAGTACTTTCCAAAATACGCCGAGAGTATTCCTGATGGTGAAACGAGCGTTGCTTCATCGAACGCAGCTAAAGAAAACAACATCTATGTAGTTGGTGGTACGATGCCTGAAATAGAGGGCGATAAATTGTACAATACCTGTACTATTTGGGGTCCCGATGGAACTTTGATAGCAAGACACCGAAAGGTAAGTAATATATTCCTTTATGGCTTTGAATTTGAAAATATCGGGGTGAAGAAAGTGACTCTATCTAGGAATAATTTAGGAATATACATATGTACATACGTATACTATAACCAATTCTATAATTTACGGTTTATAAAATACGTTATGATACGGGAAACGCCCATTTTTGTTGTAATGTGTTTGTTGTTGTATAAATTTTTCACATACGAAAATACTTATTTTTTCTCCTTTTTAAACATTATTAAATGATAAGATTTTTTAATAAAAGAAAGTGATAAAAACGCTGTCAGTTATTAAATAAAAAATAATTAAAGTTTAGGAGTTGGTAACTTTGATATTAATTTACAAAAGTTGCAGCAATAGAATTAGCGATTACATTTTTATGTTATTAGGTACATCTATTCGTGTTAAGGAAATTCGAGGATTTGGGAATACAAATAATTGACTATATTTCCCACACAACAGTTATACATCTATATTACACTCTGAAGAACGTCTTGCACGCACGCTTGTCGCCAACCGACTATCCTAGATTCTTCTAACATCTGGCAACAGTCTTTTGTCTCAACTAAGACCTTGACGCCCTCTGACCCTTACACACACACTCTCATGTACAGTGTAAATGTACCACTTCCCTAACAATTTTTATGATCAGATTTAAATTATTAATATTTGTATTTTTAGTAATATTAATTAGTTCTTTTATTTTATTATATAGAATTAGATATATAAATTTAAATAATAAATATTTAATTAATCGTTTTTATTATTTAATATTAATGTTTTTAATATCAATAATTTTTTAAATTTTGAGACCTAATATATTAACTTTATTATTAGGATGAGATGGTCTGGGTTTAATTTCTTATTGTTTAATTATTTATTATCAAAAATTTTTATCATTTAATTCAGGAATAATTATAGTAATTTTAAATCGTGTAGGAGATTCTAGTTTATTAATAATTATTTCTTTTTTAGTAATTTTTGGTACATGAAATTTAATTTTATATAAAATAGATTTATTAATTTTATTAATGTTCTTTTTAATAGTATTTACAAAAAGTGCACAATTAATATTTATGATGTGATTACCAGCTGCAATAATTACTCCTACTTCTGTGTCTTCATTAGTTCATTCATCAACTTTAGTTACTGCTGGAATTTATTTATTAATCAATTATGAGATAATAATTGACTTTAAATATAAAAGATTTATTTTAATAATTTCAAGAATAACAATATTAGTTTCAGGAGTTATAGCTAATTTTGAAATAGATTTTAAAAAGATTATTGCTTTATCAACATTAAGTCAATTAGGTCTTATAATAAGAATTTATTCTTTAGGAATAACAGATTTAACATTTTTATCATTGTAATACAATACAATAATTCGCGAACAGATCACTCGTTAATTGCTTTTAAAAGAATTACCACGGAAGCTTCCTAACACGCTACCCGGGGGCCAGGGATTTATTTCGTCGATAAGTTAGGTTATTAAACTTATGTTCTTTCATTGAAGACATCGATGGACGCTGTGTTCCAGAAATAGCCAATCACACTTGGCGAAGCATAATAGTAATTTACAATAACAAATACTTAAGAATGCCTAATTTTGTTAAACATAGGGTTCAATTTACAATTATGTAAATATTACTTCTTGAAAGTAACTTCTTAATCAATTTTAACAAATTTTGTAAAATCATGTAATAAACCTTATTATTTATCATACGCGTGTATTAAGCCAATTGCCAACCGAACATATTCAAACTGTATTTTTTTCAAAACGGGACCTTAAGCTCAAAAGCTTTATTTCACATATTCGACTTGTTCTTGTATGTGGTATCAGCACCTAGTCGGATGCCCGCGTTATGCAGGACACCCTGATGGCGTTGAACGCAACGATTCAAATTGAACTGAAAAGTCGTTATGTTTTCAGAGGACTTGTGTGTAGAGGATGGTTGATCGTGAGATTTATTAGACAAGATTGCTCGTTGTTGAAACCTTCAAGTATATTTTCAAATGATTAAATAAATAATTATAGATAATGTTCGCAAGGACGGTAGATACTCGTAGATACTGATCCATAACTCTCGTGAACTCTTTACGATTGCGTCCGTTTAAACTGGTATAGTATAAACAGATCGGGCGAGAGTCGGAGAATTCAAATTCGTTTTTGTTCGACGGTTCGACGGTTCGACGGTAACGTAACGGCGACATTGTTTTGCCCGGAGTTTATTTATTAATATATTATGTATGTCCTCACGATCTTGATACTCCGAAGCAAAAAAACAACAACATGATTTGAAATGTTCTCTAGCTCATGTACCGCTACGTGTACTTTCAAGGAGCAAAACTGACACAGTTCCGCTTGTGACGCGAGACGGAGATTATCGTTTCACTTCCTTTAACGCATTTTTGCCATTGAAAGACACTAATTTCTGTGACTTGCTTTATCTCTGTTATAAATCTCTCTTTATATTTAAAATTTTATAGTTTTTGTGCAAACGTAAAAGGTAAGTAAATATTAATAAATATTATAATAATATAATATAATGCTATATAATAATATTAATAAATACTTCGCTATTTACTTATTTTATTTCCATTAAGGTATATTGTATTTTTCATTGCATTACTTTCATTTTTATTTAGTGTAATAATAAACGCATACGTTAATATTCATTGGCATTAGTGTAATTGTAAGCTTCACTGTAAATTTAATAAAATTTATAAGAACGGAATTATTAAAAGGGTATATATGTGTAATTAAACTAGATTCTATTCTCAATGTTACTTCATTATTTTATTATTGTTTCATATATATATATTTTTTTTTAATTTACATGTGCTTCTAAGTTAATAGAACTAAACACATGTGTATGTATTAATTGCTATATACGTCATAATTTCAACCATAATATTAAATTATGGTATGTATTATTAAAAAGTATAGTTTAATGTATATATTAAATATATATCATTTATTTGTAGATTTTAAATATGGATACTGGATCAAAGAAGGAGATTAAAGAAATGATTACCAAAGATATATCGAATATACATAATTACTTTCATTTCGAACTTTTTTAGTCTTATTGTTACGTCGATTCTTATATTTCAAGATCTAGTCTTGTATGTACGCTGGGGAGCGCTTTTATTTATTGATTCAACAAAGAATATCGTTGTAGGTGTCATACATGCGAGTAAAAGTAACGAAGTACGAGCAGTTTCACTGTAACATACTTCCTGATAATTTCTCGTTATTTATACCATAAGAAAGTATCAAAGAGGAACTCTTATCTCGAACGTGGATCTATTTGTCGATAATGCATGCGTGTAATACTCGAGTGTCGTTCACACAGCGTAAATATACGTGCAGATACGTAAACCTTTTATGACTTTTGTATCAAAGGCAGACCTGCTATAATACTCGCAAGTGAAATATAATTCTACGAAAGAAAATGGAGCAAAAGAGTTTCGTTGGTAATATATTCTTCCTTTTTCATCACAAGTTTCCTCTTTGTTGTGCTTCTGTTACATTATAATCCTGTTAGATTTACGCGCGTAAAATTTCACTTTGTTGCACTATATATCTCATCATCGCCATCTGCCGAACACCTGTGAGAAACGCGGTTTACTTTGTCTCAAAGCGAGCAAACGTCTAATTTCACAAATTGGATTTTCATCAACAGCGAGAAGGGCATATGCGATGTAAAGGAGGCTGTAAGGGTGTCCTAGGGCTTACGGTGGTTGTCACGATGCCGGAAGTGGCGCCGAGCAGACACGTCAAGGGAGAATCAGAATCGCTATTGGCAAAAACCATCACGAACATTTGTCCTTCGCGCCACCAAAATTCTATCTTCTGAGATATTTTTCGCGTTTCCGAGGTCATCGCCACTCTCCTTAACTTTGCCTTACGATGTATAATATCTCGATGTTACGGTAGTTAGAAATTTGTATCAATTTGGAGAACCTTGCAAAAGTACGCAAATCTGCTACGATAGTCGGATAGAGAGTATCGGCAGAGATCTGTTCCTTTATCGTGAAACTCTCTCGGACAACTTAGATGCTACCAGATATCGATTCTCGCATCCAACCATTTCGTAATAAACGTAGATCACCCAAGAAATTTCTCAATTGTCATCCGTTAATTTCGCGCAACTTTTGCTTTATTTTAGCTACGTGGGAACCTATTAGTGCGCAAATGTTACCCCGAAAATGTTACTCCTCTGTGCCAAATATCGTTCACGTGTATAATCAAAGTTGCATAAAACCGCGTACAATTGCATCAGGAAATTTCTAATAATTTGCTCGTCTCGCAGGACGAAAACAGGCTCACGAAGGATCCCTCTGTTCTGGCTATCGAATGTACCGCAAGCACGTAGTTTCAAGTGTCCGTTCTCTAGAAAATTCGAAACAATTTATGGTCGATGGTCGAGTGAACGGTGCAACGGTCGAGTCGGAAAGATCAGAAAGACAAATCGTCATAGTTCGAACAGACCGGGAAGCAGAAACGCACTTCCATGATCATTTGTATCGTTGCTCGATCTGTTGCTGCGCAATGACCGAGCAAGCTGTTGATTTTTCTTTTTCTGCGATGCTACTATACTCTACACTCTATGCTTTATACCGTTCTTTTGCCCGCTATTTACCTTGTACGCGAACTTTTTATCGCTAGTGGATTGCAAAAATCCTTTTTTATCACGAATTTTACGTGACAATGCGTAGGTCAAGGTGGACGTAAGACAAAGGAAGGTGTAGATAAATAAGACAGGGTGTATTTAAAAATAATAAGTTATTTATTACAGTTTATTTAATATGTATACAGGCTATTCGTATTATAGCAGCGATAGCTAGTGTTAAATTAACAATGACAGTTTCTATCGTAGTTAATATTATATTGGTTATTGGCCATGACGAAGGCGAATTTTGATAGCCCTGGTCGAGGTCGGTGGTCTGGATCTATAACAAATAATACTATATTAATATAGCAAAGAAATGTCGTAAATATCGATATCATTTGCAAGGCGATTCTTTTTGGCCATAGTGAAATTATGTTGATCAGTTTGTGGATATTAGGTTGAAATTAGATAATAAAGTTATAGATTTACCCGTTTTAAGGGATTGTTCAGGCGCCGTTAATTCACTGGATATGTCGCCCTGAAGCAGGATGTTTAAATTTTGGATCATATATTGTACTGATAGGAAGTATTTTATCGATACAATTATGAGTTTATTTGATTAAAATATCTAACGTAGTGTCTAGTCACCAAACGAATTAGTAGATCAGCCGTGAACAATGGCAGTAATTTGTATAATAACAAAGGATAAGCCAAATATAGCAGAATGACTCATCGGCTAGCGGGAGGTTGTGCCTAATTATCAAAAGCGAAAGAAATATGAAAGATCCTAGTTTGTAGGACTTGTTGACAATCAATGTCAACAATTTTTTCGTTTGGTCCATAGAATGTTTTGAGTGGGCTGTATTTCGACACACGACAAAATTGATAACGTAAATAAATCTTATATATTTGTTTCAAGAAATGATAGCTTGCTTGTGAGCGGTATCTTTAGACAGGTTGTTGAAAACTGGATGTTAATTCGGATTTTATATTTTCAATAACTTCGCATGAGTATTTTAGTCAAATCTAGCACGAATCGAACAGGTGAAAACAATCTATACGGCGTTCGTGCTGAGGTGGTATGGTGATAGGTGCGTAAGGAACTACTCTTGGTGTTTTTAACGAACAATAGTTTATTTAGAACTAATCAACAATCAGAGTTAACAATTAACAATTAACAATTACACTTAACAGACAATTGGTAACAACTAACAAATAACGATAGACACCGAGAGATCATTCGACGCGTTGCTATGCAAATAATACCGAGGAGTTACACATTTAATGGCGTAAGACAGACTGCCTGTGCTTTTGTTTCGGATCGCGCAGATTCTTCCCTTCGTAGCCCATCGATATCGTAGCCCAGTGCTGGCACGTGTATGCTCTTCCGAGAATTCGGCGGAAAGAGTGTGGAGATATCGATGGTACATTGGGCACGTCGGTGTTGCGCTTTGGCGGCGTCGCGCTTTGCATCCGGAGCCGTTGAAAAGTTCCGTGGCCCGTGCCGCCACAGTGCTTGGCAGGCTTTTATTTTGTTTACCTAGTGGATCGGTATGATAGAGTTCGAGACATGTGGAAAGTACGGCTTCCAGGCAAGCAGGGGCTGATTCAGCGCATTAAAATAAGAAGAAAATTTCGTATAAACGTTTTCGAGTAGACGCTTGCTTTGTGTCACAGTACTTTCTTACCTATCTTTAGAGAAATTACTCGAATCGACCAGTTCCAGTTTCTACGGAAACGCGAATGCGTCGCGTCATAGATCGTCCATCTTGTTCGAACAGCTTACACGAATTTGTCGAAAATTTTGATCGTCACGTCAACTAACGTTTTATAAGTAAGAGATTTTAAACGCGCCCGTATTTAATAATCGAACGGATTCGGATCCGAAGAGCGTATTGGTCCGGAAATAAGGCCAACACGATTTATCTATTTTCCAAGAAATCGTTCATCTGTGTAATGTTTAGCATCGCAAAACAAGCTATAAGCGGAACGTATGGTCATATTAGGCATATTATGTTATATAAAATTTTCTTCTTATTTCAGTATTCAGAATCAACCTCTGCCATATTTTCCACGTGTTCTGATTCACCTTGTATAATATATAAGAATGATAATTGCAAATATATTTGTATAATAACTCTATGACAAGCGCTTAATAATACATACAGTGAACTTGTAGAGAGTGACGTTTGCTGACTGTCGGAGGCACATTGTTGCTGTCTATGCAAAGACAAGTGCCCATTTCTTGTCGAAGAACTCCAGTCAATTCTAGCGTTTCACCCACATAAGTTTTCAACGCTGAAACATGAAAATATATAGTCGTTATTTTTTAGCTTTGCCTCTATTTCATCTTCATCTTATCTGCTTACGCGCTTAATAATAGAACTAGGTTTGGTCTACGTAAAAAGTAACTTCTTTTTATTAAGACTCATATTTATTAAGATTTAATAAGATACAATTTATTAAGATACATGTAACGAAAGGCAGGAAGTAGTAACATTTTACGTGAATTTGCATGGATCGAATATGCTGATGTGCTTACGAATAAGAGAGTATTGATCGATAATTATTAAAGCCAATTGTTTGTGACATGGGAATAAGCAAAAGTCATTTTTAAGTTTAAAGATCTTTAGTTTAGTATTGAAATGTGTTTAATGTATTTTAGCAAAAGTAGATAAAATAGGAATATTAAAAAGTTGTGTTTGGAAGACAAAATTTGACAAAAATGCAAAAATGCATATACAAATTCTATCTGTGGTCATTAATATATTTTTTCGTTATCGACAGAACATTTTCCCTTGATTTTATTGACATACTGGATTAATCACTTCTTTAAGTTACTCGTTCTTGAAACAACATCAAAATCGTATATTGTTTCGTGCTAAAGAATCTACTAAATCCATTGACAGTGAAACGATATTTCGTATACGGTTCTTACAAGAATTATTATTATTTAAGACTTAGGAAAACGTATATACAGTAGCCACGCACACTGTGCGTATTTCTGGCGCGCGTTTCCGTTCCGTGACAGTACTTCGGCGGACTGGATTGCCGAAGCGAAAGGGTTAAAAAAATGCGATAAAATCACATGTAGCTCTCTATTTGTCTAGTCGCTTTTGTAGCAATATCACTATGTCCTCTGACATACTTGAGGTTTCTTACAATTCACAAATTAAATGAACAACTGTGCAAGCGAAATCGCTGCTGTAGAATCCCCGCTTCTGTAGAATCAGTCGTATGGATTTCAAAATTTAGTGTGTCGCCGGGATTAGCGTTATCCAAAGTACGCCACAGGAATAGAACATAAAGATATTTCTCAAAATTTGTTATTGCTGGTATGATATTGCTGAAATACAAGGCTGCAGTTTCTTAATGTCGTCAAAACATTCAGTTCTTTTTTGGTCAGTCACTTTTCGCGTGTGTCACGACCGGCATACTTCAAATCCGACGGACTGACGATAGAGATAAAGCACTCGGCGACAATGTATATCGCCGAAGTGCCTAATGAACCATCAACATCCCAACGGTCCTTCCACCGAAGGTTCTAGAAGAAAGAGCACGTGGCAACGATCGCGGACGCCTAGCAAATGCATGGACGGTGGGGATGTTGAGGGATGACAAAAGAAAGTAATCGGATCCGATCAAAAGTAAAATCATAAGAGTCAGTCTTAGAAAGTCACGCCTAGAGTTCGGAAGTAGATTGTAAAGTGTATTGATGTTAGAAAAAAATAAAGTTTTCTTTTTTTATTTTTTACCTCAAATTCCTTTTTTATTTTGTTATTTTACGTGACACATACATCGACACTCTGTGTTACCACAGATTTTATACGAAATAGTGAAATTGGAAATTGAATACTGTATTCAGAGTTAAAATATAATGCTATATGGAAATGAAATAGCACTTCAAAAACTTGATAGATTTCGTTAATAAAATAAAGCAAAATAAATCTTTAATTCACTCACTACGAATTTATGGTATTGATTAAAATCAATGAATGTAGAGTTACTTCCGATTAAGGGTACAACTGTTATAAATTAAGAGCATAATTACATTGAATTAATGGGAAAATGTTGTTATAAATTATTGGTATAACTGTTAAGAATTAATGATGTAATTGTTTTAGATTAATGGCTTAAATGTTATAAATTAATGGCTTAGAAGGTATAAATGAATAGCTTAAATGTTATAAATTAATAGTTTAAATGTATAAAATAACAGTTTAAATGTTGTACATTATTGGCTTAGATGTTGAAAATTAATAGCTTAAATGTTATAAATTAATGGCTTAAATGTTATAAATTAATAGTTTAAATGTTATAAATTAATGGCTTAAATGTATAAAATAATAGTTCAAGTATTGTAAATTAATGGCTAAGATGTTGTAAATTAATAGCCTAAATGTTATAAATTAATAACTTAAATGTATAAAATAACAGTTCAAATGTTGTAAATTAATGGCTTAGATGTTGTAAATTAATAACTTAAATGTTATAAATTAATAGCACAAATGTTGTTGAGAATTGTGGATCTTTGAAGTCGAAATAATGTTATAAGAACACTAAATTTATACTGAGGATTAATTTTAAAATAGTAATATATTTATTTCATGGACGATTTCTTATATATTCATCGATACACACTTGCACGCGTCTCAGCACTTTCTTCTATACCCGACTGTTAACCGACTGAACAGTTTACATTCATCTGTTTTCGAGACGCCGCGCACACACATACATCCACACGCTGATATTCACATACAAGTATCTCTACTACACATTTAACCCAGTCCAACACAGAAAATTATACATATCTCAACAAATGTTATAAATTAATAGTTTAGACGTTATAAATTAATTGCTTATATGTTATATATTAATGGCTTAAATGTTATAAATTAATAGCTTAAATATTATAAATTAATTTCTCAAGTATTGTAAATTAATGGCTTAGACGTTATAAATTACTAGTTACAATGTTGTTATTTGATATTTTTTTTTATTTACCTTATATTTAAATTCTTCTTGGATGTTCACTGTCCGGAATTTCAGGCACGAAAGAGCTCGCGCGCGACTTCCGCGTTCCTTATATATCTTGACAAGGTGTCGAGATGTCAATAAAACGTTAACGATCTCTTGACATAGCGAAGGACGGGTTTTCCATGATAACAAAATCAAATTGAACAATTTCTTAATTTTTATCGTAAATTGGCGCCTTCGACGATTTAATACGGTATCCATTTTTATCATTTTAATAGTTTCTACAAACTAAGACTAAATTCACACCTCCTTGATACTAGTTTTCGACTATCAATTAGTTTGAACAAAAAGGGGAAGGAGCCTAACGGCAGTCGATGACGTTACTGTGAAATATGTTATGGTATTTAAATAATCAGCCAGATAAAATTCATATTAATCATTATATTATATTATCGATATTCGTTCATTTACTCGTGCTAATTACAAAATAAAATGTTCTCTTTTCTTGAATAACACCTACATCACCGTCTGCGATATTTAAATTTCTTATTTAATGCTTATTTAAAAGTCAGGTACCTTTTTAATTTCTCTCAAGTTAAACGAGTAAATTTACTCGTTATAGTTGTAACATAAAATGGCTATTTTCTTCAATACCACTTGCATCGCTGTACGTGATACAAATATTAATTATGTATCGAATAATATGTACCAATTGGCTGTAATCGCGGTTAGGTATTTCTTCGTTTGATCTATCAAGAGATCTATTAGGCTATTAGCGAAAGACTTATTGATTCCTCCAAGATTTATCTTAACTTAAATCTTAAAGATTAACTAAATGATTATATTTGATTAGTATTCGACAGTGTCTATCATATTCAGCCATCTTCTTTTATAATTGATACTGCTCGGATCAATTATTTTATAATAAATTGCAGATTATGCCACGGTATATTATAAGATATTTGTCTATAGCTCTTTTTTTCTAATTCGTTGATTTTATTATTAGTCTCGTTGGTTTTTCCTGTGAGTATCTGCTGTACGTACATTGCAAATACATAATGGATACGTACATTATATATATATTTTAAAATATAAAAATAAAAAATTAACAATACTATTATAAATATTGCTATTATAATTAATTAATAATAATTTAATTAGATAATTAAATTAAAATAATTTATAAATATTTAACGTAATAAAATAAAATTTTTTAATAAAATTGATAAAAATTGAATTATCTTGTATATAAGTATATATTAATATATAATTATTAGTTTTAAATATATTAATTTTAAAATCTTTATACATATATTTAATTTTATAAAAAAATTAAAATATAAATATAAATATTTTAACTTTAAATTGAAAAAATGCATTATATATAATTAAGTATTTATATATAAAAATTAATATAAATTATAAATATTTTATTATCTTGAGATATATAATTAAATTATTATTAATAATAGGTAATATTAATTTATAATTATTTATTTATATATATATATATACGTCAGGTTTACATTAGAATTAGGGTTAGAGGCGTGAAACGAATCTTCGTTTGGGTTACACGTTGTCGTTATGCAATAGAGAAGACATTGACTAGTGCAAATACGATTACCATAGAACCGGACAAGTAACCGTGGTTATTAGATATTCGAGAGACTAATGACAATGATCCTAGGTTCAATAACGAATCCGCGGACAACGGGACGGTAGTCGTACGCACTCGTAAAAAATCTAAGTCGGATTCTGTGTTAATATTCGCTGACCGTAAGCAGTTAATCCTTTTTTGTCGATGAGACCGCAAGAGAGAGAGACTTTCCGACCCGGTGATACCCCAGAGGAAAAATATGACGGGGTGTGTCTAAGGACACGAGATCATCGGATTCGTCGGGGACATCCTACGTTCGGAAAGTAAGGGAGATTGACGTTGCTGCTAATTGGCCAATCTCCATATCGGTAGTTAGAAAAGGATGCTAGCCGCCCTTGAGGGAGGGTTGCTAGTGGAAAAATAGGTCTCTCCTGTCTTCCCGTAACTGGGACAAAGACTGTGTATCTGTTGAAGGATTTTAGGTAACTAGATATTAGTGTTTATGACGGTCCTCGGGCTAGCCGATCACGTACTGTGGAGACGCGTCGACATCTGGTAAACATCCTGCCCGGAGAATAGGATCTGCGTGTGGCGAGCTACGGGACAGAAACCGTTGGAATGTTTACTGCCATGTGCCGCTACAAATCTTTCTTTTAAGGATAGCTATAGGATTACTTAATGCCTTTGTTAGGTGGAGAGTTCGTCCCGTTGACCGTGTGACACCAATTACCTCTCAGAGAAAAGACATCGACTCCCGACTGTCGGACGCCAACGCTGCGACGCATCTTAGTCCCCATCAGAGATAAGGCCCCAACCCCGACTTTCGGACTCCTTGGAATCCACACCAAACCCCCCAACATCCCCAAGCCAGGGTGTATATAAGCCGAGACTTCACCCAGCCCGGGGAGTTCTCGTTCTAGTTGCTGTTCTTGTACAACACCCCTTTCTCTGTTCAACGTTATTCTACTGTAAGTGCCAAAGTCATAATAAAGTTCGATAAAAGAGAATTAATAGTTGGGCTACGACTCAGCTTTCTTTTCTCTCGCAACCCAAGTACCAACTTTACGTGACATTTTGGCGATCCGTGCCAGGATCCATCAACTTCAAGAAAACGAAATTACGCATTTCGGCATACGTGCATCATTGAAGATTGAGGGATCAGCGGACCTCTGCAGATCAGCTCACTTTGCGTGAAAACGACTTCTACGGAAAGCGGACTACGGTCATCACCAAAATTGAAACTGGTCACGAAAAGAAGAATATTCAGGTAAAGAACTGGATTCTTTTAAATATTATCGTACTCGTCGCAATAGCTTCGCTAGTACAGACTCCAACAACAGTACAATAACCACTATGAGCAAAAAATCAGAAGACACATCTTCTGTTAGCCCTATGGCTACTGGTGTGGATCCAAGTATTCGGGCCATACTAGACGCTATGCAGAAGCAGAACGAAATCAATTTAAGAAAACTGTTAAAGGAGACTATTAAAGCAGCTACTAGTCGGAGTTATCAGGGTAGTTTAGTTTCTAATAATTTGAACAAAAGCTTGGAGAAAACAGACGTTACTGTGGGAAATGAAGAAATGGTTTTGAAAGAATTTTCAAAAGAATTGCAGTCTAATGTAGAAAATTCTTATGAAAAGAAAGTATCAATTGACACCGCTTCACAGGATTATATTTTCATTAAAACAGACTTAATGTTTGATGTCAATAGCTCAACAGAATACCAGAAAGAGTCTGTGAAACGAAGGAAAGAAGATATTGCAGTATTGTATAATGATTTATCACCATCTTCGTCACAAGATACTCAAAATTTACAAGAATGGTTTGACAAAAAAAGTAAAAGTTTAGGAGAAGCAGAAAAAGATCATAACAAGAAGGATAATATTTCAATGAGAAATATTTTGGACGGCGATACAAATAAAGAAAACCAAATTGAAACGAAGGAATTAGAAGCAGTTAGTAAATCAACTGCTGAAAATGATACAAAATCAATAGACAACGTTGAACAAAATATATCGTTAGAATCCATACAAAAAGCAAGAGATAATGCTTACAATAATGAACATTTGCTTATAGAAGAAGACCAAATGATGACAGCGAAAAATGCGTGTGACACTACAGAATCAAAAACTTCAGCAGATCTTATGTCGAGAAATTTAGATGCTAATACACAAGAGAAGTCTTTAGAGAATAAAGATGACAAGAATCCATCTCCATCTATGTTAGATAGTAGTAAACGGAGCAGTCGTTATAATGTTGCTGCAAAGCCTGCTACTTCGCCAAAATTTGAAGAAATTGTTTATAATCAAACCAGACAATCAAACACAAATAAAATTTTGCGAAGCGCTTTAAAGACGAAATTAATCGAAGACAAGTCTGAAATAATTAATAAACAAAAGGCATCGGAAAATGTAGAAAATAAATTTGCCAAAGAAGAAAAAAGAGGTGTTAAACAAAAATCAATTTCAGATAGTGAAACATAGTATATAATTTTATATTTTAAAAATATGAGGCATACTATTTAAGATTGTCATCGATTTAAAATCAAAGTATGAAAAGGATACCCTGGAGAGAGTAAAACACAGAATCATTCCAACTAAACATTCAGATCGTAGCGACACCTAGGTATCGTCTTACAATTAAATCTCGGTCTCGAATGGATTAAAATGAAATACATACTTGCAGCTTCAACATCTTCAATATCGAGGAGATTCAAACTTTACAAATAAATGTAAATTGCGATGTAAAACAAAGCGATGTAAAAAGGGAAAAAGGAGGAAAGAAGGAACAGGGAAGCAAAGAGAAGAAACGAATTTTTCATTTTCTCGAAACTGGATCAAGTTTCAGGAAGACCATCCAAGTAATTGATGTCCTCTGTAATTATTTGTTAATCATGCGCGGAATCAGAACGATTCGACCTCGTTCCAAAGCAAATCGTTACTAGAGTAGAGACGGGAATTAATAATTCGTGTCAATTGTTCGATCGTGTTCACAAATTCAAATGCGGTTGAGTGGCGGAAACCATTTATAACACGTCCCATACAGCGTAGATCGCATACACGTCTTAGGGTGTATTTTTGGTACTTATATATACTCTATATATATTCTTACTCTATATATACTTATATGTACTCTATATATATTCTCTATCTTAGATATACCATAAAATATTTCGTGAAATCGCGTATTCGTGTCTAATGTCAGGGATTCTCTTTCCATAAGTCTGCGTTCTCTATATTATCTTTCTTCCTTATCAGTAGGCATTCTCACAATTTGATTAATACTGCTCGTACAGGAATGTTAGGTTTTTGACGTTGTAAAATTTCACGTGAAATAATAATGCCTATATATCGACTAATTTATCAATTAATTAAATCCGTGTATATCAAGTTTTCTATAATTTAGTACTTTCGTGTAACTACAGAAATTTGATGCAATATAAAACTTGATTAAAACAGCGATTCATTAGGAAACGAGAATAATGATGCAAATATTTTTTGTAGCCATTATATAGGATTTCGATCGCATAATTAATCAGTATCAACTTACCAGTCTTTAACGGAAGAACAGAAAGAAGGGCAGGCGGTACACAGACCGCAATCATGATCATTTTCATGTAGACTGTCAGACTGCCGTACATCTTCGTTGGTCGTTAGAAGTAGCGACGAGAAGCGTAAAAGAAGTGCACTAGCCAGAAGTATCTGCGACAGAAATCAGAATACACTCGTTTTCGCATGGTTGGATCAATTTCGCGTGGGACTAACCTGATTGAACCTAACGCGGGATAATTGCTCAACTCACGACCTTAACCAGCCCGCTTGATTCTCTGTAAATGCTTGAAATTGACGCTTGGATTCTTTCCAGATTAACTAGCTTTGCCCCTCCCTCCCTTTATCTATTTTCTTAGATCGACTTAGAATGGATCGAACAAAGGCACAAAAGAATTCGAAGAAAACAACAACTTATTATCCAAATTGTTCATCGAGGGTAATCAATGCTGTATACTTCCTAGAATTAGGATGAATAGGGATTTGGAGAAACCCACCGGCCATGTCCAGAATAATAAAATATCTCGCTTTTGCAATCTCGCGACTCGATCCGCAATGAGGGGTAAAGGATACCGATCCGCGACCGTATATTTATTTAGTTCTCGAAAATCTGCCTATCATCTATCTGAACCATTGTTCGTCTTCACGAGTAACACGGGGCTCGCGAACGGTGAATTACTAGGCTTTATGATTTTTGGCTGTAATTAAGTCGCTTGTTCTATCACGTACTACTCTGCGCTCGCGAAGTCTATTAGGACTCCTTGTACGGCGATGTTAGGATCAATTAATTGTACTTCTAACTGTCCTGTATTTTTTTGTACAAGTACGTAGGGAACCCGTAACGGATGAATCTCTGAATTTTTGAAAAGAAAGATTAATCGACTTTTATCACTACCACGTACCTCATTGTCAACTTCATTGACGTCGATCTCGTTTTCAGCGGTTTTATTACGGGCATGAATTATTTTTGTTTTACACATAGCGAGGCTAGTTTGTGTAATATTACGTCAAGATCTTGGCTTAAAATTTGACGAGCAATCGCGATATCGTATTTTTAAATAACTATCAGCCAGGACATGAAAAATTTATCTCTAACCACTAACACCTGCAACGGACAAGATTTGAGCGATACGTTTAGTACCAACATCTCTTATTCCTCGCATTACTACTATATCAATCGTTCTTTTGCCAGAAATTCTCATGACTACGGATTCTTTAATTAGCGAACACTCGGCTCCGAAATCGGGGTAAAATGGAAACGACTCACCCGGATGGCTTGATCTACCAGTTAGCGCGTCCACTACGTAGAAGTCGATTCGACACTCGGTATTGAAATTATATTCAGGGCACTGCTTTGTAAAGGATTTTCCTCCATAATCAGATTGGTAGCTGCGCACCATGCAGCGGAGTCGAAAAATTGTTAGATTCCACACTCGATTTTTTGCACTAGCGACGGAATTAACTCGCGCACGATGGTCGTAAGCTCTTGCACTGTTATAACCGGCACTGATCCCACTTCTGATGTCGGGTTTACATTAGAATTAGGGTTAGGGGCGTGAAACAAATCTTCGTTTGGGTTACACGTTGTCGTTATGCAATAGAGAAGACATTGACTAGTGTAAATACGATTATTATAAAACCAGACAAGTAACCGTGGTAGTTAGGTACTCGAGAAACTAATGACAATGATCCTAAGTTCAATAACGAATCCGCGGTCGACGGAATGATAGATGAACGTACTCACAAAATCTATGTCGGACGCGTAATGTTCACTGGTCGTAAAGAGTTACTCCTTTCATCAATGAGATCGCGAGCGAGAATGCCTTTCCCGTCCCGATGATGCCACAGAGGAAAACTATAATGGGGTGTGTCTAAGGACACGAGATCATCGGATTCGTCGAGGAAAGCCTTCGTTTAGGAAGTAAGGGAAATTGACGTTGCTGCTAACTGGTCAATCTCCATATCGGTGGTTAGAAAAAGATGCTAGCCGCCCTCGAGGGAAAGTTGCTAGTGGGAGACGCCGCTCGTTGAAAAATATGTCTCCCCTATCTTCCCGTAGTTGGGACAAAGACTGTTTGTCTGTTTGAAGGACTTTAGTTAACGAAACCTTAAGATTTATAACGGGCCCTCGGGCTAGCCGAACATGTACTGCGGAGACGCATCGACATCTGGCAATCATCTTACTCGAAGAATAGGGTCTGCGTGTGGCGAGCCACGGGACAGAAACCGTTGGAATGTTTACTGTCGCGTGTCGCCACGAATATTTCTTTTAAGGAGAGCTATAGAATTACTCCATACCTTTGTTAGGCAAAGCGTTCATCCCGTGACCGCGGCTACGTTCGGCGATTGACTGTCGCCTCGAGCCCAAGCTCATTATCACAACTCTCGAACAATTACAATCGGATTGAATAACTACAATTGTTCAATTACAGCTATAGTAGACTCTAGGTTACAATGTTGCGGGATTATCCAAAATTCCAAAGGCTCCGGTGTTCTTTCATCTCCGACATATATATACATATACATAACTGTGTGCGTATATATATAATATACGTATAACAGCCAAAGTTCAGCTCTCAAGTGTACGCAAAACTTTTATGTTCATTTTACGCTATACCAGTATGTTTCATGAATTTGTTTGCTAACAGTATCGAAACAAATAACAAGCAGAGGACGAGCTATTCATGAATTGTTTTGCCAGCGTGTACGCTCCCAATATTTTCTATTTGAGAAAACATACTTGTTGCTATTGCAACTACAAATATCTTTACAGTCGACGCTTTTGCCGCGAATCATTGGCTAACATGTAAAATCGAGAAAAAACATGGTTTATTGTGATGGAAATGTGGAAAACCGCAAAACCGATATAGAAGGGAAAATAAAGGAAAGGAAGGTAGGGATAAGTAGAAGCTTGGGGCCAAGTTTAATTCACTGAAACCGAGCTGCTTGTATTATCACAAAACAAAATTGCCAGTACGTCATTTCCGTATCCTCGTCCTCGCGAAAATGGTTTTGCTCGTTAAGAAAAAACGAAGAGACAGGGAAGAGAGGAAAAAGCAAACGGAGAGCGCTTTTAAAAAGCTGGCGAACCGTGTGTTACCACAACGAGATACGCGGTGCTATTTGTCGCTTTAAATTGTGTCGCAACTCGTTTTTGAGATCTTTGCCAGGGACGCGTTAAAACACGCTGCAAATATATTTCTGGCTTTTCTGGGGTTTAACTGAAATATGACAAATAACGTTGTAAAACATATGTACTTATGACTTACAGAGTAATTGAGTGTACAAAATATATAGTATACAAAATAGCCAGCGATTTAGGGCTTTAAAAGATCAAAAGAAAAGAAAAGAAAAGAAAAGAAAAGAAGAAAGATAATATGTTGTGGCAGTCTAAGTCGATCTAAGAAAATAGATAAAGGGAGGGAGGGGCAAAGCTAGTTAATCCGGAAAGAATCCAAGCGTCAATTTCAAGCATTTACAGAGAATCACTATTGAAAGTTCAAAGGCCGACTAGTGAGCTTCATCCTATCTCATTTTTTAATCAGGCGATGGATCGACGAATCGTATTGATTTCGAGGATTATTATGGTTCTGTGGCAAGTTTAAAGCGTGGTTTGTCTAATCTTGTCTCGTTAGCTACAGACTCTTTGGCGAGCAGCCTGAAACTTGATCCAGTTTCGAGAAAATGAAAAATTCGTTTTTCCTCTTTGCTTCCCTGTTCCTTCTTTCCTCCTTTTTCCCTTTTTACATCGCGTTAAGACCCGTTAAATAATATTGACTGCCGTGGACGCTGGCTGAGAAGTGCACTTTATAACTAGCTTTAAAATCACTGACGTCGATGAGGACAAAGGTAAGTTAGAGGGTCATTTATCTGAGCTGGTGTTATTCCGCTGTATAAACTATTTCCGGCCAGTACCTTTTATGTACTTTCGCTTCCGCTAACAAGCAACGCGCCATGTCCATCACTGTTCTATTATACCTTTCCGCTGTCCCGTTTAATTCATGTACGTATGTTGGGCAATTATTTATTCTTATACCTTTATCCCTAGCAAATTTATAAATTCGATTATTTAAATATTCTTTACCATTATCGCATCTTAATATTTTTAACCTCTTGCCCGTTAAATTTTCGGCTTCATTTACGAACTGTACGAAAGAATCAAAGACCTCATCTTTTGATTTTATACAATAGATCCTAGCTATTTTACTATAATCATCGATAAATGAAATGAAATATTTTTCTCCATTGAATCCGGTAGTCTTAAAGGGACCACATACGTCCGTATGAATAATTTCCATTACTTCCTTAGCCTTAGTTCGATTATTTTTGAAAGGTAAGTTATGCATTTTGCTTTCTATACACACCCTACATTTCAAAAGTTCCTTTTCAAATTCATTCGGTATGCCAGTCACTAGCTGCTCTTTACCCAAAATCTCTAAATATTTAAAATTTACGTGTCCTAGCATCCTATGCCATCTTTCCTTTTAACTCATACCACTACGTTCGGCGCTGTTTACTAAGTGCTTCTTCCCTTTCAATATACTTTTTATTCTATATGTCCCATTCTCTTTGAACGCTACAGCTGTAAGTTTATTATCCTCATCTATTACTTTCGCAATATTTCCTTTGAAAATAACCGTATTCTTATTGTCTGTTAGTTTACCTAAACTAATCAAATTTGCGGACATTTCTTTCGCGTAAAATACTTTCCTCATATTTATTTCATTTTGTTTTCCGAATGCTTCAAAATAACTTATAACATTCCCAACTCTTGTCGCTTTTATCGGTCTATTATCGCCTAAATATATAATATATTTACCGGTTCTTTTAGGTCGATAGATTTATCGAAATAATTTATATTATTAATTATGTGATCGGTACAACCGCTATCTAATAGCCACACTATTTCGTTCTTACTTATTTCATTCGTCTCACTGCTGTTTGCTGCGTGCGCCGTTGCTGTCCATATGCCTGCTCTTGAGTTTCCATGCTCGCCCGTGCCGGTTGCTGATTGACGATGAAAGTTTCCACGTCCTCTGCTCGTATTGCCTTTGTTCCCTCTTCCTCTGTTTCGACCACGTGTTGGCCCATGCCAATAGCCGTTACTGCTTCCCGCTTGGACGCCATTTTGACACTCTCTCGCAAAGTGTCCTAATCTTCCACATCTGAAGCATCCTTCCTTTTTTGCAGAAAAGGCGTTGGTTTGCCTTTCTCCTCGATTGGATTTATTTTTCTTCTCTGCTATCTCTATTTTATTTTTTACATACGCTACCGTTTGATCCTCTTCTTTCAATGCGTCTATTATGTCCGCTATGTAGCTGTATTCTTCGGGTAACGTATTCAGCATGTAATTCAGCTTTTCCCTCTCACTTACTTGTGCGCCCGCACTTTTTAATTCATTGATTAATTTTTCAAAGTCGTTAAAGAATGATGCTGAATCACTGTAGTTCTCCAGTCTTATGTTTTCCAATCTCCTTCTGCATACGATCTGCAGTGCCGTCGACTCTTTCAAGTACATTTCATCGAACCTTTTTATTATATCATACGCCGTTTTTCCTTCCCTAACATACTCCAATTGTCTGTTCGATATTGCACTATAAATTATATTAATCGCCTTCAAATCCTTTTTGTCCCAGTCTTCATCGTCTCTTTCGTTCTTCATTCTAGTTGTAACAACCTCGCATTCCTTATATTTGAGAAACATCGTGATTCTTTGCTTCCACATTCCATAATCCTCGCCGTCGAATATAGGTATCATGATTTCCGATCTCTCCATTTTAATTGATTCTTCTTTTTTTTCTTTTCTTACTCAAGCGTTCCTACGTGCTCGAAGTATATTTTGTTCCTCTGAAAGTTTTTTTTTCTTTACTGAAAACTCACTCGCAAGATCGTAACCACGCACTAAATATCTTGCAAAACTAGTAACCACGCTCTGCTACCATGTTAAGGAAATTCGAGGATTTGGGAATACAAATAATTAACTATATTTCCCACACAACAGTTATACATCTATATTACACTCTGAAGAACGTCTTGCACGCACGCTTGTTGCCAACCGACTATCCTAGATTCTTCTAACATCTGGCAACAGTCTTTTGTCTCCACTAAGACCTTGACGCCCTCTGGCCCTTACACACACACTCTCATGTACAGTGTAAATGTATCACTTCCCTAACACAATTATCCCGCGTTAGGTTCAATCAGGTTAGTCCCACGCGAAATTGATCCAACCATGCGAAAACGAGTGTTTTCTGATTTCTGTCGCAGATACTTCTGGCTAGTGCACTTCTCTTACGCTTCTCATCGCTACTTCTGACGACTAACGAAGATGTACGGCATTTTGACCCTTCTTTCCCTTCTTTCTATTCTTCCGTTAAAGACTGGTAAGTTGATACTGATGAATTATGCGATCGAAATCCTATATAATGGCTACAAAAAATATTTGCATCATTATTCTCGTTTCCTAATGAATCGCTGTTTTAATCAAGTTTTATATTGCATCAAATTTCTGTAGTTACACGAAAGTACTAAATTATAGAAAACTTGATATACACGGATTTAATTAATTGATAAATTAGTCAATATATAGGCATTATTATTTCACGTGAAATTTTACAACGTCAAAAACCTAACATTCCTGTACGAGCAGTATTAATCACAAATTGTGAGAATGCCTACTGATAAGGAAGAAAGATAATATAGAAAACGCAGACTTATGGAAAGAGAAACCCTGACATTAGACACGAATACGCGATTTCACGAAATATTTTACGGTATATCTAAGATAGAGAATATATATAGAGTACATATAAGTATATATAGAGTAAGAATATATATAGAGTATATATAAGTACCAAAAATACACCCTAAGACGTGTATGCGATCTACGCTGTATGGGACGTGTTATAAATGGTTTCCGCCATTCAACAATGACAGGAATAATTTTTTGTTACGAGTCGTTTAATTTATTCGTTCGTTAGGACGATTGGTCTGACAAATTCAAAGTCTTGTTCCGTATAAATATTTTTAAACAAGCACGTCATAAGCTTTGTATATTTTTTTTATCGCAACGAAGAAAGTTCAGAGAAATGTTGAAATTATTAATTACAAAAGAAGACATTTACGTTGTAAAAATGTTAGCGAAAACATTTGTGAAAAAGTTACTTTGTTTAAAAATTCTACAAAAAGAAATATTGAAAATCACGCCCCATTTATTCAGTTGCACGTATGAAAAGTATTTTGCATTCGCGCAAAAAAATCCCTTAAGGATACATATTTTATAATAATTGGAGTGTCAAAGTTATTACACGGATTGGCGTACCTTAACCACGTGCCTTTTAATGAAACTACGTTATTCATTTGTTATTCGTTCCTAACTTTCAACTTTATGATTTTTGCGGAATAAAATTTTATATTCCGGTTCAGTTTATAAATGATTCAGGGTAAATACATTTATTACGATCGTTTAAAGTTTAAAGAAACACCGTTATAAAGTCGTAATACGAGACAAAGCGATTCAGAACTCGAATTCATTTGTTGGAACGACGCCATGGGCAAAAGTAAATAATGGAAAACTTTCTTCCAAAGACCATTTGATAGCGCCGACGTAATCAAGAGTGTGACGATATTGCCAGAGACGTTTCTGCAAATAGAAGACTAACTTATTTACGAATTGCCGTAACACGATTGCCGCTGGTAGTATGGTTAGTAATCGCTTTATTGAATTTTCGCTTGATGTGACATCGTCGAGAGTTTCTAGCGAAATTCTTCTCCCTGTAAAACTATGTTTCTACAGCAATGGCTGTAATTTTCGAGTTACCGTTTGCGAAGAAATCCTTTTCTTTGTTACGTGTAATAGATTATTTTTAAGTTTTAAGTTTTAAATTACATTGGTAACCTTCTATAATTTATTACTCGAAGGTGGTAATTTTTTCTTAAATAGTTTGTTTTTCCTATAATTTATTATAATATATTTTACTACAGAATCCTCAAAAACATGATGTATGTATATATATATCCTGAAATATTATCAGTCTATTGTCAAGTTATAGAACATTATGGAAATTGCCAATTAAAGTCATAAAAAACAAAAAATAAGGAAGTTCGTTAAAATATGTGATTTTCCAATCAAGATATAGAATTTATTCGAGTAATATAGATTACGGTAGAGATGGTGACGGTAACAATGAGTGGACTGATTCTTCGTGCGAAAACAAATTGGAAGCGCAGAGCGATGTATTGTTTCAGCGAATATCGATTTTAAAGCACGGTTTTAAAGCACGGTATAATCAATTTTTTTACATAAAATTATATTGTATAGGCTATTGTTATTTAAACATTTTAAATTGGATGGTTTTTACATATGCTAAAAAAATGGAAAATAATGGAAAATGATGATGATGAATCAATGACACGTAGAAAATTATAATCTATTGTATTGCTGTTATCTAATGGTGTTGTAGTTGACTGTATGTTGTTCAATATTGCTATGAAACTCTTCTGATTCATTGTCACTTATACGAAGGATGGAAGTATACGAAATTGATAAAATTATTAATAATATTTACAAAGAGAAAGTAAACTGTTGGATATATGACAAAATAATTCTATTTTAAATGAGAGACTGGTCAGCGTGGTTATTTTGTTTCCAAAATCAAACGAATTTAATGAATGTAATGGTAAGGAAGTAACTATAAGTGGCTGTTAAACTATTTTTATGCTTGAAAAGTAATTCGCAAAGTAATGTAAAGCAGTACTACTGAGTTGTACATAACCTCTTTCAGAATTTGTTCTTAACCTCTTGCTTCATAACTTCCTTAATTATACTCTTCAAACTTATTGACTACTTCGATGTTGTTACGAACAGAAACTGATAAAATATTAATCTTAAATATAGATTGAAATGAAAGCTTGTCACGTAAATATATATATGTACTACTTACTCAAACTATGGATCACATAACCTATACAAAAAAAAAAAAAAAAAAAAAAAAAAAAAATTATTGTACACTATAAAGCAAGAGGTTAAATCCTTAATCTGTTAAGAATTAAATTTTTTATTGTAACTGCGAAAATTATAAAAGTACCAAGCGAAGCAAGTACGGAATATATGCGGAATATGAATCGCTCAACGAACCAAAGAGCGGCTCAGTGACAAAATTAGTAAAGTAAAGACCACAAATATTACAACATTATATTCTACCACAAAATAATTCTCTATACAAAAAAGGTACACAACGAATCGATTTTTCACAACGATAAGAGTCAACAGAACCAATCAAGACCAGGCGAGACTCTCATAAGACAACGATATCAGAGGGATCAAATCAGCGACTTCAATCTATGTTACAGAGTATAGTTATCAAGAAAAATTGCTCTTTTCATGAAAAGTATGGTAATGATACTCTTATAATACATTGTATATCTGGCAGTCGGATGTGCCCGTGGCCATCGGAAATGTAAAAACGACGCTTTTAGAAAGTGATAGCGCCATCGCGTTTTAAAAACGCGTTAGAAGAAGGACGGTTTCGCTATCCAAGGCGAATCGAAAAGTGTGCGTGTTGCGAGAATCAGAGTTGATCGAGACGTCGAAGCATAGAGTCGTTAGAATTGAGTTGCGAGTGTTGTCGAGTGTTAGAGTTGCTAGTGAGAGAGAGAGAGAGTGAGAGAGAGAGAGAGAGAGTTACCAAATAGTTGTCAAGTTATTTGTTGTAAATACGAGCGTTGCATTTAGTTTTCCTGTTAATCAAACATCGTTTCTCTGTCTAACTAATATCTGTATTTTCAATCCATTATTAATAAATTATAATTAATCGGACAAAATTACACCTTTAATATATTCCGATATTACATTACCGTGATGTAATATTTATCATGCTTATCGTAAAACGAATCGTTGGAATATTCCCGAAGCTAACGAAGCATTTCCCAAAAGTTAAACCGAAGAAATTAACGCGAATAGTTAAGTGAAATGTTTCCATTAACTTGCTGACCAACCGGCAAATAAAAAATCATAAAAATTGTTTCAATGTGTTGAGGTCACGCATAACTTCTTTTTTCATTGACGATTACCAAACAGGTAAAATTTCGAAATTGTACGAAGGCCACGTGACCAGATCGTATTGGAATTTGAAGTGCATGGAAAAAGACAACTCGAAGTACAAACCTTGAGCTGTACTACTCGAAGTACAAACGTGAACTAATGGATGCAGAAAAGCAATTAACGCCAAACATCCGAACAGCATCTTGGAGCCCGTCATTGTTCTGAAATAAAAGAAGTGACGAATTAAAAAGACGCAGAACTAATAATAATAAAGGAAACTTAGTTCGTATTATAAATTGAATTTACATCAGAAAAGAAACACGATCAAGCGAAACAGATCGTAGAAATGACAAATATCATCGATATACGTTTCAGTGTAATTTCACTTTTGAAAATTATTTAGTTTAATACGATCGTATTCATCGCTCTGAAACTTTCATTGTGCTGCAATTTGTGCTGCGTCTTTTTAATTTCTCTATCTTTCTGTGTTTTCGGAAAAATTACTTGAAAGATTAAGAATTGCTTGCCTTATTTTATTTTCGATTAGTTAGGATTTGATTATTCCAGGTAAGCTTTATTATTTATAACAGGTTTTATCACTTGTTTATTATTTAGGAGTTTGTTATTTTAGGATTAGTACCTTTTAGGATTTCTTATCCTTCGAGTTTCTGTTTCAGATATCTAGGTCTATTTCAAGATGTTTTATTACATTAGGATTATTTATTCGATTAAGATAATTTAAGAGTTTCACAATGTACAAAGAAATAATCGCGTGAAATTTAGATTTATGCTTTAAACGTATTAAACACGCGGTAATTTCAATGTCTATAGCCTCGAACGTGTTCTGATTAGTTGTGTCATTGTCTGTGACATTGAAATCACAAAAATCCATTGCAAGTGTGCTGTCATGCAATGTGGATGTAATTGGGTTTTTTGGGTATTTCCTGTATCATCTGATTTGTACAGTACTATTTTAACGCAAGGACAGGAAAGTTATTATATATTTCCCGTCCATTATTTGAATCGTTGTGAAGTGTAACGAATTATATTCGATTCGAGGAGATGTTAATGAATTACCCATTTCATATGTAATTACATGGAAATAAAAATCATTGCAAAAATAATTGATCTAATGACAACGGAATTTCCAATATTTTTTTGTTTCGTCACGTCTTTTTCATAATATATCTTTTATAGGTACGTGATTTATTAATCGTTCGAATGGAAATAATTATTCGTATAATATTCAAATGATTCTAGCCATAAAATAAATTAAAACGATACCTGTCAATGATATGCAATCTGCGTATGACGTCAACCTCGATCTATGCTTATACAAGAAATTTTATCAATCAATGACTAGATATACAATAATCAAATATTATAAAATTTCCTGAAAACCTTTAGGTGTTAATATTAAGGTGTTAATATCTTTAATATTTGCAAGTTATTGTTTAGCGCTAATTAGTTAGAATGTAACAAGTGGTGTACCACAATTGAGATAATTAAGCCACACGAACAATCTTATTTAGATCTTTTTAATTTTTTAATTCTCTTTTGCTCTAATACTTCGTAAAATTAATCTTCATTAGCTACTACACTTCATAGAATAACAAGAGATAATTTTTCTTATATAACGTTTCATTCATAAAATCTATCATTAAAGTACATCTTCATAAAAATATCATTCCATACTAACGGTATATTTGGTGTCATACGAGATAACAGTTACCAGTGATGACATATGTAACTTTATAAAGATATCTCGTTTTATTATATATTAAAAGAATGTACTCATTGCTGCTATATTTCAGATGAAAAAAAGGAGGCAACGATTTTACAGTAAAATCGTTCGTTTACAACTGATTCATTTACATTTCATGATAATACTGTGCATTCTGAATATGCTATGATTTGGTTTAAAATAATAAATAGTCCATTCTTGCATCCTACTGCTCCAGCTTTACTTGTATTTTCGATATTGGTATAAATAGAAAGACAATTAATGTCGTTCGAGTCTATTTTCGGATCATTTATATTACGTTTAATCCATATAGTTATTATATGAGACATAGTATCGTAAAATTTGGAAGAATAAAACGTTCGTACAGGATGTACATTTTATAAGAACTCCAACAAATCTGCGTGTGCACCTAAAATACAAACTGATAGTGATTGTTCATAAGTTTATATACATTATCTAATGTCAATCGAAGGTATCAATTCTTTTTCTCCATAAGAGTACTTTTTCATTTATATGTGTTCAAAAATACATGTGTTCAACCGTGAAGCATATGTCACCTACAACGAAAAAGAGTTTCCCTATACTTAATATTTCCTTTATATACCTATGAAAGTCTATTCTTCGCGTAGTATGAAATTATGAATAAATCTGGAATATTGTTCAATCTGAAAAGAAAAATAACTTATTGACATCATTCATTGATACGAGATTCAGAATGTTTGTTTTGTCTTGCAGAGAAAGAAGGCAGCCCTTTCTTTTAATGTGAAATAGAAAGCGAAAATTTGAAAACAGATTTTTTGGAAATTTACTTGCAAATATCGTTTTCAATATCGTGATTTTCTTCCCAATGGTACTGTACTTTCAAATTTTCCAGTATCCCTCTAAAAACAAAAAGTCGAACCTCGTTATTATTAACGTAGGCACTACAAGGAAAAGAAGTATTAGAAAGCAGCTCCTTTTTATTATGGATTTCTTTATAATCATGTAAATAAGAAATTCCGGAAATTTTTTCCTCAAGAATTTAATTCTTGTGTTTTGATTGATAATTATTACACTGCATACTAACTTTTCGCATACTGTTCGCGTCTAACAATTTCCTAATAATAACTACTTCAAAATTACATATGTTCTTGCACGAATTCAAAAGTACGTATGATACAATTACAATTGATTCTAAAATAATAATTATTTAAAGATATTAAGATACTAATTAAACGTTTCACTATATTTCAAAATCTGGAACAACAAATTTTTATTTATAAAAAATGAAACTGTGTTTATATATTCTTTGTCATGATGCTATTTCTTATTACCATGTCGACATTTTTTAAAATTCATTTTGTTATCTCTACGCAATATGAAAATTCATATACTGCTTAATATTTTTTACATATTATCCATCCACCGCATGATATCTCCTGAAAAATCAAAATATTAATGTTATATTATTACAATGCTTCTTAAATTTCAATTTTTGACAAATTTGAAATCCAATATATTTTGCACAATTGTTATTTATCAAAAAATTCTAAGTTAGTAACTTTCTTTTCAAATGGCAAATAACATATACTTTGACTTACCTGTAAGTTTTTGTTCCTAATCATCATTTCCTCTTATAGAACATCATTATTGATCTTATAATTACTACCGGTGTCATAGATATTGTAGTGGCTACAACTGAATTAATAGAAAATGATAAATAACTGTGTATAACACTAACACATAACTGTGTATAACAATGACACATAACTTTTACTTACATATCAGTCGATAAGGGATTACTGTGATATCCTGTTGATGTTTCTTAAGGCACTTGATTAGGTGTGATACGGTATCATTCCTTATGGTATACTGTAGATAAGTATTTTAGAAAATGACAAGAATAAATCTAAATTATTCAGAGGTTCCAGTTTCGGCTTAGACATAAATACAGGACCATTTGCAAAGAAGGAAGGGTGCGTTTCTACAGCCTCGTTATAGTAACGAATACCAATATATAGTAATGAATACCAATCTCTGAATTACTGGTTACTAAACATAAATATCCTATAAAATTTAATATATTTCTTTAATTTTTAATACATACATGAGTTAGTAGTTCTAAATTATGAATCATCCTACCTGTGATATTACACTTTTCCTTATAATATCATCACTCAAGTGAACAACATTAAGATCATGTAAACCATGTCATCCTATCTTACTGTGAAGATACTTAGTTATGTTATCTAACATTATAAAAATATCATCAAATTCAAGTCCTTTTATTCACATCACATGGCCACGACGATCTGGTTCTTCGTTATATAATGTTCTAAAATTTGTCGTATATATAGGATGTACAAACCGTGATATCAAGGTATCAGTTCTTCCTTCCCAAGGGACAGTTTCATTAAAATTCTGATAGAATTAAAAATTAATTATTAATATTCTAACAATCATATATGTTAAATACATTATAGTCAACGATATATACCTGAGCGAATGTAGGGGTAATTCCTTGATAATTATAAATGTCATCAGCCCACATCATTGTGCCACTTCTTTGTACTCCAGCCTCTCGATTAACAGCCTAAACAAACATACAAAATTTTATAGAAGCTGCACAAAATATAGTATATATGCGCAATATTGAAGCGTTCAAGGGGATATAAAGGTAATAATGTACATCACATACACGTGTACTCTCATGCAACAAAATACAATTAGATTTAATAGTATAAGCTCTTTTATTCATCATAATAGATTGGAAATTTAAGTGTCTTACGAGGGTGAGTAAAAAGTTACCCGCTCTGTCGGTGTAGAATTTATTTTAAGCAATTGTCAAAAAAGACATACATCATTTTTTGACATAATCACTCAATTTCTGTATACACTTTGTCCATTTGCTGAAGGACCTTCGTATTTTCTCATTAAAAAATGTTTTGGGCTGAGCTGCGAACCACGAATGCATCGTCGTCTTCACCTTTTCATCAGCTTTTTCGGCATCCATCTCGCACAAACTTTTTAAAACCCAAATCTGTCGTGCACTATTGCATAAGCAGAGCCGTGGCTCATTTGCAAATGATTTGCCACATTATCCAGCTTCACTCGTCTATTCCATAGAGCATAAGTTCATGAGCACGTTCAATGTTGTCATCGTGGATGTGGACGGGCGTCCAGCTGTTTTTTCATAACACTTGTGCGATCTTCTTTGAACTTTTGTGCCCATTCAAACACACTTCGTGACAAAACACTTTCTCCATAATGTGCATTAAATCTTTGATAAATATAGGCATCAAACAAAACCTCCGACCGCAAGAAACGAATCACAGCATCCTGCACCGTTTTCCTGCAAATCGCCATTGCAAAGCGCCATTACTCGCGCAACGGTCACAAACGAATCGACGTAACACAATGAAACCTACGCAGCAGCACTGAACAGATATTGACGTCATACGAAGAGTGCAGATGGATCAATACGGTCGACAGAAGTTTTAACTATCTGGAGTGCGGATAAATTTTTACCGAGAGTCGTATAGGAATCTATAATCTGTAAGTACACCTTTGGCTGAATGGAAATTTCTCTTACATATAGTCAAAAATGCAGAAACAGTGTATTGAATTGGAAAGTGATAAAAAATAAGTGAAGTTTCAAGGTTGCATGTGATTGCATGAGTACACAGGACGTTTTTAGCGAATAAAAAATAATTTTGAAAGACACGAGACTTATCTTGTATTTTATGCACTCTCTGTGTCCGAATTTCCAGAAGCTCTCTATCTTATGAAGTGTTTTAGATTAGCCGGAAAATTTTGTATGTACATACAAGAAGTATACGATCTAAGTGGAATATTCCATTATTCTCTTGATACAACAGAAACGAAATTTACAGAACTTCTCAGAAAGTTGGTTTATTATTACCAAATTAATAGAATTAATATACGTTTATCATCTTTACATACCTAAGTCGTGGAGGTTTATCGTGCGTAAAAAATTAGTGTCGTTTCAAAGTTACATTTCGTATATTTTAAGCCTATAATTTGTAACGTACAAAACAATGTAAATTTGAGCTGTTTCTTATCTCCACAATAAGAAAATCCAACTTTACGTTTTTTACACAATGATATTTATGGAACAGTAATATCATATTATTCCATCGCTTGGAGAATGAAGTCAAGGTACGATGTGACCCTAGTGTAAACGCTGGGATAGCCAGCTGTGCCGCACTTATAAGCGTAAGACACAATACCTATTAAATACGAGGTTAATTCATGTTGTATCAGCAGTGGTCCGCCGCGGTCAGCCTGAAAGGATCGTTAAATTTTTAATCAAAGATACTGAAATATATCGATCGAATTGTATTGAAATTATACTTATATACAGTAATAATCTTCTATTGATTTGTGTATTGAAATACTCCAATTTATAATGTACATGTTATATGTATTTTGAGCAAAACTAAGATTAGAAGGAAATTAGATTAAATACCACAATGAGGTGTGAGAAGTGGGCAAGATTATTAAATTGTGTTTATCTATTATTTCTAATGTTTAAGACGTCGATTTGATGTTAATTCGAATTAACGTGTCTTCAGATACCGTATAGTTTGTAGTAACTCTGTAACTTAATTACCGTACAAGAATCCTCTCCACCCTGAGCATGTTCGGTGCATATTATACCATCAGTGATATCAGGTGCATTAGGAAATTTGGAATAAGCTATTTTGCATTCGGCGTTCTTAATCACTGGCATTTGTACTTCCATTAATGCATTACGTCGTGGTCGTCCTACGAAGAAAATAAGAAAGATATTTAAGACTGGAACTGTTTAATTTTATTATAAAATTGATATCACTTACTATATCTTAATGCTCCCCATCCAGCAACAAGGGGGTTATAGCCGACGAAGTTGCTCTTTCGTAGGGGCTCTTTCGTACAAATGGGATATACGTACCCTGAAAAATAAAAGAATAAATGAAAATGCAGGAAACGAATGACCAAAAGTATGAGAAAGAATTGTACATGCTTTATGACACAATATATGTGTACAGTAAGAAATTTCAGGATATGATACTTCAGTAATACTCAATAGCATATATATATATATATTTGAGGACTTACTCGAAAATGGCAATTCCTCCACCAATCTAAGAATGGCAATATTATGATTGTGTATGTTTTCTATTCCATCCATATGTGCATAATGTGCTGCGGTCAAAACATGCCTAGCCGATATCAGGGAACCTCCGCACTTCCATAGTGGTTTGTCTGGGTTTCGGGGATTACGAAAACCTAATGCAGCGATCCATGGCCAAGCGCCTAAAATGCAATAGTCATAGTTGTGAATATACATAATTTTTTCTCACATAACGAGTAACAACGATTATTACCTATTCGATATTCGATCATACAGCAGACGATAAGTACATACGTACAAATACTCTGAAATACAGATTTGATAAAGACAGAAATTAAATTTTTATTCCAGTGGAATGCAAATTATCAAATAATTCTATATAATTTCTATTTGAACTATACTGAACTATAAAGTTCAAACGTGTAATTTCTGCCCTAACAGTTTTTGATCTCTATCCATATTATTACTCCTATATCAATTCTTTATTTCAAGCAAAAAGATACTCTTCCTAACATGAAGTAAAAGAAAGAAATAATTCAAGTTAATAAGTAAAGTTACTACCGATGAAATCATAGCATTATTATTTAGTCTAATTGAAATGTACATTGATGTGCTGTTTAATGCCTTTAAAGTTCATTCTTTGCAGTAAATGGCTTATTATTAATCGGAAAGAAAGACATAAAACGTACCAAGTTCAGCTGGTTTACCATCGACCACCCTGGTATGAGAGACGTTGCTAAAACCACAGTATGGTGGTCGCAAAGCCTTATACTTGTACACAGTTTTTATTAAAATTTCTCTCTTCTCTTTGTTTGGATCGTTCGGACAGCAAACGATCGTAACATTGCCCTGGTATCTGCACACTGATCGTCTATAAAAATCGGTGGCTGTACGGTACTGTATCTGCCATATTTCTTGCAGAGGTTTACATTTTCTGTAGTCAAGGCACCTGCCTTCTTGATTGTCCGGTGTGGTACATTCTGGATCAAACAATTTTAAAACATTTATACAGTTCAAAGATGCGTAAGAAAGCGACACCGATTACTCAACTTTCGAAGTAAAAAGCCGATCAAGTCCACCGGATTGCCCTACAGACACGTATTAATCCGTAAGAGTTAGTCATCATGTTGATAATAATTATCTAAAGAAACTTTTCACGTGGAAATATGAAATTTTAATTGATTAGATATTGTGTTAGCCATACTTAAGAAAGAAAATGAAAATGAATGAAATGAAAGAAAAGGACTACCTTCAACCTCATTTTTTAAATAAACACTTTGTCAGTTTTGCGGTAAATAAATTCTTAGGAATTCAGGACAGTTTTTAGTGAATCATTTTGTTTCGACCGTTCGCGGAGAGACGCGATCGCGAGATAGCACGTCAACGAGAGTTGTAAGTTCCCGTTACGATTAAATAATCGACGCCACGAACTGATCGATCCCCTTATTTCGATTATGATAATAAGGGTAGTTCAATGAAATTCCACAGAATTAACACAAATAAATTAATGTTTATTTCAACAACTTATTAACTAGAAAGATATAAAAGGAACAAAAAAAATGTAACTGCGTTTTGGTTGATAAGTAATGCGCGACATACCACATGTGTTGACGGTTCGACTTCTCGAAAAGTTCTGAACGCCTTTCGATTTTTTTCGTTTTTTCTGGAAGGCGACCCCCACTACGTTCGGATCACGCCACATTCTTTTACTGCGAGGTAAAATACGGGCCACGAGTCGACGTTTCTGGAAGTCGCCCTGCTTAATGAACCACGCGCTTGCCACTACAATGTTTGTTTGCCGGGCAGACGCGACGATCCGTCTGCGACATTATAGTGGCGCTATCGATAGTTAAGAATATGACCTATGGTAAGCCGCATGGCGTAACATTCTCCCCCCGTTGAGAGGGTACCGATCAAACTAGCGAGGTGTGGCTGAAATTCCCATCTTATTTCGTCTCGGTGGCTAGTTGTTCGGGTTTCTCGAGATCGGGTTGAATTGGCAGTGGGACAAGCCTTTTGACGCCCCGATCCAAAATGCTCTTTGCCGTCTGAACTGTAGCTGTCCGGATGACACCATCGGCGCCTGGATGAACCTTGATAACTCGGCCCAGAGGCCAATGCATGGAGGGAACGTTGTCCTCTCTGAGGATGACGATTGTGCCCTTTTGGATGCTGTGTCCACCCTTGCTCCATTTATTGCGGTTGGTTAGCTCGTTCAAATACTCCTTATGCCAGCGGTTCCAAAAATGTTGTTTAAGCTGTTGGATATGCTGCCATTTGGAGAGTCGGTTCGATGGAATGTCTCTGAAATCTCGATCACGTAAGCACATTAATGAATCGCCAATGAGGAAATGTCCGGGAGTGAGGGCTAGGAGATCATTTGGATCGGTGGAGATAGGAGTTAGCGGGCGGGAATTGAGGACTGCTTCTATTTCTATGATAAGAGTATTACGGTGTTAAGCTCATATGTTTCTGTTTCTCCACTCGCGCTGCGCCATAATATCCTTTGATATTTCCGATCCTCTGGTCGTACGAGGAATTGCCGATACATTTTCTCGATGTCGCCAGTCAGTACGTACTGATGAGCGCGGAATCTAATTAATATACAAAATAAATCTTCCTGTAACTTGGGTCCTGTGTAAAGTGTATCGTTTAGGGAGGTTCCGGCAGTGCTTGGTGCCGATCCGTCGAAAACTACACGGAGTTTGGTGGTTTGACTCGATGCTTTGGTCACGCCATGATGGGGTAAATAGTATCCGTTGTCGTCGGAGTGGTTGACATTGACCTTCGTCATGTGTCCCAATGCCAGGTATTCCTGTATTACCGTTCGATATTCTGATTCGAAGCGTTTGTCGTGCTGGAATCGGCGATTGAGTGAGGCGAGTCGTTTAATTGCCAGCGTTTTAGAGGATCCGAGTGACTGAAGCTGATCATTGAAAGGTAGAGCGACGATGTATCGTCCTTCGCTGGTGCGTCGGGTGTGGGCTTGGAAGTGTTCTTCGCATCGTCGATCTGCCCTCTGAGATATGTTTAATTGAGGGTCCTTCATCGATTTCCCAAAACCGCGAGGGGTCTGCTTGTAAAGTCGTCGTGGATGTGTGAAATATGTTTGTCGCGGTTTGGGAAGTTGGACTCCCCAACTATAATTATTTTACTACAGAATCCTCAAAAACATGATGTATGTATATATATCCTGAAATATTATCAGTCTGTTGTCAAGTTATAGAACATTATGGAAATTGCCAGTTAAAGTCATAAAAAACAAAAAATAGGGAAGTTCGTTAAAATATGTGATTTTCCAATCAAGATATAGAATTTATTCGAGTAATATAGATTACGGTAGAGATGGTGACGGTAACAATGAGTGGACTGATTCTTCGTGCGAAAACAAATTGGAAGCGCAGAGCGATGTATTGTTTCAGCGAATATCGATTTTAAAGCACGGTTTTAAAGTACGTGTGCGTTTGACTAGGTGTGTTAATTAATATTGCTGTCTGATTTTCGATATGTAAATACAATATCTACATATCTTTAAACTTATGATAATTGAACTAACAATTTTTTTTAATAATAACTTCACTCGTAAGTCAGCTGCGCACATATTTGATCGTTCTTTAAAGCTTGAATCTCTGCGAAGAGAAAAAATCTTTCAACCAACAAGAACTGGTTCTACGTTTTCTATCCATTTCCTTCCAGATAAATCTCTCTATCTAAAATCCTTATTTCCGTATTTCCTTGAAAAGGTTAAAGTCGTTTTGTATAAAATCCAATGTAGAGAAGAAGGAAGATCCGCAAAAGATTCTTTCAGCTTTCCCTATGTTTGAGCTCGAATCAAAGCAATCCTATTCCCAATAGGGTGACTATGCGTTTAACTTCTCATAGAATCTCTCTGATTCCCTGTGATACCTTCGGTGTTTTTGAAGTATGTAATTGATATCGTAACGTCAACGCTTTGCAGTGCGAATTCAATTTTGAGTTGCAATTTCCCTGTTTGCGTGGCAAAATCATAAAATCGATAGCGCACGTTTCGATAAACACGTTTTCTTTGCTGATGCCGCACTGTAAATATAAATATTTGAATAAATATCGCGAATTTCATGTTGCTAAAAGATTTATACTATTTATTCGTAAATAACTGTTGGATATGTTTAAGTTGAAACCACTGCATTAGGTCTTTTTTCTTGTTTAAAATTATTTGTATTGGTAAATTGAATGAAAGTTCTAACATGTAATTTGTTCTTCTTTTATAAATAGTTTACAGAGGATAAAGCGTGGGTAACTCAAGACTGTCGCGATCATGACACTATACATACTTATGTATAGCACGTATACTAAGCTAACTCAAATAGCAAGTCAGAGAAATGGAAACTTAGGAAAATCTAAAGGAAGATAAAACGTTCGAGCCTTGACAGGAATATGAGATGCTAAGTAATCTTCCTAAGTAATCTCCTCCAGCTTTTTCTATTTTGATCAATAATTATTAGTACATTTTAGGAAAACAAATAGAATTTTTGTTCTCAAGCGAGGTATAATTTAAATTTTGTATGTACACAAAAATGTTAAATATCTGTAATAAACATGGTACAATCAATTTTTTTACATAAAATTATATTGTATAGGCTATTGTTATTTAAACATTTTAAATTGGATGAAGGAAAAAAATGACGCAAATAAAACGTAGAACATTTTAATTAAAGAGACTAATATAGAGATTTATCTACTTAACTGTGATTAAATCATCTCCACTTAACGCTCTACCTCTTCTATTAATTATGCTTCGTTAAACTATGATTACAGAGAATGGGTTTTTTGATAAAATGACATTCTGACAAATATATATAGATCGATATATATAGATATAGATAGACAAATATATAGATTCTTACAACAGTAGTTACGAATGAACAGTAGTTATTGTATCAATTCCGTTCTTCAGAAGCTTCATTTGTGAAAAGACAATTCGCCAGAATATGGATTCACTGTAGTTATAGCTATAGGATTTCAATCTAGTTGACAGACTTGCTTTACGTAGAGAATATCTGTCTCTTGTTCTACCTTATCGCGATTCTCTCCTCATCTTATACGCTTTGTCGAACAAAGTAATATTGGCATATATCTCGGCTCTGGTTACAATCATTAGTTTCCGCCTAAACGGTTAGAATCACATAGCTCGCGCTCTACTCTCGTTTATTGAACATTCAGGCCATATGGTCGCATGCGACTAGTTTTATGTTAATTCCGACCGATTACAATACCTTTCTTTCGTTTACAAGGAACGACGAGACTGGCAGTTGCGTGATTTCCAATGCAAAAGCCGCGATATCTGCACGATAACCTAACCTCAACCGATTTTGTTGTACTATTCTTATGTGGACTTCGTTTGTACCACTTTCGTAACAAAAATAGAATACGTAGAACACAGCATTCCGTTATGCGATATTGTCGATTCCTAACATCCGAAAAATCAGAGATAATTTTTTCCCTACAGTTGTACATTTGTGTGAAAAATTACGAACGTAAAGTTGTTTGGTGCATGCACAGTCCTCCCCTACCCTGCATTTGCGTGGACATGCTAGAAAGATTCACTTTTCCACGGTGAAACTGTATGTATTATAATTTCATTTTTACAAAGGTCGAACATCCTACTATGCATAAATTTAATATTAATATAAGCAGGTTTCCTGTTAAGTATTACATCTGACGTATAAGCACACGTGTGTACGAGCCTTGGTTTTAAATGTCTTATAGTAGACACCGAAAAGATTATTCAGTTGGATATCTGACTCAACATCAATATTTTACTAGGAGATAACATGTTAAGAACACGTTGGTGGATGGCATGGGAGATGATGAATGAAGACATACTTCTGTGAGATACATAAAATAGTAGTCAGAACGTATTTTGGCGCTTGGGGACAGCAACAGCTGGTGATACTGTCATACACCTCCATTTATAAACTTTCGAAAATCGATGTGACCTTCAAACTTTAGTGTATTCTGTTTCACAGCACAAAATGTTTCCGAAACGTACGTTTATTGTTACAATGAACTTGACTAATGGCTCTGAAATACTATCCTTGAAAAAACAATGGGGGAATTAGAGCAAAAAAAAGAAGGAAATAAACAAAGACCTTGTTGGTTCGTAAAAATAAAATATGCTACAGGAAAAACTTTTTCCAACTGATTGAGATGCGACAAGCTTTAAAAGCTATGACGCGAATCGAGCGTTTGTCTACAAGAGCGCATTTTCGGTGGATATATAGATATACATGTATATGTGACGAAATATACTAAAGCAATATTGACCCTTTGTCGCTGAAAGTATCAAACTACAAAACTTCCTTTCAAATTTTCAGAATAAGGAAATCAGGATCATGATAAATAATTGGAACATAATTAAAAATAATATATCTTCTCTATAAGATAATGAATACATTGGTTCATTTAATTTTTATGGATATTCAAACGCTTCTGTGAAATAAAACGTCAAGATTATAGAGTATAAAATTCATAGCTATGAAATAACTAAAACTCTGATGTATTATTAAAAATATACGTTAGGTTCTATGTAGTGATACATACAAAGATTACATGTACAAACCCATAATTAACACAATGCTACCGCAACCATTCTGCAATCTACCTTGCCCAAAACACTCTTCCAGTCACCTCCAAACTCTTCAATTCTCTCCACCTAACCACCCACAAACCATTCACAAACATGCAATTCTCGACAAAAGAAGAACTTGTCGTCAGTTGTCCTTAACATCTCGTTCATTCATTTGGTCCCTATCCCCCTATTTCCTCCCACTGCGATGATCGCACTACATTTTTCCACGTCTCTATTCTATTCTCTGGATGACCTGAATTCTCGAGCAGTCGAGTGACGATTGATCTGTACAATTGATCGATTTCTGTTTACTACAGCCATGCAGGAAATTTCGTCTTGGAAAGCGATGTTGTGATTTCGAATGCTTGGACCATGTAAAAAACATTACCGGAACCGGTGAAATTTATGTCCTTGAGGATGAGAAATCCTCCAGCTCCTCGACTCACCAACAAACGTGATGAGCTCAATGGTGCTGTTGCGGCTATTTGAATTTTTCAACAAGGATCCAGATGGCGCCGTGGACGAAATTCAATCATTATAAACGTCAACGATCAACATCAGCCATCAGGCAATTTCATATTGGTGACTTATTTCTTCTGTGTTATTTCTTCTAATTTTATTGTTAGTTCTTCCATTTGTATTCCAAAAGATTGAACTCTTTTTACGTGCGTGTGTGTTTTTCTTTTTTTTGTAACTCGTCGAGTTGCAATTCTAATTTTTGCACTTCCTCCTTCATGTCCTCTATGTGCTTCTCGAACTCTTGTGTCGTCCTGTCTTTGTTGGAACATTCTACTTGAAGATCAGCGAGTTGATGCTCGGGATCGTAATTCAATTTTTGGTCATTTTATTGCTGTCATTTTATCAACTTCTTTCTTCTTCTTTCTTTTTTTTTTTTTTTGAACTTAAAATCTTGATTTAAGGTTTGTGTTTCACTATATGATTTATTATTATTAACTAGTTCAACATTATTTTCAGTAGATTTTTTTTTCGCGTGATTTTTATACTTATTTAAATAGTTTAACATGAGCAAATGCATCGTACGTCAGATATACCATTTTTAATAAATTGTCGCCTTTACAACTCGAGTTACCTCTGAACGAGTCGCATGATTGATCAATAAGCCATGAGTAATTATGCAAATTCAGTATTTTTTTCATCTATCTATCTGAATATTATAACAAAGACTTTACATTGAATATTTTATTAAAATTGTAAGTTTTTCATAAACGCTTCAAAATCCACAGTCTATTGATCAACTCCTCTATCCTTTCTCTTTCTCCTCACTAAAATAGATAAATTCCTAATGTAGTTTGTGGATAATATTTTTTTTTTTTTTTCTAAAGCAAATCACATTTATCATCTGATATATTTTTTGAAATAATTTCTGTCTGTACATTTTCTTCTTTCCCCTTACTCCTCTTTCTCTTTCTAATGAATTCTTTTTATTCCGTAAAATAGTTTTTGTATATTCAATTTTGTTAAGTGCAATCCTTATTTCTGATAACTTACTTTTATTAGATAATTCTTGTGAATCTTCTACTACATCTTCCATATCATTTTGAGTGCGGCTTCTACCTTCAGTAAATTTAATATCTTGAACCGTATCATTAATTTCAATAGCTCTTTCGGTATCAAGTAAATCGCACTTATTATTTAATATACCTTTTGAATTGACTTCTGTCTCTGTAGTTTCTTCTTTTGTATCTTCTTCGAGTTTTCTTCGTTCTTCTAATCCACCCTTCTCATTTTCTAGGATCTTCCTTGTTGTTACGCCGCCTAAAACATCTGCACGCCAGCCCGCGCCAGCTCGCGCCACCGGACAACAACCAGCCTGCGTAACGTCACTTCGACCCTCAATAAACCTAAGGACCCACCATAACTTTCACTTCCCTGTATTGTTTCGCCATGTGTCTTCAATCCGTTTGTCTTGAAGAATTTCTAAAGCTTAAAAATATTCTCGAAACACAGTCGGTTTTTAGAGAGGTCCTTGGGTTTATTAGGCGTACTTAAAACACGGAGAAAGCGGGTATGCACCCATTAGGAAAATCCGAATAGCCCTCTAATAAAACAAGCTATGTTTTCCTCACGCACACAGTCATCTATCCACCACGATGGTAGGAGACTTCCTACTCATCCCTTCGAGCAGTAGTGCAGGTCATGACCAATCGACACCGCGGTTCGTTACCCTCACTTTTCCTAACGAAAGTGGGAACAACGAATCCGCGTTCTTTAGGCACAGGGGCACACCCACACCGAACTTTTCTTCCGTATTAGAAAAAGAGCGACAGACAGTCTAAAAACTAACGCCTAACGCGGCAGTCTACACATAGCGCGAGAGTCGCATACTTCACGAAAATCTTTTGTCGGTTCTCGGTGTTGTCGAACATACATCTTCTCTCCTAAATATATTATAGTGCTAAGTCCATTAATACATTAATTTCCATTATAAGAGCCCTGCTCTAGCGTACATATCTATCACATCTTCGTGCGACAAGTTGTTAACTATTTATTTCTCTACGTCAGTGTAATCTAAGTGTTGGAAATATATAATTTATAATTCAGTGAATCACAGTGTTATACAAACTCAATCACCCCTATTATCTCAACGGAAATCAGTCGCTGCTTTAATAGTCTCCTTTAACAGTTTTCTTAACTTGATTTCGTTCTGCTTCTGCATAGCGTCTAGTATGGCCCGAATACTTGGATCCACACCAGTAGCCATAGCCAAGCCGGTGAAAATTATCCTTTGTTCCGTGGTATATATAGGGTAAAACGAATGGTAGACCGCAGCATAGTGGTTTCCAACGATCCACACTTGTTCTAATTCCTCACTCAACGTCTTTCGTGTCCATTGACGTAGAAAAAGGTAAGTTATTGTAATATCGGAATATATTAAAGGTGTAATTTTGTCCGATTAATTATAATTTATTAATAATGGATTGAAAATACAGATATTAGTTAGACAGAGAAACGATGTTTGATTAACAGGAAAACTAAATGCAACGCTCGTATTTTTTATATTTGGTAACTCTCTCTCTCTCTCTCTCTCTCTCTCTCTCACTGGCAACTCTAACACTCGACAATTCTAACGACTCTATGCTTCGACGTCTCGATCAACTCTGACCCTCGCCAATGCATTCCTGCTCGGTCGTGCACGCTCTTGCTCTCGTCCTCTCTCACACACACACACACACACACACGCGCGCACACACGCACACGCACACGCACACGCACACACTTTCTGGCTCACATGCTCTGGCCTCTCGATTGCCACTCCTTGAAATATGAAACCGTACTTCTGTTTTGACGCTGTTTATCTTTTCTCGCGTCACTGTTACTAGGCGCTCTTGGATGTAAACAAACTACAAAAAGACGACGTACACGGTGTTTTCTAATTTCAGCCGATCTTCAATCAAAGCTATTCTACGATATTACAGAATTATATTTCCCCCTTTTTAATTAATTATATGTCGGAGAAGCAGGGGGGATAGGGTTGTCGGTATTTGAGGAGTCTTCGTTGAAGGTAGCCATCGTTGCGGTGTAACGAAGATACGATTTATTGACACAGGTATGAATAACACAGGTTTGACAATCTACCACGGCGGTGAGACGTCCGCGGCACTAGTGACAGTGGTCTCCGGTTCAATAACGAATCCGCGGCCAACGGGATGACAGATGGGCGTCCTCGCTGAATCTAAGTCTGACTCGTAAACGATAATTGCTGAGCGTAAAGACGTTACTCTTTGGTCGACGGGAGCGCGTAAAAGAATGCCCGTCCCGTCCCGATGATGCCACAGAGGAAAACTATAATGGGGTGTGTCTAAGGACACGAGATCATCGGATTCGTCGAGGAAAGCCTTCGTTTAGGAAGTAAGGGAAATTGACGTTGCTGCTAATTGGTCAATCTCCATATCGGTGGTTAGAAAAAGATGCTAGCCGCCCTCGAGGGAAAGTTGCTAGTGGGAGACGCCGCTCGTTGAAAAATATGTCTCCCCTATCTTCCCGTAGTTAGGACAAAGACTGTTTGTCTGTTTGAAGGACTTTAGTTAACTAAACCTTAAGATTTATAACGGGCCCTCGGGCTAGCCGAACATGTACTGTGGAGACGCATCGACATCTGGCAATCATCTTACTCGAAGAATAGGCTCTGCGTGTGGCGAGCCACGGGACAGAAACCGTTGGAATGTTTACTGTCGCGTGTCGCCACGAATATTTCTTTTAAGGAGAGCTATAGAATTACTCCATACCTTTGTTAGGCAAAGCGTTCATCCCTTGACCGCGGCTACGTTGGGCGACAGACTGTCACCTCGAGCCAAAGCTCACCGTCACTAATCTCGAACAATTACAATCGGATTGAATAACTACAATAGTTTAGTTACAGTTATAGTGGCCTTTAGATTGCAATGTTGCGGGGCTATCCCAAGGTTCCGGTGTCCTTTCATCTCCGACATATATTTAACTATATATATTAACTATATATTTTCCCTAGGAACAGTAAGATTTTAACGATACAACTTTATTAAGAGATCTTAATGTCATAAACGGTATCGAAACTTCGTAATTAATATTGTTAAGGAAGAAAATATTGGTAATCTCCTCGAACGACGAGCGCTTGATATTCACAATTAGAACTCGATATCTTAGCTTCTTATAATATCCTAATAAAATGTTATTTATCGATTACAATTGTCCTGTCGTATTTTATTGTGTTTGCTTTATAAATGTGAACTTTATTCAAAAAGAGTTCATCGATATAACGGTATTGAAGAGAACTACTCGAGAAACTATATCTAGCCCTTGGATGGAGGGATTGCTTGCTTCTTGCAATCGAATAATTGGAGTGTAACTAGAAACACGAACGGTAGTTTAGCAATGGAGAAGAACTTTAGAACGACAGCAATTTTCTTCTTGTTTCTTTGAGAAAGGCACCGTTCATTTTATGTTTGCGAGAATGGGGTTGTTGGACGAATTTGATTAAAAAGGAAAGATCTTTAACAAATATTCTTCCCATTGATACATTCCTATATTTTTGATTTAATTATTTGAAAATGCAATTTTGCATATACCTATGTGCTATTATATACTATAATCGCAGGCGTTTCTTTAAAATGATGTACTATTGAAACAAGGCAAAGTATCGTCGAATTCTTCTAGATTCAATTTCTCAAAAGAATGGCTCTATTGATTAACCAAACATAGTTCCCATAAGCATATACGTACTTCTCAGAAAAGATAGTTATATCTAGATCAATATTACTCCCCACAGTGACCTATATGTCAAAGAAAAAAAAGACACATCAAGTATTAAATCATACTACTATTACGTCCACTATCTCTACAAATCCTCCACTCTTGGAAAAGTCTATCTTATTCAAACGTAACGTAACTCAAATTAAATCTTTTCCATCATCATAAATACGAAACATTTATAAAATTATCATCTTCGATTATTTACTCAACATCTAGCTAACAAAATCTTCTCCATCGCCGTACCCCTTAATCCTGACCGCGTACAATTAACGTATGAATAGTTAATTTATTGAAATTTAAACGACCATTTTACGCTACTTGTACTCGAATGATTTTAGGATCTTGCTGTATCTCTTGCACAGTGTTATACTGACAGGCGAGAAACATAGAAACGTAACTTCCGATCCACTGATTTACCCTAAACAGACGATGATAGGTTATACGGTGCACGCAATACAGAAGCGTTTCCGATGCAATTCGAAGGTGCGTTGTTACAATGGAGTTCATCGATCCATAATGACTATTTCCCCGCCAACTACAGCCTGTAATAACGGAATAGCCAATAAAGTATATCCTGTCGATTTAATCGTTACCCCCACGGTGCACCGCGCGCACGGAGATCGGATCGGTGATTTTCACGTGATGTTTCGCAAATCGTGAGGCGCTCGCGTGATTCGCGCGTTTTAAGCGTTCCCGCTCTTCCCGTCCGATAGAAAGAGAAAGGGAACAGGGGTGGAAGGAAGAGGGAAGATACGTGATGCGGGTTCAACCTGCCGCGGGAACCTTTAAAGAAGGTCGGTGCAACGGGGGAGATGTAATTTTAATAAGTTGGAGAACAAGTCATTGTAAAAGATGGATATTCAGATGTTGGAGATGCAGCAGATTTACGACTCGCTGGAATTAAGTTAGTTAAGGTGTTGAAAACCTAACGTCTTTTCAAAGGCGTTTGCCGCGTTTCTTTTCAAATCAAAATACATACATACGATACGTACAATGTATGCGCCTAAAGTTTTAAAGTTAATTTCTATTCAAGGAATGGACTGTTTTATTATAGGTTTAGGAAATTGAAAAGAAGCAATTGCTTGTTTCTAAGGAAGAATCGCGAGAAGTACAGTTAGAAACTGTATTGTGAATCACTTTTCCTGGTTTCCGTAACGAGGAAGTGAAAAAAAAAAACGCAGACAAGTCAGCGTTTACCGTAGCTAAATGGAAGATACGCAGGTACGAGTCGTTACAGTTTTGTCGTTGCAACGATTCCCGCTGCGTAATTTGATAATGAACAGTTGAAAAATAGCAGCGTTGTGTCCGTACTCTTTAGTTGTGTCCGTACTCTTTAATATCCCATTATATGGAAGTTAACGACCGGAAAATACACCGCTCAACTACTTGAAGGAAGTAGCTCATGAGCAAGTCTTTTGTATCCTCGCAATGGTATAATTCCTGTAACGTCTCGTTCTCGGAGGATTTATTTCGTTGATTTGTACTTGTTTATTGCTTTTGTGTTTTCATGAATGGAGCATGTCGCATGCGAATCGTAATATGGTTTTAATGGCGTTTCGACTTCAATGATATCAGCGGCTGATTGCGCTTCCCGTAAGAAGCTTCCAATCATTATGTATTTTAGGAACAACAAATAAGGATATTTAGAGAACGAATTAATTATTCAATTGTTCGCGCAAGAAATACCTGTCTCTTTTTCGAAAGTTATAAATGCTGTTTTCAAAGAGTTCCTTAGCTCACCATAAACCAGATAAGAATCTTTGGTTCCGTCTAGAAAAAGAAACCTTCAGATCAAACCGAAAGGGGTTCGGATTATATTTTCTAATCGTATTTGTATATTTCTTTTTACGGTCAGCTTGTCATCCACGTACAATCGAACAGAGAGTCCATTAATTATTTCCCTTCGACTTGTTTCAGGGGGAGCATCTCTGAAGCCATGCCGGCTGACGAGTTCGCTGGAAATCGAAACAGAAGCAAACCAAGACTGCAACCACCTTAACGAACCGCTATTATCACTGGCAAGGTCATCGGGCAGATCTAATCATGCTCACGCCGACCATGCTTCCTGTGCACTCGTTCCTCTTTCTTAACGACGTCAACCAGAAGATCGGGTGCTAAGAAATTCGAAATCGAGTTGATTGAAAATCTCAAGGAATATTAAAAAAAATACGAATAAACAATTTCATATAGAAATCATCCATTTTGGGCAAAGAAAAGAAACAATCAGAAAAAGGAATAACCACAGAAGCTCTGAATTTCATTGCTTCCTAATGGTACTTCCTTGGATATTTTTACATTCTGGAGGCGTGAACGAACTCTGAAAAACAGAAACGACTTCTATCGGATGATCGAAAGAACTACCTGGACACTGAGTATAATTATTCACACGTGCGGATGCCATTTCCGGCATGTTTCTCCATGAAGAAGGTCAGCTTCAGTTTTTGCCACTTGTAGATAGAAGTTGAAGTGGCGGACGTCTTAACGAGGTTGCTAGAATGTCAAAGAAATAGATGAGGGAAATATTATGAAGATATATTTATGAATATCTAATTGAGCATTTAATTAAGAACTTAATCGAAAGACCAAAATAAGTTGGTTCTTGAGACCAAGTACCTATCTAAGTATAATAGTCTTTTGTACTTACGGTTTAGTAAGAGGACTCGAGTAAAACGATTACTCGTTAAAAGGAACAATAGAATAATCATGCCTCCGCAGACGGTGGTCTCTGCTTTCATGCCTCATCGCGGAGAATCTCAGCGAAAAAAGTGTCCCGAAGCGTGAGCTGAAAGGTGGCTATCTAGGCTGCCTAGTGAATGCCGTCGCCATGGTGGAGCTGGCGTGTAGCAACTCCCTAAGTCCAGGAACCTAATCCTGCGTCAGAAAGACAAAATTCGCTACGGAGAAAAGTAAACAAAAATATATATATAGGGAAGAAGCGACAAAGATTAAAGATCGTTAAGAATTACAGGTAATTTAATGATAAAAGGGAGAAAGAATTGTGTAAAAATTCTACTGGAAAAGAAAAGAAAGATTAAGCCTCCAACGAGAAAGACGTGCTCAGAAGCGAGTCCTGCGTAGCGCCATGTAGAGGAGCAGGAAGAAAATATTGGTAATCTCATCGAACGACGAGCGCTTGATATTCACAATTAGAACTCGATATTTTAGCTTCTTATAATATCCTAATAAACTGTCATTTATCGATTACAATTGTCCTGTCGTATTTTATTGTGTTTGCTTTATAAATGTGAACTTTATTCAAAAAGAGTTCATCGATATAACGGTATTGAAGAGAACTACTCGAGAAACTATATAGAGGATTTAATTAATGTGTGGATCAACGTATGTATCACTATATGTAACAATAATATTGACTGTATATGTACGTGTGTAATAAAAGATTTCCGGTTTACAATGTTTACGATACTGATATAAAAATACCATATAGAGGATTTAATTAACGTGTATATCTACGTATATATCATTATATGTAACAGTAACATTATGTGCATATGCGTATAATATTGGTTAAATGTTAAATGTTAATATTGGTTAAATGCGTTAAAGTGAAATGTTATTTACCTATTCAAGATAGCAAAGTAGACATACCATATAGAGGATTTACTACTGTTAACACTCGGTATTCTCGTATTCAAAGTATTTAACCAAATAATTTGGGAATCCAGCGGACGAGCTTGTATTTAATATGATTATATTTAATATAACAACTTTACTCAATATACGCGTAGGATTTTAAATGTCATGAGGGTTGCAGCGGACTCAATTTTAATGTACCTCGATATCTTAGCTTCTTATAATATCCTAATAAAATGTCATTTATCGATTACAATTGTCCTGTCGTATTTTATAGTGTTTGCTTTATAAATGTGAACTTTATTCAAAAAGAGTTCATCGATGATTATCCATTACAGGTTGTTAATAAACCTGAATTATGCACAAAGGAATTGCCGTTAATAACTTAAGATTCTCTGCCCGTCGTACAGGGTACACATAGTAATTATTCTCGACGATCGTAACGTTTAAGTCCAATTCGAGCTTATAGTCCCATGCGAGTTAAACAACGACAATAGTTTGAATTTCTATTTGTTCGTTTGTCGTCTGTTTATACCCGGAGCACCTGCTGTAAACCAATACAAAATTTATTAGATCTATAAATAACACATATAAAACTTATTAATTTATAATTAATATAAAATAGGAGAGCACGAAACTTCCTATTTTATGGATATGTTAAATCTTTGTAAAAAATACCATATCATTAGTATCATTTTAATCGTTCTAAAGGATTTAGCCGCATAAAGCTGAGACCCTTGGAAGAATCGATGTTCACGCGTGACAAATTGAAATTGTGCGAAGGTTCCGGTACGAACATCACAAGCCGAACATCGATACCAGGGGCACAGGCACATGTTCTGGGTTCATTATATATTTATAAAAGGCTGACGATTCAGTAGATGGTCCGGGTAAATTTAAATTGTAAATGAACGCATTGCTGGTTTCAAGTAAAAGCCTGGATAAGAGCGGATATGGTATGAGAGTCTGTCGTGGAAAGGGGAACAGGCCGCTTTTATTTGTAAAGTTTGAATCTCCTCGATATTGAAGATGTTGAAGCTGCAAGTATGTATTTCATTTTAACCGAGATTTAATTGTAAATGACTATACCTAGTGTCGGTACATCTTAATATCGAGGAGATTCATACTTTACAATAATCGGCCTGTTCCCCTTTCAAGAAAGCTCTTTCAATACTTTGATTTTAAATCGATGACAATCTTAAATAGTATGCCTCATATTTTTAAAATATAAAATTATATACTATGTTATTCTATAACGTATTATGTACAGTTATATATATATATATATATATATATATATATATATATATAATAATTCTATATTGAAAAAAATATGAAATTAACATGATATATACATTACTACATAAGTTATATATAAAATATGTATATTATACCCTTGCCTACTGACTGATATGAATTTCTTTCGGTCTCGAATGCGTTAAAAGAGAGCGCAAAGAAGTCGAAATTACTTATTGTAATTAGTAAAACGACCTGAGAGGCAGACAGATACAAGAAAGAAGGAATATTATATTAGCGGCATTATCATGTTTTTGCTCTCTTTAATTCTTTCATCGAGACAGACAATCTACAGGTATTAATCGACCAATTTCTCCAAGCTGATAACTTCGATTGATGTTTATATATAAGAAGTGTTATGTGTTAATCTGTCTAATATATATATATATATATCTGTCATATATATATATATATATATGAAATATAGTGCGATCATCGCAGTGGGAGGAAATATATATATATATATATGTACTACTTACTCAAACTATGGATCACATAACCTATACGAAAAAAAAAAAAAATTATTGTACACTATAAAGCAAGAGGTTAAATCTTTAATCTGTTAAGAATTAAATTTTTTATTGTAACTGCGAAAATTATAAAAGTACCAAGCGAAGCAAGTACGGAATATATGCGGAGTATGAATCGCTCAACGAACCAAAGAGCGGCTCAGTGACAAAATTAGTAAAGTAAAGACCACAAATATTACAACATTATATTCTACCACAAAATAATTCTCTATACAAAAAAGGTACACAACGAATCGATTTTTCATAACGATAAGAGTCAACAGAACCAATCAAGACCAGGCGAGACTCTCATAAGACAACGATATCAGAGGGATCAAATCAGCGACTTCAATCTATGTTACAGAGTATAGTTATCAAGAAAAATTGCTCTTTTCATGAAAAGTATGGTAATGATACTCTTATAATACATTGTATATCTGGCAGTCGGATGTGCCCGTGGCCATCGGAAATGTAAAGACGACGCTTTTAGAAAGTGATAGCGCCATCGCGTTTTAAAAACGCGTTAGAAGAAGGACGGTTTCGCTATCCAAGGCGAATCGAAAAGTGTGCGTGTTGCGAGAATCAGAGTTGATCGAGACGTCGAAGCATAGAGTCGTTAGAATTGAGTTGCGAGTGTTGTCGAGTGTTAGAGTTGCTAGTGAGAGAGAGAGAGAGAGAGAGAGAGAGAGTTACCAAATAGTTGTCAAGTTATTTGTTGTAAATACGAGCGTTGCATTTAGTTTTCCTGTTAATCAAACATCGTTTCTCTGTCTAACTAATATCTGTATTTTCAATCCATTATTAATAAATTATAATTAATCGGACAAAATTACACCTTTAATATATTCCGATATTACATTATCGCGATGTAATATTTATCATGCTTATTTTGTACGTAAAACGAATCGTTGGAATATTCCCGAAGCTAACGAAGCATTTCCCAAAAGTTAAACCGAAGAAATTAACGCGAATAGTTAAGTGAAATTTTTCCATTAACTTGCTGACCAACCGGCAAATAAAAAATCATAAAAATTGTTTCAATGTGTTGAGGTCACGCATAACTTCTTTTTTCATTGACGATTACCAAACAGGTAAAATTTCGAAATTGTACGAAGGCCACGTGACCAGATCGTATTGGAATTTGAAGTGCATGGAAAAAGACAACTCGAAGTACAAACCTTGTGCTGTACTACTCGAAGTACAAACGTGAACTAATGGATGCAGAAAAGCAATTAACGCCAAACATCCGAACAGCATCTTGGAGCCCGTCATTGTTCTGAAATAAAAGAAGTGACGAATTAAAAAGACGCAGAACTAATAATAATAAAGGAAACTTAGTTCGTATTATAAATTGAATTTACATCAGAAAAGAAACACGATCAAGCGAAACAGATCGTAGAAATGACAAATATCATCGATATACGTTTCAGTGTAATTTCACTTTTGAAAATTATTTAGTTTAATACGATCGTATTCATCGCTCTGAAACTTTCATTGTGCTGCAATTTGTGCTGCGTCTTTTTAATTTCTCTATCTTTCTGTGTTTTCGGAAAAATTACTTGAAAGATTAAGAATTGCTTGCCTTATTTTATTTTCGATTAGTTAGGATTTGATTATTCCAGGTAAGCTTTATTATTTATAACAGGTTTTATCACTTGTTTATTATTTAGGAGTTTGTTATTTTAGGATTAGTACCTTTTAGGATTTCTTATCCTTCGAGTTTCTGTTTCAGATATCTAGGTCTATTTCAAGATGTTTTATTACATTAGGATTATTTATTCGATTAAGATAATTTAAGAGTTTCACAATGTACAAAGAAATAATCGCGTGAAATTTAGATTTATGCTTTAAACGTATTAAACACGCGGTAATTTCAATGTCTATAGCCTCGAACGTGTTCTGATTAGTTGTGTCATTGTCTGTGACATTGAAATCACAAAAATCCATTGCAAGTGTGCTGTCATGCAATGTGGATGTAATTGGGTTTTTTGGGTATTTCCTGTATCATCTGATTTGTACAGTACTATTTTAACGCAAGGACAGGAAAGTTATTATATATTTCCCGTCCATTATTTGAATCGTTGTGAAGTGTAACGAATTATATTCGATTCGAGGAGATGTTAATGAATTACCCATTTCATATGTAATTACATGGAAATAAAAATCATTGCAAAAATAATTGATCTAATGACAACGGAATTTCCAATATTTTTTTGTTTCGTCACGTCTTTTTCATAATATATCTTTTATAAGTACGTGATTTATTAATCGTTCGAATGGAAATAATTATTCGTATAATATTCAAATGATTCTAGCCATAAAATAAATTAAAACGATACCTGTCAATGATATGCAATCTGCGTATGACGTCAACCTCGATCTATGCTTATACAAGAAATTTTATCAATCAATGACTAGATATACAATAATCAAATATTATAAAATTTCCTGAAAACCTTTAGGTGTTAATATTAAGGTGTTAATATCTTTAATATTTGCAAGTTATTGTTTAGCGCTAATTAGTTAGAATGTAACAAGTGGTGTACCAGAATTGAGATAATTAAGCCACACGAACAATCTTATTTAGATCTTTTTAATTTTTTAATTCTCTTTTGCTCCAATACTTTGTAAAATTAATCTTCATTAGCTACTACACATCATAGAATAACAAGAGATAATTTTTCTTATATAACGTTTCATTCATAAAATCTATCATTAAAGTATATCTTCATAAAAATATCATTCCATACTAACGGTATATTTGGTGTCATACGAGATAACAGTTACCAGTGATGACATATGTAACTTTATAAAGATATCTCGTTTTATTATATATTAAAAGAATGTACTCATTGCTGCTATATTTCAGATGAAAAAAAGGAGGCAACGATTTTACAGTAAAATCGTTCGTTTACAACTGATTCATTTACATTTCATGATAATACTGTGCATTCTGAATATGCTATGATTTGGTTTAAAATAATAAATAGTCCATTCTTGCATACTATTGTTCCAGCTTTACTTGTATTTTCGATATTGATATAAATAGAAAGACAATTAATGTCGTTCGAGTCTATTTTCGGATCATTTATATTACGTTTAATCCATATAGTTATTATATGAGACATAGTATCGTAAAATTTGGAAGAATAAAACGTTCGTACAGGATGTACATTTTATAAGAACTCCAACAAATCTGCGTGTGCACCTAAAATACAAACTGATAGTGATTGTTCATAAGTTTATATACATTATCTAATGTCAATCGAAGGTATCAATTCTTTTTCTCCATAAGAGTACTTTTTCATTTATATGTGTTCAAAAATACATGTGTTCAACCGTGAAGCATATGTCACCTACAACGAAAAAGAGTTTCCCTATACTTAATATTTCCTTTATATACCTATGAAAGTCTATTCTTCGCGTAGTATGAAATTATGAATAAATCTGGAATATTGTTCAATCTGAAAAGAAAAATAACTTATTGACATCATTCATTGATACGAGATTCAGAATGTTTGTTTTGTCTTGCAGAGAAAGAAGGCAGCCCTTTCTTTTAATGTGAAATAGAAAGCGAAAATTTGAAAACAGATTTTTTGGAAATTTACTTGCAAATATCGTTTTCAATATCGTGATTTTCTTCCCAATGGTACTGTACTTTCAAATTTTCCAGTATCCCTCTAAAAACAAAAAGTCGAACCTCGTTATTATTAACGTAGGCACTACAAGGAAAAGAAGTATTAGAAAGCAGCTCCTTTTTATTATGGATTTCTTTATAATCATGTAAATAAGAAATTCCGGAAATTTTTTCCTCAAGAATTTAATTCTTGTGTTTTGATTGATAATTATTACACTGCATACTAACTTTTCGCATACTGTTCGCGTCTAACAATTTCCTAATAATAACTACTTCAAAATTACATATGTTCTTGCACGAATTCAAAAGTACGTATGATACAATTACAATTGATTCTAAAATAATAATTATTTAAAGATATTAAGATACTAATTAAACGTTTCACTATATTTCAAAATCTGGAACAACAAATTTTTATTTATAAAAAATGAAACTGTGTTTATATATTCTTTGTCATGATGCTATTTCTTATTACCATGTCGACATTTTTTAAAATTCATTTTGTTATCTCTACGCAATATGAAAATTCATATACTGCTTAATATTTTTTACATATTATCCATCCACCGCATGATATCTCCTGAAAAATCAAAATATTAATGTTATATTATTACAATGCTTCTTAAATTTCAATTTTTGACAAATTTGAAATCCAATATATTTTGCACAATTGTTATTTATCAAAAAATTCTAAGTTAGTAACTTTCTTTTCAAATGGCAAATAACATATACTTTGACTTACCTGTAAGTTTTTGTTCCTAATCATCATTTCCTCTTATAGAACATCATTATTGATCTTATAATTACTACCGGTGTCATAGATATTGTAGTGGCTACAACTGAATTAATAGAAAATGATAAATAACTGTGTATAACACTAACACATAACTGTGTATAACAATGACACATAACTTTTACTTACATATCAGTCGATAAGGGATTACTGTGATATCCTGTTGATGTTTCTTAAGGCACTTGATTAGGTGTGATACGGTATCATTCCTTATGGTATACTGTAGATAAGTATTTTAGAAAATGACAAGAATAAATCTAAATTATTCAGAGGTTCCAGTTTCGGCTTAGACATAAATACAGGACCATTTGCAAAGAAGGAAGGGTGCGTTTCTACAGCCTCGTTATAGTAACGAATACCAATATATAGTAATGAATACCAATCTCTGAATTACTGGTTACTAAACATAAATATCCTATAAAATTTAATATATTTCTTTAATTTTTAATACATACATGAGTTAGTAGTTCTAAATTATGAATCATCCTACCTGTGATATTACACTTTTCCTTATAATATCATCACTCAAGTGAACAACATTAAGATCATGTAAACCATGTCATCCTATCTTACTGTGAAGATACTTAGTTATGTTATCTAACATTATAAAAATATCATCAAATTCAAGTCCTTTTATTCACATCACATGGCCACGACGATCTGGTTCTTCGTTATATAATGTTCTAAAATTTGTCGTATATATAGGATGTACAAACCGTGATATCAAGGTATCAGTTCTTCCTTCCCAAGGGACAGTTTCATTAAAATTCTGATAGAATTAAAAATTAATTATTAATATTCTAACAATCATATATGTTAAATACATTATAGTCAACGATATATACCTGAGCGAACGTAGGGGTAATTCCTTGATAATTATAAATGTCATCAGCCCACATCATTGTGCCACTTCTTTGTACTCCAGCCTCTCGATTAACAGCCTAAACAAACATACAAAATTTTATAGAAGCTGCACAAAATATAGTATATATGCGCAATATTGAAGCGTTCAAGGGGATATAAAGGTAATGTACATCACATACACGTGTACTCTCATGCAACAAAATACAATTAGATTTAATAGTATAAGCTCTTTTATTCATCATAATAGATTGGAAATTTAAGTGTCTTACGAGGGTGAGTAAAAAGTTACCCGCTCTGTCGGTGTAGAATTTATTTTAAGCAATTGTCAAAAAAGACATACATCATTTTTTGACATAATCACTCAATTTCTGTATACACTTTGTCCATTTGCTGAAGGACCTTCGTATTTTCTCATTAAAAAATGTTTTGGGCTGAGCTGCGAACCACGAATGCATCGTCGTCTTCACCTTTTCATCAGCTTTTTCGGCATCCATCTCGCACAAACTTTTTAAAACCCAAATCTGTCGTGCACTATCTCATAAGCAGAGCCGTGGCTCATTTGCAAATGATTTGCCACATTATCCAGCTTCACTCGTCTATTCCATAGAGCATAAGTTCATGAGCACGTTCAATGTTGTCATCGTGGATGTGGACGGGCGTCCAGCTGTTTTTTCATAACTCTTGTGCGATCTTCTTTGAACTTTTGTGCCCATTCAAACACACTTCGTGACAAAACACTTTCTCCATAATGTGCATTAAATCTTTGATAAATATAGGCATCAAACAAAACCTCCGACCGCAAGAAACGAATCACAGCATCCTGCACCGTTTTCCTGCAAATCGCCATTGCAAAGCGCCATTACTCGCGCAACGGTCACAAACGAATTGACGTAACACAATGAAACCTACGCAGCAGCACTGAACAGATATTGACGTCATACGAAGAGTGCAGATGGATCAATACGGTCGACAGAAGTTTTAACTATCTGGAGTGCGGATAAATTTTTACCGAGAGTCGTATAGGAATCTATAATCTGTAAGTACACCTTTGGCTGAATGGAAATTTCTCTTACATATAGTCAAAAATGCAGAAACAGTGTATTGAATTGGAAAGTGATAAAAAATAAGTGAAGTTTCGAGGTTGCATGTGATTGCATGAATACACAGGACGTTTTTAGCGAATAAAAAATAATTTTGAAAGACACGAGACTTATCTTGTATTTTATGTACTCTCTGTGTCCGAATTTCCAGAAGCTCTCTATCTTATGAAGTGTTTTAGATTAGCCGGAAAATTTTGTATGTACATACAAGAAGTATACGATCTAAGTGGAATATTCCATTATTCTCTTGATACAACAGAAACGAAATTTACAGAACTTCTCAGAAAGTTGGTTTATTATTACCAAATTAATAGAATTAATATACGTTTATCATCTTTACATACCTAAGTCGTGGAGGTTTATCGTGCGTAAAAAATTAGTGTCGTTTCAAAGTTACATTTCGTACATTTTAAGCCTATAATTTGTAACGTACAAAACAATGTAAGTTTGAGCTGTTTCTTATCTCCACAATAAGAAAATCCAACTTTACGTTTTTTACACAATGATATTTATGGAACAGTAATATCATATTATTGCATCGCTTGGAGAATGAAGTCAAGGTACGATGTGACCCTAGTGTAAACGCTGGGATACCCAGCTGTGCCGCACTTATAAGCATAAGACACAATACCTATTAAATACGAGGTTCATTCATGTTGTATCAGCAGTGGTCCGCCGCGGTCAGCCTGAAAGGATCGTTAAATTTTTAATCAAAGGTACTGAAATATATCGATCGAATTGTATTGAAATTATACTTATATACAGTAATAATCTTCTACTGATTTGTGTATTGAAATACTCCAATTTATAATGTACATGTTATATGTATTTTGAGCAAAACTAAGATTAGAAGGAAATTAGATTAAATACCACAATGAGGTGTGAGAAGTGGGCAAGATTATTAAATTGTGTTTATCTATTATTTCTAATGTTTAAGACGTCGATTTGATGTTAATTCGAATTAACGTGTCTTCAGATACCGTATAGTTTGTAGTAACTCTGTAACTTAATTACCGTACAAGAATCCTCTCGACCCTGAGCATGTTCGGCGCATATTATACCATCAGTGATATCAGGTGCATTAGGAAATTTGGAATAAGCTATTTTGCATTCGGCGTTCTTAATCACTGGCATTTGTACTTCCATTAATGCATTACGTCGTGGTCGTCCTACGAAGAAAATAAGAAAGATATTTAAGACTGGAACTGTTTAATTTTATTATAAAATTGATATCACTTACTATATCTTAATGCTCCCCATCCAGCAACAAGGGGGTTATAGCCGACGAAGTTGCTCTTTCGTAGGGGCTCTTTCGTACAAATGGGATATACGTACCCTGAAAAATAAAAGAATAAATGAAAATGCAGGAAACGAATGACCAAAAGTATGAGAAAGAATTGTACATGCTTTATGACACAATATATGTGTACAGTAAGAAATTTCAGGATATGATACTTCAGTAATACTCAATAGCATATATATATATATATATATATATATATTTGAGGACTTACTCGAAAATGGCAATTCCTCCACCAATCTAAGAATGGCAATATTATGATTGTGTATGTTTTCTATTCCATCCATATGTGCATAATGTGCTGCGGTCAAAACATGCCTAGCCGATATCAGGGAACCTCCGCACTTCCATAGTGGTTTGTCTGGGTTTCGGGGATTACGAAAACCTAATGCAGCGATCCATGGCCAAGCGCCTAAAATGCAATAGTCATAGTTGTGAATATACATAATTTTTTCTCACATAACGAGTAACAACGATTATTACCTATTCGATATTCGATCATACAGCAGACGATAAGTACATACGTACAAATACTCTGAAATACAGATTTGATAAAGACAGAAATTAAATTTTTATTCCAGTGGAATGCAAATTATCAAATAATTCTATATAATTTCTATTTGAACTATACTGAACTATAAAGTTCAAACGTGTAATTTCTGCCCTAACAGTTTTTGATCTCTATCCATATTATTACTCCTATATCAATTCTTTATTTCAAGCAAAAAGATACTCTTCCTAACATGAAGTAAAAGAAAGAAATAATTCAAGTTAATAAGTAAAGTTACTACCGATGAAATCATAGCATTATTATTTAGTCTAATTGAAATGTACATTGATGTGCTGTTTAATGCCTTTAAAGTTCATTCTTTGCAGTAAATGGCTTATTATTAATCGGAAAGAAAGACATAAAACGTACCAAGTTCAGCTGGTTTACCATCGACCACCCTGGTATGAGAGACGTTGCTAAAACCACAGTATGGTGGTCGCAAAGCCTTATACTTGTACACAGTTTTTATTAAAATTTCTCTCTTCTCTTTGTTTGGATCGTTCGGACAGCAAACGATCGTAACATTGCCCTGGTATCTGCACACTGATCGTCTATAAAAATCGGTGGCTGTACGGTACTGTATCTGCCATATTTCTTGCAGAGGTTTACATTTTCTGTAGTCAAGGCACCTGCCTTCTTGATTGTCCGGTGTGGTACATTCTGGATCAAACAATTTTAAAACATTTATACAGTTCAAAGATGCGTAAGAAAGCGACACCGATTACTCAACTTTCGAAGTAAAAAGCCGATCAAGTCCACCGGATTGCCCTACAGACACGTATTAATCCGTAAGAGTTAGTCATCATGTTGATAATAATTATCTAAAGAAACTTTTCACGTGAAAATATAAAATTTTAATTGATTAGATTACACATCCTTCGAACACTAACAACAATATCAGGAACAACCGCCAAGATCGAAGATCGCTACCTCCATCGCAGAATTTTTTGAATTCTACAAGACAAAATATCACGTGTAACTATTGCAAAAAACCCGGGCATCTAGTGAAAGACTGTTACAAATTTAAAGCCCGAGTAGATGCCGGATTAATCGTACCCTATGCTTCGAGACCATCGGGAAACCAAACACGTCCTTCGGGAGAATGGAGCGAGCCACGAAGGAACGATACGCCGAATCGCCCAAGAGTACAGGCGGCAACCAGGCGACCGGCGCCGACGGCAACAAACACAACAAGGACAGCCACCCCCGCGAGATCGACTCCACCACCCATAACGAGAGACAGAGCGAACGCAATGCCGACCATAAGATCGAACGAACAACCACTAAATATTGTGGGGGAGTCATCCCACAACCAAACGAGGTCACAGACAGAGAATCCAGAATCTCAAGGCAAAAGGAAAAGAGTGAAGCACAAGCAACCGGCGAAGGAAAATCATCAGGAGTTGAATTCAGATTCGGAAGGCGACCTCTCCGAATTATTTCAATAAAATTTAACGATTCCCCAACGACCCCAACTGCACGAATAGTTTCCCCAAATCTAAAGACTAAGACGAGTTTATTATTAGACTCTGGATCGGAAATCAACATTATCAAGAAACCTGCTATACTCGATGCAGCCATCATCGACGAAAAGGAATCAATCGAAGTGCGAGGAATTACGGCAACGAGCCTGGTCTTCTTAGGGCAGACGGTAATACAGGTTGCGGGCCATCCGGTTGTTTTTCATGTAGTCGATGATTCATTGCTAATCGATCAAGACGGAATCCTACGATCCGAATTTTTTGCAGGTTGTAAGGCTCGTTTAGATTATGAGGGAAAACATATCAGATGGGGAAATATTTATATTCCCTTCGATACTAAAGAAAAAATAATTATACCGAAGCGAAGTTCAATAACGTGTTCGATTAATATCGCTAATCCAGAGATAAAAGAGGGATTTATTCCAAGAATCGAGCCGAACAAGGGAATCTATTTTGGTAATGCAGTTGTGAGGAATCATAAAGGAAAAGGTTACATAAGAGTAATAAATACTACTTCGAGAGATTACGTATTTACAACACCAACGATGGTAATTAAAGAATTTGAAAATCCCCCCCCCCCCCGCCTCCTAGGACAGCGTGCAATACAGTTCTAAGATCGGAGGAAAGTAGATACGATAAAATAAATGAGTTACTACGACTCGAACATTTGAACGAAGAAGAAAAGGAAAATGCTAAAAAATTGATTCGTAATAATCAAGATAGGTTTCATATTCCAGGAGATACATTGGAAGCAACCGAAGTTCTGGAACATAGGATAATTACAACGGATAATATACCCATCAATACTAAACAGTATCGATATCCACCAATACATCGAGAAGAAATAAATCGACAGGTCCAAGAACTACTAGATACGGACGTAGTGGAACCATCAATATCTCCATATAACTCCCCGTTATGGATTGTGCCCAAAAACCCGATTCGCAAGGAAAGAAGCGCTGGAGATTAGTCATCGATTATAGAAAATTGAACGATAAAACGATTGGCGATGCCTTCCCACTACCCAACATTACAGAAATATTGGATCAATTAGGAAGTGCAAAATATTTTTCCACATTTGACTTGGCATCGGGCTTTCACCAGATCCGTATGTCACAGGAAGATGCCCGCAAAACTGCATTTTCGACACCATACGGGCATTTTCAATTCAAAAGAATGCCCTTTGGATTAAAAGATGCCCCAGCAACATTTCAACGTTTGATGAATTCAATATTATCTGGTCTGCAAGGAGTAGAACTATTCGTCTATCTGGATGACATAGTGATTTATTCCACGTCTCTCCAAGAACACGAAATTAAATTTAATAAATTAATGGAAAGACTGAGGAAAGCTAAATTACGATTACAACCTGATAAGTGCGAATTTTTACGACACGAGGTGAATTATTTAGGACATGTAATTAGTGAGGATGGCGTGAAACCCGACCCAAAGAAAGTCGAAGCCGTATCAAAATTTCCACGACCAAAGAGGGCGAAAAATATCAAACAATTTCTGGGACTAGCAGGATATTACAGAAGATTTATACCCCGATTTCCCCAAGGTCGCGAAACCATTGACACAACTATTAAAGAAAGACACTCCCTTTAAATGGACAGAAAATCAAGAAAACGCATTCAATAATTTAAAGACAGCGTTAGTGACGAAACCCATCCTGCAATATCCAGACTTTTCTAAACCCTTTAACCTTACTACAGACGCATCAGGATATGCAATAAGCGGTGTACTGAGTCAAGGGCCAATCGGAAAGGATTTGCCGATTGCGTATGCCTCAAGGCTATTAAATCCCGCCGTACAAAACTACTCTACCATAGAAAAGGAGTGTCTGGCAATTGTTTACAGCGCAATGCACTTCCGACCGTATCTTTACGGAAGAAAGTTTACCATCGTAACCGATCATAAACCTTTAGTGTGGATGCATTCTATCAAAGATCCTACTTCAAGAATTTGGAAATGGAAATTAAAGTTATCGGACTTCGAATTTGATATTGTATACAAAGAAGGCAGGGCGAACGCAAACGCAGACGCATTATCTAGGAACCCTCCGGAAGTTTGTTTATCAATCAGAAAGAGAGAGGAAGTCTCACCAATTCGCTATCCTGTCTCAAAAAGATTCGAAATAGATACGTCAACCGAAGACTCTCCCATATTCGAAGCTAAACCACACGTCTTGCCTCAATCCAGTGATTCTAAAAATCAAGGAAAGGGTTTTACCCGAAAACATTTTACAATAGAAGAAACCCCCATAAAATATTTAAACCAAGCATTAGCAGAAATCGATGTAAGTACAGATAGAGAAATAACCAATCGAGAAAAAGAAGGCACGGATACAACAAGCGAAAAAGAGACCTCCACTGTAATTCCAGAACTAATTCAACAACGAGAAAAGGACACGAGACTTACGATAATTGCGGAACTAAGAATTTCAGAAACCCGAGACTCAATTGCGAGAGTAAATGACCATAAAGTAGTATTTATAGATATACATGGCAATCCGATAGATAAAGGAACCTTAGAAATGAAGGAAACGGGAAAATTACCTCGTTATGAAGATTTAATGTTAGAAAAAGCAAGATTGAATTACGATTCTGGAAAATACATTGTATTCCTACCGATAAAGGAAAATAGAAATATTCCAATAATACCAGAAAATTTATTAAACTCGCTAAGATCTCTATTAGACGCAGTAAATGAAAAACAGTTAACTTCGTTCAGCATTAGCAAAGGAAACTTGGAGGAAATACCCTGGCGATATACAATCAGAAAATTAAAGGAAATATTTATGGAAAAAACCTTATCCATCACCATTTGCACTGGAGAAGTAATTACTCCACCTGTGGAAGCGCGGAACAACATAATACGAGAAAAACATGAATCAAGCGTAGCAGGACACAAAGGAATTACCAAAACTTATCAAAGAATACGACAACACTACTATTGGGAAAATATAAAAAGGAAATTCAAGATTACGTAAGAACATGTAAGGAATGTCAATTAAAGAAACTCACAAGAATAAAAGCAAAACAACCAATGGTACTTACAGACACACCAGGTAAAGCATTCGATAAAATTAGTATGGATATTGTAGGACCATTACCAAAAACTCAAAAGGGAAATGAATATATATTAACCATCCAAGATTTATTAACAAAATACTCAATTGGGATTCCACTAGGAGGAATCTCTTCAGCCGAGATAGCGGACGCTTTTGTAAAGCGATTTATTTGTCGTTTCGGATCACCGAGAGCTATTCTCACTGATCAAGGAACGAACTTTACATCCTCACAAATGAAGAAAGTAGCAAAGAGATTCCGCATCAAACAATACACCACGACGGCATATCATCCACAAAGTAACGGTTCAATCGAAAGACCTCACCACGTGCTGATAGAATATCTCAAATTATACATTGAAAATTCCAAAAATTCGGACGAATGGGTAGAATTAGCTATGTTTTCCTATAATACCTCTGTACACGAAGGAACGAAATTCTCCCCGCACGAATTAGTTTTTGGACATTTAGCCAGAGAACCTACTGGTGAAGTAATAATCGAAGAGAACATGGAACCAACTTACGCAGAATATCTCGAAGACCTGTTCGATAAAATTAACACCGTACAACGAATGGCAAGAGAAAATTTGATAAAATCCAAACTAAGATCAAAAGAATACTACGACCGACGAATCAACCCCCAAGATTTTAAAATAGGAGATTCGATATATTTACTAAAAGAACCCAGTAAAGGAAAATTCTCCGATCAATATACTGGACCATACAAAGTGCTAGAAATCTTGCAGAACCAAAACGTCAAGATCGAAGTAAAAGGGATTCCGCGAACGGTGCATTTAAACAAGTTAAAACTAGCGCATAATCGAAATAAGCAATGAATAAAGCGATTTCAGTGGGCAACGTAGTGCGGTGGTATATGTTATAGTGCTGTTCGTCGAATAATACAGATATCGAACACCTAAAAGGAAAAAGGAAAATTATTATACGTGTTTCAATTATTGCTTAAATATAAAACGTGTTAACTCAATGAACAATTAACTAGTGAAAGTGAAAGTTACCTTGTGAACAAGTGATCAACATACAAGAAAGTGTACGTGCAAGTATAGGTTATGGATCATTGTTCGTGGAACACAATGTATGACAGCTACCTAAAATAAGTGAATAAATTAGTTTCAATTGTCTCGGTGCAAAATACAAGGTTACTAAATGTTATAACTATATTATGGATAAATCAAAAGGAGGTGTAACACTGTTCGTCGAATAATACAGATAGCGAAAACCTAAAAAGAAAAAGGGAAAATTATTATGTGTACTCCAATTATTGTTTGAATATACAACATGTCGATTCAATAAATAATTAAAAGAGGGGAAGTGAAAGTTACCTTGTAAACAAGTAATCATCATACAAGAAGGTCTACATGCAAAATAGGTTATGGCTCCCTGCTTGCGGAACACCATGTACCAGCTGAAAATAAACGAACGAATTAACTTCAATTGCCTTAATGCAAAGAGCAGCATCGCTAAATGTTATAACGGTGCTGTGGAGGCGTGGCACTGTTTGTCGAATGACACAGATAGCGGAAACTTGGAAAAAGAAAAGAAGTTTATTACGAGTGTTCCAATTACTGTTTGAATGTAAAACGTGTTAGTTCAACGAATAACGAAAACAGTGAAAGTGCAACTTACCTCGTGAACAATCAATCACCATACAAGGAAGTGTACATGCATGGATTTCGCAGATTAACAAGAAGAAATAAAATAGCTGATAAATATAGAAAGTGGTTAGAAAATAATTAAGATAGATTAATTGAGAGTTAGTAATAAATATAACCGGAGTAAAAGGATATTTTATTATGTATTAATCTACGTAGTATTGTTATATTATTATATCTAACATGTAGAAATGGATTTTGTACGCATATATGTATATAATTCCAATCCAAGTAGTATTCATAATATTTATTTTCACTGATAACAAGTACGTAAAACCTAAAATAAAACAAAGGTTTTAACAATAAAAAAAACAAAAAAAAAAAAGAAAAGGGAAGAAGAAAAAAAAAGAAGAAAAAAAAGGAAAGAAAAAAAATATAATATACATAAATATAAAATTTTCTTTTTCTATAAAAGGTTATTCCTATTTCTGATAAACTCGAGAAATGAAAACATTATACCATGATACACTGACGCAAAGATACACCACACAGAAGAAACTAATAGAGAACGCTTTAAGCTTGGCAAACTTACCGCCCGACGAATTTGCATACACCATAACCAAAACCCAGGACACATGGCTTTGATTGTTATTTAATAAGGTTTTGGGTTTATAAAATAACGATTCACTTAGATTCGTTTTCTCCAATATATTTCAGTCTTATAACACGTCTTACCACACAGGAATCTCCAGGTCAATAGAACAACGTGGTCGACTTCTAAGACAAAAGAGCGTCGTTAGAAGTCGTACCAACTTAGCTTGTAGTAAGCAGCGATCGTACCAACTTAACATTTCTCAACACTCCCCTTTGATCGCTAGTTTCTACAAGCCCCATAGCTTTGGTAAATTGCTGAGTCTTAATCCTATTTAGGCCTTTGGTGAGAATGTCAGCCACATTCTCAGGACTAGGTACATAAGTATAATCTAGTATCCCCCTCGATACGCAGTTCTTAACGTAAAAGTAACGCACTTGGACGTGCTTAGAACTCTCAGCAACTATTTCGTCCTTTGACCATGAAATAGCTCCGATATTATCGCAGAATATCTTGCAGGGGCGAGGGCAATATGACAGTTGACCCAATTCCTTTAACAGTAAAGAAATCCACACTGTTTCCCTTGCTGCTTCCTGCATTGCCACAAATTCCGCTTCGCACGTCGATTGAGCTATAATCGGTTGTTTTTTGGATAGCCAGGATATCGCACCACCAGCGAGTATGAACACATACCCGCTCCTGGATTTCCTGTCTACCGTACAACCCGCAAAATCCGAGTCGCAAAACACCTTCAGAGGTTGCCCGGTCCTTTGGTATACTAACTTCAAGTCTTTGGTCTTTAGTAAATATCTGAATACCCGCTTCACTGCTTTCCAATCGGATACAGTCGGATTCGCGCATCTTTGGCTTAGTTTCCCTATTGCACACGCAACATCAGGACGACTTACAGTAGCTACATACATTATGTGCCCCACAGCTTGTTCATATAATTTACTGTCGAAAGGCTCATCACGTTCAATATCAAAACCAGCCTCACATTCTCTAGCTAGCGGTGTCGACACTCCCACCACCCCAACCTCACTGGTAATGTCAAACAGATCCAGCATTTGACCTATCTGTACAGATTGATCGAATACTACAGTGGTGCTGTTTGGCTTACTCAGGTGGATGGACAGAAATTGAGTGTCTACACCTAGCATTCTAACATCTAATTTGTCCTTAATCCTAGTTTTGAATATCTCAATCCACTCATTCGTCCCAAACACAAGGATGTCGTCCACATACACAGCTACAATAAATTTTTTAGACGCATCCACATACACACATGGACCACTCACGCATGGGTTCAGACTCATACCTCTTAAAATGCTATCGATGTGTCTAAACCACATTCTTCCAGCTTGCTTCAGTCCATACAGGCTCTTTTTGAGCTTACACACAAATTTAGTTCTGTCTTTACCTGGAACTCTAAAGAGTTCTGGTTGCTCCATGTATGTAATATCGTGATGTAATATGTTTACAAAAAGTGGACAATAGAGATGTTAATCAGACAGAAAAGACGATTGTGGCTTAACTTGAACTATTCATACTAAACGTACAGAACACAGCGCAATCCACACTCTCTCGGCAACGCCACTCGCAACCTCCGTCTCCGCTCGACTCGCACTCGGCTTCTCCGCTCGCACTCTGTTTCTCGACTCGCACACTGTTTCTCGACTCGCACTCTGCTCCGCGACTAACACTCTCTGGCCGTTGTCCCATTCTATTGCCCTTTTCCTAGACCCACCGCACACGTGTTCTGCAGACGCTCGTGGCCAGGGTCACGTAGGTCTTTTCCACGAAACTATGCACTTGAAAAGACCGATGACACATTGATGGGCCCGACGGCGCCTCGGCTCTCGCGACACTGTTCATAGTTCGTCCGATATTTCCCAGGCCTTTCGTCCACGATACTACATGTATATATCCTCATCCAGAAGGCTGTTGAGATACCCACATTCCACATCGATGTGCCCGTAAACCCACTCATTTTCCGCACATAGTGCAAGCAGAATTCTTAGAGTTTTGCGTTTTACTATTGGACTAAAGGTTTCTGAATAATCTACTCCAGGCCTCTGCCAGAATCCCCGAGCTACTAGCCTAGCCTTATACCTATCAGGGTCTCTCTTTATCACAAGCACCCACTTACAGTCTATAACGTTTTTATTTAAGGGTCTTTGCACAATGTCCCACACATCTTTACTTTTTAGATTGTCTAGTTCCTTCCTTATTGCATCAGTCCATTTTTGAGCGTCTGGCCCCCTCAGGGCTTCATACACATTCACAGGTACACACACGTTTTGAGCTTTACAAACAGTCGCAGTGTGAGCACAACAATCACATATTCTTGGTTTGTGTAGTCTTGCCGACCTCCTCGGCACAAACGGTACACTCACAGTATTCACTGGATTGTCCTCACACGTTAAACTGTCCATAAAGTAGTCGGTTTCCCCTTCGTCGTTTTCTCCGTCACTCTGTGTCTCGACGTCAGTTTGACCGGCTTCTCCCCTATGTTCAAAGGTTTCTACATCCCATATCCATTCCGAGGACTTATCCTTTATATGGTTCGTTTCCGCCTTAGCGCTCTTGTAGGGAAACGTGTTCTCCTCGAACCTGACATGACAGGATATTATCACCTTTTGGATCTTCGGTAGGTAAATTCTATAACCTTTGACCTGTCTGTCATATCTCACAAATATCCCCTCATCCGCTCTGCTCTCGAATTTTCCTCCGCTTGGACTCTTTAGATACCAGACTCTGCATCCAAACACTCTCAGTCTGTTTATCTCCCCTTGGAGGTCACATCCCTTACCCTTCCATAATTCCAGTGGGATCTTGTCTCCGATGGCAGCGGATGGGCATAGGTTTTTTATGTGGCATGCCGTGTTCACAGCCTCCCCCCACAGATAGTCAGGGAGTCCAGATTGGATGAGTAAACATCTGGACATCTCGACCAGGGTTCTGTTCGCTCGTTCGGAGACCCCATTTTGTTCAGGGTTTCTAGGAACAGTTTTCCTGTGTAAGATGCCTTTCTCCTTCAGGTAGTTCTCGAAGTTTTCTCCTGTGTACTCACCCCCGTTATCTGTTTGAAGGGCACTTATCTTGGATTGGTGTAAAGCCTCCACCTCCGCCTGGTACTCCTTGAAGCACTTGAGTACTTCATTCTTCCTACTGATGATTCTGACGTGCATGAAACGAGAAAAATCATCTATGAACGTTACGAAATAATTACCTCCGCCCAGCGACTTGCATTGCGTTCTGCCACTAATATCGCTGTGAACTATTTCTGAAGGACGTTGACACATGTGGTGGGCTTTCTTCGGAAATGGTACTTTTGTCATTTTCCCTTTCACGCAGACCCCGCATGGTTCCTCATGTATCCTAGAGCCCTCCTTCACGTTCCTCACAGGGATCTTTCTCATCGCGTCCCCATGTAGATGACCTAACCTCTCATGCCATGACACGATACCTTTGTACGCCTTAGCTTCAATAACCTCGGCGTGGTCGTCATCATTTCCAGGTTCCTCTTGATCGTTCTCCATGGAAACGTTTGCTACATGCCTCTCAGGTGGTATTGTCTCTAGGTAGTACACGTTGTCTCCTACCTTTGAGTTAAATACCACATCCCCATCATCATGTGTGCCGACGGCCTCATCCTTCGTACACACTGTGGTGACGCCTTTCACTGCCAATTGCCTGATCGAGATTAGATTTACATCTAATTCAGGCACCCACAGGGCGTTCGACAAGGATAGACTCCACCCGCCACAGGCTTTGGTCATCTTCACGACGATCGTGCTTTTTCCCTTGACTTCCAGGTAGCCCTTACCAATCCGGATCTGTCCAGTCGCAGGCACGAAGTCCACGAACCGATACCTATCCGGGGTCATATGGTTTGAGGCTCCCGAGTCAAGATAGCTGATCCTGTCCCTTTCCACGTGGTTGATAGATGATAAAGCCAGTGTGGAGATAAGTCCCTTGGATCTCGGTTTATCTTCCGATCCTTTCTCCACTTTGTTTTCTGGGTCTTTCTCTTCCTTGTCTTCTTTTCCCTCATGGCAGTTGTACGATATGTGGCCTCGTTTTCCACATTTATAGCATTTTTTATCCTTTGGGTTTTTGTGCTTTTTCTTAGCGCCATCTTGATTTTGTTGGGGCTTGGTCTTCGATTGTTTGCAAGCCGCCATTGCACTGTTCTTCTCGGAGGGACCCATGGCCGCTTCCATTCTCCTTTCCACAAGTAGGAGATCGGATTTCACGACCCTCGAGGTTAGTTTCTTATCGAGTCTTACCGTCCTAAGATATGTCGTGTAGTTTGGGTCCGCCACGAGGCCGGCTAAGATGAAACACGCCATCATGTGGTCTTCGATTCTTAAACCTGCGTTGGGAATTTTTTCGCACAGATTGTATATCTTTCCGCAGTATTTTGCGACGTCCATATCGGGGTTTTTTCTATGGTACCCAGTTCCCGTATGCATAGGACAGTGTCCATCGACGTGGACCTTCCATGGACGTCCTCTAGCGCCTTCCAACAATCCCTCGCTGTCTTCAAGGATTTAATTTCTCCGATATATTCGGAGCGAATATGTCGGAAAAGATATGCACGTGCCATGTTATCCTTCCTCATGCATTCTGGGTCCAGCCTTTGCGCTTCCGTAAATCCTGGTTCTATTGCCTCCCAGCAACCCAGGAAAATTAGCGAGGCTTCCGTCATTGTCTTCCAATACTCGTAATTCCCCTTTCTTAGGACCGGCTTCATATCGCTGTCCACATCACTTACTTTGTCGTGATCGGCCATGGCGTGGTCTCTTCTCGGATTGTCTTAGAAAACACAAAAAACTCAAAAAAATAATACCGTTTTTCCCCGCAGTTTACTGCTCTGGGCCCATAACCTGTTATTTAATAAGGTTTTAGGTTTATAAAATAACGATTCACTTAGATTCGTTTTCTCCAATATATTTCAGCCTTATAACACGTCTTACCACACAGGAATCTCCAAGTCAATAGAACAACGTGGTCGACTTCTAAGACAAAAGAGCGTCGTTAGAAGTCGTACCAACTTAGCTTGTAGTAAGCAGCGATCATACCAACTTAACATTTCTCAACATTGATCGCAGGAGAAGCGGTCCATATAGTCAAATGCATTCCGGTACAAGTAAAGGTACGACATACAACAAAATGCTACTCGGAACCTCAATCACCCCTATTATCTCAACGGAAATCAGGGGATCGATCAATTCGTGGTGTCGATTGTTATAATCGTAACGGGGATTTACGACCCCCGTTGACGTCTCTCCACGCGATTACGTCTCCCCGCGATTGGTCGAAGAAACAAGCCGGATATATATATATTTTAGCGTTGCTGGATTGGATAGGAATGTGAGATTTTTCGTTGTTTTATATAAATTTATTTTTACGTTTGACTGCTTCTTCTCTTTTAATTTCGCTGTAATAGTTTGCCGTTAGAACCGAAACTCAATTCATTTACTACGATGGATTCTCTTACCACGATTTTCTTGCCTTTTGAGTTTAATAATCGAGGATGATTCTAACGATCCTCTCTGTGTGGGACTCGTGTGATTTCGCAAGCCTTGCCCATAGACGGGTAGTATTTTACCAACAGTGGGAGGAGGAATGCGAGGATCGACGGGTGTTTTTTTGATAATCGAAAACACCGTTTGCACAAGCCAACACAGCGAACGATCCTTTGCTTAAATTTCCGAAGGGAAATTGTTCTGATATTTCTCTCTTACAATCGCATGCACGATGGCAAGAATATCAATTATTAGCAATGCCGGTATTGCTCTTAATTTTCGATTGACCCCGACGATGTATTTAATAGTCCTTTCTGTGCGGGATTTGTGTGATTTCGCTAGCCTTGCCCAAAGACGGGCAATATTTTGCCAACAATGGGAGGAGGAATGCGAAGATCAGTGGGTGTTTCAGTAGCTGAAAACACCGTTCGCACAAGCCGACACAGCGGACAACTCCTTTGTTTAAAGTTTAAACAATGATTCTATCTTCAAAACTGTTCACGAAAATAAAACGAGACCGATGATAGGAAGTTCTAATTCGATTCTCGAGGGCAACGAAATTATCAGAGAAAAAGGAAATTCTCAAAATTAATTTTCTTACCTTGAGGAGTAGGCGCTGTTTGGCGCCATTACCTCAGCTGCTCCAGTGGTCGTCGAAGTTTTTGCTGGGTTTATTACTTGAACTCGAATATAGTTTACTATCAACTTTTACTTTATTTATCTATTTCGATACAGACAGAACAATTTACTAACTGGATTAATACCGCAATTACAATGCGCGTTCAAAGATAAAATTTTCTTTTTACTTAGTCGCGGCTCTCTTTTCTTGACCGAAAAACTAAAGACCCCGAAGCGCAAAATACTATACAAAATTTCTAAAGATGAGCGCAATAACGAACGTAGTAACAATGAGCTCAAAGAGTGAACAAAATAATTATGAACCGTAACAACGAAGATCGCAATAATAATGAACAAAGAATAATGAACGGTAATAACAATGATCACTATAATAATGAGCGAAGAATAATGAGCGTAATAAGAATGTTTACCAGAATAATAATGAGCAAAGAATAATGAACGAAGAATAATGTAATAAGAATGTTCACCAGAATAATAATGAGCAAAGAATAATGAACGAAGAATAATGAACGTAATAAGAATGTTCACCGGAATAATAATGAGCAATGAACGTAATAAGAATGTTCACCAGAATAATAACGAGCAATGGACGTAATAAGAATGTTCACCGGAATAATAATGAGCAATGGACGTAATAAGAATGTTCACCGGAATAATAATAATGAGCCCTGCTCTACATTGCTTTGCTTATTTATAATGCCATCCCCCACGGGGTGGTGGTCCGCTGGGGGTACGCTTATGATTGTTTTTGCGATTTTGATGTTTTTCCCTTTCTTGTTGTTTCCCTAGGGTTCGGAGATCGACGTTCGAACAATGTTTGCGGAGGCATTTCCATCAGAGGTTCCTTAATATTATTATTTTTTTTCTTCTAAATGTCTTTTGTTTTTATGTATGATATATATATATATATATATATATATATATATATATATATTTATATATTTTTTAAATGTGATATCTATTTTATGGTTGTTAAATATATGTATTTTAATTTTATATTTCCCCCTTTTTAATTGATTATATATATATATATATATATATATATATATATATATATATATATATTCCTGGCGTTTCAATTATTTTCCCCTTTTGTAATTATTCTTATTTCCTGGTTTATTTAGAATTGTGTGTATATGTATTTTGTTTATTGGTTGGATCCGATAATCGCCCTCGTTTTGTTAATCCTTCCTTTCGTTTCGTAGTGCCGTGTGTTCGTTTGTGCATTCAAATACTTATTCGCCTGTTTTGTATAGAATGGTTTTCTTGTTCTTGTTACGGCGCGTGCGGAGCGCGGGACGTGACCACTGGAAATGTAACGCACTACCGTTTAAGCGTCGAAACAAGCAAAATAGCTCGCAAATCGCGAAGATTTCGTCGATTTCGATGAAATCTCGCCGTCATTTCCTTCCCGTTGGAGTTATTTAGACGTTTAAGCGCTCGTTGAACTCCATTTTACACTGCAAATGCAATGCACCACCATTTAAGCGTCGAATCAAGCAAAATTGCTCACAAATCGCGAAGATTTCGTCGATTTTGATGAAATCTAGCCGTCATTTCCATCCCGTTGGAGATAATTCAACGTTTAAGCGCTCGTTGAACTCCATTTTACACTGCAAATGCAATGTACTACCGTTTAAGCGTCGAAACAAGCAAAATAGCTCGCAAATCGCGAAGATTTCGTCGATTTTGACGAAAACTAACTGTCATTTCCTTCCCGTTGGAGATAATTCAACGTTTAAGTGCTCGTTGAACTCCATTTTACACTGCAAATGCAATGTACTACCGTTTAAGCGTCGAAACAAGCAAAATAGCTCGCAAATCGCGAAGACTTCGTCGATTTCGATGAAATCTAGCCGTCATTTCCTTCCCGTTGGAGATAATTCAACGTTTAAGTGCTCGTTGAACTCCATTTTACACTGCAAATGCAATGTACTACCGTTTAAGCGTCGAAAGAAGCAAAATTGCTCGCAAATCGCGAAGATTTCGTCGATTTTGATGAAATCTAGCCGTCATTTCCATCCCGTTGGAGATAATTCAACGTTTAAGCGCTCGTTGAACTCCATTTTACACTGCAAATGCAATGTACTACCGTTTAAGCGTCGAAACAAGCAAAATAGCTCGAAAATCGCGAAGATTTCGTCGATTTCGATGAAATCTAGCCGTCATTTCCTTCCCGTTGGAGTTATTTAGACGTTTAAGCGCTCGTTGAACTCCATTTTACACTGCAAATGCAATGCACCACCATTTAAGCGTCGAATCAAGCAAAATTGCTCACAAATCGCGAAGATTTCGTCGATTTTGATGAAATCTAGCCGTCATTTCCATCCCGTTGGAGTTATTTAGACGTTTAACCGCTCATTTCACTCCATTTTACACGCCAAGTGTAATGCACTACCGTTTCAGCGTCGAAACAAGCGAAACTGGTCGCAAATCGCGATGATTTCGTCGATTTTGATGAAATCTAGCCGTCATTTCCATCCCGTTGGAGATAATTCAACGTTTAAGCGCTCGTTGAACTCCATTTTACACTGCAAATGCAATGCACCACCATTTAAGCGTCGAATCAAGCAAAATTGCTCGCAAATCGCGATGATTTCGTCGATTTTGATGAAATCTAGCCGTCATTTCCTTCCCGTTGGAGATAATTCAACGTTTAAGTGCTCGTTGAACTCCATTTTACACTGCAAATGCAATGCACCACCATTTAAGCGTCGAATCAAGCAAAATTGCTCACAAATCGCGAAGATTTCGTCGATTTTGATGAAATCTAGCCGTCATTTCCATCCCGTTGGAGATAATTCAACGTTTAAGCGCTCGTTGAACTCCATTTTACACTGCAAATGCAATGTACTACCGTTTAAGCGTCGAAACAAGCAAAATTGCTCGCAAATCGCGAAGATTTCGTCGATTTTGATGAAATCTAGCCGTCATTTCCTTCCCGTTGGAGATAATTCAACGTTTAAGCGCTCGTTGAACTCCATTTTACACTGCAAATGCAATGTACTACCGCTTAAGCGTCGAAACAAGCAAAATAGCTCGAAAATCGCGAAGATTTCGTCGATTTCGATGAAATCTAGCCGTCATTTCCTTCCCGTTGGAGTTATTTAGACGTTTAAGCGCTCGTTGAACTCCATTTTACACTGCAAATGCAATGCACCACCATTTAAGCGTCGAATCAAGCAAAATTGCTCACAAATCGCGAAGATTTCGTCGATTTTGATGAAATCTAGCCGTCATTTCCATCCCGTTGGAGATAATTCAACGTTTAAGCGCTCGTTGAACTCCATTTTACACTGCAAATGCAATGTACTACCGTTTAAGCGTTGAAACAAGCAAAATAGCTCGCAAATCGCGAAGATTTCGTCGATTTTGACGAAAACTAACTGTCATTTCCTTCCCGTTGGAGGTAATTCAACGTTTAAGTGCTCGTTGAACTCCATTTTACACTGCAAATGCAATGCACTACCGTTTAAGCGTCGAAACAAGCAAAATAGCTCGAAAATCGCGAAGATTTCGTCGATTTCGATGAAATCTAGCCGTCATTTCCTTCCCGTTGGAGTTATTTAGACGTTTAAGCGCTCGTTGAACTCCATTTTACACTGCAAATGCAATGCACCACCATTTAAGCGTCAAATCAAGCAAAATTGCTCACAAATCGCGAAGATTTCGTCGATTTTGATGAAATCTAGCCGTCATTTCCATCCCGTTGGAGATAATTCAACGTTTAAGCGCTCGGTGAACTCCATTTTACACTGCAAATGCAATGTACTACCGTTTAAGCGTCGAAACAAGCAAAATTGCTCACAAATCGCGAAGATTTCGTCGATTTTGATGAAATCTAGCCGTCATTTCCTTCCCGTTGGAGTTATTTAGACGTTTAACCGCTCATTTCACTCCATTTTACACGCCAAGTGTAATGCACTACCGTTTCAGCGTCGAAACAAGCGAAACTGGTCGCAAATCGCGATGATTTCGTCGATTTTGATGAAATCTAGCCGTCATTTCCATCCCGTTGGAGATAATTCAACGTTTAAGCGCTCGTTGAACTCCATTTTACACTGCAAATGCAATGCACCACCATTTAAGCGTCGAATCAAGCAAAATTGCTCGCAAATCGCGATGATTTCGTCGATTTTGATGAAATCTAGCCGTCATTTCCTTCCCGTTGGAGATAATTCAACGTTTAAGTGCTCGTTGAACTCCATTTTACACTGCAAATGCAATGCACCACCATTTACGCGTCGAATCAAGCAAAATTGCTCACAAATCGCGAAGATTTCGTCGATTTTGATGAAATCTAGCCGTCATTTCCATCCCGTTGGAGATAATTCAACGTTTAAGCGCTCGTTGAACTCCATTTTACACTGCAAATGCAATGTACTACCGTTTAAGCGTCGAAACAAGCAAAATTGCTCGCAAATCGCGAAGATTTCGTCGATTTTGATGAAATCTAGCCGTCATTTCCTTCCCGTTGGAGTTATTTAGACGTTTAAGCGCTCGTTGAACTCCATTTTACACTGCAAATGCAATGCACCACCATTTAAGCGTCGAATCAAGCAAAATTGCTCACAAATCGCGAAGATTTCGTCGATTTTGATGAAATCTAGCCGTCATTTCCTTCCCGTTGGAGTTATTTAGACGTTTAACCGCTCATTTCACTCCATTTTACACGCCAAGTGTAATGCACTACCGTTTCAGCGTCGAAACAAGCGAAACTGGTCGCAAATCGCGATGATTTCGTCGATTTTGATGAAATCTAGCCGTCATTTCCATCCCGTTGGAGATAATTCAACGTTTAAGCGCTCGTTGAACTCCATTTTACACTGCAAATGCAATGCACCACCATTTAAGCGTCGAATCAAGCAAAATTGCTCACAAATCGCGAAGATTTCGTCGATTTTGATGAAATCTAGCCGTCATTTCCATCCCGTTGGAGATAATTCAACGTTTAAGCGCTCGTTGAACTCCATTTTACACTGCAAATGCAATGTACTACCGTTTAAGCGTCGAAACAAGCAAAATAGCTCGCAAATCGCGAAGATTTCGTCGATTTTGACGAAAACTAACTGTCATTTCCTTCCCGTTGGAGATAATTCAACGTTTAAGTGCTCGTTGAACTCCATTTTACACTGCAAATGCAATGCACTACCGTTTAAGCGTCGAAACAAGCAAAATAGCTCGAAAATCGCGAAGATTTCGTCGATTTCGATGAAATCTAGCCGTCATTTCCTTCCCGTTGGAGTTATTTAGACGTTTAAGCGCTCGTTGAACTCCATTTTACACTGCAAATGCAATGCACCACCATTTAAGCGTCGAATCAAGCAAAATTGCTCACAAATCGCGAAGATTTCGTCGATTTTGATGAAATCTAGCCGTCATTTCCATCCCGTTGGAGATAATTCAACGTTTAAGCGCTCGTTGAACTCCATTTTACACTGCAAATGCAATGTACTACCGTTTAAGCGTCGAAACAAGCAAAATTGCTCACAAATCGCGAAGATTTCGTCGATTTTGATGAAATCTAGCCGTCATTTCCTTCCCGTTGGAGTTATTTAGACGTTTAAGCGCTCGTTGAACTCCATTTTACACTGCAAATGCAATGCACCACCATTTAAGCGTCGAATCAAGCAAAATTGCTCACAAATCGCGAAGATTTCGTCGATTTTGATGAAATCTAGCCGTCATTTCCTTCCCGTTGGAGTTATTTAGACGTTTAACCGCTCATTTCACTCCATTTTACACGCCAAGTGCAATGCACTACCGTTTAAGCGTCGAAACAAGCAAAATAGCTCGAAAATCGCGAAGATTTCGTCGATTTCGATGAAATCTAGCCGTCATTTCCTTCCCGTTGGAGTTATTTAGACGTTTAACCGCTCATTTCACTCCATTTTACACGCCAAGTGTAATGCACTACCGTTTCAGCGTCGAAACAAGCGAAACTGGTCGCAAATCGCGATGATTTCGTCGATTTTGATGAAATCTAGCCGTCATTTCCATCCCGTTGGAGATAATTCAACGTTTAAGCGCTCGTTGAACTCCATTTTACACTGCAAATGCAATGTACTACCGTTTAAGCGTCGAAACAAGCAAAATTGCTCACAAATCGCGAAGATTTCGTCGATTTTGATGAAATCTAGCCGTCATTTCCTTCCCGTTGGAGTTATTTAGACGTTTAACCGCTCATTTCACTCCATTTTACACGCCAAGTGTAATGCACTACCGTTTCAGCGTCGAAACAAGCGAAACTGGTCGCAAATCGCGATGATTTCGTCGATTTTGATGAAATCTAGCCGTCATTTCCATCCCGTTGGAGATAATTCAACGTTTAAGCGCTCGTTGAACTCCATTTTACACTGCAAATGCAATGCACCACCATTTAAGCGTCGAATCAAGCAAAATTGCTCGCAAATCGCGATGATTTCGTCGATTTTGATGAAATCTAGCCGTCATTTCCTTCCCGTTGGAGATAATTCAACGTTTAAGTGCTCGTTGAACTCCATTTTACACTGCAAATGCAATGCACCACCATTTAAGCGTCGAATCAAGCAAAATTGCTCACAAATCGCGAAGATTTCGTCGATTTTGATGAAATCTAGCCGTCATTTCCATCCCGTTGGAGATAATTCAACGTTTAAGCGCTCGTTGAACTCCATTTTACACTGCAAATGCAATGCACCACCATTTAAGCGTCGAATCAAACAAAATTGCTCGCAAATCGCGATGATTTCGTCGATTTTGATGAAATCTAGCCGTCATTTCCATCCCGTTGGAGATAATTCAACGTTTAAGCGCTCGTTGAACTCCATTTTACACTGCAAATGCAATGTACTACCGTTTAAGCGTCGAACCAAGCAAAATAGCTCGCAAATCGCGAAGATTTCGTCGATTTTGACGAAAACTAACTGTCATTTCCTTCCCGTTGGAGATAATTCAACGTTTAAGTGCTCGTTGAACTCCATTTTACACTGCAAATGCAATGTACTACCGTTTAAGCGTCGAAACAAGCAAAATTGCTCACAAATCGCGAAGATTTCGTCGATTTTGATGAAATCTAGGAGTCATTTCCTTCCCGTTGGAGTTATTTAGACGTTTAACCGCTCATTTCACTCCATTTTACACGCCAAGTGTAATGCACTACCGTTTCAGCGTCGAAACAAGCGAAACTGGTCGCAAATCGCGATGATTTCGTCGATTTTGATGAAATCTAGCCGTCATTTCCATCCCGTTGGAGATAATTCAACGTTTAAGCGCTCGCTGAACTCCATTTTACACTGCAAATGCAATGTACTACCGTTTAAGCGTCGAAACAAGCAAAATTGCTCACAAATCGCGAAGATTTCGTCGATTTTGATGAAATCTAGCCGTCATTTCCTTCCCGTTGGAGTTATTTAGACGTTTAAGCGCTCGTTGAACTCCATTTTACACTGCAAATGCAATGCACCACCATTTAAGCGTCGAATCAAGCAAAATTGCTCACAAATCGCGAAGATTTCGTCGATTTTGATGAAATCTAGCCGTCATTTCCTTCCCGTTGGAGTTATTTAGACGTTTAACCGCTCATTTCACTCCATTTTACACGCCAAGTGTAATGCACTACCGTTTCAGCGTCGAAACAAGCGAAACTGGTCGCAAATCGCGATGATTTCGTCGATTTTGATGAAATCTAGCCGTCATTTCCATCCCGTTGGAGATAATTCAACGTTTAAGCGCTCGTTGAACTCCATTTTACACTGCAAATGCAATGCACCACCATTTAAGCGTCGAATCAAGCAAAATTGCTCGCAAATCGCGATGATTTCGTCGATTTCGATGAAATCTAGCCGTCATTTCCTTCCCGTTGGAGATAATTCAACGTTTAAGTGCTCGTTGAACTCCATTTTACACTGCAAATGCAATGTACTACCGTTTAAGCGTCGAAAGAAGCAAAATTGCTCGCAAATCGCGAAGATTTCGTCGATTTTGATGAAATCTAGCCGTCATTTCCATCCCGTTGGAGATAATTCAACGTTTAAGCGCTCGTTGAACTCCATTTTACACTGCAAATGCAATGTACTACCGTTTAAGCGTCGAAACAAGCAAAATTGCTCACAAATCGCGAAGATTTCGTCGATTTTGATGAAATCTAGCCGTCATTTCCATCCCGTTGGAGTTATTTAGACGTTTAACCGCTCATTTCACTCCATTTTACACGCCAAGTGTAATGCACTACCGTTTCAGCGTCGAAACAAGCGAAACTGGTCGCAAATCGCGATGATTTCGTCGATTTTGATGAAATCTAGCCGTCATTTCCATCCCGTTGGAGATAATTCAACGTTTAAGCGCTCGTTGAACTCCATTTTACACTGCAAATGCAATGCACCACCATTTAAGCGTCGAATCAAGCAAAATTGCTCGCAAATCGCGATGATTTCGTCGATTTTGATGAGATCTAGCCGTCATTTCCTTCCCGTTGGAGATAATTCAACGTTTAAGTGCTCGTTGAACTCCATTTTACACTGCAAATGCAATGCACCACCATTTAAGCGTCGAATCAAGCAAAATTGCTCACAAATCGCGAAGATTTCGTCGATTTTGATGAAATCTAGCCGTCATTTCCATCCCGTTGGAGATAATTCAACGTTTAAGCGCTCGTTGAACTCCATTTTACACTGCAAATGCAATGTACTACCGTTTAAGCGTCGAAACAAGCAAAATTGCTCACAAATCGCGAAGATTTCGTCGATTTTGATGAAATCTAGGAGTCATTTCCTTCCCGTTGGAGTTATTTAGACGTTTAACCGCTCATTTCACTCCATTTTACACGCCAAGTGTAATGCACTACCGTTTCAGCGTCGAAACAAGCGAAACTGGTCGCAAATCGCGATGATTTCGTCGATTTTGATGAAATCTAGCCGTCATTTCCATCCCGTTGGAGATAATTCAACGTTTAAGCGCTCGCTGAACTCCATTTTACACTGCAAATGCAATGTACTACCGTTTAAGCGTCGAAACAAGCAAAATTGCTCACAAATCGCGAAGATTTCGTCGATTTTGATGAAATCTAGCCGTCATTTCCTTCCCGTTGGAGTTATTTAGACGTTTAAGCGCTCGTTGAACTCCATTTTACACTGCAAATGCAATGCACCACCATTAAAGCGTCGAATCAAGCAAAATTGCTCACAAATCGCGAAGATTTCGTCGATTTTGATGAAATCTAGCCGTCATTTCCTTCCCGTTGGAGTTATTTAGACGTTTAACCGCTCATTTCACTCCATTTTACACGCCAAGTGTAATGCACTACCGTTTCAGCGTCGAAACAAGCGAAACTGGTCGCAAATCGCGATGATTTCGTCGATTTTGATGAAATCTAGCCGTCATTTCCATCCCGTTGGAGATAATTCAACGTTTAAGCGCTCGTTGAACTCCATTTTACACTGCAAATGCAATGCACCACCATTTAAGCGTCGAATCAAGCAAAATTGCTCGCAAATCGCGATGATTTCGTCGATTTCGATGAAATCTAGCCGTCATTTCCTTCCCGTTGGAGATAATTCAACGTTTAAGTGCTCGTTGAACTCCATTTTACACTGCAAATGCAATGTACTACCGTTTAAGCGTCGAAAGAAGCAAAATTGCTCGCAAATCGCGAAGATTTCGTCGATTTTGATGAAATCTAGCCGTCATTTCCATCCCGTTGGAGATAATTCAACGTTTAAGCGCTCGTTGAACTCCATTTTACACTGCAAATGCAATGTACTACCGTTTAAGCGTCGAAACAAGCAAAATTGCTCACAAATCGCGAAGATTTCGTCGATTTTGATGAAATCTAGCCGTCATTTCCATCCCGTTGGAGTTATTTAGACGTTTAACCGCTCATTTCACTCCATTTTACACGCCAAGTGTAATGCACTACCGTTTCAGCGTCGAAACAAGCGAAACTGGTCGCAAATCGCGATGATTTCGTCGATTTTGATGAAATCTAGCCGTCATTTCCATCCCGTTGGAGATAATTCAACGTTTAAGCGCTCGTTGAACTCCATTTTACACTGCAAATGCAATGCACCACCATTTAAGCGTCGAATCAAGCAAAATTGCTCGCAAATCGCGATGATTTCGTCGATTTTGATGAGATCTAGCCGTCATTTCCTTCCCGTTGGAGATAATTCAACGTTTAAGTGCTCGTTGAACTCCATTTTACACTGCAAATGCAATGCACCACCATTTAAGCGTCGAATCAAGCAAAATTGCTCACAAATCGCGAAGATTTCGTCGATTTTGATGAAATCTAGCCGTCATTTCCATCCCGTTGGAGATAATTCAACGTTTAAGCGCTCGTTGAACTCCATTTTACACTGCAAATGCAATGTACTACCGTTTAAGCGTCGAAACAAGCAAAATTGCTCGCAAATCGCGAAGATTTCGTCGATTTTGATGAAATCTAGCCATCATTTCCTTCCCGTTGGAGATAATTCAACGTTTAAGCGCTCGTTGAACTCCATTTTACACTGCAAATGCAATGTACTACCGTTTAAGCGTCGAAACAAGCAAAATAGCTCGAAAATCGCGAAGATTTCGTCGATTTCGATGAAATCTAGCCGTCATTTCCTTCCCGTTGGAGTTATTTAGACGTTTAAGCGCTCGTTGAACTCCATTTTACACTGCAAATGCAATGCACCACCATTTAAGCGTCGAATCAAGCAAAATTGCTCACAAATCGCGAAGATTTCGTCGATTTTGATGAAATCTAGCCGTCATTTCCATCCCGTTGGAGATAATTCAACGTTTAAGCGCTCGTTGAACTCCATTTTACACTGCAAATGCAATGTACTACCGTTTAAGCGTCGAAACAAGCAAAATTGCTCACAAATCGCGAAGATTTCGTCGATTTTGATGAAATCTAGCCGTCATTTCCTTCCCGTTGGAGTTATTTAGACGTTTAAGCGCTCGTTGAACTCCATTTTACACTGCAAATGCAATGCACCACCATTTAAGCGTCGAATCAAGCAAAATTGCTCACAAATCGCGAAGATTTCGTCGATTTTGATGAAATCTAGCCGTCATTTCCTTCCCGTTGGAGTTATTTAGACGTTTAACCGCTCATTTCACTCCATTTTACACGCCAAGTGTAATGCACTACCGTTTCAGCGTCGAAACAAGCGAAACTGGTCGCAAATCGCGATGATTTCGTCGATTTTGATGAAATCTAGCCGTCATTTCCATCCCGTTGGAGATAATTCAACGTTTAAGCGCTCGTTGAACTCCATTTTACACTGCAAATGCAATGCACCACCATTTAAGCGTCGAATCAAGCAAAATTGCTCGCAAATCGCGATGATTTCGTCGATTTTGATGAAATCTAGCCGTCATTTCCATCCCGTTGGAGATAATTCAACGTTTAAGCGCTCGTTGAACTCCATTTTACACTGCAAATGCAATGTACTACCGTTTAAGCGTCGAAACAAGCAAAATAGCTCGCAAATCGCGAAGATTTCGTCGATTTTGACGAAAACTAACTGTCATTTCCTTCCCGTTGGAGATAATTCAACGTTTAAGTGCTCGTTGAACTCCATTTTACACTGCAAATGCAATGTACTACCGTTTAAGCGTCGAAACAAGCAAAATTGCTCACAAATCGCGAAGATTTCGTCGATTTTGATGAAATCTAGCCGTCATTTCCTTCCCGTTGGAGTTATTTAGACGTTTAACCGCTCATTTCACTCCATTTTACACGCCAAGTGTAATGCACTACCGTTTCAGCGTCGAAACAAGCGAAACTGGTCGCAAATCGCGATGATTTCGTCGATTTTGATGAAATCTAGCCGTCATTTCCATCCCGTTGGAGATAATTCAACGTTTAAGCGCTCGTTGAACTCCATTTTACACTGCAAATGCAATGCACCACCATTTAAGCGTCGAATCAAGCAAAATTGCTCGCAAATCGCGATGATTTCGTCGATTTTGATGAAATCTAGCCGTCATTTCCATCCCGTTGGAGATAATTCAACGTTTAAGTGCTCGTTGAACTCCATTTTACACTGCAAATGCAATGTACTACCGTTTAAGCGTCGAAACAAGCAAAATAGCTCACAAATCGCGAAGATTTCGTCGATTTTGATGAAATCTAGCCGTCATTTCCTTCCCGTTGGAGTTATTTAGACGTTTAAGCGCTCGTTGAACTCCATTTTACACTGCAAATGCAATGCACCACCATTTAAGCGTCGAATCAAGCAAAATTGGCTCACAAATCGCGAAGATTTCGTCGATTTTGATGAAATCTAGCCGTCATTTCCTTCCCGTTGGAGTTATTTAGACGTTTAACCGCTCATTTCACTCCATTTTACACGCCAAGTGTAATGCACTACCGTTTCAGCGTCGAAACAAGCGAAACTGGTCGCAAATCGCGATGATTTCGTCGATTTTGATGAAATCTAGCCGTCATTTCCATCCCGTTGGAGATAATTCAACGTTTAAGCGCTCGTTGAACTCCATTTTACACTGCAAATGCAATGCACCACCATTTAAGCGTCGAATCAAGCAAAATTGCTCGCAAATCGCGATGATTTCGTCGATTTTGATGAAATCTAGCCGTCATTTCCATCCCGTTGGAGATAATTCAACGTTTAAGCGCTCGTTGAACTCCATTTTACACTGCAAATGCAATGTACTACCGTTTAAGCTTCGAAACAAGCAAAATAGCTCGCAAATCGCGAAGATTTCGTCGATTTTGACGAAAACTAACTGTCATTTCCTTCCCGTTGGAGATAATTCAACGTCTAAGTGCTCGTTGAACTCCATTTTACACTGCAAATGCAATGTACTACCGTTTAAGCGTCGAAACAAGCAAAATTGCTCACAAATCGCGAAGATTTCGTCGATTTTGATGAAATCTAGCCGTCATTTCCTTCCCGTTGGAGTTATTTAGACGTTTAAGCGCTCGTTGAACTCCATTTTACACTGCAAATGCAATGCACCACCATTTAAGCGTCGAATCAAGCAAAATTGCTCACAAATCGCGAAGATTTCGTCGATTTTGATGAAATCTAGCCATCATTTCCTTCCCGTTGGAGATAATTCAACGTTTAAGCGCTCGTTGAACTCCATTTTACACTGCAAATGCAATGTACTACCGTTTAAGCGTCGAAACAAGCAAAATAGCTCGAAAATCGCGAAGATTTCGTCGATTTCGATGAAATCTAGCCGTCATTTCCTTCCCGTTGGAGTTATTTAGACGTTTAAGCGCTCGTTGAACTCCATTTTACACTGCAAATGCAATGCACCACCATTTAAGCGTCGAATCAAGCAAAATTGCTCACAAATCGCGAAGATTTCGTCGATTTTGATGAAATCTAGCCGTCATTTCCATCCCGTTGGAGATAATTCAACGTTTAAGCGCTCGTTGAACTCCATTTTACACTGCAAATGCAATGTACTACCGTTTAAGCGTCGAAACAAGCAAAATTGCTCACAAATCGCGAAGATTTCGTCGATTTTGATGAAATCTAGCCGTCATTTCCTTCCCGTTGGAGTTATTTAGACGTTTAAGCGCTCGTTGAACTCCATTTTACACTGCAAATGCAATGCACCACCATTTAAGCGTCGAATCAAGCAAAATTGCTCACAAATCGCGAAGATTTCGTCGATTTTGATGAAATCTAGCCGTCATTTCCTTCCCGTTGGAGTTATTTAGACGTTTAACCGCTCATTTCACTCCATTTTACACGCCAAGTGTAATGCACTACCGTTTCAGCGTCGAAACAAGCGAAACTGGTCGCAAATCGCGATGATTTCGTCGATTTTGATGAAATCTAGCCGTCATTTCCATCCCGTTGGAGATAATTCAACGTTTAAGCGCTCGTTGAACTCCATTTTACACTGCAAATGCAATGCACCACCATTTAAGCGTCGAATCAAGCAAAATTGCTCGCAAATCGCGATGATTTCGTCGATTTTGATGAAATCTAGCCGTCATTTCCATCCCGTTGGAGATAATTCAACGTTTAAGCGCTCGTTGAACTCCATTTTACACTGCAAATGCAATGTACTACCGTTTAAGCGTCGAAACAAGCAAAATAGCTCGCAAATCGCGAAGATTTCGTCGATTTTGACGAAAACTAACTGTCATTTCCTTCCCGTTGGAGATAATTCAACGTTTAAGTGCTCGTTGAACTCCACTTTACACTGCAAATGCAATGTGCTACCGTTTAAGCGTCGAAACAAGCAAAATTGCTGGCAAATCGCGAAGATTTCGTCGATTTCGATGAAATCTAGCCGTCATTTCCTTCCCGTTGGAGTTATTTAGACGTTTAACAGCTCATTTCACTCCATTTTACACGCCAAGTGTAATGCACTACCGTTTCAGCGTCGAAACAAGCGAAACTGGTCGCAAATCGCGAAGATTTCGTCGATTTTGATGAAATCTAGCCGTCATTTCCTTCCCGTTGGAGTTATTTAGACGTTTAACCGCTCATTTCACTCCATTTTACACGCCAAGTGTAATGCACTACCGTTTCAGCGTCGAAACAAGCGAAACTGGTCGCAAATCGCGATGATTTCGTCGATTTTGATGAAATCTAGCCGTCATTTCCATACCGTTGGAGATAATTCAACGTTTAAGCGCTCGTTGAACTCCATTTTACACTGCAAATGCAATGCACTACCGTTTAAGCGTCGAAACAAGCAAAATAGCTCGAAAATCGCGAAGATTTCGTCGATTTCGATGAAATCTAGCCGTCATTTCCTTCCCGTTGGAGTTATTTAGACGTTTAAGCGCTCGTTGAACTCCATTTTACACTGCAAATGCAATGCACCACCATTTAAGCGTCGAATCAAGCAAAATTGCTCACAAATCGCGAAGATTTCGTCGATTTTGATGAAATCTAGCCGTCATTTCCATCCCGTTGGAGATAATTCAACGTTTAAGCGCTCGTTGAACTCCATTTTACACTGCAAATGCAATGCACCACCATTTAAGCGTCGAATCAAGCAAAATTGCTCGCAAATCGCGATGATTTCGTCGATTTTGATGAAATCTAGCCGTCATTTCCATCCCGTTGGAGATAATTCAACATTTAAACGCTCGTTGAACTCCATTTTACACTGCAAATGCAATGTACTACCGTTTCAGCGTCGAAACAAGCGAAACTGGTCGCAAATCGCGAAGATTTCGTCGATTTCGATGAAATCTAGCCGTCATTTCCTTCCCGTTGGAGATATTTCGACGTTTAAGTGCCCGTTGAACTCCATTTTACACTGCAAATGCAATGTACTACCGTTTAAGCGTCGAAACAAGCAAAATAGCTCGAAAATCGCGAAGATTTCGTCGATTTCGATGAAATCTAGCCGTCATTTCCTTCCCGTTGGAGTTATTTAGACGTTTAAGCGCTCGTTGAACTCCATTTTACACTGCAAATGCAATGCACCACCATTTAAGCGTCGAATCAAGCAAAATTGCTCACAAATCGCGAAGATTTCGTCGATTTTGATGAAATCTAGCCGTCATTTCCATCCCGTTGGAGTTATTTAGACGTTTAACCGCTCATTTCACTCCATTTTACACGCCAAGTGTAATGCACTACCGTTTCAGCGTCGAAACAAGCGAAACTGGTCGCAAATCGCGATGATTTCGTCGATTTTGATGAAATCTAGCCGTCATTTCCATCCCGTTGGAGATAATTCAACGTTTAAGCGCTCGTTGAACTCCATTTTACACTGCAAATGCAATGCACCACCATTTAAGCGTCGAATCAAACAAAATTGCTCGCAAATCGCGATGATTTCGTCGATTTTGATGAAATCTAGCCGTCATTTCCTTCCCGTTGGAGATAATTCAACGTTTAAGTGCTCGTTGAACTCCATTTTACACTGCAAATGCAATGCACCACCATTTAAGCGTCGAATCAAGCAAAATTGCTCACAAATCGCGAAGATTTCGTCGATTTTGATGAAATCTAGCCGTCATTTCCATCCCGTTGGGGAGATAATTCAACGTTTAAGCGCTCGTTGAACTCCATTTTACACTGCAAATGCAATGTACTACCGTTTAAGCGTCGAAACAAGCAAAATTGCTCGCAAATCGCGAAGATTTCGTCGATTTTGATGAAATCTAGCCATCATTTCCTTCCCGTTGGAGATAATTCAACGTTTAAGCGCTCGTTGAACTCCGTTTTACACTGCAAATGCAATGTACTACCGTTTAAGCGTCGAAACAAGCAAAATAGCTCGAAAATCGCGAAGATTTCGTCGATTTCGATGAAATCTAGCCGTCATTTCCTTCCCGTTGGAGTTATTTAGACGTTTAAGCGCTCGTTGAACTCCATTTTACACTGCAAATGCAATGCACCACCATTTAAGCGTCGAATCAAGCAAAATTGCTCACAAATCGCGAAAATTTCGTCGATTTTGATGAAATCTAGCCGTCATTTCCATCCCGTTGGAGATAATTCAACGTTTAAGCGCTCGTTGAACTCCATTTTACACTGCAAATGCAATGTACTACCGTTTAAGCGTCGAAACAAGCAAAATAGCTCGCAAATCGCGAAGATTTCGTCGATTTTGACGAAAACTAACTGTCATTTCCTTCCCGTTGGAGATAATTCAACGTATAAGTGCTCGTTGAACTCCATTTTACACTGCAAATGCAATGCACTACCGTTTAAGCGTCGAAACAAGCAAAATAGCTCGAAAATCGCGAAGATTTCGTCGATTTCGATGAAATCTAGCCGTCATTTCCTTCCCGTTGGAGTTATTTAGACGTTTAAGCGCTCGTTGAACTCCATTTACACTGCAAATGCAATGCACCACCATTTAAGCGTCGAATCAAGCAAAATTGCTCACAAATCGCGAAGATTTCGTCGATTTTGATGAAATCTAGCCGTCATTTCCTTCCCGTTGGAGTTATTTAGACGTTTAACCGCTCATTTCACTCCATTTTACACGCCAAGTGTAATGCACTACCGTTTCAGCGTCGAAACAAGCGAAACTGGTCGCAAATCGCGATGATTTCGTCGATTTTGATGAAATCTAGCCGTCATTTCCATCCCGTTGGAGATAATTCAACGTTTAAGCGCTCGTTGAACTCCATTTTACACTGCAAATGCAATGTACTACCGTTTAAGCGTCGAAACAAGCAAAATTGCTCACAAATCGCGAAGATTTCGTCGATTTTGATGAAATCTAGCCGTCATTTCCATCCCGTTGGAGATAATTCAACGTTTAAGCGCTCGTTGAACTCCATTTTACACTGCAAATGCAATGTACTACCGTTTAAGCGTCGAAACAAGCAAAATAGCTCGCAAATCGCGAAGATTTCGTCGATTTTGACGAAACTAACTGTCATTTCCTTCCCGTTGGAGATAATTCAACGTTTAAGTGCTCGTTGAACTCCATTTTACACTGCAAATGCAATGTACTACCGTTTAAGCGTCGAAACAAGCAAAATAACTCGAAAATCGCGAAGATTTCGTCGATTTCGATGAAATATAGCCGTCATTTCCTTCCCGTTGGAGTTATTTAGACGTTTAAGCGCTCGTTGAACTCCATTTTACACTGCAAATGCAATGCACCACCATTTAAGCGTCGAATCAAGCAAAATTGCTCACAAATCGCGAAGATTTCGTCGATTTTGATGAAATCTAGCCGTCATTTCCATCCCGTTGGAGATAATTCAACGTTTAAGCGCTCGTTGAACTCCATTTTACACTGCAAATGCAATGTACTACCGTTTAAGCGTCGAAACAAGCAAAATAGCTCGCAAATCGCGAAGATTTCGTCGATTTTGACGAAAACTAACTGTCATTTCCTTCCCGTTGGAGGTAATTCAACGTTTAAGTGCTCGTTGAACTCCATTTTACACTGCAAATGCAATGCACTACCGTTTAAGCGTCGAAACAAGCAAAATAGCTCGAAAATCGCGAAGATTTCGTCGATTTCGATGAAATCTAGCCGTCATTTCCTTCCCGTTGGAGTTATTTAGACGTTTAACCGCTCATTTCACTCCATTTTACACGCCAAGTGTAATGCACTACCGTTTCAGCGTCGAAACAAGCGAAACTGGTCGCAAATCGCGATGATTTCGTCGATTTTGATGAAATCTAGCCGTCATTTCCATCCCGTTGGAGATAATTCAACGTTTAAGCGCTCGTTGAACTCCATTTTACACTGCAAATGCAATGTACTACCGTTTAAGCGTCGAAACAAGCAAAATTGCTCACAAATCGCGAAGATTTCGTCGATTTTGATGAAATCTAGCCGTCATTTCCATCCCGTTGGAGATAATTCAACGTTTAAGCGCTCGTTGAACTCCATTTTACACTGCAAATGCAATGTACTACCGTTTAAGCGTCGAAACAAGCAAAATAGCTCGCAAATCGCGAAGATTTCGTCGATTTTGACGAAAACTAACTGTCATTTCCTTCCCGTTGGAGATAATTCAACGTTTAAGTGCTCGTTGAACTCCATTTTACACTGCAAATGCAATGTACTACCGTTTAAGCGTCGAAACAAGCAAAATAACTCGAAAATCGCGAAGATTTCGTCGATTTCGATGAAATCTAGCCGTCATTTCCTTCCCGTTGGAGTTATTTAGACGTTTAAGCGCTCGTTGAACTCCATTTTACACTGCAAATGCAATGCACCACCATTTAAGCGTCGAATCAAGCAAAATTGCTCACAAATCGCGAAGATTTCGTCGATTTTGATGAAATCTAGCCGTCATTTCCATCCCGTTGGAGATAATTCAACGTTTAAGCGCTCGTTGAACTCCATTTTACACTGCAAATGCAATGTACTACCGTTTAAGCGTCGAAACAAGCAAAATAGCTCGCAAATCGCGAAGATTTCGTCGATTTTGACGAAAACTAACTGTCATTTCCTTCCCGTTGGAGGTAATTCAACGTTTAAGTGCTCGTTGAACTCCATTTTACACTGCAAATGCAATGCACTACCGTTTAAGCGTCGAAACAAGCAAAATAGCTCGAAAATCGCGAAGATTTCGTCGATTTCGATGAAATCTAGCCGTCATTTCCTTCCCGTTGGAGTTATTTAGACGTTTAAGCGCTCGTTGAACTCCATTTTACACTGCAAATGCAATGTACTACCGTTTAAGCGTCGAAACAAGCAAAATTGCTCACAAATCGCGAAGATTTCGTCGATTTTGATGAAATCTAGCCGTCATTTCCTTCCCGTTGGAGTTATTTAGACGTTTAACCGCTCATTTCACTCCATTTTACACGCCAAGTGTAATGCACTACCGTTTCAGCGTCGAAACAAGCGAAACTGGTCGCAAATCGCGATGATTTCGTCGATTTTGATGAAATCTAGCCGTCATTTCCATCCCGTTGGAGATAATTCAACGTTTAAGCGCTCGTTGAACTCCATTTTACACTGCAAATGCAATGTACTACCGTTTAAGCGTCGAAACAAGCAAAATTGCTCACAAATCGCGAAGATTTCGTCGATTTTGATGAAATCTAGCCGTCATTTCCATCCCGTTGGAGATAATTCAACGTTTAAGCGCTCGTTGAACTCCATTTTACACTGCAAATGCAATGTACTACCGTTTAAGCGTCGAAACAAGCAAAATAGCTCGCAAATCGCGAAGATTTCGTCGATTTTGACGAAAACTAACTGTCATTTCCTTCCCGTTGGAGATAATTCAACGTTTAAGTGCTCGTTGAACTCCATTTTACACTGCAAATGCAATGTACTACCGTTTAAGCGTCGAAACAAGCAAAATAACTCGAAAATCGCGAAGATTTCGTCGATTTCGATGAAATCTAGCCGTCATTTCCTTCCCGTTGGAGTTATTTAGACGTTTAAGCGCTCGTTGAACTCCATTTTACACTGCAAATGCAATGCACCACCATTTAAGCGTCGAATCAAGCAAAATTGCTCACAAATCGCGAAGATTTCGTCGATTTTGATGAAATCTAGCCGTCATTTCCATCCCGTTGGAGATAATTCAACGTTTAAGCGCTCGTTGAACTCCATTTTACACTGCAAATGCAATGTACTACCGTTTAAGCGTCGAAACAAGCAAAATAGCTCGCAAATCGCGAAGATTTCGTCGATTTTGACGAAAACTAACTGTCATTTCCTTCCCGTTGGAGGTAATTCAACGTTTAAGTGCTCGTTGAACTCCATTTTACACTGCAAATGCAATGCACTACCGTTTAAGCGTCGAAACAAGCAAAATAGCTCGAAAATCGCGAAGATTTCGTCGATTTCGATGAAATCTAGCCGTCATTTCCTTCCCGTTGGAGTTATTTAGACGTTTAAGCGCTCGTTGAACTCCATTTTACACTGCAAATGCAATGCACCACCATTTAAGCGTCGAATCAAGCAAAATTGCTCACAAATCGCGAAGATTTCGTCGATTTTGATGAAATCTAGCCGTCATTTCCTTCCCGTTGGAGTTATTTAGACGTTTAACCGCTCATTTCACTCCATTTTACACGCCAAGTGTAATGCACTACCGTTTCAGCGTCGAAACAAGCGAAACTGGTCGCAAATCGCGATGATTTCGTCGATTTTGATGAAATCTAGCCGTCATTTCCATCCCGTTGGAGATAATTCAACGTTTAAGCGCTCGTTGAACTCCATTTTACACTGCAAATGCAATGTACTACCGTTTAAGCGTCGAAACAAGCAAAATTGCTCACAAATCGCGAAGATTTCGTCGATTTTGATGAAATCTAGCCGTCATTTCCATCCCGTTGGAGATAATTCAACGTTTAAGCGCTCGTTGAACTCCATTTTACACTGCAAATGCAATGTACTACCGTTTAAGCGTCGAAACAAGCAAAATAGCTCGCAAATCGCGAAGATTTCGTCGATTTTGACGAAAACTAACTGTCATTTCCTTCCCGTTGGAGATAATTCAACGTTTAAGTGCTCGTTGAACTCCATTTTACACTGCAAATGCAATGTACTACCGTTTAAGCGTCGAAACAAGCAAAATAACTCGAAAATCGCGAAGATTTCGTCGATTTCGATGAAATCTAGCCGTCATTTCCTTCCCGTTGGAGTTATTTAGACGTTTAAGCGCTCGTTGAACTCCATTTTACACTGCAAATGCAATGCACCACCATTTAAGCGTCGAATCAAGCAAAATTGCTCACAAATCGCGAAGATTTCGTCGATTTTGATGAAATCTAGCCGTCATTTCCATCCCGTTGGAGATAATTCAACGTTTAAGCGCTCGTTGAACTCCATTTTACACTGCAAATGCAATGTACTACCGTTTAAGCGTCGAAACAAGCAAAATAGCTCGCAAATCGCGAAGATTTCGTCGATTTTGACGAAAACTAACTGTCATTTCCTTCCCGTTGGAGGTAATTCAACGTTTAAGTGCTCGTTGAACTCCATTTTACACTGCAAATGCAATGCACTACCGTTTAAGCGTCGAAACAAGCAAAATAGCTCGAAAATCGCGAAGATTTCGTCGATTTCGATGAAATCTAGCCGTCATTTCCTTCCCGTTGGAGTTATTTAGACGTTTAAGCGCTCGTTGAACTCCATTTTACACTGCAAATGCAATGCACCACCATTTAAGCGTCGAATCAAGCAAAATTGCTCACAAATCGCGAAGATTTCGTCGATTTTGATGAAATCTAGCCGTCATTTCCTTCCCGTTGGAGTTATTTAGACGTTTAACCGCTCATTTCACTCCATTTTACACGCCAAGTGTAATGCACTACCGTTTCAGCGTCGAAACAAGCGAAACTGGTCGCAAATCGCGATGATTTCGTCGATTTTGATGAAATCTAGCCGTCATTTCCATCCCGTTGGAGATAATTCAACGTTTAAGCGCTCGTTGAACTCCATTTTACACTGCAAATGCAATGTACTACCGTTTAAGCGTCGAATCAAGCAAAATTGCTCGCAAATCGCGATGATTTCGTCGATTTTGATGAAATCTAGCCGTCATTTCCATCCCGTTGGAGATAATTCAACGTTTAAGCGCTCGTTGAACTCCATTTTACACTGCAAATGCAATGTACTACCGTTTAAGCGTCGAAACAAGCAAAATAGCTCGCAAATCGCGAAGATTTCGTCGATTTTGATGAAATCTAGCCGTCATTTCCATCCCGTTGGAGATAATTCAACGTTTAAGCGCTCGTTGAACTCCATTTTACACTGCAAATGCAATGTACTACCGTTTAAGCGTCGAAACAAGCAAAATAACTCGAAAATCGCGAAGATTTCGTCGATTTCGATGAAATCTAGCCGTCATTTCCTTCCCGTTGGAGTTATTTAGACGTTTAAGCGCTCGTTGAACTCCATTTTACATTGCAAATGCAATGCACCACCATTTAAGCGTCGAATCAAGCAAAATTGCTCACAAATCGCGAAGATTTCGTCGATTTTGATGAAATCTAGCCGTCATTTCCATCCCGTTGGAGATAATTCAACGTTTAAGCGCTCGTTGAACTCCATTTTACACTGCAAATGCAATGTACTACCGTTTAAGCGTCGAAACAAGCAAAATAGCTCGCAAATCGCGAAGATTTCGTCGATTTTGACGAAAACTAACTGTCATTTCCTTCCCGTTGGAGGTAATTCAACGTTTAAGTGCTCGTTGAACTCCATTTTACACTGCAAATGCAATGCACTACCGTTTAAGCGTCGAAACAAGCAAAATAGCTCGAAAATCGCGAAGATTTCGTCGATTTCGATGAAATCTAGCCGTCATTTCCTTCCCGTTGGAGTTATTTAGACGTTTAAGCGCTCGTTGAACTCCATTTTACACTGCAAATGCAATGCACCACCATTTAAGCGTCGAATCAAGCAAAATTGCTCACAAATCGCGAAGATTTCGTCGATTTTGATGAAATCTAGCCGTCATTTCCTTCCCGTTGGAGTTATTTAGACGTTTAACCGCTAATTTCACTCCATTTTACACGCCAAGTGTAATGCACTACCGTTTCAGCGTCGAAACAAGCGAAACTGGTCGCAAATCGCGATGATTTCGTCGATTTTGATGAAATCTAGCCGTCATTTCCATCCCGTTGGAGATAATTCAACGTTTAAGCACTCGTTGAACTCCATTTTACACTGCAAATGCAATGCACCACCATTTAAGCGTCGAATCAAGCAAAATTGCTCGCAAATCGCGATGATTTCGTCGATTTTGATGAAATCTAGCCGTCATTTCCATCCCGTTGGAGATAATTCAACGTTTAAGCGCTCGTTGAACTCCATTTTACACTGCAAATGCAATGTACTACCGTTTAAGCGTCGAAACAAGCAAAATAGCTCGCAAATCGCGAAGATTTCGTCGATTTTGATGAAATCTAGCCGTCATTTCCATCCCGTTGGAGATAATTCAACGTTTAAGCGCTCGTTGAACTCCATTTTACACTGCAAATGCAATGCACCACCATTTAAGCGTCGAATCAAGCAAAATTGCTCGCAAATCGCGATGATTTCGTCGATTTTGATGAAATCTAGCCGTCATTTCCATCCCGTTGGAGATAATTCAACATTTAAGCGCTCGTTGAACTCCATTTTACACTGCAAATGCAATGCACCACCATTTAAGCGTCGAATCAAGCAAAATTGCTCGCAAATCGCGATGATTTCGTCGATTTCGATGAAATCTAGCCGTCATTTCCTTCCCGTTGGAGATAATTCAACGTTTAAGTGCTCGTTGAACTCCATTTTACACTGCAAATGCAATGTACTACCGTTTAAGCGTCGAAAGAAGCAAAATTGCTCGCAAATCGCGAAGATTTCGTCGATTTTGATGAAATCTAGCCGTCATTTCCATCCCGTTGGAGATAATTCAACGTTTAAGCGCTCGTTGAACTCCATTTTACACTGCAAATGCAATGCACCACCATTTAAGCGTCGAATCAAGCAAAATTGCTCACAAATCGCGAAGATTTCGTCGATTTTGATGAAATCTAGCCGTCATTTCCTTCCCGTTGGAGATAATTCAACGTTTAAGCGCTCGTTGAACTCCATTTTACACTGCAAATGCAATGTACTACCGTTTAAGCGTCGAAACAAGCAAAATTGCTCGCAAATCGCGAAGATTTCGTCGATTTTGATGAAATCTAGCCGTCATTTCCTTCCCGTTGGAGATAATTCAACGTTTAAGTGCTCGTTGAACTCCATTTTACACTGCAAATGCAATGTACTACCGTTTAAGCGTCGAAACAAGCAAAATTGCTCGTAAATCGCGAAGATTTCGTCGATTTCGATGAAATCTAACCGTCATTTCCTTCCCGTTGGAGATATTTCGACGTTTAAGGGCTCGTTGAACTCCATTTTATACTGCAAATGCAATGCACCACCATTTACGCGTCGAATCAAGCAAAATTGCTCGCAAATCGCGAAGATTTCGTCGATTTTGATGAAATCTAGCCGTCATTTCCATCCCGTTGGAGATAATTCAACGTTTAAGCGCTCGTTGAACTCCATTTTACACTGCAAATGCAATGTACTACCGTTTAAGCGTCGAAACAAGCAAAATTGCTCGCAAATCGCGAAGATTTCGTCGATTTTGACGAAAACTAACTGTCATTTCCTTCCCGTTGGAGTTATTTAGACGTTTATGCGCTCGTTGAACTCCATTTTACACTGCAAATGCAATGCACCACCATTTAAGCGTCGAAACAAGCAAAATTGCTCGCAAATCGCGAAGATTTCGTCGATTTCGATGAAATCTAACCGTCATTTCCTTCCCGTTGGAGATATTTCGACGTTTAAGTGCTCGTTGAACTCCATTTTACACTGCAAATGCAACGCACTACCGTTTAAGCGTCGTAACAAGCAAAATAGCTCGAAAATCGCGAAGATTTCGTCGATTTTGATGAAATCTAGCCGTCATTTCCTTCCCGTTGGAGTTATTTAGACCTTTAACCGCACATTTCACTCCATTTTACACGCCAAGTGTAATGCACTACCGTTTCAGCGTCGTAACAAGCAAAATAGCTCGAAAATCGCGAAGATTTCGTCGATTTTGTTGAAATCTAGCCGTCATTTCCATCCCGTTGGAGATAATTCAACATTTAAACGCTCGTTGAACTCCATTTTACACTGCAAATGCAATGTACTACCGTTTCAGCGTCGAAACAAGCGAAACTGGTCGCAAATCGCGAAGATTTCGTCGATTTCGATGAAATCTAGCCGTCATTTCCTTCCCGTTGGAGATATTTCGACGTTTAAGCGCTCGTTGAACTCCATTTTACACTGCAAATGCAATGTACTACCGTTTAAGCGTCGAAACACGCAAAATAGATCGCAAATCGCGATGATTTCGTCGATTTTGACGAAAAGTAGCCGTCATTCCCTTCCCGTTAGAGATATTTCGACGTTTAAGCGCTCGCTGATGTCACGTCCAGCGCTCCGCACGAGCCGTAACAAGAACAAGAAAACCATTCTATACAAAACGCGCGAATAAGGATTTGAATGCACAAACTAACACACGGCGCTACGAAACTAAAGGAAGGAGTAACGAAACGTGGGCGACTAATAGATCCAACCAATAAACAAAATACATATACACACAACTCTAAATAAACCTACCAATAACCGACTTACAATTTGAAAAACTTATGGTTCAATATAATATAAATCCAACCAGTATAAAATAAAATAAATAGAACCAGCTAATGGATTGAACGAGTTACGAACCAAACAAATAAACCAGGAAATAAGAATAACTACATAAGGGGAAATAATTGAAACGCCAGGAATACATGTATATATATATATTTTAATCAATCAACTTGGAGAGTTACATATAAGTATAAACATATATGCCAGACGTGTAATAAACTAGTAAATATTAGAGGCAGTGCTTCCAATACTATGCAACAAATACAATATTATCAATTTATGAAATATAAGTATATATGAAGTCAAAAACTAACAGTCTAACGAATACATAAAACATACAATATTGTATTATTATAGAAATAAAGGTTACATTGTCAGAAATGTATATATATGTGTGCGCATTAAATCAAATAGTAATGTAAGATATATACTTAAAACTAGCCTACATTCCGGTAAAGAGTTATAAAATAAGAACTACATTACTGTTTAGGAAATTCGAGGATTTGGGAATACAAATTATTGACTATATTTCCCACACAACAGTTATACATCTATATTACTTTCTGAAGAACATCTTGCACGCACGCTGGTCGCCAACCGACTACCCTAGATTCTTCTAACATCTGGCAACAGTCTTTTGTCTCCACTAAGACCTTGACGCCCTCTAACCCTTACACACGCACTCTCATGTACAGTGTAAATGTATCACTTCCCTAACACGCCTCCTTACATTTATACTGTACACTTAATTTTATTTACATACTTGTCGAATTAACAAAATATTTAACATTTATCGCTTTATTTACATTTCTCTTATTTTACATTCATCCATGACCTAAACCTTTCAAATTTCTCTCTACACAGTGCCTTCGTAAAAATATCGGCAGTATTTTCTTCTGTACTTACTTTTATTATGTTTATCTTATTTTTCTTTACGTACTCGTGAACGTAGTGGTAATGAACTTCAATGTGTTTAGTACTTTTTGTAGAAGTTCCGTATTTTGCTACACTCATTACTCCAGAGTTATCCTCATAGATTTTTACAGGGTTATCGTCTACATTTACATCGAAGATTTTCATTAGTTCTCTGATAGTCATTACTTCGCTCACCGCTTCCGATAGAGCTACATACTCTGCATACGTCGAGGCTTTTGTCACACACCTTTGTTTTTTAGACTTCCATCCAATTACATTTCCATACAATCCAATTACATACCCAGAAGTCGATTTCCTATCTATATGATCTCCTGCCCAATCAGCGTCCACATAACAATCTATCGTTTCGCACTTTTCATTTCTTTTATAATGTAGCCCTAAATCTCTAGTCCGGTACAAATATTTCAATATTCGCAAGGCATATTTAAAATGTGTCTCGTTACAACAATCTTGAAATCTACTCAGATAATTCACACTATAACTTATATCGGGTCTGGTATTTACACTAATATACAGCAATGCGCCAATTAAATTCTTGTATCCAATGTCCTCTCTATTTATCTCAGCTTTTTCAATTTTTAAGTTGGTCTCCATAGGTGTACAGTACAATTTGCTATTATGTAATTTATATTTGTTTGCTAATGATTCTATGTATTTCTTTTGGCTTAATCTCATTTCATTTTTTAAATAATCATACTCTATATTTATTCCAAGATATTCTTTTACTTCACCTAAATCTTTCATTTCAAATTTATCAGTTAATAATTTTTTTTTACACTTTGTATCTTCCCTTTGTTTTTACTACAAATCAACAAATCGTCTACGTATATTAACAAATAAACAACATTTTCTCCCTCTCCATAAGTATATAGGCACAGCTCTATATTGTTCTTTTGAAAACCTAATCTCGTCACATACTTATCAAAACACTCATACCAGTCCCTCGGACTTTCTTTTAACCCATAAAGCGCTTTCGATAATTTACAAACTCTATTCGTTCCGTCCGCATATCCCTTTGGTTGATTTACATATACCTCCGAGGTTACTTCACCATTTAAAAAGGCAGTTTCTACATCCATTTGCTCAATTATTAATCCATTTTGACAACAATATGATAGCAATATCTTAAAGGTCTGATTACTCGCCACTGGAGAATATATGTCATCGGCTACGTTTCTTTGTTGAAATCCCCTTACCACTAATCTAGCCTTATACCTGTCCTCTGATTTTTTCGTGTAAACCCATTTTACATCTAATACTTCTTTGCCTTTTACCCTTTCTACCAATTTCCAAGTTTTATTCTTATAGAGACATTCTATTTCCTTATCCATAGCCTGTTTCCAAACTTCATTATTTTCGCAACAAATCGCCTCCTCAAATGTACGAGGGATATCTACTTTACAATAATTTGCATGAATCTCGCAAATATTTTCCTTTTCTGGATACCTTACTGGAGTTTTCTTAATACGTGTAGATCTCCTAGGAGTGTTTGAGCTTTCAATACTACTATTATTTTCATCTTTCCTACCTTCTAACTCTTCCTTATCCATACCATCCAATGAATAGTTATCTTCGCTATCATTTCTATCTGCCTCTAATGAATTTTCCTCAAAACCGATACATTTAGTGTCTGTCTCAATGACCTCTACATGTCTAGCTATTGTTATTTTCCCACCTAATAAGACTCTGTATCCTACTTCACTATATCCTAATAGAATTCCCATATCTGCCTTCTTGTCCCATTTGGAAACTCTTTTTTGTTCTGGCCTTCTTACAAAAACTTTACTTCCATATAGATGTAGATTTTTAACACTTGGTTTTTTCCCGAAGAATATTTCAAAAGGTGTCTTTCTTTCTATAGTATTCGCTAATATTCGATTTTTCAAGTATACTGCTGTATAAACTATTTCCGGCCAGTACCTTTTATGTACTTTCGCTTCCGCTAACAAGCAACGCGCCATGTCCATCACTGCTCTATTATACCTTTCCGCTGTCCCGTTTAATTCATGTACGTATGTTAGGCAATTATTTATTCTTATACCTTTATCCCTAGCAAATTTATAAATTCGATTATTTAAATATTCTTTACCATTATCGCATCTTAATATTTTTAACCTCTTGCCCGTTAAATTTTCGGCTTCATTTACGAACTGTACGAAAGAATCAAAGACCTCATCTTTTGATTTTATACAATAGATCCTAGCTATTTTACTATAATCATCGATAAATGAAATGAAATATTTTTCTCCATTGAATCCGGTAGTCTTAAAGGGACCACATACGTCCGTATGAATAATTTCCATTACTTCCTTAGCCTTAGTTCGATTATTTTTGAAAGGTAAGTTATGCATTTTGCTTTCTATACACACCCTACATTTCAAAAGTTCCTTTTCAAATTCATTCGGTATGCCAGTCACTAGCTGCTCTTTACCCAAAATCTCTAAATATTTAAAATTTACGTGTCCTAGCATCCTATGCCATCTTTCCTTTTTACTCATACCACTACGTTCGGCGCTGTTTACTAAGTGCTTCTTCCCTTTCAATATACTTTTTATTCTATATGTCCCATTCTCTTTGAACGCTACAGCTGTAAGTATATTATCCTCATCTATTACTTTCGCAATATTTCCTTTGGAAATAACCGTATTCTTATTGTCTGTTAGTTTACCTAACCTAATCAAATTTGCGGACATTTCTTTCGCGTAAAATACTTTCCTCATATTTATTTTATTTTGTTTTCCGAATGCTTCAAAATAACTTATAACATTCCCAACTCTTGTCGCTTTTATCGGTCTATTATCGCCTAAATATATATTTACCGGTTCTTTTAGGTCGATAGATTTATCGAAATAATTTATATTATTAATTATGTGATCGGTACAACCGCTATCTAATAGCCACACTATTTCGTTCTTACTTATTTCATTCGTCTCACTGCTGTTTGCTGCGTGCGCCGTTGCTGTCCATATGCCTGCTCTTGAGTTTCCATGCTCGCCCGTGCCGGTTGCTGATTGACGATGAAAGTTTCCACGTCCTCTGCTCGTATTGCCTTTGTTCCCTCTTCCTCTGTTTCGACCACGTGTTGGCCCATGCCAATAGCCGTTACTGCTTCCCGCTTGGACGCCATTTTGACACTCTCTCGCAAAGTGTCCTAATCTTCCACATCTGAAGCATCCTTCCTTTTTTGCAGAAAAGGCGTTGGTTTGCCTTTCTCCTCGATTGGATTTATTTTTCTTCTCTGCTATCTCTATTTTATTTTTTACATACGCTACCGTTTGATCCTCTTCTTTCAATGCGTCTATTATGTCCGCTATGTAGCTGTATTCTTCGGGTAACGTATTCAGCATGTAATTTCAGCTTTTCCCTCTCACTTACTTGTGCGCCCGCACTTTTTAATTCATTGATTAATTTTTCAAAGTCGTTAAAGAATGATGCTGAATCACTGTAGTTCTCCAGTCTTATGTTTTCCAATCTCCTTCTGCATACGATCTGCAGTGCCGTCGACTCTTTCAAGTACATTTCATCGAACCTTTTTATTATATCATACGCCGTTTTTCCTTCCCTAACATACTCCAATTGTCTGTTCGATATTGCACTATAAATTATATTAATCGCCTTCAAATCCTTTTCGTCCCAGTCTTCATCGTCTCTTTCGTTCTTCATTCTAGTTGTAACAACCTCGCATTCCTTATATTTGAGAAACATCGTGATTCGTTGCTTCCACATTCCATAATCCTCACCATCGAATATAGGTATCATGATTTCCGATCTCTCCATTTTAATTGATTCTTCTTTTTTTTTCTTTTCTTACTCAAGCGTTCCTACGTGCTCGAAGTATATTTTTTCCTCTGAAAGTTTTTTTTTCATTACTGAAAACTCACTCGCAAGATCGTAACCACGCACTAAATATCTTGTAAAGCTAGTAACCACGCTCTGCTACCAGGTTAAGGAAATTCGAGGATTTGGGAATACAAATTATTGACTATATTTCCCACACAACAGTTATACATCTATATTACTCTCTGAAGAACGTCTTGCACGCACGCTGGTCGCCAACCGACTACCCTAGATTCTTCTAACATCTGGCAACAGTCTTTTGTCTCCACTAAGACCTTGACGCCCTCTAACCCTTACACACACACTCTCATGTACAGTGTAAATGTATCACTTCCCTAACAATTACGAAACATGCATGTCTATATATAAATATATAAATAATCCATATTCTAAACTAAACCACTAATAATAATCTACAAAAGAAATAGAACACACAACGCAACACTTGGGACTAAGCGACAACCTGTCGATAGGCCAAACGCTCAAAATAATTAACACCGCAACGACTTGAGGAATTGCGTACAGAAATTCTATCATCAAACACAAATATGTAAACACACATTAAACACACAATAATCTAGAAACAAAACCTTCAATACTATGTTGTCACAATACAAGATATATATGTATATATGAAATCAAATAATTGACACATAACCTCAAATACACAACATTACATCTCTAAAGAATCTAAATGAAAATCACATTGCCAGAAGTATATACATATATACGTGTGCGTGTGCGTGTTCTATCTTATTAAATGAAGTTAATATAAAATAAATAATTAACATTTCATTTCGTATGAATACTACACTGCCAGAAGAAATATGCATATGAATACATATTTATATATATGTGTGTGTGTGTATGTTTTACACTATCGAACACACTATAAAATAAACTACTCAAAACAATAAATAACGCTATCGAAGAATTAAAAAACATTAGTCATATTAATATGACACACAACATAAATATATATATATATGTCGGAGATGAAAGGACACCGGAACCTTCGGATAGCCCCGCAACATTGCAATCTAAAGTCTACTATAACTGTAACTAAACTATTGTAGTTATTCAATCCGATTGTAATTGTTCGAGATTAGTGACGGTGAGCTTTGGCTCGAGGCGACAGTCTGTCGCCCAACGTAGCCGCGGTCAAGGGATGAACGCTTTGCCTAACAAAGGTATGGAGTAATTCTATAGCTCTCCTTAAAAGAAATATTCGTGGCGACACGCGACAGTAAACATTCCAACGGTTTCTGTCCCGTGGCTCGCCACACGCAGACCCTATTCTTCGAGTAAGATGATTGCCAGATGTCGATGCGTCTCCGCAGTACATGTTCGGCTAGCCCGAGGGCCCGTTATAAATCTTAAGGTTTAGTCAACTAAAGTCCTTCAAACAGACAAACAGTCTTTGTCCCAACTACGGGAAGATAGGGGAGACATATTTTTCAACGAGCGGCGTCTCCCACTAGCAACTTTCCCTCGAGGGCGGCTAGCATCTTTTTCTAACCACCGATATGGAGATTGACCAGTTAGCAGCAACGTCAATTTCCCTTACTTCCTAAACGAAGGCTTTCCTCGACGAATCCGATGATCTCGTGTCCTTAGACACACCCCATTATAGTTTTCCTCTGTGGCATCATCGGGACGGAAATTCATTCTTTCTTGCGATCTCATCGACGAAAAGAGTAACCCCATACGACCAGTGAATATTACGCGTTTTATTAACAAAGAGTCCGACTTAGATTTTGTGAGCCCGTACATCTACTATCCCGTTGACCGCGGATTCGTTATTGCACTTAGGATCATTGTCATTAGTTTCTCGAGTATCTAATTACCACGGTTACTTGTCCGATTCTATAATAATCGCAGTTGCACTAGTCAATGTCTTCTCTATTGCACAACGACAATGTGTAATCCAAATGAAGATTCGTTTCACGCCCCTAACCCTAATTCTAATGTAAACCCGACATTTATAATGTAAAAAATGTATATGTAATACAAAAAGAATGCAGAATATAGGTACTAATGTTTAATCTGATTTTCTGTAATTTTGACAGTTTTGTAATCTTTTATTTTTATATTTTTATATTTTCTATATCTTTGTGCTCTTGTATTTTTCATACAATTCTATATTCAAGTAACAGTATAAAAAGGATACGAAAAGTATGGAATGGCAATGCATGTAACGGTACGTGAATGTTACGCGTGCGCAAGATAACCAGGAGAGGTTGTATAGGAATCAAGAGGTCGTTGGACAAAGAGAACGTTTTTTAGCATTACCTTATGTTTAAGACATTCATATATTCTGCAGATATTAGTTCCTATCAGTATACCCACGTCGTTATTAACAAGATGTTTATGTATTTCCATTATCTTTGTTCTAAAATTCACTGTTATTTTGGGAATTTGTTAAAAAATCTCTTAATCCTTTTAGGAGATGTATCACTCTAAACTGAGATCTAAACTCAGATCACAGGTTTTTTTTTATTTTATAGATTAGATTCACAATTTGTCCAGTTTGGACATTTGGTAGAATTTTTTAGCTGTTAGATTATTATGTGGGTAGCTACCCCCAGTGGGATACCATCTTCGTGTTTGTTTGGTTGTGTCCTTTGTGAGGTCTGCTGGGTATTTCCCTTTCAGCCTTCTATCCATGTTTGAGGTGTTGATCGTTTCCGCAGCTAGCCAGTTTGGCTGTGTTCCTATTCTTTCTTTGTATTTTTCTGCGTGTCTGCTAATTTTCTCTTTGACCATTGGTATTCCCAGGTCCTTCCGTATGCCTTCGCTTCTAACGTACCATGGGGCGTTTACTATTGTTCTAAGAATTTTAGCTTGTACTGTCTCTATTTTGTTTATATGGCTCATTGCCGCTGCCCCCCATAATGGTATTCCGTACGTCCAGATTGGTTTTATGATCGTTTTGTATATTTTTAATTTATTTTCTATGCTTAATTTGGATTTTCGACTTGTTAGCCAATGCATTTGTCTCCTTGTTGTCTGTATTTTGTCTATTATTGATTTAGTATGCTGTTTCTATGTGAGTTGTGTTTCTAGGTGGTCTAGTCCTAGGTATTTGACTTGCCTTGTTTGCGGTATGTGCGTGCCGTTCAGTAGGATGTTTGATGGTGTCTGTTTTCGCAGTGTGAGTGTAATATGGTTGCATTTATCGGGGTTTGCTTTTATTTGTTTATCTTGCAGCCACTTTTCTATTTTTGTGATATGTTCTTGTAGTAATTTGACTGCTGTTTCTGGGTTAGTGTGCCTGACTAGTACAGCTGTGTCGTCCGTGAGTGTCAGTATTTTGCTATTGGTAGTTGTTGGTATGTTTTGTGTATAGTATTGATCCTAAGACGCTTCCTCGCGGAACCCCTGCCTTTATGTCTTTAACTTCAGAGTATGTGTCCTTGATTTTTATTACGAAGGTTCTGCTGCTTAAGTAAGATTTTATTAATTGGTATATTTGCTCCGGAAATTGTTTCCTGATTGTTTGTAGTAGGCTTTCGTGGTTTATTTTGTCAAATGCTTTATCTATGTCCATAGAGAGGGCTGTACAGTATTGTTTGTTTTCTAATGCTAGTATTATTTCTTTAATGAGCCTGTGCATTTGCTCTATAGTGGAGTGTATGTTTCTGAATCGAAATTGGTGATCTGGTATTAATTTTTCCTTCTATATTTGTTAGGGAAGTGATACATTTACACTGTACATGAGAGTGTGTGTGTAAGGGTTAGAGGGCGTCAAGGACTCAGTGGAAACAAAAGACTGTTGCCAGATGTTAGAAGAAAAACAATAGACAACGTTAGATCAGAAGGACGGTTTCAAGGTGGGACGACCGAAAGGTCAGAGTGTGCGAGTCGAAAAGTGTGTGTGTTGCGAGAGACAGAGCTAATCGAGTCGTCGAAGAGTAGAGTCGTTAGAGTTAATCGAGACACCGAAGAGTAGAGTCGGTTGGCAACCAGCGTGCGTGCAAGACGTTCTTAGAGAGGAATATAGATGTATAACTGTTGTATGGGAAATATAGCCAATAATTTGTATTCCCAAATCCTCGAATTTCCTTAACAATATTATTGGTTTTATGCGGTTGCATATTATTTCCTCTAGTATTTTGGAAAACACAGGAAGTAGTGATATTGGTCTGTAAGATGCAGTTTGGTGTGGTTCTTTGCCTGGTTTAGGTAACATTATCTCCTGTGCTAGTTTCCACAGTTTAGGAAAGTATTGGATTCTTAGTATTGCATTGAATATTATTGTCATTAGTGTTATCGCTTTTGGCGGAAGGTTTTTCAAGATTTTACCATTGATTAGGTCGATTCGTGGTGCTTTATTGTTTTTTGTTTTCTCGATTATGTTTCTAATTTCTTGTGCTGTTGTTTTAGGTATGGTATAGTGGTTGTCAGTTGAGGTACTAGTGGTAAACGCATCCTCGTCCGTATGACATTTGGGGTTGCTGTTGTTGATATTATGTGGTATAAATGTGTTTCAAAGGTGGTTGGAAAATTCTTCAGCTTGCTCTTCGTTGCTTCTTGCCCATGTGTTGTCTGCCGTCCTGATTGCTGGGACTAGTTTTATTGGTTTCTTTTTTTTTCGTGGCTTTCCATAGGGAGTAGTTGGAGTTCTCGTGAGCAGAGAGTGACTCTATGAATTTTGTGAATTCGTTATTGTTGTGCACTTTTATTTTGTTTTTTATTTCCTTTGCAAGTTTGTTTAGGTGATTTTTGTTTTCTCGTGTTCTATGTTTTTGCCATTTTGCTTTCGCTTTTCCTTTTTCTCTAATTTTTTCAAGTATGTCTGATGGAATTATTTTTGTTTGTCTGTTGGTTGGTTCAGGTATAGTGGTTGTCCATGATGCTTCTTGGATAGTTTCTGTCAATGGTGTTACTGCCTGTTCGACGTGTTCGGGTGTTTCCAATGGGATGCTGCAACTGGTTTTGCTCTCGATTATTTCTTTAAAAATTTGCCATTTGGTTGTTCTGTTGCATAGTGTCCCTGGATTGCTATAAAGTATTAATTTGTTTCTGTAAGCAATTGGGCTGTATGCAATGGGGCTGGGTGTTATTTTTAGTTTATTTGCGTTTAGTCCCTTTGTAACTGCAAAATCGAGTAGGCCAGGTATTTTGCTCAGGTCTGTCGGCCAGTATGTCTTCCTGTGGATAATATATTGAGGTTGTTGTTAATGTATTTTTCCAGGGTTCTACCTCGAGGTGTGGTAATTCTTGATCCCCATAGCGTGGGTTTGCATTGTAGTCTCCCGTTGCGATATACTTGTCACCTAAGTGTTGAAAGTACTCTTCCCACGTTTGTGATGTCATTTTGTGTCGCGGTGGTACATATACTGCTGACAACTGTAAATGGTTGCTGCTAGTTTGTACAGTAACGGTGGTTGCTTGTATATATTCCTTACTAGCTTGGCTGTGTTAGTGGTGTTTAATGTCGTTTCTTATTATTACTGCGGTCCCTCCGTGTGATTTTCCTGAAGGATGCTTGGTATCATATATTGTGTAGTACGGTATTTTTATGTAACTTTTTATAGTGAAGTGTGTTTCCGATACGAGTAGTATGTCGATATTATTATTATACAGGAATGTTTTAGTTTCTAGGGCCCTTTGTTGTAGTCCGTTAGAGTTCCAGGCTGCTATTTTAAGCATGTCCATTTTTATTTTTTACTTAGCAAGTTTGTGAGTAGTTGTAACATGACTGTTGTTTGTTGTACTTGTTGCCTTAGTATTGTGTTTTTCTCACTTACCATTTTTCTTAATATCTCTGTACCTTTAATGGATTGTCTGAGCATTTCTTTGATTTCTGTATCGTCTTCGGTGTTGTTGCTTTGATTCTGTTTGTTTGTGGGCGTTGTTTGTCTAATGTTTTGGGTTACTTGCGCGTAGCTGCGGTTTCCTTGGGGATCGGTGTTTCCGTTTATAGCTTTTGGTTCATTTTGTGCTTTCAATGTTACTTAATTATCCGTTATACTTTGTTGTGGTTGGTAGTTGTTGATTGATCTATTGCCAAGTGGTGGAAACTGTTTACGTTGTGATTGTTTTCTGATTTCGCATCCTTTATAGCTGGCTGGGTGGTTTCCATTACAGTTGTAACATTTTACTTCATTTATTTTCCCTACGTATGGACAATGTGTTGTTAAATGCTTCGTATCGTATCTTGTCATATTGTTTATTGCTCTTGTTTGATGACCAATTTTTGCTAATTCGTCACTTAATTTTTTTTGTGTTAGTTTTTGAATGTAGTCCTCTTATAACTATTTCGTAGCTCCTTTCCGTTTTCAGCTGGTATGTGTGGTACACAGCGTTTTTTCTTTTAATTCTTTTATCACTTTCCTATAATTTTCTGGGGTGTTTATTTGAATTTTTACTTGTTCTAATTTTGTTTGTTTTATTGTGTAGTTTTCCTTCCCAGCTATATCGTTTAGTGGATCAATAAACGGGTCTATTATCTGGGCGTCGACAAATATTGGTGGTGGTTTTGTAGTTTGCGTTGATTTAGTTGTGTTTTTGGTTGTTGGGTCGTCTATTTCTTCCGTAAGTGAGCTGAAGGAGTTTCTTAATGGTAATTCTTGCAGCCATCGCTGCTTTTCTGTATCTGAATTTCCTGTTATTTTTCGTTTCTTGTTATAACTTGCCACCTTCCAGCCTTCATCCTGTTGGGTTAATTCGTTATTGGTAATATTCTCTTCATTGTTTGGTATTGTTTCCATATCAACTTCGTTTGTAGCTGAGCATTCCTGTTCTTCGTTTATTGGTTGGCTTGGTTTTGATATGTTTGTTGTTTTATTTATGTAGTATTGTTCGTCTTTGTTAATTATTTTTATCGGTGGGATGTGCTTTTTCATTTTAGTTTTGCTTGTAGTCTTCTTAGTAGAAGACACGAGTTTCCACCATTTAGCTATGGGCGTTGCCGTTCGTAACTTTCTCTTCCCCACTTGCCGCACTTTTTCTGAAGCACTGTTTTACACGTCCGTTTGGCTCGGTTGCTCTGGCAGAACTCGATTTACAACATTGAGAACATTTATATCGAAAATTCTTTCTCGCATGAAGCTTCTGTATTAATACAAAAGGCACGAATTAAGATATATGATTGTTCACAAGTATTAGAGCACTTGCTGATCTTATAGATTTTATAGAAAATGTGATACATGATTGACCAAGATTATTAAGAAAATGAAGTTTACATTCGTATGAGATTAACGATCCGAAATACACACTTTGTGAAAATTCGTGACAGTTGGAGGAAAAGTAATGAATTAACGATTATGTGACAGCAATTAAAATCCATCGATCTAAGGTCTTTATTAAATTAAATAGTTCAAAATCGTTTACATATTAGGTGATCCCATAAGTTTTTGTGTATATATTTCATGTGTCGATTTCTAAACATACGGCTATACGGGACCAATGCACTTGAGCTTAGCTGATCGAGAACAGGCTAGAGTAGATCTTCGTGGGCATAAGATCGTAATATAGTGAACACAGTGACTTCTAACAGTAAAAAATCACGAGTGAAATGCGTATCCATTTTCGACATCTCATGTTATATGAATTTCGGAAAGAAAGTTCGGTAACAATTGCCAGGAAAAACATATGTGCTGTTTACGGAGAAAATACGCTTTCATCTCGCACCTGTAGGAAGTGGTTCCAACGTTTTAGAGCTGGGAATTTCTGTTTAGAAGAGGAGGTACGCTCCGGGCGTCCTCCTCAGACAGACGGAGATAAAATTCGGGATCTTGTTGAAAAATCACCAAGTTTGACAGTTCAAGAGATGTCAAATGTCCTGAAAATACCTAAGACAACGATTCATAGGTGTTTAAAAAAATGGGGATGGTGTCAAAGTTGAACGTTTGGGTGCCCCATGAACTTACGGAACGGAACCGTCTTGAACGAACGACAGCGTGCATGTCATTAATTGCACGTAATAAACGTGAACCATTCCTTAAACGCCCCTGGTAACTGGTGATGAAAAGTGGATACTTTTCGAAAACCCTGAACGGAAACGTAGCTGATCCCAACGAAATCAGCCACCTGAACGCTGTGCAAAACCAGGGTTACATCCGCGTAAAGTTCTTTTGTGTGTATGGTGGGATTATAAAGGAATACTCTATTTTGAACTTTTATCTAGTGGTGATACCATTAATTCAGACAAATATTGCGCTCAGTTAGAAAAATTAAGGGAAGCACTGGCTGAAAAACGGCCAGGTTTAGTGAATAGGAACAACGTTATCTTCCATCACGACAATGCTAAACCGCATGTCGCGAAAAGCGTTACAAAAAAATTGTCTGAATTTAATTGAAAAATTTTACCACATCCCCCATATTCCCCAGACATTGATTACCATCATCTGATTACCACCTGTTCAGAGCATTACAACACTTTTTAGTAGCTAAAAGATTTGAAAATATTGACACTCTCAAAAATAGCATAGAAAATTATTTTAAAGAAAAACAAGAGAACTTTTATCGAGACGGAACCTACCAGAAAAATGGGAAGAAGTTGTACAACGAGAGGGGGATTACATTTTTTCATGAAACTGAAAGGTATGTAAACGATCTTAACATATATAACCTCTCGAAAAACGGCACGAACTTATGGGATGACCTAATAATTAAACAACTATAAATATATCAAAAGATTATAATAAAAGAATGTAATAGAATATCTAATGTCCGTACTTGTAAATACAACGAAAAACGTAACGTGTAGATTGCAGATGTTTATGAATGTAAAATTTGCGAAAAGCATATGAAAGTTATACACATAAAATATACAAATATTGACATATGCACGAAAACTATGCGTATATGCACAAAGATATGTACAATTTATGAGTAATATGTCTAATATTGATTTATTAACGTTATGTGAATTGATACAAAAGGATATTTAACAATTTCGTTTTAAATAAAAATCTATTTATGACGACGCGCCAAAATTCGCATTACGATAAATTACGATAAATTATAAATTGCTTTTCCGTATCTGCAGCACTCGAATTGTACAAGTAATGTGTGCGTTTGAGGGCCCGACCTTTTGGTCGACTGCGCCATACCTGCAGTAAAAACGCATACTGGCTTCGCATTTAGATGTTCGCGTTCGACTTGGGAATGGCGCGCATAGATGGTCGGCGCGCGACTTGCCCTCTCCTTGCGGATCATTGGACAAGTTAAACCTACCCTTTCGGGCGGCAGCTCGCTTAGCTGGCGCCACGCGATACCTGCCACCATATAGCTCGGTCCCAGCAGGTTGGCTCTCCAGCCGATTATTCCTGCTCGGCAACCATTTTGTAGGCTTACCGCTTGCACCGACGGTCACAGGTTTCCTCTCCAGCTCGCACGCTTCGTGCTTTTTTCTGCGCCCCGGTTCTTCGTTACTGTTGTTTTCTTGGTTCTATCTTGTTTATTGTTCTATCTTCGATCCAGTGTTCTGTTTGTTGTATCCGTTTATTTCTTCGTTGCGATTCTTTGTTTGGTTGTTGTTGTTGTCTCTATAAACTTGAAATATAAATGCAATTTCCTTTTAAATACAGTAACGAGGTTTATTCAATTTCGATAACATTGTATTAGTAAGATATCGAAGCTAGCAACTTTTCGTTGAAGTTTATTTTATATTTCTTAAATTATTCGGGTAAAGATAACTCCACACTGACGGCCTATTGTCCACAGACAGATGTCGTAGTAATCGGCGGACAATGTCTGTCAGTGAAACTTAAGGCGCGTACGGGCAGACTACAGGTATCTGTAGACATTGCCTGCCGACAACACATGCCAAAACATGTATATAAACTGCCTGCAAGCAACGTCGCTTGTCCACTAGAAGTTTGCCGGGTATCACTGCGTATCGATGAGTCGAAGATGCCTTGGAGATGCAACACACGGATCGTTTAAATCTACCTGTAATCCAATCAAGCTAGCCTAAAAAAAAGACAAATTCAACATTAAATTGTATCGGACATTTTGCTACAACGCTCAACTGATAGAAATCATGCTCAGGAACAAATATATGTCTTTGCTAACTTTCTAAATATATGTAGACGACGTTTTAAATTGCTAGTAGTTGAAACAAACAATATGATATATTTTTGAGTGATCTATAAGGATTTACAGGCCCACTGGGAAATCTTATTAGTGTTCTCTTGCACTATGTATTAAAGCGCATCAACACCGATAGAAGCACTGTACACGCGATATCGTCGCGTCGTGTCTCCTGAAAATCGCCGATAAGTCGCTCGAAACTTTACTGGAAACATTTCTCCATGTTCTACTGACAATCACATAGCATGTGTCATTGCTGGAATTTGATAAATTTGGTTGAGAACACGAAAGAATTTTCCGTTTACAGCAAAGCAAGGGACTATCGAGTTGGAACAATTCGTGTTTGAAAATAGCGTTCTATGCTAAAATAGCGGTGGAAATTATACTACATGTAAAAGTGAGTCATAAAAACAAATACAATTTTCTTATTTTCTATCTTTTTTACTTTTATCGCAAGTTTGATTTCTATACATATAACTGTTTTCAATTTAAGGAGGAACTTATTTTCTTAAGGGCTTTTCATACAAATTTGAAAAATAACTGTTGTTTTTGATCCCTTATCTCTATCTTTATCCTTCTATTTTTGTGAGACTGTATCGGTTATTTATTCTTAATATTTACAATCCGAAGTCTAATTTATGTGCCGTATTAATTTTCTGTGAATAATTTAGAGATATGTGAAATCTTGCTATATATATATATATATATATATATATATATATATATATATATATATATATATATATATATACTGTTTGGTACCTATTAGAAGTGCGTTCGATCTAATGTGGAAAATTCTTAATTTTAATAAAATAGTTTCAAATTGCTAAGGCTGGGGCAAACTAAGAAGTTTCTGGAATATACAGGGTAGTAAGTCGCTTCGCAGATATGTGTACATCGGGACAATATGTTACATATGTAATCCCTTACACAGTTTCGTATTATCTTGTAAAATAATCATTCTTCTTTTAATATCGGTTGGTTTTTATATTTTTATTTCATTTATCTCATAGATTATAATTCCTTTAGGAAATTTTTGCAAAAATTTTCGCGCGTATTCCAAGTTGGCCCGTTGACTAGTTGGCAAAAAGAATTCCGCCGGCAGACGTATGCCGATGCCGTAAATCATTTCGGCCGCCGTTGCGTTTAGGTCCTCCTTTATCGCGGTTCTTATACCTAATAAGACGATCGGGAGAATTCCGACCCAGTTGCTCGTGTCGTGGCATTTGATCACCGCCTTTAATTGTCTGTGTAGGCGTTCTACCATCCCGTTAGACGCTGGATGGTAGGCCGTTGTACGCAAATGTTTGACGCCGAGCAACCGGCATAATTCCTCGAATAAACGCGATTCGAATTGACGTCCTTGATCAGTCGTAATTTTCAAGGGTACGCCGAAACGAGATATCCAGGTAGAAAGGAGGGCCGAAGCCACGGTTGACGCTTCCATATCGGCGATAGGTATGGCTTCAGGCCAACGCGAAAAACGATCGATACACGTAAGGCAATAACGGTATCCTTGCGAATATTGCATTGTGATGATATCTACGTGTATATGCTCGAACCGGCCCGCTAGCGTTCCGAACGTTCCGACGGGCGAGGATACGTGTCTGGTGACTTTGTTGCGCTGACACGGTATGCATTGTCGTGTCCACGTTCGGCAATCTTTATTTACCGACGGCCAGACGAAGCGCGTCGCTACCAATTTTCGCGTAGCTCGCATCCCCGGGTGGGAAAGTCCATGTAGCGCTTGGAATACGGTGCGGCGTAACGGTTCCAGTACGTACGGTCGCACGGTCTCGGTTTTAATATCGCAGTATAACTCGACGTTGTGATCGGGAAATCGTACTTTTCTCAGCTGCAACGCGCTCGAGCCAGCGTTGATAATTTTGCGTAGCTCGCTATCCTTTTCTTGCGCTGCAGCTAGCGTATGGTGATCTATTGGTTTTCCGATCGCTTCGATGCGAGATAGAGTATCGGCTACGTTATTTTCTACCCCTTTTATGTGACGGATATCCGTCGTAAACTGTCCGACGTAGTCCAGATGTCGAAACTGTCTCGGCGAACACTTATCGAGGTTCTACAAACATTGTGGCCTTTTTCCTACTTAGTTCGGTAATTTTCAATTTTAAGGTGTTGAACAATTTCGTTTCGTTGTAATTTAAGATTTGTTAACGAGCACTTTTCACAAACTGACCGCTGTTACTTGTCTTTGGATCGTTGTTTTGTGAATACGGTGAATGTAGGAATAAGAAAGAAGAGAAGCAATTGAGATACAACGAGATACCTTACAGATTTTATATCTAGACAAATAAAGTCAAAAGAAATATAATTTAACCAGTGTCTGGATCCATTTGGACTAGTCAGCAAATAACGGAAGTTGTTTAACTTAGTGTCATAAGAAGCCAAGGTATCTCTAAACGACGGATTTAGTATCAACATTCATTGTAACTTCAAAGAATTGTGTCGGACTTAGGCATGGTCTTCTGTGCAGTTGACCGAACGTTGCGCATTTCCAGAGTTTAGCTATCGTCCAATATCATTTTGATCGTGAGATTCTCGAAAATCCAATTAAATCGTTTTATAACAATGAAATAAAAAATATGAAAACTTCGTTTTTCTTATTTTGGCAATTTATGAGTAATTGCGTTATCGCTGGAGCAGACAAAGAAAACACCGGAAACTACTTGCAGTGATCAGTTCCGCGAAGTAGTGGGGATAACTCGTATCCGCTTAAAATTTGAAGAGACAAATTTTCGACTCTCTGAGCGACGTTTATTTCGTCAGGACTATCAATTGTCGTTTGAACGTTGTGTTTCGATCGTTCGCGGAGAGACGCGATCGCGAGATAGCACGTCAACGAGAGTTGTAAGTTCCCGTTACGATTAAATAATCGACGCCACGAACTGATCGATTCCCTTATTTCGATTAGGATAATAAGGGTAGTTCAATGAATTCCACAGAATTAACACAAATAAATTAACGTTTATTTTAACAAATTATCAACTAGGAAGACATAAAGAGAACAACAAAAAGAAATGTAACTGCGTTTTGCTTGATAAGTAATGCGCGATATAAGAGATGTGTTGACGGTTCGGCTTCTCGAAAAGTTCTGCACGCCTTTCGATTTTTTCCGTTTTTTCTGGAAGGCGACCCCCACTACGTTCGGATCACGCCACATTCTTTTACGCGAGGTAAAATAACGGCCACGAATCGACGTTTCTGGAGGTCGCCCTGCTTAATGAACCATGCGCTTGCCACTACAATGTTTGTTTGCCGGGCAGCCGCGACGATCCGTCTGCGACATTATAGTGCCGCGATCGACAGTTAAGAATATGATCTATGGTAAGCCGCATGGCGTAACACGTTGCATTAATTTCTCTAATGTAATTTCGCGTACCTTTAACTGTAACTCAGTTCTTTCGGTACTTAACGAGAGAGCCGAAAATTTCGTCGTTTTAAAGTTTGACGATCTCGATAATTGTTAATTGTGTAATTTCGTGCTCCTGATAAGGATCGATAACTTACAATTAATATGCATAAAAATAATTACAAATATTGTTAAATATGCCCGCCTTGATATTCAGTACATTTATTATTTCTTCGTAACATGTTTTTAAAGACGCTTAATAATATCTCTTCACTTATTTGTGACACTCGCCTTTCGATATTCTCCTCAGCGGTTTCGATTTGTACACATCAGTCTCTAACATCCCACAGAGAAAGAAGATTATTCTATTCTCTCCGTTTATTACGCCCCAAGGCTTACTATAGGCCGTGTTCCTAACCGTCGCAAACAGATCGTCTTACATGACCGTCGAGATATACACAAAGTAGCGATAAACGCATAGTTGTCGTCAAGCAGCGAGTTCCAGAAACATCTATTCGCCTTCGGTGCGTTATTTTATCCGCATAAAGAAAGAAGCTGGTATACGTGATCATAGGCGCGAACGGTGGCGTGATCCGAGCGTAGTGGGGGTCGTATCTCAGAGAAGACAACGAAAAGGATCGAAGAGTAATCGGTCCCTTCTGAAGAGTCAAACGTTATAAATTGCTTAGTCTAACGAATTCATTGAGAGATATCGCAATGTCGGGTTGAATTCCTATAACATATCAACTGTATTTATCGCTAAATAATTTGTGACGTTCTTATTATTACATTCATTATTTTTAAATATACAAGCTATATTAACCTGTTAATACAGTGTTAAATTCATTGAACCACCCCTATTATCGTAACAGAAATCAGGGGATCGATCAGTTCGTGGCGTCGGTTATCTAATTGCAACGGGAATTTACTACTCCCGTTGACGTGCTTTCTCGCGATCGCGTCTCTCCGCGAATGCTCGAATAAACACGGATTGCTTTTTAACTAAACGTATTCATACCCTGTTTTCTCAAAATCGAAAGCTTAAAACATCCGTTCTTACTGATGTTATTTCAATTATATTTATATCGCGTTATTTCGATTATCTAATATATTTTTTACTTTTTTCATGTAAAATCATCATTTTACCAATTGTACCATAATTATTAGGAAGCTCTGTTAGAATTTAATCTTGGAATTAAGATTAATAATCTGTGGAAGACACAATGTTTGTGTTGAAACAATATAATGTGATATTTATTAAACAATTATTACAGGAATTATAAGTGTGTGTGTTCTGGAATGTAGACAGTTGGCTAGTTATTCACAGACTGACTGGCTTAGTGACCCATGGCCCTTGAAAAGGTTTTGAACCCCACTCTCTATGCAGTAATGAGTGTGACCTGTGTGGGTGTCTGTGTGGCGTCACATGTGCCACAGAACCTTCTAGTAGCTTCTCGACGTGCCCATCGGGAATGTTCCATCCATATTCCTACGCTTCTTCCGCCGAATTCTCGAAAGAGCATGCACGTGCTAGCCGCCGTGGTACATCTCACGAACGCACGCTAATGAGGATATCGCTGAACAACGAAGGAAAGAATCCGTTCGATCAATCACCTCATCTGTATGCGATTAATATCGTTGTATTCCAACAAACTCTGAACAATAACTTAAACACGAAACTGTAATTTGTGTCTTTATAATTTGCAACGTTGTTAAAATTTTGTATCTCCCTTTGCAAATGCAAATAATTTAAATGAAAAAATACATGGTTTTTAAATCGTTTCTCTTATATTCGTAGTAATAATTTCGTTCTACAGTGAATGCATTTATTATTCAACGACGTGATTTTCGGTTGTTTATTGGAAAGTTATAATGCTGCTGATCTATAGAATTAGTACTGACTGTTATAGTAATATGCACAGCGAGTCATTTGTAATAAATTGTAATTACTTGTAATGTATATCGATTGTAATTACTCGTAAACCACTCAATTCATAAATGCATACATATGTGGCCGCACTCGACAGCACAAATACGACAACTCGACACTAACTAATACCAGACAACGGCAGCGCAGTGGTTAGCGCCTCAAGTTACGAACGTTCGGGATCTGGGTTCTTAAATCCCGGCGACCGTAGTCCGATTTTTCTTCCACGATTCTTAAATGAAAAGAAAATACAGCAGTACCCTAGCAGCGACATCTACAGCCAGCGGTAGATTTTTCTTCATCGCCCGCGATGCTCGCCGCCGCGAGCTATCTCTCTAGTAAGGAGAACCATAGCACTATCTTCTAGGGCATCGTCAAAGGCACGCGGACTACTTCACTGGTCGTAACTGTTTTATTCTTGTTCGACATATCGTTAGCGCGCCCGGAATCACGATCATTGAAATCTCATTAGCTCGATCACGTCGGGGTCACTTACACCTCACATATTTCAAATAAAATCTGCATAATTCTGAAGGAAACACAACTACATTTGGGTTATCTTGTTTTCACAGAAACCTGAGAATTGCTCAGAGTATTTTAATAAAATATTCAACTACTTTAAAACGCAAAAAATAGTTTATTGTATGGAATATATAGAGTGGTTCACGCAATTGTTTCGGCATAATTGGAAAATTCGAAATGTGTAGCTTTAAAAATATTGCAGAGGAAAAATCGGATTCGTCGAGGACAACCTTCGTTCAGAAAGTAAGGGAAATTGGCATTGCTGTTAATTGGTCAATTTGTATATCGGTGGTTAGAAAAGGATGCTAGCCGCTCTCGAGAGAAAGTCTCTAGTGGGAGACGTCGTTCGTTAAAAAATAGGCGTTTCGACCGTTCGCGGAGAGACGCGATCGCGAGATAGCACGTCAACGAGAGTTGTAAGTTCCCGTTACGATTAAATAATCGACGCCACGAACTGATCGATCCCCTTATTTCGATTATGATAATAAGGGTAGTTCAATGAAATTCCACAGAATTAACACAAATAAATTAATGTTTATTTCAACAACTTATTAACTAGAAAGATATAAAAGGAACAAAAAAAATGTAACTGCGTTTTGGTTGATAAGTAATGCGCGACATACCACATGTGTTGACGGTTCGACTTCTCGAAAAGTTCTGAACGCCTTTCGATTTTTTTCGTTTTTTCTGGAAGGCGACCCCCACTACGTTCGGATCACGCCACATTCTTTTACTGCGAGGTAAAATACGGGCCACGAGTCGACGTTTCTGGAAGTCGCCCTGCTTAATGAACCACGCGCTTGCCACTACAATGTTTGTTTGCCGGGCAGACGCGACGATCCGTCTGCGACATTATAGTGGCGCTATCGATAGTTAAGAATATGACCTATGGTAAGCCGCATGGCGTAACATTCTCCCCCCGTTGAGAGGGTACCGATCAAACTAGCGAGGTGTGGTTGAAGTTCCCATCTTATTTCGTCTCGGTGGCTAGTTGTTCGGGTTTCTCGAGATCGGGTTGAATTGGCAGTGGGACAAGCCTTTTGACGCCCCGATCCAAAATGCTCTTTGCCGTCTGAACTGTAGCTGTCCGGATGACACCATCGGCGCCTGGATGAACCTTGATAACTCGGCCCAGAGGCCAATGCATGGAGGGAACGTTGTCCTATCTGAGGATGACGATTGTGCCCTTTTGGATGCTGTGTCCACCCTTGCTCCATTTATTGCGGTTGGTTAGCTCGTTCAAATACTCCTTATGCCAGCGGTTCCAAAAATGTTGTTTAAGCTGTTGGATATGCTGCCATTTGGAGAGTCGGTTCGATGGAATGTCTCTGAAATCTCGATCACGTAAGCACATTAATGAATCGCCAATGAGGAAATGTCCGGGAGTGAGGGCTAGGAGATCATTTGGATCGGTGGAGATAGGAGTTAGCGGGCGGGAATTGAGGACTGCTTCTATTTCTATGATAAGAGTATTACGGTGTTAAGCTCATATGTTTCTGTTTCTCCACTCGCGCTGCGCCATAATATCCTTTGATATTTCCGATCCTCTGGTCGTACGAGGAATTGCCGATACATTTTCTCGATGTCGCCAGTGAGTACGTGCTGATGAGCGCGGAATCTAATTAATATACAAAATAAATTGTGAATTGATTCGAGAATATAGGATTTCCCCATTTTCATGATTATCGTGATTTTTGTATAAATATATTTTTTAACATACTAATAATTAGGTACTTATAAATTAGTATTATCAATTATTTTGCATTTATAATTCCGCCTCTAGTATAAGTATTAATTGAAAACTAACTTTATGTTTCAAAAAGTACTAGCAAAGTCGTTGAGTAACAAGCCACTGATGCTAACACAAATAGCATTGTCGTAATTAAATATTTCTAAATATTCATTTTTCATTTTGGACCTGTAGAAACAATTTATTATATATACTATTAGCTAAGTAATTGCATATTTAATTAAGTCGAAATATAAAACTTAGTTATTTTAATAATTTAAAAATAAAAAACTGACAAACATTTCAATTTAATTTATGGTTGGAACAAAAGACAGTTATTTTTCATTAATTGAAATATTGCAATGCAGAGTACTTTCCAAAATACGCCGAGAGTATTCCTGATGGTGAAACGAGCGTTGCTTCATCGAACGCAGCTAAAGAAAACAACATCTATGTAGTTGGTGGTACGATGCCTGAAATAGAGGGCGATAAATTGTACAATACCTGTACTATTTGGGGTCCCGATGGAACTTTGATAGCAAGACACCGAAAGGTAAGTAATATATTCCTTTATGGCTTTGAATTTGAAAATATCGGGGTGAAGAAAGTGACTCTATCTAGGAATAATTTAGGAATATACATATGTACATACGTATACTATAACCAATTCTATAATTTACGGTTTATAAAATACGTTATGATACGGGAAACGCCCATTTTTGTTGTAATGTGTTTGTTGTTGTATAAATTTTTCACATACGAAAATACTTATTTTTTCTCCTTTTTAAACATTATTAAATGATAAGATTTTTTAATAAAAGAAAGTGATAAAAACGCTGTCAGTTATTAAATAAAAAATAATTAAAGTTTAGGAGTTGGTAACTTTGATATTAATTTACAAAAGTTGCAGCAATAGAATTAGCGATTACATTTTTATGTTATTAGGTACATCTATTCGTGTTAAGGAAATTCGAGGATTTGGGAATACAAATAATTGACTATATTTCCCACACAACAGTTATACATCTATATTACACTCTGAAGAACGTCTTGCACGCACGCTTGTCGCCAACCGACTATCCTAGATTCTTCTAACATCTGGCAACAGTCTTTTGTCTCAACTAAGACCTTGACGCCCTCTGACCCTTACACACACACTCTCATGTACAGTGTAAATGTACCACTTCCCTAACAATTTTTATGATTAGATTTAAATTATTAATATTTGTATTTTTAGTAATATTAATTAGTTCTTTTATTTTATTATATAGAATTAGATATATAAATTTAAATAATAAATATTTAATTAATCGTTTTTATTATTTAATATTAATGTTTTTAATATCAATAATTTTTTAAATTTTGAGACCTAATATATTAACTTTATTATTAGGATGAGATGGTCTGGGTTTAATTTCTTATTGTTTAATTATTTATTATCAAAAATTTTTATCATTTAATTCAGGAATAATTATAGTAATTTTAAATCGTGTAGGAGATTCTAGTTTATTAATAATTATTTCTTTTTTAGTAATTTTTGGTACATGAAATTTAATTTTATATAAAATAGATTTATTAATTTTATTAATGTTCTTTTTAATAGTATTTACAAAAAGTGCACAATTAATATTTATGATGTGATTACCAGCTGCAATAATTACTCCTACTTCTGTGTCTTCATTAGTTCATTCATCAACTTTAGTTACTGCTGGAATTTATTTATTAATCAATTATGAGATAATAATTGATTTTAAATATAAAAGATTTATTTTAATAATTTCAAGAATAACAATATTAGTTTCAGGAGTTATAGCTAATTTTGAAATAGATTTTAAAAAGATTATTGCTTTATCAACATTAAGTCAATTAGGTCTTATAATAAGAATTTATTCTTTAGGAATAACAGATTTAACATTTTTATCATTGTAATACAATACAATAATTCGCGAACAGATCACTCGTTAATTGCTTTTAAAAGAATTACCACGGAAGCTTCCTAACACGCTACCCGGGGGCCAGGGATTTATTTCGTCGATAAGTTAGGTTATTAAACTTATGTTCTTTCATTGAAGACATCGATGGACGCTGTGTTCCAGAAATAGCCAATCACACTTGGCGAAGCATAATAGTAATTTACAATAACAAATACTTAAGAATGCCTAATTTTGTTAAACATAGGGTTCAATTTACAATTATGTAAATATTACTTCTTGAAAGTAACTTCTTAATCAATTTTAACAAATTTTGTAAAATCATGTAATAAACCTTATTATTTATCATACGCGTGTATTAAGCCAATTGCCAACCGAACATATTCAAACTGTATTTTTTTCAAAACGGGACCTTAAGCTCAAAAGCTTTATTTCACATATTCGACTTGTTCTTGTATGTGGTATCAGCACCTAGTCGGATGCCCGCGTTATGCAGGACACCCTGATGGCGTTGAACGCAACGATTCAAATTGAACTGAAAAGTCGTTATGTTTTCAGAGGACTTGTGTGTAGAGGATGGTTGATCGTGAGATTTATTAGACAAGATTGCTCGTTGTTGAAACCTTCAAGTATATTTTCAAATGATTAAATAAATAATTATAGATAATGTTCGCAAGGACGGTAGATACTCGTAGATACTGATCCATAACTCTCGTGAACTCTTTACGATTGCGTCCGTTTAAACTGGTATAGTATAAACAGATCGGGCGAGAGTCGGAGAATTCAAATTCGTCTTTGTTCGACGGTTCGACGGTTCGACGGTAACGTAACGGCGACATTGTTTTGCCCGGAGTTTATTTATTAATATATTATGTATGTCCTCACGATCTTGATACTCCGAAGCAAAAAAACAACAACATGATTTGAAATGTTCTCTAGCTCATGTACCGCTACGTGTACTTTCAAGGAGCAAAACTGACACAGTTCCGCTTGTGACGCGAGACGGAGATTATCGTTTCACTTGCTTTAACGCATTTTTGCCATTGAAAGACACTAATTTCTGTGACTTGCTTTATCTCTGTTATAAATCTCTCTTTATATTTAAAATTTTATAGTTTTTGTGCAAACGTAAAAGGTAAGTAAATATTAATAAATATTATAATAATATAATATAATGCTATATAATAATATTAATAAATACTTCGCTATTTACTTATTTTATTTCCATTAAGGTATATTGTATTTTTCATTGCATTACTTTCATTTTTATTTAGTGTAATAATAAACGCATACGTTAATATTCATTGGCATTAGTGTAATTGTAAGCTTCACTATAAATTTAATAAAATTTATAAGAACGGAATTATTAAAAGGGTATATATGTGTAATTAAACTAGATTCTATTCTCAATGTTACTTCATTATTTTATTATTGTTTCATATATATATATTTTTTTTTAATTTACATGTGCTTCTAAGTTAATAGAACTAAACACATGTGTATGTATTAATTGCTATATACGTCATAATTTCAACCATAATATTAAATTATGGTATGTATTATTAAAAAGTATAGTTTAATGTATATATTAAATATATATCATTTATTCGTAGATTTTAAATATGGATACTGGATCAAAGAAGGAGATTAAAGAAATGATTACCAAAGATATATCGAATATACATAATTACTTTCATTTCGAACTTTTTTAGTCTTATTGTTACGTCGATTCTTATATTTCAAGATCTAGTCTTGTATGTACGCTGGGGAGCGCTTTTATTTATTGATTCAACAAAGAATATCGTTGTAGGTGTCATACATGCGAGTAAAAGTAACGAAGTACGAGCAGTTTCACTGTAACATACTTCCTGATAATTTCTCGTTATTTATACCATAAGAAAGTATCAAAGAGGAACTCTTATCTCGAACGTGGATCTATTTGTCGATAATGCATGCGTGTAATACTCGAGTGTCGTTCACACAGCGTAAATATACGTGCAGATACGTAAACCTTTTATGATTTTTGTATCAAAGGCAGACCTGCTATAATACTCGCAAGTGAAATATAATTCTACGAAAGAAAATGGAGCAAAAGAGTTTCGTTGGTAATATATTCTTCCTTTTTCATCACAAGTTTCCTCTTTGTTGTGCTTCTGTTACATTATAATCCTGTTAGATTTACGCGCGTAAAATTTCACTTTGTTGCACTATATATCTCATCATCGCCATCTGCCGAACACCTGTGAGAAACGCGGTTTACTTTGTCTCAAAGCGAGCAAACGTCTAATTTCACAAATTGGATTTTCATCAACAGCGAGAAGGGCATATGCGATGTAAAGGAGGCTGTAAGGGTGTCCTAGGGCTTACGGTGGTTGTCACGATGCCGGAAGTGGCGCCGAGCAGACACGTCAAGGGAGAATCAGAATCGCTATTGGCAAAAACCATCACGAACATTTGTCCTTCGCGCCACCAAAATTCTATCTTCTGAGATATTTTTCGCGTTTCCGAGGTCATCGCCACTCTCCTTAACTTTGCCTTACGATGTATAATATCTCGATGTTACGGTAGTTAGAAATTTGTATCAATTTGGAGAACCTTGCAAAAGTACGCAAATCTGCTACGATAGTCGGATAGAGAGTATCGGCAGAGACCTGTTCCTTTATCGTGAAACTCTCTCGGACAACTTAGATGCTACCAGATATCGATTCTCGCATCCAACCATTTCGTAATAAACGTAGATCACCCAAGAAATTTCTCAATTGTCATCCGTTAATTTCGCGCAACTTTTGCTTTATTTTAGCTACGTGGGAACCTATTAGTGCGCAAATGTTACCCCGAAAATGTTACTCCTCTGTGCCAAATATCGTTCACGTGTATAATCAAAGTTGCATAAAACCGCGTACAATTGCATCAGGAAATTTCTAATAATTTGCTCGTCTCGCAGGACGAAAACAGGCTCACGAAGGATCCCTCTGTTCTGGCTATCGAATGTACCGCAAGCACGTAGTTTCAAGTGTCCGTTCTCTAGAAAATTCGAAACAATTTATGGTCGATGGTCGAGTGAACGGTGCAACGGTCGAGTCGGAAAGATCAGAAAGACAAATCGTCATAGTTCGAACAGACCGGGAAGCAGAAACGCACTTCCATGATCATTTGTATCGTTGCTCGATCTGTTGCTGCGCAATGACCGAGCAAGCTGTTGATTTTTCTTTTTCTGCGATGCTACTATACTCTACACTCTATGCTTTATACCGTTCTTTTGCCCGCTATTTACCTTGTACGCGAACTTTTTATCGCTAGTGGATTGCAAAAATCCTTTTTTATCACGAATTTTACGTGACAATGCGTAGGTCAAGGTGGACGTAAGACAAAGGAAGGTGTAGATAAATAAGACAGGGTGTATTTAAAAATAATAAGTTATTTATTACAGTTTATTTAATATGTATACAGGCTATTCGTATTATAGCAGCGATAGCTAGTGTTAAATTAACAATGACAGTTTCTATCGTAGTTAATATTATATTGGTTATTGGCCATGACGAAGGCGAATTTTGATAGCCCTGGTCGAGGTCGGTGGTCTGGATCTATAACAAATAATACTATATTAATATAGCAAAGAAATGTCGTAAATATCGATATCATTTGCAAGGCGATTCTTTTTGGCCATAGTGAAATTATGTTGATCAGTTTGTGGATATTAGGTTGAAATTAGATAATAAAGTTATAGATTTACCCGTTTTAAGGGATTGTTCAGGCGCCGTTAATTCACTGGATATGTCGCCCTGAAGCAGGATGTTTAAATTTTGGATCATATATTGTACTGATAGGAAGTATTTTATCGATACAATTATGAGTTTATTTGATTAAAATATCTAACGTAGTGTCTAGTCACCAAACGAATTAGTAGATCAGCCGTGAACAATGGCAGTAATTTGTATAATAACAAAGGATAAGCCAAATATAGCAGAATGACTCATCGGCTAGCGGGAGGTTGTGCCTAATTATCAAAAGCGAAAGAAATATGAAAGATCCTAGTTTGTAGGACTTGTTGACAATCAATGTCAACAATTTTTTCGTTTGGTCCATAGAATGTTTTGAGTGGGCTGTATTTCGACACACGACAAAATTGATAACGTAAATAAATCTTATATATTTGTTTCAAGAAATGATAGCTTGCTTGTGAGCGGTATCTTTAGACAGGTTGTTGAAAACTGGATGTTAATTCGGATTTTATATTTTCAATAACTTCGCATGAGTATTTTAGTCAAATCTAGCACGAATCGAACAGGTGAAAACAATCTATACGGCGTTCGTGCTGAGGTGGTATGGTGATAGGTGCGTAAGGAACTACTCTTGGTGTTTTTAACGAACAATAGTTTATTTAGAACTAATCAACAATCAGAGTTAACAATTAACAATTAACAATTACACTTAACAGACAATTGGTAACAACTAACAAATAACGATAGACACCGAGAGATCATTCGACGCGTTGCTATGCAAATAATACCGAGGAGTTACACATTTAATGGCGTAAGACAGACTGCCTGTGCTTTTGTTTCGGATCGCGCAGATTCTTCCCTTCGTAGCCCATCGATATCGTAGCCCAGTGCTGGCACGTGTATGCTCTTCCGAGAATTCGGCGGAAAGAGTGTGGAGATATCGATGGTACATTGGGCACGTCGGTGTTGCGCTTTGGCGGCGTCGCGCTTTGCATCCGGAGCCGTTGAAAAGTTCCGTGGCCCGTGCCGCCACAGTGCTTGGCAGGCTTTTATTTTGTTTACCTAGTGGATCGGTATGATAGAGTTCGAGACATGTGGAAAGTACGGCTTCCAGGCAAGCAGGGGCTGATTCAGCGCATTAAAATAAGAAGAAAATTTCGTATAAACGTTTTCGAGTAGACGCTTGCTTTGTGTCACAGTACTTTCTTACCTATCTTTAGAGAAATTACTCGAATCGACCAGTTCCAGTTTCTACGGAAACGCGAATGCGTCGCGTCATAGATCGTCCATCTTGTTCGAACAGCTTACACGAATTTGTCGAAAATTTTGATCGTCACGTCAACTAACGTTTTATAAGTAAGAGATTTTAAACGCGCCCGTATTTAATAATCGAACGGATTCGGATCCGAAGAGCGTATTGGTCCGGAAATAAGGCCAACACGATTTATCTATTTTCCAAGAAATCGTTCATCTGTGTAATGTTTAGCATCGCAAAACAAGCTATAAGCGGAACGTATGGTCATATTAGGCATATTATGTTATATAAAATTTTCTTCTTATTTCAGTATTCAGAATCAACCTCTGCCATATTTTCCACGTGTTCTGATTCACCTTGTATAATATATAAGAATGATAATTGCAAATATATTTGTATAATAACTCTATGACAAGCGCTTAATAATACATACAGTGAACTTGTAGAGAGTGACGTTTGCTGACTGTCGGAGGCACATTGTTGCTGTCTATGCAAAGACAAGTGCCCATTTCTTGTCGAAGAACTCCAGTCAATTCTAGCGTTTCACCCACATAAGTTTTCAACGCTGAAACATGAAAATATATAGTCGTTATTTTTTAGCTTTGCCTCTATTTCATCTTCATCTTATCTGCTTACGCGCTTAATAATAGAACTAGGTTTGGTCTACGTAAAAAGTAACTTCTTTTTATTAAGACTCATATTTATTAAGATTTAATAAGATACAATTTATTAAGATACATGTAACGAAAGGCAGGAAGTAGTAACATTTTACGTGAATTTGCATGGATCGAATATGCTGATGTGCTTACGAATAAGAGAGTATTGATCGATAATTATTAAAGCCAATTGTTTGTGACATGGGAATAAGCAAAAGTCATTTTTAAGTTTAAAGATCTTTAGTTTAGTATTGAAATGTGTTTAATGTATTTTAGCAAAAGTAGATAAAATAGGAATATTAAAAAGTTGTGTTTGGAAGACAAAATTTGACAAAAATGCAAAAATGCATATACAAATTCTATCTGTGGTCATTAATATATTTTTTCGTTATCGACAGAACATTTTCCCTTGATTTTATTGACATACTGGATTAATCACTTCTTTAAGTTACTCGTTCTTGAAACAACATCAAAATCGTATATTGTTTCGTGCTAAAGAATCTACTAAATCCATTGACAGTGAAACGATATTTCGTATACGGTTCTTACAAGAATTATTATTATTTAAGACTTAGGAAAACGTATATACAGTAGCCACGCACACTGTGCGTATTTCTGGCGCGCGTTTCCGTTCAGTGACAGTACTTCGGCGGACTGGATTGCCGAAGCGAAAGGGTTAAAAAAATGCGATAAAATCACATGTAGCTCTCTATTTGTCTAGTCGCTTTTGTAGCAATATCACTATGTCCTCTGACATACTTGAGGTTTCTTACAATTCACAAATTAAATGAACAACTGTGCAAGCGAAATCGCTGCTGTAGAATCCCCGCTTCTGTAGAATCAGTCGTATGGATTTCAAAATTTAGTGTGTCGCCGGGATTAGCGTTATCCAAAGTACGCCACAGGAATAGAACATAAAGATATTTCTCAAAATTTGTTATTGCTGGTATGATATTGCTGAAATACAAGGCTGCAGTTTCTTAATGTCGTCAAAACATTCAGTTCTTTTTTGGTCAGTCACTTTTCGCGTGTGTCACGACCGGCATACTTCAAATCCGACGGACTGACGATAGAGATAAAGCACTCGGCGACAATGTATATCGCCGAAGTGCCTAATGAACCATCAACATCCCAACGGTCCTTCCACCGAAGGTTCTAGAAGAAAGAGCACGTGGCAACGATCGCGGACGCCTAGCAAATGCATGGACGGTGGGGATGTTGAGGGATGACAAAAGAAAGTAATCGGATCCGATCGAAAGTAAAATCATAAGAGTCAGTCTTAGAAAGTCACGCCTAGAGTTCGGAAGTAGATTGTAAAGTGTATTGATGTTAGAAAAAAATAAAGTTTTCTTTTTTTATTTTTTACCTCAAATTCCTTTTTTATTTTGTTATTTTACGTGACACATACATCGACACTCTGTGTTACCACAGATTTTATACGAAATAGTGAAATTGGAAATTGAATACTGTATTCAGAGTTAAAATATAATGCTATATGGAAATGAAATAGCACTTCAAAAACTTGATAGATTTCGTTAATAAAATAAAGCAAAATAAATCTTTAATTCACTCACTACGAATTTATGGTATTGATTAAAATCAATGAATGTAGAGTTACTTCCGATTAAGGGTACAACTGTTATAAATTAAGAGCATAATTACATTGAATTAATGGGAAAATGTTGTTATAAATTATTGGTATAACTGTTAAGAATTAATGATGTAATTGTTTTAGATTAATGGCTTAAATGTTATAAATTAATGGCTTAGAAGGTATAAATGAATAGCTTAAATGTTATAAATTAATAGTTTAAATGTATAAAATAACAGTTTAAATGTTGTACATTATTGGCTTAGATGTTGAAAATTAATAGCTTAAATGTTATAAATTAATGGCTTAAATGTTATAAATTAATAGTTTAAATGTTATAAATTAATGGCTTAAATGTATAAAATAATAGTTCAAGTATTGTAAATTAATGGCTAAGATGTTGTAAATTAATAGCCTAAATGTTATAAATTAATAACTTAAATGTATAAAATAACAGTTCAAATGTTGTAAATTAATGGCTTAGATGTTGTAAATTAATAACTTAAATGTTATAAATTAATAGCACAAATGTTGTTGAGAATTGTGGATCTTTGAAGTCGAAATAATGTTATAAGAACACTAAATTTATACTGAGGATTAATTTTAAAATAGTAATATATTTATTTCATGGACGATTTCTTATATATTCATCGATACACACTTGCACGCGTCTCAGCACTTTCTTCTATACCCGACTGTTAACCGACTGAACAGTTTACATTCATCTGTTTTCGAGACGCCGCGCACACACATACATCCACACGCTGATATTCACATACAAGTATCTCTACTACACATTTAACCCAGTCCAACACAGAAAATTATACATATCTCAACAAATGTTATAAATTAATAGTTTAGACGTTATAAATTAATTGCTTATATGTTATATATTAATGGCTTAAATGTTATAAATTAATAGCTTAAATATTATAAATTAATTTCTCAAGTATTGTAAATTAATGGCTTAGACGTTATAAATTACTAGTTACAATGTTGTTATTTGATATTTTTTTTTATTTACCTTATATTTAAATTCTTCTTGGATGTTCACTGTCCGGAATTTCAGGCACGAAAGAGCTCGCGCGCGACTTCCGCGTTCCTTATATATCTTGACAAGGTGTCGAGATGTCAATAAAACGTTAACGATCTCTTGACATAGCGAAGGACGGGTTTTCCATGATAACAAAATCAAATTGAACAATTTCTTAATTTTTATCGTAAATTGGCGCCTTCGACGATTTAATACGGTATCCATTTTTATCATTTTAATAGTTTCTACAAACTAAGACTAAATTCACACCTCCTTGATACTAGTTTTCGACTATCAATTAGTTTGAACAAAAAGGGGAAGGAGCCTAACGGCAGTCGATGACGTTACTGTGAAATATGTTATGGTATTTAAATAATCAGCCAGATAAAATTCATATTAATCATTATATTATATTATCGATATTCGTTCATTTACTCGTGCTAATTACAAAATAAAATGTTCTCTTTTCTTGAATAACACCTACATCACCGTCTGCGATATTTAAATTTCTTATTTAATGCTTATTTAAAAGTCAGGTACCTTTTTAATTTCTCTCAAGTTAAACGAGTAAATTTACTCGTTATAGTTGTAACATAAAATGGCTATTTTCTTCAATACCACTTGCATCGCTGTACGTGATACAAATATTAATTATGTATCGAATAATATGTACCAATTGGCTGTAATCGCGGTTAGGTATTTCTTCGTTTGATCTATCAAGAGATCTATTAGGCTATTAGCGAAAGACTTATTGATTCCTCCAAGATGTATCTTAACTTAAATCTTAAAGATTAACTAAATGATTATATTTGATTAGTATTCGACAGTGTCTATCATATTCAGCCATCTTCTTTTATAATTGATACTGCTCGGATCAATTATTTTATAATAAATTGCAGATTATGCCACGGTATATTATAAGATATTTGTCTATAGCTCTTTTTTTCTAATTCGTTGATTTTATTATTAGTCTCGTTGGTTTTTCCTGTGAGTATCTGCTGTACGTACATTGCAAATACATAATGGATACGTACATTATATATATATTTTAAAATATAAAAATAAAAAATTAACAATACTATTATAAATATTGCTATTATAATTAATTAATAATAATTTAATTAGATAATTAAATTAAAATAATTTATAAATATTTAACGTAATAAAATAAAATTTTTTAATAAAATTGATAAAAATTGAATTATCTTGTATATAAGTATATATTAATATATAATTATTAGTTTTAAATATATTAATTTTAAAATCTTTATACATATATTTAATTTTATAAAAAAATTAAAATATAAATATAAATATTTTAACTTTAAATTGAAAAAATGCATTATATATAATTAAGTATTTATATATAAAAATTAATATAAATTATAAATATTTTATTATCTTGAGATATATAATTAAATTATTATTAATAATAGGTAATATTAATTTATAATTATTTATTTATATATATATATATACGTCAGGTTTACATTAGAATTAGGGTTAGAGGCGTGAAACGAATCTTCGCTTGGGTTACACGTTGTCGTTATGCAATAGAGAAGACATTGACTAGTGCAAATACGATTACCATAGAACCGGACAAGTAACCGTGGTTATTAGATATTCGAGAGACTAATGACAATGATCCTAGGTTCAATAACGAATCCGCGGACAACGGAACGGTAGTCGTACGCACTCGTAAAAAATCTAAGTCGGATTCTGTGTTAATATTCGCTGACCGTAAGCAGTTAATCCTTTTTTGTCGATGAGACCGCAAGAGAGAGAGACTTTCCGACCCGGTGATACCCCAGAGGAAAAATATGACGGGGTGTGTCTAAGGACACGAGATCATCGGATTCGTCGGGGACATCCTACGTTCGGAAAGTAAGGGAAATTGACGTTGCTGCTAATTGGCCAATCTCCATATCGGTAGTTAGAAAAGGATGCTAGCCGCCCTTGAGGGAGGGTTGCTAGTGGAAAAATAGGTCTCTCCTGTCTTCCCGTAACTGGGACAAAGACTGTGTATCTGTTGAAGGATTTTAGGTAACTAGATATTAGTGTTTATGACGGTCCTCGGGCTAGCCGATCACGTACTGTGGAGACGCGTCGACATCTGGTAAACATCCTGCCCGGAGAATAGGATCTGCGTGTGGCGAGCTACGGGACAGAAACCGTTGGAATGTTTACTGCCATGTGCCGCTACAAATCTTTCTTTTAAGGATAGCTATAGGATTACTTAATGCCTTTGTTAGGTGGAGAGTTCGTCCCGTTGACCGTGTGACACCAATTACCTCTCAGAGAAAAGACATCGACTCCCGACTGTCGGACGCCAACGCTGCGACGCATCTTAGTCCCCATCAGAGATAAGGCCCCAACCCCGACTTTCGGACTCCTTGGAATCCACACCAAACCCCCCAACATCCCCAAGCCAGGGTGTATATAAGCCGAGACTTCACCCAGCCCGGGGAGTTCTCGTTCTAGTTGCTGTTCTTGTACAACACCCCTTTCTCTGTTCAACGTTATTCTACTGTAAGTGCCAAAGTCATAATAAAGTTCGATAAAAGAGAATTAATAGTTGGGCTACGACTCAGCTTTCTTTTCTCTCGCAACCCAAGTACCAACTTTACGTGACATTTTGGCGATCCGTGCCAGGATCCATCAACTTCAAGAAAACGAAATTACGCATTTCGGCATACGTGCATCATTGAAGATTGAGGGATCAGCGGACCTCTGCAGATCAGCTCACTTTGCGTGAAAACGACTTCTACGGAAAGCGGACTACGGTCATCACCAAAATTGAAACTGGTCACGAAAAGAAGAATATTCAGGTAAAGAACTGGATTCTTTTAAATATTATCGTACTCGTCGCAATAGCTTCGCTAGTACAGACTCCAACAACAGTACAATAACCACTATGAGCAAAAAATCAGAAGACACATCTTCTGTTAGCCCTATGGCTACTGGTGTGGATCCAAGTATTCGGGCCATACTAGACGCTATGCAGAAGCAGAACGAAATCAATTTAAGAAAACTGTTAAAGGAGACTATTAAAGCAGCGACTAGTCGGAGTTATCAGGGTAGTTTAGTTTCTAATAATTTGAACAAAAGCTTGGAGAAAACAGACGTTACTGTGGGAAATGAAGAAATGGTTTTGAAAGAATTTTCAAAAGAATTGCAGTCTAATGTAGAAAATTCTTATGAAAAGAAAGTATCAATTGACACCGCTTCACAGGATTATATTTTCATTAAAACAGACTTAATGTTTGATGTCAATAGCTCAACAGAATACCAGAAAGAGTCTGTGAAACGAAGGAAAGAAGATATTGCAGTATTGTATAATGATTTATCACCATCTTCGTCACAAGATACTCAAAATTTACAAGAATGGTTTGACAAAAAAAGTAAAAGTTTAGGAGAAGCAGAAAAAGATCATAACAAGAAGGATAATATTTCAATGAGAAATATTTTGGACGGCGATACAAATAAAGAAAACCAAATTGAAACGAAGGAATTAGAAGCAGTTAGTAAATCAACTGCTGAAAATGATACAAAATCAATAGACAACGTTGAACAAAATATATCGTTAGAATCCATACAAAAAGCAAGAGATAATGCTTACAATAATGAACATTTGCTTATAGAAGAAGACCAAATGATGACAGCGAAAAATGCGTGTGACACTACAGAATCAAAAACTTCAGCAGATCTTATGTCGAGAAATTTAGATGCTAATACACAAGAGAAGTCTTTAGAGAATAAAGATGACAAGAATCCATCTCCATCTATGTTAGATAGTAGTAAACGGAGCAGTCGTTATAATGTTGCTGCAAAGCCTGCTACTTCGCCAAAATTTGAAGAAATTGTTTATAATCAAACCAGACAATCAAACACAAATAAAATTTTGCGAAGCGCTTTAAAGACGAAATTAATCGAAGACAAGTCTGAAATAATTAATAAACAAAAGGCATCGGAAAATGTAGAAAATAAATTTGCCAAAGAAGAAAAAAGAGGTGTTAAACAAAAATCAATTTCAGATAGTGAAACATAGTATATAATTTTATATTTTAAAAATATGAGGCATACTATTTAAGATTGTCATCGATTTAAAATCAAAGTATGAAAAGGATACCCTGGAGAGAGTAAAACACAGAATCATTCCAACTAAACATTCAGATCGTAGCGACACCTAGGTATCGTCTTACAATTAAATCTCGGTCTCGAATGGATTAAAATGAAATACATACTTGCAGCTTCAACATCTTCAATATCGAGGAGATTCAAACTTTACAAATAAATGTAAATTGCGATGTAAAACAAAGCGATGTAAAAAGGGAAAAAGGAGGAAAGAAGGAACAGGGAAGCAAAGAGAAGAAACGAATTTTTCATTTTCTCGAAACTGGATCAAGTTTCAGGAAGACCATCCAAGTAATTGATGTCCTCTGTAATTATTTGTTAATCATGCGCGGAATCAGAACGATTCGACCTCGTTCCAAAGCAAATCGTTACTAGAGTAGAGACGGGAATTAATAATTCGTGTCAATTGTTCGATCGTGTTCACAAATTCAAATGCGGTTGAGTGGCGGAAACCATTTATAACACGTCCCATACAGCGTAGATCGCATACACGTCTTAGGGTGTATTTTTGGTACTTATATATACTCTATATATATTCTTACTCTATATATACTTATATGTACTCTATATATATTCTCTATCTTAGATATACCATAAAATATTTCGTGAAATCGCGTATTCGTGTCTAATGTCAGGGATTCTCTTTCCATAAGTCTGCGTTTTCTATATTATCTTTCTTCCTTATCAGTAGGCATTCTCACAATTTGTGATTAATACTGCACGTACAGGAATGTTAGGTTTTTGACGTTGTAAAATTTCACGTGAAATAATAATGCCTATATATCGACTAATTTATCAATTAATTAAATCCGTGTATATCAAGTTTTCTATAATTTAGTACTTTCGTGTAACTACAGAAATTTGATGCAATATAAAACTTGATTAAAACAGCGATTCATTAGGAAACGAGAATAATGATGCAAATATTTTTTGTAGCCATTATATAGGATTTCGATCGCATAATTAATCAGTATCAACTTACCAGTCTTTAACGGAAGAACAGAAAGAAGGGCAGGCGGTACACAGACCGCAATCATGATCATTTTCATGTAGACTGTCAGACTGCCGTACATCTTCGTTGGTCGTTAGAAGTAGCGACGAGAAGCGTAAAAGAAGTGCACTAGCCAGAAGTATCTGCGACAGAAATCAGAATACACTCGTTTTCGCATGGTTGGATCAATTTCGCGTGGGACTAACCTGATTGAACCTAACGCGGGATAATTGCTCAACTCACGACCTTAACCAGCCCGCTTGATTCTCTGTAAATGCTTGAAATTGACGCTTGGATTCTTTCCAGATTAACTAGCTTTGCCCCTCCCTCCCTTTATCTATTTTCTTAGATCGACTTAGAATGGATCGAACAAAGGCACAAAAGAATTCGAAGAAAACAACAACTTATTATCCAAATTGTTCATCGAGGGTAATCAATGCTGTATACTTCCTAGAATTAGGATGAATAGGGATTTGGAGAAACCCACCGGCCATGTCCAGAATAATAAAATATCTCGCTTTTGCAATCTCGCGACTCGATCCGCAATGAGGGGTAAAGGATACCGATCCGCGACCGTATATTTATTTAGTTCTCGAAAATCTGCCTATCATCTATCTGAACCATTGTTCGTCTTCACGAGTAACACGGGGCTCGCGAACGGTGAATTACTAGGCTTTATGATTTTTGGCTGTAATTAAGTCGCTTGTTCTATCACGTACTACTCTGCGCTCGCGAAGTCTATTAGGACTCCTTGTACGGCGATGTTAGGATCAATTAATTGTACTTCTAACTGTCCTGTATTTTTTTTGTACAAGTACGTAGGGAACCCGTAACGGATGAATCTCTGAATTTTTGAAAAGAAAGATTAATCGACTTTTATCACTACCACGTACCTCATTGTCAACTTCATTGACGTCGATCTCGTTTTCAGCGTTTTACACATAGCGAGGCTAGTTTGTGTAATATTACGTCAAGATCTTGGCTTAAAATTTGACGAGCAATCGCGATATCGTATTTTTAAATAACTATCAGCCAGGACATGAAAAATTTATCTCTAACCACTAACACCTGCAACGGACAAGATTTGAGCGATACGTTTAGTACCAACATCTCTTATTCCTCGCATTACTACTATATCAATCGTTCTTTTGCCAGAAATTCTCATGACTACGGATTCTTTAATTAGCGAACACTCGGCTCCGAAATCGGGGTAAAATGGAAACGACTCACCCGGATGGCTTGATCTACCAGTTAGCGCGTCCACTACGTAGAAGTCGATTCGACACTCGGTATTGAAATTATATTCAGGGCACTGCTTTGTAAAGGATTTTCCTCCATAATCAGATTGGTAGCTGCGCACCATGCAGCGGAGTCGAAAAATTGTTAGATTCCACACTCGATTTTTTGCACTAGCGACGGAATTAACTCGCGCACGATGGTCGTAAGCTCTTGCACTGTTATAACCGGCACTGATCCCACTTCTGATGTCGGGTTTACATTAGAATTAGGGTTAGGGGCGTGAAACAAATCTTCGTTTGGGTTACACGTTGTCGTTATGCAATAGAGAAGACATTGACTAGTGTAAATACGATTATTATAAAACCGGACAAGTAACCGTGGTAGTTAGGTACTCGAGAAACTAATGACAATGATCCTAAGTTCAATAACGAATCCGCGGTCGACGGAATGATAGATGAACGTACTCACAAAATCTATGTCGGACGCGTAATGTTCACTGGTCGTAAAGAGTTACTCCTTTCATCAATGAGATCGCGAGCGAGAATGCCTTTCCCGTCCCGATGATGCCACAGAGGAAAACTATAATGGGGTGTGTCTAAGGACACGAGATCATCGGATTCGTCGAGGAAAGCCTTCGTTTAGGAAGTAAGGGAAATTGACGTTGCTGCTAACTGGTCAATCTCCATATCGGTGGTTAGAAAAAGATGCTAGCCGCCCTCGAGGGAAAGTTGCTAGTGGGAGACGCCGCTCGTTGAAAAATATGTCTCCCCTATCTTCCCGTAGTTGGGACAAAGACTGTTTGTCTGTTTGAAGGACTTTAGTTAACGAAACCTTAAGATTTATAACGGGCCCTCGGGCTAGCCGAACATGTACTGCGGAGACGCATCGACATCTGGCAATCATCTTACTCGAAGAATAGGGTCTGCGTGTGGCGAGCCACGGGACAGAAACCGTTGGAATGTTTACTGTCGCGTGTCCCCACGAATATTTCTTTTAAGGAGAGCTATAGAATTACTCCATACCTTTGTTAGGCAAAGCGTTCATCCCGTGACCGCGGCTACGTTCGGCGATTGACTGTCGCCTCGAGCCCAAGCTCATTATCACAACTCTCGAACAATTACAATCGGATTGAATAACTACAATTGTTCAATTACAGCTATAGTAGACTCTAGGTTACAATGTTGCGGGATTATCCAAAATTCCAAAGGCTCCGGTGTTCTTTCATCTCCGACATATATATACATATACATAACTGTGTGCGTATATATATAATATACGTATAACAGCCAAAGTTCAGCTCTCAAGTGTACGCAAAACTTTTATGTTCATTTTACGCTATACCAGTATGTTTCATGAATTTGTTTGCTAACAGTATCGAAACAAATAACAAGCAGAGGACGAGCTATTCATGAATTGTTTTGCCAGCGTGTACGCTCCCAATATTTTCTATTTGAGAAAACATACTTGTTGCTATTGCAACTACAAATATCTTTACAGTCGACGCTTTTGCCGCGAATCATTGGCTAACATGTAAAATCGAGAAAAAACATGGTTTATTGTGATGGAAATGTGGAAAACCGCAAAACCAATATAGAAGGGAAAATAAAGGAAAGGAAGGTAGGGATAAGTAGAAGCTTGGGGCCAAGTTTAATTCACTGAAACCGAGCTGCTTGTATTATCACAAAACAAAATTGCCAGTACGTCATTTCCGTATTCTCGTCCTCGCGAAAATGGTTTTGCTCGTTAAGAAAAAACGAAGAGACAGGGAAGAGAGGAAAAAGCAAACGGAGAGCGCTTTTAAAAAGCTGGCGAACCGTGTGTTACCACAACGAGATACGCGGTGCTATTTGTCGCTTTAAATTGTGTCGCAACTCGTTTTTGAGATCTTTGCCAGGGACGCGTTAAAACACGCTGCAAATATATTTCTGGCTTTTCTGGGGTTTAACTGAAATATGACAAATAACGTTGTAAAACATATGTACTTATGACTTACAGAGTAATTGAGTGTACAAAATATATAGTATACAAAATAGCCAGCGATTTAGGGCTTTAAAAGATCAAAAGAAAAGAAAAGAAAAGAAAAGAAAAGAAGAAAGATAATATGTTGTGGCAGTCTAAGTCGATCTAAGAAAATAGATAAAGGGAGGGAGGGGCAAAGCTAGTTAATCCGGAAAGAATCCAAGCGTCAATTTCAAGCATTTACAGAGAATCACTATTGAAAGTTCAAAGGCCGACTAGTGAGCTTCATCCTATCTCATTTTTTAATCAGGCGATGGATCGACGAATCGTATTGATTTCGAGGATTATTATGGTTCTGTGGCAATTTTAAAGCGTGGTTTGTCTAATCTTGTCTCGTTAGCTACAGACTCTTTGGCGAGCAGCCTGAAACTTGATCCAGTTTCGAGAAAATGAAAAATTCGTTTTTCCTCTTTGCTTCCCTGTTCCTTCTTTCCTCCTTTTTCCCTTTTTACATCGCGTTAAGACCCGTTAAATAATATTGACTGCCGTGGACGCTGGCTGAGAAGTGCACTTTATAACTAGCTTTAAAATCACTGACGTCGATGAGGACAAAGGTAAGTTAGAGGGTCATTTATCTGAGCTGGTGTTATTCCGCTGTATAAACTATTTCCGGCCAGTACCTTTTATGTACTTTCGCTTCCGCTAACAAGCAACGCGCCATGTCCATCACTGTTCTATTATACCTTTCCGCTGTCCCGTTTAATTCATGTACGTATGTTGGGCAATTATTTATTCTTATACCTTTATCCCTAGCAAATTTATAAATTCGATTATTTAAATATTCTTTACCATTATCGCATCTTAATATTTTTAACCTCTTGCCCGTTAAATTTTCGGCTTCATTTACGAACTGTACGAAAGAATCAAAGACCTCATCTTTTGATTTTATACAATAGATCCTAGCTATTTTACTATAATCATCGATAAATGAAATGAAATATTTTTCTCCATTGAATCCGGTAGTCTTAAAGGGACCACATACGTCCGTATGAATAATTTCCATTATTTCCTTAGCCTTAGTTCGATTATTTTTGAAAGGTAAGTTATGCATTTTGCTTTCTATACACACCCTACATTTCAAAAGTTCCTTTTCAAATTCATTCGGTATGCCAGTCACTAGCTGCTCTTTACCCAAAATCTCTAAATATTTAAAATTTACGTGTCCTAGCATCCTATGCCATCTTTCCTTTTAACTCATACCACTACGTTCGGCGCTGTTTACTAAGTGCTTCTTCCCTTTCAATATACTTTTTATTCTATATGTCCCATTCTCTTTGAACGCTACAGCTGTAAGTTTATTATCCTCATCTATTACTTTCGCAATATTTCCTTTGAAAATAACCGTATTCTTATTGTCTGTTAGTTTACCTAAACTAATCAAATTTGCGGACATTTCTTTCGCGTAAAATACTTTCCTCATATTTATTTCATTTTGTTTTCCGAATGCTTCAAAATAACTTATAACATTCCCAACTCTTGTCGCTTTTATCGGTCTATTATCGCCTAAATATATAATATATTTACCGGTTCTTTTAGGTCGATAGATTTACCGAAATAATTTATATTATTAATTATGTGATCGGTACAACCGCTATCTAATAGCCACACTATTTCGTTCTTACTTATTTCATTCGTCTCACTGCTGTTTGCTGCGTGCGCCGTTGCTGTCCATATGCCTGCTCTTGAGTTTCCATGCTCGCCCGTGCCGGTTGCTGATTGACGATGAAAGTTTCCACGTCCTCTGCTCGTATTGCCTTTGTTCCCTCTTCCTCTGTTTCGACCACGTGTTGGCCCATGCCAATAGCCGTTACTGCTTCCCGCTTGGACGCCATTTTGACACTCTCTCGCAAAGTGTCCTAATCTTCCACATCTGAAGCATCCTTCCTTTTTTGCAGAAAAGGCGTTGGTTTGCCTTTCTCCTCGATTGGATTTATTTTTCTTCTCTGCTATCTCTATTTTATTTTTTACATACGCTACCGTTTGATCCTCTTCTTTCAATGCGTCTATTATGTCCGCTATGTAGCTGTATTCTTCGGGTAACGTATTCAGCATGTAATTCAGCTTTTCCCTCTCACTTACTTGTGCGCCCGCACTTTTTAATTCATTGATTAATTTTTCAAAGTCGTTAAAGAATGATGCTGAATCACTGTAGTTCTCCAGTCTTATGTTTTCCAATCTCCTTCTGCATACGATCTGCAGTGCCGTCGACTCTTTCAAGTACATTTCATCGAACCTTTTTATTATATCATACGCCGTTTTTCCTTCCCTAACATACTCCAATTGTCTGTTCGATATTGCACTATAAATTATATTAATCGCCTTCAAATCCTTTTTGTCCCAGTCTTCATCGTCTCTTTCGTTCTTCATTCTAGTTGTAACAACCTCGCATTCCTTATATTTGAGAAACATCGTGATTCTTTGCTTCCACATTCCATAATCCTCGCCGTCGAATATAGGTATCATGATTTCCGATCTCTCCATTTTAATTGATTCTTCTTTTTTTTCTTTTCTTACTCAAGCGTTCCTACGTGCTCGAAGTATATTTTGTTCCTCTGAAAGTTTTTTTTTCTTTACTGAAAACTCACTCGCAAGATCGTAACCACGCACTAAATATCTTGCAAAACTAGTAACCACGCTCTGCTACCATGTTAAGGAAATTCGAGGATTTGGGAATACAAATAATTAACTATATTTCCCACACAACAGTTATACATCTATATTACACTCTGAAGAACGTCTTGCACGCACGCTTGTTGCCAACCGACTATCCTAGATTCTTCTAACATCTGGCAACAGTCTTTTGTCTCCACTAAGACCTTGACGCCCTCTGGCCCTTACACACACACTCTCATGTACAGTGTAAATGTATCACTTCCCTAACACAATTATCCCGCGTTAGGTTCAATCAGGTTAGTCCCACGCGAAATTGATCCAACCATGCGAAAACGAGTGTTTTCTGATTTCTGTCGCAGATACTTCTGGCTAGTGCACTTCTCTTACGCTTCTCATCGCTACTTCTGACGACTAACGAAGATGTACGGCATTTTGACCCTTCTTTCCCTTCTTTCTATTCTTCCGTTAAAGACTGGTAAGTTGATACTGATGAATTATGCGATCGAAATCCTATATAATGGCTACAAAAAATATTTGCATCATTATTCTCGTTTCCTAATGAATCGCTGTTTTAATCAAGTTTTATATTGCATCAAATTTCTGTAGTTACACGAAAGTACTAAATTATAGAAAACTTGATATACACGGATTTAATTAATTGATAAATTAGTCAATATATAGGCATTATTATTTCACGTGAAATTTTACAACGTCAAAAACCTAACATTCCTGTACGAGCAGTATTAATCACAAATTGTGAGAATGCCTACTGATAAGGAAGAAAGATAATATAGAAAACGCAGACTTATGGAAAGAGAATCCCTGACATTAGACACGAATACGCGATTTCACGAAATATTTTACGGTATATCTAAGATAGAGAATATATATAGAGTACATATAAGTATATATAGAGTAAGAATATATATAGAGTATATATAAGTACCAAAAATACACCCTAAGACGTGTATGCGATCTACGCTGTATGGGACGTGTTATAAATGGTTTCCGCCATTCAACAATGACAGGAATAATTTTTTGTTACGAGTCGTTTAATTTATTCGTTCGTTAGGACGATTGGTCTGACAAATTCAAAGTCTTGTTCCGTATAAATATTTTTAAACAAGCACGTCACAAGCTTTGTATATTTTTTTTATCGCAACGAAGAAAGTTCAGAGAAATGTTGAAATTATTAATTACAAAAGAAGACATTTACGTTGTAAAAATGTTAGCGAAAACATTTGTGAAAAAGTTACTTTGTTTAAAAATTCTACAAAAAGAAATATTGAAAATCACGCCCCATTTATTCAGTTGCACGTATGAAAAGTATTTTGCATTCGCGCAAAAAAATCCCTTAAGGATACATATTTTATAATAATTGGAGTGTCAAAGTTATTACGCGGATTGGCGTACCTTAACCACGTGCCTTTTAATGAAACTACGTTATTCATTTGTTATTCGTTCCTAACTTTCAACTTTATGATTTTTGCGGAATAAAATTTTATATTCCGGTTCAGTTTATAAATGATTCAGGGTAAATACATTTATTACGATCGTTTAAAGTTTAAAGAAACACCGTTATAAAGTCGTAATACGAGACAAAGCGATTCAGAACTCGAATTCATTTGTTGGAACGACGCCATGGGCAAAAGTAAATAATGGAAAACTTTCTTCCAAAGACCATTTGATAGCGCCGACGTAATCAAGAGTGTGACGATATTGCCAGAGACGTTTCTGCAAATAGAAGACTAACTTATTTACGAATTGCCGTAACACGATTGCCGCTGGTAGTATGGTTAGTAATCGCTTTATTGAATTTTCGCTTGATGTGACATCGTCGAGAGTTTCTAGCGAAATTCTTCTCCCTGTAAAACTATGTTTCTACAGCAATGGCTGTAATTTTCGAGTTACCGTTTGCGAAGAAATCCTTTTCTTTGTTACGTGTAATAGATTATTTTTAAGTTTTAAGTTTTAAATTACATTGGTAACCTTCTATAATTTATTACTCGAAGGTGGTAATTTTTTCTTAAATAGTTTGTTTTTCCTATAATTTATTATAATATATTTTACTACAGAATCCTCAAAAACATGATGTATGTATATATATATCCTGAAATATTATCAGTCTATTGTCAAGTTATAGAACATTATGGAAATTGCCAATTAAAGTCATAAAAAACAAAAAATAAGGAAGTTCGTTAAAATATGTGATTTTCCAATCAAGATATAGAATTTATTCGAGTAATATAGATTACGGTAGAGATGGTGACGGTAACAATGAGTGGACTGATTCTTCGTGCGAAAACAAATTGGAAGCGCAGAGCGATGTATTGTTTCAGCGAATATCGATTTTAAAGCACGGTTTTAAAGCACGGTATAATCAATTTTTTTACATAAAATTATATTGTATAGGCTATTGTTATTTAAACATTTTAAATTGGATGGTTTTTACATATGCTAAAAAAATGGAAAATGATGATGATGAATCAATGACACGTAGAAAATTATAATCTATTGTATTGCTGTTATCTAATGGTGTTGTAGTTGACTGTATGTTGTTCAATATTGCTATGAAACTCTTCTGATTCATTGTCACTTATACGAAGGATGGAAGTATACGAAATTGATAAAATTATTAATAATATTTACGAAGAGAAAGTAAACTGTTGGATATATGACAAAATAATTCTATTTTAAATGAGAGACTGGTCAGCGTGGTTATTTTGTTTCCAAAATCAAACGAATTTAATGAATGTAATGGTAAGGAAGTAACTATAAGTGGCTGTTAGACTATTTTTATGCTTGAAAAGTAATTCGCAAAGTAATGTAAAGCAGTACTACTGAGTTGTACATAACCTCTTTCAGAATTTGTTCTTAACCTCTTGCTTCATAACTTCCTTAATTACACTCTTCAAACTTATTGACTACTTCGATGTTGTTACGAACAGAAACTGATAAAATATTAATCTTAAATATAGATTGAAATGAAAGCTTGTCACGTAAATACATATATATATATATATATATATATATATATATATATATATATATATATATATATATGTACTACTTACTCAAACTATGGATTACATAACCTATACAAAAAAAAAAAAAAAAAAAATTATTGTACACTATAAAGCAAGAGGTTAAATCCTTAATCTGTTAAGAATTAAATTTTTTATTGTAACTGCGAAAATTATAAAAGTACCAAGCGAAGCAAGTACGGAATATATGCGGAATATGAATCGCTCAACGAACCAAAGAGCGGCTCAGTGACAAAATTAGTAAAGTAAAGACCACAAATATTACAACATTATATTCTACCACAAAATAATTCTCTATACAAAAAAGGTACACAACGAATCGATTTTTCACAACGATAAGAGTCAACAGAACCAATCAAGACCAGGCGAGACTCTCATAAGACAACGATATCAGAGGGATCAAATCAGCGACTTCAATCTATGTTACAGAGTATAGTTATCAAGAAAAATTGCTCTTTTCATGAAAAGTATGGTAATGATACTCTTATAATACATTGTATATCTGGCAGTCGGATGTGCCCGTGGCCATCGGAAATGTAAAAACGACGCTTTTAGAAAGTGATAGCGCCATCGCGTTTTAAAAACGCGTTAGAAGAAGGACGGTTTCGCTATCCAAGGCGAATCGAAAAGTGTGCGTGTTGCGAGAATCAGAGTTGATCGAGACGTCGAAGCATAGAGTCGTTAGAATTGAGTTGCGAGTGTTGTCGAGTGTTAGAGTTGCTAGTGAGAGAGAGAGAGAGAGTGAGAGAGAGAGAGAGTGAGAGAGAGAGAGAGTTACCAAATAGTTGTCAAGTTATTTGTTGTAAATACGAGCGTTGCATTTAGTTTTCCTGTTAATCAAACATCGTTTCTCTGTCTAACTAATATCTGTATTTTCAATCCATTATTAATAAATTATAATTAATCGGACAAAATTACACCTTTAATATATTCCGATATTACATTACCGTGATGTAATATTTATCATGCTTATCGTAAAACGAATCGTTGGAATATTCCCGAAGCTAACGAAGCATTTCCCAAAAGTTAAACCGAAGAAATTAACGCGAATAGTTAAGTGAAATGTTTCCATTAACTTGCTGACCAACCGGCAAATAAAAAATCATAAAAATTGTTTCAATTTGTTGAGGTCACGCATAACTTCTTTTTTCATTGACGATTACCAAACAGGTAAAATTTCGAAATTGTACGAAGGCCACGTGACCAGATCGTATTGGAATTTGAAGTGCATGGAAAAAGACAACTCGAAGTACAAACCTTGAGCTGTACTACTCGAAGTACAAACGTGAACTAATGGATGCAGAAAAGCAATTAACGCCAAACATCCGAACAGCATCTTGGAGCCCGTCATTGTTCTGAAATAAAAGAAGTGACGAATTAAAAAGACACAGGACTAATAATAATAAAGGAAACTTAGTTCGTATTATAAATTGAATTTACATCAGAAAAGAAGCACGATCAAGCGAAACAGATCGTAGAAATGACAAATATCATCGATATACGTTTCAGTGTAATTTCACTTTTGAAAATTATTTAGTTTAATACGATCGTATTCATCGCTCTGAAACTTTCATTGTGCTGCAATTTGTGCTGCGTCTTTTTAATTTCTCTATCTTTCTGTGTTTTCGGAAAAATTACTTGAAAGATTAAGAATTGCTTGCCTTATTTTATTTTCGATTAGTTAGGATTTGATTATTCCAGGTAAGCTTTATTATTTATAACAGGTTTTATCACTTGTTTATTATTTAGGAGTTTGTTATTTTAGGATTAGTACCTTTTAGGATTTCTTATCCTTCGAGTTTCTGTTTCAGATATCTAGGTCTATTTCAAGATGTTTTATTACATTAGGATTATTTATTCGATTAAGATAATTTAAGAGTTTCACAATGTACAAAGAAATAATCGCGTGAAATTTAGATTTATGCTTTAAACGTATTAAACACGCGGTAATTTCAATGTCTATAGCCTCGAACGTGTTCTGATTAGTTGTGTCATTGTCTGTGACATTGAAATCACAAAAATCCATTGCAAGTGTGCTGTCATGCAATGTGGATGTAATTGGGTTTTTTGGGTATTTCCTGTATCATCTGATTTGTACAGTACTATTTTAACGCAAGGACAGGAAACTTATTATATATTTCCCGTCCATTATTTGAATCGTTGTGAAGTGTAACGAATTATATTCGATTCGAGGAGATGTTAATGAATTACCCATTTCATATGTAATTACATGGAAATAAAAATCATTGCAAAAATAATTGATCTAATGACAACGGAATTTCCAATATTTTTTTGTTTCGTCACGTCTTTTTCATAATATATCTTTTATAGGTACGTGATTTATTAATCGTTCGAATGGAAATAATTATTCGTATAATATTCAAATGATTCTAGCCATAAAATAAATTAAAACGATACCTGTCAATGATATGCAATCTGCGTATGACGTCAACCTCGATCTATGCTTATACAAGAAATTTTATCAATCAATGACTAGATATACAATAATCAAATATTATAAAATTTCCTGAAAACCTTTAGGTGTTAATATTAAGGTGTTAATATCTTTAATATTTGCAAGTTATTGTTTAGCGCTAATTAGTTAGAATGTAACAAGTGGTGTACCAGAATTGAGATAATTAAGCCACACGAACAATCTTATTTAGATCTTTTTAATTTTTTAATTCTCTTTTGCTCCAATACTTTGTAAAATTAATCTTCATTAGCTACTACACATCATAGAATAACAAGAGATAATTTTTCTTATATAACGTTTCATTCATAAAATCTATCATTAAAGTATATCTTCATAAAAATATCATTCCATACTAACGGTATATTTGGTGTCATACGAGATAACAGTTACCAGTGATGACATATGTAACTTTATAAAGATATCTCGTTTTATTATATATTAAAAGAATGTACTCATTGCTGCTATATTTCAGATGAAAAAAAGGAGGCAACGATTTTACAGTAAAATCGTTCGTTTACAACTGATTCATTTACATTTCATGATAATACTGTGCATTCTGAATATGCTATGATTTGGTTTAAAATAATAAATAGTCCATTCTTGCATACTATTGTTCCAGCTTTACTTGTATTTTCGATATTGATATAAATAGAAAGACAATTAATGTCGTTCGAGTCTATTTTCGGATCATTTATATTACGTTTAATCCATATAGTTATTATATGAGACATAGTATCGTAAAATTTGGAAGAATAAAACGTTCGTACAGGATGTACATTTTATAAGAACTCCAACAAATCTGCGTGTGCACCTAAAATACAAACTGATAGTGATTGTTCATAAGTTTATATACATTATCTAATGTCAATCGAAGGTATCAATTCTTTTTCTCCATAAGAGTACTTTTTCATTTATATCTGTTCAAAAATACATGTGTTCAACCGTGAAGCATATGTCACCTACAACGAAAAAGAGTTTCCCTATACTTAATATTTCCTTTATATACCTATGAAAGTCTATTCTTCGCGTAGTATGAAATTATGAATAAATCTGGAATATTGTTCAATCTGAAAAGAAAAATAACTTATTGACATCATTCATTGATACGAGATTCAGAATGTTTGTTTTGTCTTGCAGAGAAAGAAGGCAGCCCTTTCTTTTAATGTGAAATAGAAAGCGAAAATTTGAAAACAGATTTTTTGGAAATTTACTTGCAAATATCGTTTTCAATATCGTGATTTTCTTCCCAATGGTACTGTACTTTCAAATTTTCCAGTATCCCTCTAAAAACAAAAAGTCGAACCTCGTTATTATTAACGTAGGCACTACAAGGAAAAGAAGTATTAGAAAGCAGCTCCTTTTTATTATGGATTTCTTTATAATCATGTAAATAAGAAATTCCGGAAATTTTTTCCTCAAGAATTTAATTCTTGTGTTTTGATTGATAATTATTACACTGCATACTAACTTTTCGCATACTGTTCGCGTCTAACAATTTCCTAATAATAACTACTTCAAAATTACATATGTTCTTGCACGAATTCAAAAGTACGTATGATACAATTACAATTGATTCTAAAATAATAATTATTTAAAGATATTAAGATACTAATTAAACGTTTCACTATATTTCAAAATCTGGAACAACAAATTTTTATTTATAAAAAATGAAACTGTGTTTATATATTCTTTGTCATGATGCTATTTCTTATTACCATGCCGACATTTTTTAAAATTCATTTTGTTATCTCTACGCAATATGAAAATTCATATACTGCTTAATATTTTTTACATATTATCCATCCACCGCATGATATCTCCTGAAAAATCAAAATATTAATGTTATATTATTACAATGCTTCTTAAATTTCAATTTTTGACAAATTTGAAATCCAATATATTTTGCACAATTGTTATTTATCAAAAAATTCTAGGTTAGTAACTTTCTTTTCAAATGGCAAATAACATATACTTTGACTTACCTGTAAGTTTTTGTTCCTAATCATCATTTCCTCTTATAGAACATCATTATTGATCTTATAATTACTACCGGTGTCATAGATATTGTAGTGGCTACAACTGAATTAATAGAAAATGATAAATAACTGTGTATAACACTAACACATAACTGTGTATAACAATGACACATAACTTTTACTTACATATCAGTCGATAAGGGATTACTGTGATATCCTGTTGATGTTTCTTAAGGCACTTGATTAGGTGTGATACGGTATCATTCCTTATGGTATACTGTAGATAAGTATTTTAGAAAATGACAAGAATAAATCTAAATTATTCAGAGGTTCCAGTTTCGGCTTAGACATAAATACAGGACCATTTGCAAAGAAGGAAGGGTGCGTTTCTACAGCCTCGTTATAGTAACGAATACCAATATATAGTAATGAATACCAATCTCTGAATTACTGGTTACTAAACATAAATATCCTATAAAATTTAATATATTTCTTTAATTTTTAATACATACATGAGTTAGTAGTTCTAAATTATGAATCATCCTACCTGTGATATTACACTTTTCCTTATAATATCATCACTCAAGTGAACAACATTAAGATCATGTAAACCATGTCATCCTATCTTACTGTGAAGATACTTAGTTATGTTATCTAACATTATAAAAATATCATCAAATTCAAGTCCTTTTATTCACATCACATGGCCACGACGATCTGGTTCTTCGTTATATAATGTTCTAAAATTTGTCGTATATATAGGATGTACAAACCGTGATATCAAGGTATCAGTTCTTCCTTCCCAAGGGACAGTTTCGTTAAAATTCTGATAGAATTAAAAATTAATTATTAATATTCTAACAATCATATATGTTAAATACATTATAGTCAACGATATATACCTGAGCGAATGTAGGGGTGATTCCTTGATAATTATAAATGTCATCAGCCCACATCATTGTGCCACTTCTTTGTACTCCAGCCTCTGGATTAACAGCCTAAACAAACATACAAAATTTTATAGAAGCTGTACAAAATATAGTATATATGCGCAATATTGAAGCGTTCAAGGGGATATAAAGGTAATGTACATCACATACACGTGTACTCTCATGCAACAAAATACAATTAGATTTAATAGTATAAGCTCTTTTATTCATCATAATAGATTGGAAATTTAAGTGTCTTACGAGGGTGAGTAAAAAGTTACCCGCTCTGTCGGTGTAGAATTTATTTTAAGCAATTGTCAAAAAAGACATACATCATTTTTTGACATAATCACTCAATTTCTGTATACACTTTGTCCATTTGCTGAAGGACCTTCGTATTTTCTCGTTAAAAAATGTTTTGGGCTGAGCTGCGAACCACGAATGCATCGTCGTCTTCACCTTTTCATCAGCTTTCTCGGCATCCATCTCGCACAAACTTTTTAAAACCCAAATCTGTCGTGCACTATTGCATAAGCAGAGCCGTGGCTGATTTGCAAATGATTTGCCACATTATCCAGCGTCACTCGTCTATTCCATAGAGCATAAGTTCATGAGCACGTTCAATGTTGTCATCGTGGATGTGGACGGGCGTCCAGCTGTTTTTTCATAACACTTGTGCGATCTTCTTTGAACTTTTGTGCCCATTCAAACACACTTCGTGACAAAACACTTTCTCCATAATGTGCATTAAATCTTTGATAAATATAGGCATCAAACAAAACCTCCGACCGCAAGAAACGAATCACAGCATCCTGCACCGTTTTCCTGCAAATCGCCATTGCAAAGCGCTATTACTCGCGCAACGGTCACAAACGAATCGACGTAACACAATGAAACCTACGCAGCAGCACTGAACAGATATTGACGTCATACGAAGAGTGCAGATGGATCAATACGGTCGACAGAAGTTTTAACTATCTGGAGTGCGGATAAATTTTTACCGAGAGTCGTATAGGAATCTATAATCTGTAAGTACACCTTTGGCTGAATGGAAATTTCTCTTACATATAGTCAAAAATGCAGAAACAGTGTATTGAATTGGAAAGTGATAAAAAATAAGTGAAGTTTCAAGGTTGCATGTGATTGCATGAGTACACAGGACGTTTTTAGCGAATAAAAAATAATTTTGAAAGACACGAGACTTATCTTGTATTTTATGCACTCTCTGTGTCCGAATTTCCAGAAGCTCTCTATCTTATGAAGTGTTTTAGATTAGCCGGAAAATTTTGTATGTACATACAAGAAGTATACGATCTAAGTGGAATATTCCATTATTCTCTTGATACAACAGAAACGAAATTTACAGAACTTCTCAGAAAGTTGGTTTATTATTACCAAATTAATAGAATTAATATACGTTTATCATCTTTACATACCTAAGTCGTGGAGGTTTATCGTGCGTAAAAAATTAGTGTCGTTTCAAAGTTACATTTCGTACATTTTAAGCCTATAATTTGTAACGTACAAAACAATGTAAGTTTGAGCTGTTTCTTATCTCCACAATAAGAAAATCCAACTTTACGTTTTTTACACAATGATATTTATGGAACAGTAATATCATATTATTGCATCGCTTGGAGAATGAAGTCAAGGTACGATGTGACCCTAGTGTAAACGCTGGGATACCCAGCTGTGCCGCACTTATAAGCATAAGACACAATACCTATTAAATACGAGGTTCATTCATGTTGTATCAGCAGTGGTCCGCCGCGGTCAGCCTGAAAGGATCGTTAAATTTTTAATCAAAGATACTGAAATATATCGATCGAATTGTATTGAAATTATACTTATATACAGTAATAATCTTCTATTGATTTGTGTATTGAAATACTCCAATTTATAATGTACATGTTATATGTATTTTGAGCAAAACTAAGATTAGAAGGAAATTAGATTAAATACCACAATGAGGTGTGAGAAGTGGGCAAGATTATTAAATTGTGTTTATCTATTATTTCTAATGTTTAAGACGTCGATTTGATGTTAATTCGAATTAACGTGTCTTCAGATACCGTATAGTTTGTAGTAACTCTGTAACTTAATTACCGTACAAGAATCCTCTCCACCCTGAGCATGTTCGGCGCATATTATACCATCAGTGATATCAGGTGCATTAGGAAATTTGGAATAAGCTATTTTGCATTCGGCGTTCTTAATCACTGGCATTTGTACTTCCATTAATGCATTACGTCGTGGTCGTCCTACGAAGAAAATAAGAAAGATATTTAAGACTGGAACTGTTTAATTTTATTATAAAATTGATATCACTTACTATATCTTAATGCTCCCCATCCAGCAACAAGGGGGTTATAGCCGACGAAGTTGCTCTTTCGTAGGGGCTCTTTCGTACAAATGGGATATACGTACCCTGAAAAATAAAAGAATAAATGAAAATGCAGGAAACGAATGACCAAAAGTATGAGAAAGAATTGTACATGCTTTATGACACAATATATGTGTACAGTAAGAAATTTCAGGATATGATACTTCAGTAATACTCAATAGCATATATATATATATATATTTGAGGACTTACTCGAAAATGGCAATTCCTCCACCAATCTAAGAATGGCAATATTATGATTGTGTATGTTTTCTATTCCATCCATATGTGCACAATGTGCTGCGGTCAAAACATGCCTAGCCGATATCAGGGAACCTCCGCACTTCCATAGTGGTTTGTCTGGGTTTCGGGGATTACGAAAACCTAATGCAGCGATCCATGGCCAAGCGCCTAAAATGCAATAGTCATAGTTGTGAATATACATAATTTTTTCTCACATAACGAGTAACAACGATTATTACCTATTCGATATTCGATCATACAGCAGACGATAAGTACATACGTACAAATACTCTGAAATACAGATTTGATAAAGACAGAAATTAAATTTTTATTCCAGTGGAATGCAAATTATCAAATAATTCTATATAATTTCTATTTGAACTATACTGAACTATAAAGTTCAAACGTGTAATTTCTGCCCTAACAGTTTTTGATCTCTATCCATATTATTACTCCTATATCAATTCTTTATTTCAAGCAAAAAGATACTCTTCCTAACATGAAGTAAAAGAAAGAAATAATTCAAGTTAATAAGTAAAGTTACTACCGATGAAATCATAGCATTATTATTTAGTCTAATTGAAATGTACATTGATGTGCTGTTTAATGCCTTTAAAGTTCATTCTTTGCAGTAAATGGCTTATTATTAATCGGAAAGAAAGACATAAAACGTACCAAGTTCAGCTGGTTTACCATCGACCACCCTGGTATGAGAGACGTTGCTAAAACCACAGTATGGTGGTCGCAAAGCCTTATACTTGTACACAGTTTTTATTAAAATTTCTCTCTTCTCTTTGTTTGGATCGTTCGGACAGCAAACGATCGTAACATTGCCCTGGTATCTGCACACTGATCGTCTATAAAAATCGGTGGCTGTACGGTACTGTATCTGCCATATTTCTTGCAGAGGTTTACATTTTCTGTAGTCAAGGCACCTGCCTTCTTGATTGTCCGGTGTGGTACATTCTGGATCAAACAATTTTAAAACATTTATACAGTTCAAAGATGCGTAAGAAAGCGACACCGATTACTCAACTTTCGAAGTAAAAAGCCGATCAAGTCCACCGGATTGCCCTACAGACACGTATTAATCCGTAAGAGTTAGTCATCATGTTGATAATAATTATCTAAAGAAACTTTTCACGTGAAAATATAAAATTTTAATTGATTAGATATTGTGTTAGCCATACTTAAGAAAGAAAATGAAAATGAATGAAATGAAAGAAAAGGACTACCTTCAACCTCATTTTTTAAATAAACACTTTGTCAGTTTTGCGGTAAATAAATTCTTAGGAATTCAGGACAGTTTTTAGTGAATCATTTTGTTTCGACCGTTCGCGGAGAGACGCGATCGCGAGATAGCACGTCAACGAGAGTTGTAAGTTCCCGTTACGATTAAATAATCGACGCCACGAACTGATCGATCCCCTTATTTCGATTATGATAATAAGGGTAGTTCAATGAAATTCCACAGAATTAACACAAATAAATTAATGTTTATTTCAACAACTTATTAACTAGAAAGATATAAAAGGAACAAAAAAAAATGTAACTGCGTTTTGGTTGATAAGTAATGCGCGACATACCACATGTGTTGACGGTTCGACTTCTCGAAAAGTTCTGAACGCCTTTCGATTTTTTTCGTTTTTTCTGGAAGGCGACCCCCACTACGTTCGGATCACGCCACATTCTTTTACTGCGAGGTAAAATACGGGCCACGAGTCGACGTTTCTGGAAGTCGCCCTGCTTAATGAACCACGCGCTTGCCACTACAATGTTTGTTTGCCGGGCAGACGCGACGATCCGTCTGCGACATTATAGTGGCGCTATCGATAGTTAAGAATATGACCTATGGTAAGCCGCATGGCGTAACATTCTCCCCCCGTTGAGAGGGTACCGATCAAACTAGCGAGGTGTGGCTGAAATTCCCATCTTATTTCGTCTCGGTGGCTAGTTGTTCGGGTTTCTCGAGATCGGGTTGAATTGGCAGTGGGACAAGCCTTTTGACGCCCCGATCCAAAATGCTCTTTGCCGTCTGAACTGTAGCTGTCCGGATGACACCATCGGCGCCTGGATGAACCTTGATAACTCGGCCCAGAGGCCAATGCATGGAGGGAACGTTGTCCTCTCTGAGGATGACGATTGTGCCCTTTTGGATGCTGTGTCCACCCTTGCTCCATTTATTGCGGTTGGTTAGCTCGTTCAAATACTCCTTATGCCAGCGGTTCCAAAAATGTTGTTTAAGCTGTTGGATATGCTGCCATTTGGAGAGTCGGTTCGATGGAATGTCTCTGAAATCTCGATCACGTAAGCACATTAATGAATCGCCAATGAGGAAATGTCCGGGAGTGAGGGCTAGGAGATCATTTGGATCGGTGGAGATAGGAGTTAGCGGGCGGGAATTGAGGACTGCTTCTATTTCTATGATAAGAGTATTACGGTGTTAAGCTCATATGTTTCTGTTTCTCCACTCGCGCTGCGCCATAATATCCTTTGATATTTCCGATCCTCTGGTCGTACGAGGAATTGCCGATATATTTTCTCGATGTCGCCAGTCAGTACGTACTGATGAACGCGGAATCTAATTAATATACAAAATAAATCTTCCTGTAACTTGGGTCCTGTGTAAAGTGTATCGTTTAGGGAGGTTCCGGCAGTGCTTGGTGCCGATCCGTCGAAAACTACACGGAGTTTGGTGGTTTGACTCGATGCTTTGGTCACGCCATGATGGGGTAAATAGTATCCGTTGTCGTCGGAGTGGTTGACATTGACCTTCGTCATGTGTCCCAATGCCAGGTATTCCTGTATTACCGTTCGATATTCTGATTCGAAGCGTTTGTCGTGCTGGAATCGGCGATTGAGTGAGGCGAGTCGTTTAATTGCCAGCGTTTTAGAGGATCCGAGTGACTGAAGCTGATCATTGAAAGGTAGAGCGACGATGTATCGTCCTTCGCTGGTGCGTCGGGTGTGGGCTTGGAAGTGTTCTTCGCATCGTCGATCTGCCCTCTGAGATATGTTTAATTGAGGGTCCTTCATCGATTTCCCAAAACCGCGAGGGGTCTGCTTGTAAAGTCGTCGTGGATGTGTGAAATATGTTTGTCGCGGTTTGGGAAGTTGGACTCCCCAACTATAATTATTTTACTACAGAATCCTCAAAAACATGATGTATGTATATATATCCTGAAATATTATCAGTCTGTTGTCAAGTTATAGAACATTATGGAAATTGCCAGTTAAAGTCATAAAAAACAAAAAATAGGGAAGTTCGTTAAAATATGTGATTTTCCAATCAAGATATAGAATTTATTCGAGTAATATAGATTACGGTAGAGATGGTGACGGTAACAATGAGTGGACTGATTCTTCGTGCGAAAACAAATTGGAAGTGCAGAGCGATGTATTGTTTCAGCGAATATCGATTTTAAAGCACGGTTTTAAAGTACGTGTGCGTTTGACTAGGTGTGTTAATTAATATTGCTGTCTGATTTTCGATATGTAAATACAATATCTACATATCTTTAAACTTATGATAATTGAACTAACAATTTTTTTTAATAATAACTTCACTCGTAAGTCAGCTGCGCACATATTTGATCGTTCTTTAAAGCTTGAATCTCTGCGAAGAGAAAAAATCTTTCAACCAACAAGAACTGGTTCTACGTTTTCTATCCATTTCCTTCCAGATAAATCTCTCTATCTAAAATCCTTATTTCCGTATTTCCTTGAAAAGGTTAAAGTCGTTTTGTATAAAATCCAATGTAGAGAAGAAGGAAGATCCGCAAAAGATTCTTTCAGCTTTCCCTATGTTTGAGCTCGAATCAAAGCAATCCTATTCCCAATAGGGTGACTATGCGTTTAACTTCTCATAGAATCTCTCTGATTCCGTGTGATACCTTCGGTGTTTTTGAAGTATGTAATTGATATCGTAACGTCAACGCTTTGCAGTGCGAATTCAATTTTGAGTTGCAATTTCCCTGTTTGCGTGGCAAAATCATAAAATCGATAGCGCACGTTTCGATAAACACGTTTTCTTTGCTGATGCCGCACTGTAAATATAAATATTTGAATAAATATCGCGAATTTCATGTTGCTAAAAGATTTATACTATTTATTCGTAAATAACTGTTGGATATGTTTAAGTTGAAACCACTGCATTAGGTCTTTTTTCTTGTTTAAAATTATTTGTATTGGTAAATTGAATGAAAGTTCTAACATGTAATTTGTTCTTCTTTTATAAATAGTTTACAGAGGATAAAGCGTGGGTAACTCAAGACTGTCGCGATCATGACACTATACATACTTATGTATAGCACGTATACTAAGCTAACTCAAATAGCAAGTCAGAGAAATGGAAACTTAGGAAAATCTAAAGGAAGATAAAACGTTCGAGCCTTGACAGGAATATGAGATGCTAAGTAATCTTCCTAAGTAATCTCCTCCAGCTTTTTCTATTTTGATCAATAATTATTAGTACATGTTAGGAAAACAAATAGAATTTTTGTTCTCAAGCGAGGTATAATTTAAATTTTGTATGTACACAAAAATGTTAAATATCTGTAATAAACATGGTACAATCAATTTTTTTACATAAAATTATATTGTATAGGCTATTGTTATTTAAACATTTTAAATTGGATGAAGGAAAAAAATGACGCAAATAAAACGTAGAACATTTTAATTAAAGAGACTAATATAGAGATTTATCTACTTAACTGTGATTAAATCATCTCCACTTAACGCTCTACCTCTTCTATTAATTATGCTTCGTTAAACTATGATTACAGAGAATGGGTTTTTTGATAAAATGACATTCTGACAAATATATATAGATCGATATATATAGATATAGATAGACAAATATATAGATTCTTACAACAGTAGTTACGAATGAACAGTAGTTATTGTATCAATTCCGTTCTTCAGAAGCTTCATTTGTGAAAAGACAATTCGCCAGAATATGGATTCACTGTAGTTATAGCTATAGGATTTCAATCTAGTTGACAGACTTGCTTTACGTAGAGAATATCTGTCTCTTGTTCTACCTTATCGCGATTCTCTCCTCATCTTATACGCTTTGTCGAACAAAGTAATATTGGCATATATCTCGGCTCTGGTTACAATCATTAGTTTCCGCCTAAACGGTTAGAATCACATAGCTCGCGCTCTACTCTCGTTTATTGAACATTCAGGCCATATGGTCGCATGCGACTAGTTTTATGTTAATTCCGACCGATTACAATACCTTTCTTTCGTTTACAAGGAACGACGAGACTGGCAGTTGCGTGATTTCCAATGCAAAAGCCGCGATATCTGCACGATAACCTAACCTCAACCGATTTTGTTGTACTATTCTTATGTGGACTTCGTTTGTACCACTTTCGTAACAAAAATAGAATACGTAGAACACAGCATTCCGTTATGCGATATTGTCGATTCCTAACATCCGAAAAATCAGAGATAATTTTTTCCCTACAGTTGTACATTTGTGTGAAAAATTACGAACGTAAAGTTGTTTGGTGCATGCACAGTCCTCCCCTACCCTGCATTTGCGTGGACATGCTAGAAAGATTCACTTTTCCACGGTGAAACTGTATGTATTATAATTTCATTTTTACAAAGGTCGAACATCCTACTATGCATAAATTTAATATTAATATAAGCAGGTTTCCTGTTAAGTATTACATCTGACGTATAAGCACACGTGTGTACGAGCCTTGGTTTTAAATGTCTTATAGTAGACACCGAAAAGATTATTCAGTTGGATATCTGACTCAACATCAATATTTTACTAGGAGATAACATGTTAAGAACACGTTGGTGGATGGCATGGGAGATGATGAATGAAGACATACTTCTGTGAGATACATAAAATAGTAGTCAGAACGTATTTTGGCGCTTGGGGACAGCAACAGCTGGTGATACTGTCATACACCTCCATTTATAAACTTTCGAAAATCGATGTGACCTTCAAACTTTAGTGTATTCTGTTTCACAGCACAAAATGTTTCCGAAACGTACGTTTATTGTTACAATGAACTTGACTAATGGCTCTGAAATACTATCCTTGAAAAAACAATGGGGGAATTAGAGCAAAAAAAAGAAGGAAATAAACAAAGACCTTGTTGGTTCGTAAAAATAAAATATGCTACAGGAAAAACTTTTTCCAACTGATTGAGATGCGACAAGCTTTAAAAGCTATGACGCGAATCGAGCGTTTGTCTACAAGAGCGCATTTTCGGTGGATATATAGATATACATGTATATGTGACGAAATATACTAAAGCAATATTGACCCTTTGTCGCTGAAAGTATCAAACTACAAAACTTCCTTTCAAATTTTCAGAATAAGGAAATCAGGATCATGATAAATAATTGGAACATAATTAAAAATAATATATCTTCTCTATAAGATAATGAATACATTGGTTCATTTAATTTTTATGGATATTCAAACGCTTCTGTGAAATAAAACGTCAAGATTATAGAGTATAAAATTCATAGCTATGAAATAACTAAAACTCTGATGTATTATTAAAAATATACGTTAGGTTCTATGTAGTGATACATACAAAGATTACATGTACAAACCCATAATTAACACAATGCTACCGCAACCATTCTGCAATCTACCTTGCCCAAAACACTCTTCCAGTCACCTCCAAACTCTTCAATTCTCTCCACCTAACCACCCACAAACCATTCACAAACATGCAATTCTCGACAAAAGAAGAACTTGTCGTCAGTTGTCCTTAACATCTCGTTCATTCATTTGGTCCCTATCCCCCTATTTCCTCCCACTGCGATGATCGCACTACATTTTTCCACGTCTCTATTCTATTCTCTGGATGACCTGAATTCTCGAGCAGTCGAGTGACGATTGATCTGTACAATTGATCGATTTCTGTTTACTACAGCCATGCAGGAAATTTCGTCTTGGAAAGCGATGTTGTGATTTCGAATGCTTGGACCATGTAAAAAACATTACCGGAACCGGTGAAATTTATGTCCTTGAGGATGAGAAATCCTCCAGCTCCTCGACTCACCAACAAACGTGATGAGCTCAATGGTGCTGTTGCGGCTATTTGAATTTTTCAACAAGGATCCAGATGGCGCCGTGGACGAAATTCAATCATTATAAACGTCAACGATCAACATCAGCCATCAGGCAATTTCATATTGGTGACTTATTTCTTCTGTGTTATTTCTTCTAATTTTATTGTTAGTTCTTCCATTTGTATTCCAAAAGATTGAACTCTTTTTACGTGCGTGTGTGTTTTTCTTTTTTTTGTAACTCGTCGAGTTGCAATTCTAATTTTTGCACTTCCTCCTTCATGTCCTCTATGTGCTTCTCGAACTCTTGTGTCGTCCTGTCTTTGTCGGAACATTCTACTTGAAGATCAGCGAGTTGATGCTCGGGATCGTAATTCAATTTTTGGTCATTTTATTGCTGTCATTTTATCAACTTCTTTCTTCTTCTTTCTTTTTTTTTTTTTTTGAACTTAAAATCTTGATTTAAGGTTTGTGTTTCACTATATGATTTACTATTATTAACTAGTTCAACATTATTTTCAGTAGATTTTTTTTTCGCGTGATTTTTATACTTATTTAAATAGTTTAACATGAGCAAATGCATCGTACGTCAGATATACCATTTTTAATAAATTGTCGCCTTTACAACTCGAGTTACCTCTGAACGAGTCGCATGATTGATCAATAAGCCATGAGTAATTATGCAAATTCAGTATTTTTTTCATCTATCTATCTGAATATTATAACAAAGACTTTACATTGAATATTTTATTAAAATTGTAAGTTTTTCATAAACGCTTCAAAATCCACAGTCTATTGATCAACTCCTCTATCCTTTCTCTTTCTCCTCACTAAAATAGATAAATTCCTAATGTAGTTTGTGGATAATATTTTTTTTTTTTTTTTTCTAAAGCAAATCACATTTATCATCTGATATATTTTTTGAAATAATTTCTGTCTGTACATTTTCTTCTTTCCCCTTACTCCTCTTTCTCTTTCTAATGAATTCTTTTTATTCCGTAAAATAGTTTTTGTATATTCAATTTTGTTAAGTGCAATCCTTATTTCTGATAACTTACTTTTATTAGATAATTCTTGTGAATCTTCTACTACATCTTCCATATCATTTTGAGTGCGGCTTCTACCTTCAGTAAATTTAATATCTTGAACCGTATCATTAATTTCAATAGCTCTTTCGGTATCAAGTAAATCGCACTTATTATTTAATATACCTTTTGAATTGACTTCTGTCTCTGTAGTTTCTTCTTTTGTATCTTCTTCGAGTTTTCTTCGTTCTTCTAATCCACCCTTCTCATTTTCTAGGATCTTCCTTGTTGTTACGCCGCCTAAAACATCTGCACGCCAGCCCGCGCCAGCTCGCGCCACCGGACAACAACCAGCCTGCGTAACGTCACTTCGACCCTCAATAAACCTAAGGACCCACCATAACTTTCACTTCCCTGTATTGTTTCGCCATGTGTCTTCAATCCGTTTGTCTTGAAGAATTTCTAAAGCTTAAAAATATTCTCGAAACACAGTCGGTTTTTAGAGAGGTCCTTGGGTTTATTAGGCGTACTTAAAACACGGAGAAAGCGGGTATGCACCCATTAGGAAAATCCGAATAGCCCTCTAATAAAACAAGCTATGTTTTCCTCACGCACACAGTCATCTATCCACCACGATGGTAGGAGACTTCCTACTCATCCCTTCGAGCAGTAGTGCAGGTCATGACCAATCGACACCGCGGTTCGTTACCCTCACTTTTCCTAACGAAAGTGGGAACAACGAATCCGCGTTCTTTAGGCACAGGGGCACACCCACACCGAACTTTTCTTCCGTATTAGAAAAAGAGCGACAGACAGTCTAAAAACTAACGCCTAACGCGGCAGTCTACACATAGCGCGAGAGTCGCATACTTCACGAAAATCTTTTGTCGGTTCTCGGTGTTGTCGAACATACATCTTCTCTCCTAAATATATTATAGTGCTAAGTCCATTAATACATTAATTTCCATTATAAGAGCCCTGCTCTAGCGTACATATCTATCACATCTTCGTGCGACAAGTTGTTAACTGTTTATTTCTCTACGTCAGTGTAATCTAAGTGTTGGAAATATATAATTTATAATTCAGTGAATCACAGTGTTATACAAACTCAATCACCCCTATTATCTCAACGGAAATCAGTCGCTGCTTTAATAGTCTCCTTTAACAGTTTTCTTAACTTGATTTCGTTCTGCTTCTGCATAGCGTCTAGTATGGCCCGAATACTTGGATCCACACCAGTAGCCATAGCCAAGCCGGTGAAAATTATCCTTTGTTCCGTGGTATATATAGGGTAAAACGAATGGTAGACCGCAGCATAGTGGTTTCCAACGATCCACACTTGTTCTAATTCCTCACTCAACGTCTTTCGTGTCCATTGACGTAGAAAAAGGTAAGTTATTGTAATATCGGAATATATTAAAGGTGTAATTTTGTCCGATTAATTATAATTTATTAATAATGGATTGAAAATACAGATATTAGTTAGACAGAGAAACGATGTTTGATTAACAGGAAAACTAAATGCAACGCTCGTATTTTTTATATTTGGTAACTCTCTCTCTCTCTCTCTCTCTCTCTCTCTCTCTCACTGGCAACTCTAACACTCGACAATTCTAACGACTCTATGCTTCGACGTCTCGATCAACTCTGACCCTCGCCAATGCATTCCTGCTCGGTCGTGCTCGCTCTTGCTCTCGTCCTCACACACACACACACACACACACGCACACGCACACGCACACGCACACGCACACGCACACGCACACACTTTCTGGCTCACATGCTCTGGCCTCTCGATTGCCACTCCTTGAAATATGAAACCGTACTTCTGTTTTGACGCTGTTTATCTTTTCTCGCGTCACTGTTACTAGGCGCTCTTGGATGTAAACAAACTACAAAAAGACGACGTACACGGTGTTTTCTAATTTCAGCCGATCTTCAATCAAAGCTATTCTACGATATTACAGAATTATATTTCCCCCTTTTTAATTAATTATATGTCGGAGAAGCAGGGGGGATAGGGTTGTCGGTATTTGAGGAGTCTTCGTTGAAGGTAGCCATCGTTGCGGTGTAACGAAGATACGATTTATTGACACAGGTATGAATAACACAGGTTTGACAATCTACCACGGCGGTGAGACGTCCGCGGCACTAGTGACAGTGGTCTCCGGTTCAATAACGAATCCGCGGCCAACGGGATGACAGATGGGCGTTCTCGCTGAATCTAAGTCTGACTCGTAAAAATAATTGCTGAGCGTAAAGACGTTACTCTTTGGTCGACGGGAGCGCGTCAAAGAATGCCCGTCCCGTCCCGATGATGCCACAGAGGAAAACTATAATGGGGTGTGTCTAAGGACACGAGATCATCGGATTCGTCGAGGAAAGCCTTCGTTTAGGAAGTAAGGGAAATTGACGTTGCTGCTAATTGGTCAATCTCCATATCGGTGGTTAGAAAAAGATGCTAGCCGCCCTCGAGGGAAAGTTGCTAGTGGGAGACGCCGCTCGTTGAAAAATATGTCTCCCCTATCTTCCCGTAGTTAGGACAAAGACTGTTTGTCTGTTTGAAGGACTTTAGTTAACTAAACCTTAAGATTTATAACGGGCCCTCGGGCTAGCCGAACATGTACTGTGGAGACGCATCGACATCTGGCAATCATCTTACTCGAAGAATAGGCTCTGCGTGTGGCGAGCCACGGGACAGAAACCGTTGGAATGTTTACTGTCGCGTGTCGCCACGAATATTTCTTTTAAGGAGAGCTATAGAATTACTCCATACCTTTGTTAGGCAAAGCGTTCATCCCTTGACCGCGGCTACGTTGGGCGACAGACTGTCACCTCGAGCCAAAGCTCACCGTCACTAATCTCGAACAATTACAATCGGATTGAATAACTACAATAGTTTAGTTACAGTTATAGTGGCCTTTAGATTGCAATGTTGCGGGGCTATCCCAAGGTTCCGGTGTCCTTTCATCTCCGACATATATTTAACTATATATATTAACTATATATTTTCCCTAGGAACAGTAAGATTTTAACGATACAACTTTATTAAGAGATCTTAATGTCATAAACGGTATCGAAACTTCGTAATTAATATTGTTAAGGAAGAAAATATTGGTAATCTCCTCGAACGACGAGCGCTTGATATTCACAATTAGAACTCGATATCTTAGCTTCTTATAATATCCTAATAAAATGTTATTTATCGATTACAATTGTCCTGTCGTATTTTATTGTGTTTGCTTTATAAATGTGAACTTTATTCAAAAAGAGTTCATCGATATAACGGTATTGAAGAGAACTACTCGAGAAACTATATCTAGCCCTTGGATGGAGGGATTGCTTGCTTCTTACAATCGAATAATTGGAGTGTAACTAGAAACACGAACGGTAGTTTAGCAATGGAGAAGAACTTTAGAACGACAGCAATTTTCTTCTTGTTTCTTTGAGAAAGGCACCGTTCATTTTATGTTTGCGAGAATGGGGTTGTTGGACGAATTTGATTAAAAAGGAAAGATCTTTAACAAATATTCTTCCCATTGATACATTCCTATATTTTTGATTTAATTATTTGAAAATGCAATTTTGCATATACCTATGTGCTATTATATACTATAATCGCAGGCGTTTCTTTAAAATGATGTACTATTGAAACAAGGCAAAGTATCGTCGAATTCTTCTAGATTCAATTTCTCAAAAGAATGGCTCTATTGATTAACCAAACATAGTTCCCATAAGCATATACGTACTTCTCAGAAAAGATAGTTATATCTAGATCAATATTACTCCCCACAGTGACCTATATGTCAAAGAAAAAAAAGACACATCAAGTATTAAATCATACTACTATTACGTCCACTATCTCTACAAATCCTCCACTCTTGGAAAAGTCTATCTTATTCAAACGTAACGTAACTCAAATTAAATCTTTTCCATCATCATAAATACGAAACATTTATAAAATTATCATCTTCGATTATTTACTCAACATCTAGCTAACAAAATCTTCTCCATCGCCGTACCCCTTAATCCTGACCGCGTACAATTAACGTATGAATAGTTAATTTATTGAAATTTAAACGACCATTTTACGCTACTTGTACTCGAATGATTTTAGGATCTTGCTGTATCTCTTGCACAGTGTTATACTGACAGGCGAGAAACATAGAAACGTAACTTCCGATCCACTGATTTACCCTAAACAGACGATGATAGGTTATACGGTGCACGCAATACAGAAGCGTTTCCGATGCAATTCGAAGGTGCGTTGTTACAATGGAGTTCATCGATCCATAATGACTATTTCCCCGCCAACTACAGCCTGTAATAACGGAATAGCCAATAAAGTATATCCTGTCGATTTAATCGTTACCCCCACGGTGCACCGCGCGCACGGAGATCGGATCGGTGATTTTCACGTGATGTTTCGCAAATCGTGAGGCGCTCGCGTGATTCGCGCGTTTTAAGCGTTCCCGCTCTTCCCGTCCGATAGAAAGAGAAAGGGAACAGGGGTGGAAGGAAGAGGGAAGATACGTGATGCGGGTTCAACCTGCCGCGGGAACCTTTAAAGAAGGTCGGTGCAACGGGGGAGATGTAATTTTAATAAGTTGGAGAACAAGTCATTGTAAAAGATGGATATTCAGATGTTGGAGATGCAGCAGATTTACGACTCGCTGGAATTAAGTTAGTTAAGGTGTTGAAAACCTAACGTCTTTTCAAAGGCGTTTGCCGCGTTTCTTTTCAAATCAAAATACATACATACGATACGTACAATGTATGCGCCTAAAGTTTTAAAGTTAATTTCTATTCAAGGAATGGACTGTTTTATTATAGGTTTAGGAAATTGAAAAGAAGCAATTGCTTGTTTCTAAGGAAGAATCGCGAGAAGTACAGTTAGAAACTGTATTGTGAATCACTTTTCCTGGTTTCCGTAACGAGGAAGTGAAAAAAAAAAACGCAGACAAGTCAGCGTTTACCGTAGCTAAATGGAAGATACGCAGGTACGAGTCGTTACAGTTTTGTCGTTGCAACGATTCCCGCTGCGTAATTTGATAATGAACAGTTGAAAAATAGCAGCGTTGTGTCCGTACTCTTTAATATCCCATTATATGGAAGTTAACGACCGGAAAATACACCGCTCAACTACTTGAAGGAAGTAGCTCATGAGCAAGTCTTTTGTATCCTCGCAATGGTATAATTCCTGTAACGTCTCGTTCTCGGAGGATTTATTTCGTTGATTTGTACTTGTTTATTGCTTTTGTGTTTTCATGAATGGAGCATGTCGCATGCGAATCGTAATATGGTTTTAATGGCGTTTCGACTTCAATGATATCAGCGGCTGATTGCGCTTCCCGTAAGAAGCTTCCAATCATTATGTATTTTAGGAACAACAAATAAGGATATTTAGAGAACGAATTAATTATTCAATTGTTCGCGCAAGAAATACCTGTCTCTTTTTCGAAAGTTATAAATGCTGTTTTCAAAGAGTTCCTTAGCTCACCATAAACCAGATAAGAATCTTTGGTTCCGTCTAGAAAAAGAAACCTTCAGATCAAACCGAAAGGGGTTCGGATTATATTTTCTAATCGTATTTGTATATTTCTTTTTACGGTCAGCTTGTCATCCACGTACAATCGAACAGAGAGTCCATTAATTATTTCCCTTCGACTTGTTTCAGGGGGAGCATCTCTGAAGCCATGCCGGCTGACGAGTTCGCTGGAAATCGAAACAGAAGCAAACCAAGACTGCAACCACCTTAACGAACCGCTATTATCACTGGCAAGGTCATCGGGCAGATCTAATCATGCTCACGCCGACCATGCTTCCTGTGCACTCGTTCCTCTTTCTTAACGACGTCAACCAGAAGATCGGGTGCTAAGAAATTCGAAATCGAGTTGATTGAAAATCTCAAGGAATATTAAAAAAAATACGAATAAACAATTTCATATAGAAATCATCCATTTTGGGCAAAGAAAAGAAACAATCAGAAAAAGGAATAACCACAGAAGCTCTGAATTTCATTGCTTCCTAATGGTACTTCCTTGGATATTTTTACATTCTGGAGGCGTGAACGAACTCTGAAAAACAGAAACGACTTCTATCGGATGATCGAAAGAACTACCTGGACACTGAGTATAATTATTCACACGTGCGGATGCCATTTCCGGCATGTTTCTCCATGAAGAAGGTCAGCTTCAGTTTTTGCCACTTGTAGATAGAAGTTGAAGTGGCGGACGTCTTAACGAGGTTGCTAGAATGTCAAAGAAATAGATGAGGGAAATATTATGAAGATATATTTATGAATATCTAATTGAGCATTTAATTAAGAACTTAATCGAAAGACCAAAATAAGTTGGTTCTTGAGACCAAGTACCTATCTAAGTATAATAGTCTTTTGTACTTACGGTTTAGTAAGAGGACTCGAGTAAAACGATTACTCGTTAAAAGGAACAATAGAATAATCATGCCTCCGCAGACGGTGGTCTCTGCTTTCATGCCTCATCGCGGAGAATCTCAGCGAAAAAAGTGTCCCGAAGCGTGAGCTGAAAGGTGGCTATCTAGGCTGCCTAGTGAATGCCGTCGCCATGGTGGAGCTGGCGTGTAGCAACTCCCTAAGTCCAGGAACCTAATCCTGCGTCAGAAAGACAAAATTCGCTACGGAGAAAAGTAAACAAAAATATATATATAGGGAAGAAGCGACAAAGATTAAAGATCGTTAAGAATTACAGGTAATTTAATGATAAAAGGGAGAAAGAATTGTGTAAAAATTCTACTGGAAAAGAAAAGAAAGATTAAGCCTCCAACGAGAAAGACGTGCTCAGAAGCGAGTCCTGCGTAGCGCCATGTAGAGGAGCAGGAAGAAAATATTGGTAATCTCATCGAACGACGAGCGCTTGATATTCACAATTAGAACTCGATATTTTAGCTTCTTATAATATCCTAATAAACTGTCATTTATCGATTACAATTGTCCTGTCGTATTTTATTGTGTTTGCTTTATAAATGTGAACTTTATTCAAAAAGAGTTCATCGATATAACGGTATTGAAGAGAACTACTCGAGAAACTATATAGAGGATTTAATTAATGTGTGGATCAACGTATGTATCACTATATGTAACAATAATATTGACTGTATATGTACGTGTGTAATAAAAGATTTCTGGTTTACAATGTTTACGATACTGATATAAAAATACCATATAGAGGATTTAATTAACGTGTATATCTACGTATATATCATTATATGTAACAGTAACATTATGTGCATATGCGTATAATATTGGTTAAATGTTAAATGTTAATATTGGTTAAATGCGTTAAAGTGAAATGTTATTTACCTATTCAAGATAGCAAAGTAGACATACCATATAGAGGATTTACTACTGTTAACACTCGGTATTCTCGTATTCAAAGTATTTAACCAAATAATTTGGGAATCCAGCGGACGAGCTTGTATTTAATATGATTATATTTAATATAACAACTTTACTCAATATACGCGTAGGATTTTAAATGTCATGAGGGTTGCAGCGGACTCAATTTTAATGTACCTCGATATCTTAGCTTCTTATAATATCCTAATAAAATGTCATTTATCGATTACAATTGTCCTGTCGTATTTTATAGTGTTTGCTTTATAAATGTGAACTTTATTCAAAAAGAGTTCATCGATGATTATCCATTACAGGTTGTTAATAAACCTGAATTATGCACAAAGGAATTGCCGTTAATAACTTAAGATTCTCTGCCCGTCGTACAGGGTACACATAGTAATTATTCTCGACGATCGTAACGTTTAAGTCCAATTCGAGCTTATAGTCCCATGCGAGTTAAACAACGACAATAGTTTGAATTTCTATTTGTTCGTTTGTCGTCTGTTTATACCCGGAGCACCTGCTGTAAACCAATACAAAATTTATTAGATCTATAAATAACACATATAAAACTTATTAATTTATAATTAATATAAAATAGGAGAGCACGAAACTTCCTATTTTATGGATATGTTAAATCTTTGTAAAAAATACCATATCATTAGTATCATTTTAATCGTTCTAAAGGATTTAGCCGCATAAAGCTGAGACCCTTGGAAGAATCGATGTTCACGCGTGACAAATTGAAATTGTGCGAAGGTTCCGGTACGAACATCACAAGCCGAACATCGATACCAGGGGCACAGGCACATGTTCTGGGTTCATTATATATTTATAAAAGGCTGACGATTCAGTAGATGGTCCGGGTAAATTTAAATTGTAAATGAACGCATTGCTGGTTTCAAGTAAAAGCCTGGATAAGAGCGGATATGGTATGAGAGTCTGTCGTGGAAAGGGGAACAGGCCGCTTTTATTTGTAAAGTTTGAATCTCCTCGATATTGAAGATGTTGAAGCTGCAAGTATGTATTTCATTTTAATCCATTCGAGACCGAGATTTAATTGTAAAACGATACCTAGGTGTCGGTACGATCTGAATGTTTAGTTGGAATGATTCTGTGTTTTACTCTCTCCAGGGTATCCTTTTCATACTTTGATTTTAAATCGATGACAATCTTAAATAGTATGCCTCATATTTTTAAAATATAAAATTATATACTATGTTATTCTATAACGTATTATGTACAGTTATATATATATATATATATATATATATATATATATATATATAATAATTCTATATTGAAAAAAATATGAAATTAACATGATATATACATTACTACATAAGTTATATATAAAATATGTATATTATACCCTTGCCTACTGACTGATATGAATTTCTTTCGGTCTCGAATGCGTTAAAAGAGAGCGCAAAGAAGTCGAAATTACTTATTGTAATTAGTAAAACGACCTGAGAGGCAGACAGATACAAGAAAGAAGGAATATTATATTAGCGGCATTATCATGTTTTTGCTCTCTTTAATTCTTTCATCGAGACAGACAATCTACAGGTATTAATCGACCAATTTCTCCAAGCTGATAACTTCGAATTGATGTTTATATATAAGAAGTGTTATGTGTTAATCTGTCTAAATATATATATATATATATCTGTCATATATATATATATATATATATATATATATATATATATATATATATATATATATATGAAATATAGTGCGATCATCGCAGTGGGAGGAAATATATATATATATATATGTACTACTTACTCAAACTATGGATCACATAACCTATACGAAAAAAAAAAAAAAATTATTGTACACTATAAAGCAAGAGGTTAAATCTTTAATCTGTTAAGAATTAAATTTTTTATTGTAACTGCGAAAATTATAAAAGTACCAAGCGAAGCAAGTACGGAATATATGCGGAGTATGAATCGCTCAACGAACCAAAGAGCGGCTCAGTGACAAAATTAGTAAAGTAAAGACCACAAATATTACAACATTATATTCTACCACAAAATAATTCTCTATACAAAAAAGGTACACAACGAATCGATTTTTCATAACGATAAGAGTCAACAGAACCAATCAAGACCAGGCGAGACTCTCATAAGACAACGATATCAGAGGGATCAAATCAGCGACTTCAATCTATGTTACAGAGTATAGTTATCAAGAAAAATTGCTCTTTTCATGAAAAGTATGGTAATGATACTCTTATAATACATTGTATATCTGGCAGTCGGATGTGCCCGTGGCCATCGGAAATGTAAAGACGACGCTTTTAGAAAGTGATAGCGCCATCGCGTTTTAAAAACGCGTTAGAAGAAGGACGGTTTCGCTATCCAAGGCGAATCGAAAAGTGTGCGTGTTGCGAGAATCAGAGTTGATCGAGACGTCGAAGCATAGAGTCGTTAGAATTGAGTTGCGAGTGTTGTCGAGTGTTAGAGTTGCTAGTGAGAGAGAGAGAGAGAGAGAGAGAGAGAGAGAGAGAGAGTTACCAAATAGTTGTCAAGTTATTTGTTGTAAATACGAGCGTTGCATTTAGTTTTCCTGTTAATCAAACATCGTTTCTCTGTCTAACTAATATCTGTATTTTCAATCCATTATTAATAAATTATAATTAATCGGACAAAATTACACCTTTAATATATTCCGATATTACATTATCGCGATGTAATATTTATCATGCTTATTTTGTACGTAAAACGAATCGTTGGAATATTCCCGAAGCTAACGAAGCATTTCCCAAAAGTTAAACCGAAGAAATTAACGCGAATAGTTAAGTGAAATTTTTCCATTAACTTGCTGACCAACCGGCAAATAAAAAATCATAAAAATTGTTTCAATGTGTTGAGGTCACGCATAACTTCTTTTTTCATTGACGATTACCAAACAGGTAAAATTTCGAAATTGTACGAAGGCCACGTGACCAGATCGTATTGGAATTTGAAGTGCATGGAAAAAGACAACTCGAAGTACAAACCTTGAGCTGTACTACTCGAAGTACAAACGTGAACTAATGGATGCAGAAAAGCAATTAACGCCAAACATCCGAACAGCATCTTGGAGCCCGTCATTGTTCTGAAATAAAAGAAGTGACGAATTAAAAAGACGCAGAACTAATAATAATAAAGGAAACTTAGTTCGTATTATAAATTGAATTTACATCAGAAAAGAAACACGATCAAGCGAAACAGATCGTAGAAATGACAAATATCATCGATATACGTTTCAGTGTAATTTCACTTTTGAAAATTATTTAGTTTAATACGATCGTATTCATCGCTCTGAAACTTTCATTGTGCTGCAATTTGTGCTGCGTCTTTTTAATTTCTCTATCTTTCTGTGTTTTCGGAAAAATTACTTGAAAGATTAAGAATTGCTTGCCTTATTTTATTTTCGATTAGTTAGGATTTGATTATTCCAGGTAAGCTTTATTATTTATAACAGGTTTTATCACTTGTTTATTATTTAGGAGTTTGTTATTTTAGGATTAGTACCTTTTAGGATTTCTTATCCTTCGAGTTTCTGTTTCAGATATCTAGGTCTATTTCAAGATGTTTTATTACATTAGGATTATTTATTCGATTAAGATAATTTAAGAGTTTCACAATGTACAAAGAAATAATCGCGTGAAATTTAGATTTATGCTTTAAACGTATTAAACACGCGGTAATTTCAATGTCTATAGCCTCGAACGTGTTCTGATTAGTTGTGTCATTGTCTGTGACATTGAAATCACAAAAATCCATTGCAAGTGTGCTGTCATGCAATGTGGATGTAATTGGGTTTTTTGGGTATTTCCTGTATCATCTGATTTGTACAGTACTATTTTAACGCAAGGACAGGAAAGTTATTATATATTTCCCGTCCATTATTTGAATCGTTGTGAAGTGTAACGAATTATATTCGATTCGAGGAGATGTTAATGAATTACCCATTTCATATGTAATTACATGGAAATAAAAATCATTGCAAAAATAATTGATCTAATGACAACGGAATTTCCAATATTTTTTTGTTTCGTCACGTCTTTTTCATAATATATCTTTTATAGGTACGTGATTTATTAATCGTTCGAATGGAAATAATTATTCGTATAATATTCAAATGATTCTAGCCATAAAATAAATTAAAACGATACCTGTCAATGATATGCAATCTGCGTATGACGTCAACCTCGATCTATGCTTATACAAGAAATTTTATCAATCAATGACTAGATATACAATAATCAAATATTATAAAATTTCCTGAAAACCTTTAGGTGTTAATATTAAGGTGTTAATATCTTTAATATTTGCAAGTTATTGTTTAGCGCTAATTAGTTAGAATGTAACAAGTGGTGTACCACAATTGAGATAATTAAGCCACACGAACAATCTTATTTAGATCTTTTTAATTTTTTAATTCTCTTTTGCTCCAATACTTTGTAAAATTAATCTTCATTAGCTACTACACATCATAGAATAACAAGAGATAATTTTTCTTATATAACGTTTCATTCATAAAATCTATCATTAAAGTATATCTTCATAAAAATATCATTCCATACTAACGGTATATTTGGTGTCATACGAGATAACAGTTACCAGTGATGACATATGTAACTTTATAAAGATATCTCGTTTTATTATATATTAAAAGAATGTACTCATTGCTGCTATATTTCAGATGAAAAAAAGGAGGCAACGATTTTACAGTAAAATCGTTCGTTTACAACTGATTCATTTACATTTCATGATAATACTGTGCATTCTGAATATGCTATGATTTGGTTTAAAATAATAAATAGTCCATTCTTGCATACTATTGTTCCAGCTTTACTTGTATTTTCGATATTGATATAAATAGAAAGACAATTAATGTCGTTCGAGTCTATTTTCGGATCATTTATATTACGTTTAATCCATATAGTTATTATATGAGACATAGTATCGTAAAATTTGGAAGAATAAAACGTTCGTACAGGATGTACATTTTATAAGAACTCCAACAAATCTGCGTGTGCACCTAAAATACAAACTGATAGTGATTGTTCATAAGTTTATATACATTATCTAATGTCAATCGAAGGTATCAATTCTTTTTCTCCATAAGAGTACTTTTTCATTTATATGTGTTCAAAAATACATGTGTTCAACCGTGAAGCATATGTCACCTACAACGAAAAAGAGTTTCCCTATACTTAATATTTCCTTTATATACCTATGAAAGTCTATTCTTCGCGTAGTATGAAATTATGAATAAATCTGGAATATTGTTCAATCTGAAAAGAAAAATAACTTATTGACATCATTCATTGATACGAGATTCAGAATGTTTGTTTTGTCTTCAGAGAAAGAAGGCAGCCCTTTCTTTTAATGTGAAATAGAAAGCGAAAATTTGAAAACAGATTTTTTGGAAATTTACTTGCAAATATCGTTTTCAATATCGTGATTTTCTTCCCAATGGTACTGTACTTTCAAATTTTCCAGTATCCCTCTAAAAACAAAAAGTCGAACCTCGTTATTATTAACGTAGGCACTACAAGGAAGAGAAGTATTAGAAAGCAGCTCCTTTTTATTATGGATTTCTTTATAATCATGTAAATAAGAAATTCCGGAAATTTTTTCCTCAAGAATTTAATTCTTGTGTTTTGATTGATAATTATTACACTGCATACTAACTTTTCGCATACTGTTCGCGTCTAACAATTTCCTAATAATAACTACTTCAAAATTACATATGTTCTTGCACGAAAGTACGTATGATACAATTACAATTGATTCTAAAATAATAATTATTTAAAGATATTAAGATACTAATTAAACGTTTCACTATATTTCAAAATCTGGAACAACAAATTTTTATTTATAAAAAATGAAACTGTGTTTATATATTCTTTATCATGATGCTATTTCTTATTACCATGTCGACATTTTTTAAAATTCATTTTGTTATCTCTACGCAATATGAAAATTCATATACTGCTTAATATTTTTTACATATTATCCATCCACCGCATGATATCTCCTGAAAAATCAAAATATTAATGTTATATTATTACAATGCTTCTTAAATTTCAATTTTTGACAAATTTGAAATCCAATATATTTTGCACAATTATTATTTATCAAAAAATTCTAAGTTAGTAACTTTCTTTTCAAATGGCAAATAACATATACTTTGACTTACCTGTAAGTTTTTGTTCCTAATCATCATTTCCTCTTATAGAACATCATTATTGATCTTATAATTACTACCGGTGTCATAGATATTGTAGTGGCTACAACTGAATTAATAGAAAATGATAAATAACTGTGTATAACACTAACACATAACTGTGTATAACAATGACACATAACTTTTACTTACATATCAGTCGATAAGGGATTACTGTGATATCCTGTTGATGTTTCTTAAGGCACTTGATTAGGTGTGATACGGTATCATTCCTTATGGTATACTGTAGATAAGTATTTTAGAAAATGACAAGAATAAATCTAAATTATTCAGAGGTTCCAGTTTCGACTTAGACATAAATACAGGACCATTTGCAAAGAAGAAAGGGTGCGTTTCTACAGCCTCGTTATAGTAACCATGAATACCAATCTCTGAATTACTGGTTACTAAACATAAATATCCTATAAAATTTAATATATTTCTTTAATTTTTAATACATACATGAGTTAGTAGTTCTAAATTATGAATCATCCTACCTGTGATATTACACTTTTCCTTATAATATCATCACTCAAGTGAACAACATTAAGATCATGTAAACCATGTCATCCTATCTTACTGTGAAGATACTTAGTTATGTTATCTAACATTATAAAAATATCATCAAATTCAAGTCCTTTTATTCACATCACATGGCCACGACGATCTGGTTCTTCGTTATATAATGTTCTAAAATTTGTCGTACATATAGGATGTATAAACCGTGATATCAAGGTATCAGTTCTTCCTTCCCAAGGGACAGTTTCATTAAAATTCTGATAGAATTAAAAATTAATTATTAATATTCTAACAATCATATATGTTAAATACATTATAGTCAACGATATATACCTGAGCGAATGTAGGGGTGATTCCTTGATAATTATAAATGTCATCAGCCCACATCATTGTGCCACTTCTTTGTACTCCAGCCTCTAGATTAACAGCCTAAACAAACATACAAAATTTTATAGAAGCTGTACAAAATATAGTATATATGCGCAATATTGAAGCGTTCAAGGGGATATAAAGGTAATGTACATCACATACACGTGTACTCTCATGCAACAAAATACAATTAGATTTAATAGTATAAGCTCTTTTATTCATCATAATAGATTGGAAATTTAAGTGTCTTACGAGGGTGAGTAAAAAGTTACCCGCTCTGTCGGTATAGAATTTATTTTAAGCAATTGTCAAAAAAGACATACATCATTTTTTGACATAATCACTCAATTTCTGTATACACTTTGTCCATTTGCTGAAGGACCTTCGTATTTTCTCATTAAAAAATGTTTTGGGCTGAGCTGCGAACCACGAATGCATCGTCGTCTTCACCTTTTCATCAGCTTTCTCGGCATCCATCTCGCACAAACTTTTTAAAACCCAAATCTGTCGTGCACTATTGCATAAGCAGAGCCGTGGCTGATTTGCAAATGATTTGCCACATTATCCAGCGTCACTCGTCTATTCCATAGAGCATAAGTTCATGAGCACGTTCAATGTTGTCATCGTGGATGTGGACGGGCGTCCAGCTGTTTTTTCATAACACTTGTGCGATCTTCTTTGAACTTTTGTGCCCATTCAAACACACTTCGTGACAAAACACTTTCTCCATAATGTGCATTAAATCTTTGATAAATATAGGCATCAAATATAACCTCCGACCACAAGAAACGAATCACAGCATCCTGCACTGTTTTCCTGCAAATCACCATTGCAAAGCGCTATTACTCGCGCAACGGTCACAAACGAATCGACGTAACACAATGAAACCTACGCAGCAGCACTGAACAGATATTGACGTCATACGAAGAGTGCAGATGGATCAGTACGGTCGACAGAAGTTTTAACTATCTGGAGTGCGGATAAATTTTTACCGAGAGTCGTATAGGAATCTATAATCTGTAAGTACACCTTTGGCTGAATGGAAATTTCTCTTACATATAGTCAAAAATGCAGAAACAGTGTATTGAATTGGAAAGTGATAAAAAATAAGTGAAGTTTCAAGGTTGCATGTGATTGCATGAGTACACAGGACGTTTTTAGCGAATAAAAAATAATTTTGAAAGACACGAGACTTATCTTGTATTTTATGCACTCTCTGTGTCCGAATTTCCAGAAGCTCTCTATCTTATGAAGTGTTTTAGATTAGCCGGAAAATTTTGTATGTACATACAAGAAGTATACGATCTAAGTGGAATATTCCATTATTCTCTTGATACAACAGAAACGAAATTTACAGAACTTCTCAGAAAGTTGGTTTATTATTACCAAATTAATAGAATTAATATACGTTTATCATCTTTACATACCTAAGTCGTGGAGGTTTATCGTGCGTAAAAAATTAGTGTCGTTTCAAAGTTACATTTCGTACATTTTAAGCCTATAATTTGTAACGTACAAAACAATGTAAGTTTGAGCTGTTTCTTATCTCCACAATAAGAAAATCCAACTTTACGTTTTTTACACAATGATATTTATGGAACAGTAATATCATATTATTGCATCGCTTGGAGAATGAAGTCAAGGTACGATGTGACCCTAGTGTAAACGCTGGGATAGCCAGCTGTGCCGCACTTATAAGCGTAAGACACAATACCTATTAAATACGAGGTTAATTCATGTTGTATCAGCAGTGGTCCGCCGCGGTCAGCCTGAAAGGATCGTTAAATTTTTAATCAAAGATACTGAAATATATCGATCGAATTGTATTGAAATTATACTTATATACAGTAATAATCTTCTATTGATTTGTGTATTGAAATACTCCAATTTATAATGTACATGTTATATGTATTTTGAGCAAAACTAAGATTAGAAGGAAATTAGATTAAATACCACAATGAGGTGTGAGAAGTGGGCAAGATTATTAAATTGTGTTTATCTATTATTTCTAATGTTTAAGACGTCGATTTGATGTTAATTCGAATTAACGTGTCTTCAGATACCGTATAGTTTGTAGTAACTCTGTAACTTAATTACCGTACAAGAATCCTCTCCACCCTGAGCATGTTCGGCGCATATTATACCATCAGTGATATCAGGTGCATTAGGAAATTTGGAATAAGCTATTTTGCATTCGGCGTTCTTAATCACTGGCATTTGTACTTCCATTAATGCATTACGTCGTGGTCGTCCTACGAAGAAAATAAGAAAGATATTTAAGACTGGAACTGTTTAATTTTATTATAAAATTGATATCACTTACTATATCTTAATGCTCCCCATCCAGCAACAAGGGGGTTATAGCCGACGAAGTTGCTCTTTCGTAGGGGCTCTTTCGTACAAATGGGATATACGTACCCTGAAAAATAAAAGAATAAATGAAAATGCAGGAAACGAATGACCAAAAGTATGAGAAAGAATTGTACATGCTTTATGACACAATATATGTGTACAGTAAGAAATTTCAGGATATGATACTTCAGTAATACTCAATAGCATATATATATATATATATTTGAGGACTTACTCGAAAATGGCAATTCCTCCACCAATCTAAGAATGGCAATATTATGATTGTGTATGTTTTCTATTCCATCCATATGTGCACAATGTGCTGCGGTCAAAACATGCCTAGCCGATATCAGGGAACCTCCGCACTTCCATAGTGGTTTGTCTGGGTTTCGGGGATTACGAAAACCTAATGCAGCGATCCATGGCCAAGCGCCTAAAATGCAATAGTCATAGTTGTGAATATACATAATTTTTTCTCACATAACGAGTAACAACGATTATTACCTATTCGATATTCGATCATACAGCAGACGATAAGTACATACGTACAAATACTCTGAAATACAGATTTGATAAAGACAGAAATTAAATTTTTATTCCAGTGGAATGCAAATTATCAAATAATTCTATATAATTTCTATTTGAACTATACTGAACTATAAAGTTCAAACGTGTAATTTCTGCCCTAACAGTTTTTGATCTCTATCCATATTATTACTCCTATATCAATTCTTTATTTCAAGCAAAAAGATACTCTTCCTAACATGAAGTAAAAGAAAGAAATAATTCAAGTTAATAAGTAAAGTTACTACCGATGAAATCATAGCATTATTATTTAGTCTAATTGAAATGTACATTGATGTGCTGTTTAATGCCTTTAAAGTTCATTCTTTGCAGTAAATGGCTTATTATTAATCGGAAAGAAAGACATAAAACGTACCAAGTTCAGCTGGTTTACCATCGACCACCCTGGTATGAGAGACGTTGCTAAAACCACAGTATGGTGGTCGCAAAGCCTTATACTTGTACACAGTTTTTATTAAAATTTCTCTCTTCTCTTTGTTTGGATCGTTCGGACAGCAAACGATCGTAACATTGCCCTGGTATCTGCACACTGATCGTCTATAAAAATCGGTGGCTGTACGGTACTGTATCTGCCATATTTCTTGCAGAGGTTTACATTTTCTGTAGTCAAGGCACCTGCCTTCTTGATTGTCCGGTGTGGTACATTCTGGATCAAACAATTTTAAAACATTTATACAGTTCAAAGATGCGTAAGAAAGCGACACCGATTACTCAACTTTCGAAGTAAAAAGCCGATCAAGTCCACCGGATTGCCCTACAGACACGTATTAATCCGTAAGAGTTAGTCATCATGTTGATAATAATTATCTAAAGAAACTTTTCACGTGAAAATATAAAATTTTAATTGATTAGATATTGTGTTAGCCATACTTAAGAAAGAAAATGAAAATGAATGAAATGAAAGAAAAGGACTACCTTCAACCTCATTTTTTAAATAAACACTTTGTCAGTTTTGCGGTAAATAAATTCTTAGGAATTCAGGACAGTTTTTAGTGAATCATTTTGTTTCGACCGTTCGCGGAGAGACGCGATCGCGAGATAGCACGTCAACGAGAGTTGTAAGTTCCCGTTACGATTAAATAATCGACGCCACGAACTGATCGATCCCCTTATTTCGATTATGATAATAAGGGTAGTTCAATGAAATTCCACAGAATTAACACAAATAAATTAATGTTTATTTCAACAACTTATTAACTAGAAAGATATAAAAGGAACAAAAAAAATGTAACTGCGTTTTGGTTGATAAGTAATGCGCGACATACCACATGTGTTGACGGTTCGACTTCTCGAAAAGTTCTGAACGCCTTTCGATTTTTTTCGTTTTTTCTGGAAGGCGACCCCCACTACGTTCGGATCACGCCACATTCTTTTACTGCGAGGTAAAATACGGGCCACGAGTCGACGTTTCTGGAAGTCGCCCTGCTTAATGAACCACGCGCTTGCCACTACAATGTTTGTTTGCCGGGCAGACGCGACGATCCGTCTGCGACATTATAGTGGCGCTATCGATAGTTAAGAATATGACCTATGGTAAGCCGCATGGCGTAACATTCTCCCCCCGTTGAGAGGGTACCGATCAAACTAGCGAGGTGTGGCTGAAATTCCCATCTTATTTCGTCTCGGTGGCTAGTTGTTCGGGTTTCTCGAGATCGGGTTGAATTGGCAGTGGGACAAGCCTTTTGACGCCCCGATCCAAAATGCTCTTTGCCGTCTGAACTGTAGCTGTCCGGATGACACCATCGGCGCCTGGATGAACCTTGATAACTCGGCCCAGAGGCCAATGCATGGAGGGAACGTTGTCCTCTCTGAGGATGACGATTGTGCCCTTTTGGATGCTGTGTCCACCCTTGCTCCATTTATTGCGGTTGGTTAGCTCGTTCAAATACTCCTTATGCCAGCGGTTCCAAAAATGTTGTTTAAGCTGTTGGATATGCTGCCATTTGGAGAGTCGGTTCGATGGAATGTCTCTGAAATCTCGATCACGTAAGCACATTAATGAATCGCCAATGAGGAAATGTCCGGGAGTGAGGGCTAGGAGATCATTTGGATCGGTGGAGATAGGAGTTAGCGGGCGGGAATTGAGGACTGCTTCTATTTCTATGATAAGAGTATTACGGTGTTAAGCTCATATGTTTCTGTTTCTCCACTCGCGCTGCGCCATAATATCCTTTGATATTTCCGATCCTCTGGTCGTACGAGGAATTGCCGATACATTTTCTCGATGTCGCCAGTCAGTACGTACTGATGAGCGCGGAATCTAATTAATATACAAAATAAATCTTCCTGTAACTTGGGTCCTGTGTAAAGTGTATCGTTTAGGGAGGTTCCGGCAGTGCTTGGTGCCGATCCGTCGAAAACTACACGGAGTTTGGTGGTTTGACTCGATGCTTTGGTCACGCCATGATGGGGTAAATAGTATCCGTTGTCGTCGGAGTGGTTGACATTGACCTTCGTCATGTGTCCCAATGCCAGGTATTCCTGTATTACCGTTCGATATTCTGATTCGAAGCGTTTGTCGTGCTGGAATCGGCGATTGAGTGAGGCGAGTCGTTTAATTGCCAGCGTTTTAGAGGATCCGAGTGACTGAAGCTGATCATTGAAAGGTAGAGCGACGATGTATCGTCCTTCGCTGGTGCGTCGGGTGTGGGCTTGGAAGTGTTCTTCGCATCGTCGATCTGCCCTCTGAGATATGTTTAATTGAGGGTCCTTCATCGATTTCCCAAAACCGCGAGGGGTCTGCTTGTAAAGTCGTCGTGGATGTGTGAAATATGTTTGTCGCGGTTTGGGAAGTTGGACTCCCCAACTATAATTATTTTACTACAGAATCCTCAAAAACATGATGTATGTATATATATCCTGAAATATTATCAGTCTGTTGTCAAGTTATAGAACATTATGGAAATTGCCAGTTAAAGTCATAAAAAACAAAAAATAGGGAAGTTCGTTAAAATATGTGATTTTCCAATCAAGATATAGAATTTATTCGAGTAATATAGATTACGGTAGAGATGGTGACGGTAACAATGAGTGGACTGATTCTTCGTGCGAAAACAAATTGGAAGCGCAGAGCGATGTATTGTTTCAGCGAATATCGATTTTAAAGCACGGTTTTAAAGTACGTGTGCGTTTGACTAGGTGTGTTAATTAATATTGCTGTCTGATTTTCGATATGTAAATACAATATCTACATATCTTTAAACTTATGATAATTGAACTAACAATTTTTTTTAATAATAACTTCACTCGTAAGTCAGCTGCGCACATATTTGATCGTTCTTTAAAGCTTGAATCTCTGCGAAGAGAAAAAATCTTTCAACCAACAAGAACTGGTTCTACGTTTTCTATCCATTTCCTTCCAGATAAATCTCTCTATCTAAAATCCTTATTTCCGTATTTCCTTGAAAAGGTTAAAGTCGTTTTGTATAAAATCCAATGTAGAGAAGAAGGAAGATCCGCAAAAGATTCTTTCAGCTTTCCCTATGTTTGAGCTCGAATCAAAGCAATCCTATTCCCAATAGGGTGACTATGCGTTTAACTTCTCATAGAATCTCTCTGATTCCGTGTGATACCTTCGGTGTTTTTGAAGTATGTAATTGATATCGTAACGTCAACGCTTTGCAGTGCGAATTCAATTTTGAGTTGCAATTTCCCTGTTTGCGTGGCAAAATCATAAAATCGATAGCGCACGTTTCGATAAACACGTTTTCTTTGCTGATGCCGCACTGTAAATATAAATATTTGAATAAATATCGCGAATTTCATGTTGCTAAAAGATTTATACTATTTATTCGTAAATAACTGTTGGATATGTTTAAGTTGAAACCACTGCATTAGGTCTTTTTTCTTGTTTAAAATTATTTGTATTGGTAAATTGAATGAAAGTTCTAACATGTAATTTGTTCTTCTTTTATAAATAGTTTACAGAGGATAAAGCGTGGGTAACTCAAGACTGTCGCGATCATGACACTATACATACTTATGTATAGCACGTATACTAAGCTAACTCAAATAGCAAGTCAGAGAAATGGAAACTTAGGAAAATCTAAAGGAAGATAAAACGTTCGAGCCTTGACAGGAATATGAGATGCTAAGTAATCTTCCTAAGTAATCTCCTCCAGCTTTTTCTATTTTGATCAATAATTATTAGTACATGTTAGGAAAACAAATAGAATTTTTGTTCTCAAGCGAGGTATAATTTAAATTTTGTATGTACACAAAAATGTTAAATATCTGTAATAAACATGGTACAATCAATTTTTTTACATAAAATTATATTGTATAGGCTATTGTTATTTAAACATTTTAAATTGGATGAAGGAAAAAAATGACGCAAATAAAACGTAGAACATTTTAATTAAAGAGACTAATATAGAGATTTATCTACTTAACTGTGATTAAATCATCTCCACTTAACGCTCTACCTCTTCTATTAATTATGCTTCGTTAAACTATGATTACAGAGAATGGGTTTTTTGATAAAATGACATTCTGACAAATATATATAGATCGATATATATAGATATAGATAGACAAATATATAGATTCTTACAACAGTAGTTACGAATGAACAGTAGTTATTGTATCAATTCCGTTCTTCAGAAGCTTCATTTGTGAAAAGACAATTCGCCAGAATATGGATTCACTGTAGTTATAGCTATAGGATTTCAATCTAGTTGACAGACTTGCTTTACGTAGAGAATATCTGTCTCTTGTTCTACCTTATCGCGATTCTCTCCTCATCTTATACGCTTTGTCGAACAAAGTAATATTGGCATATATCTCGGCTCTGGTTACAATCATTAGTTTCCGCCTAAACGGTTAGAATCACATAGCTCGCGCTCTACTCTCGTTTATTGAACATTCAGGCCATATGGTCGCATGCGACTAGTTTTATGTTAATTCCGACCGATTACAATACCTTTCTTTCGTTTACAAGGAACGACGAGACTGGCAGTTGCGTGATTTCCAATGCAAAAGCCGCGATATCTGCACGATAACCTAACCTCAACCGATTTTGTTGTACTATTCTTATGTGGACTTCGTTTGTACCACTTTCGTAACAAAAATAGAATACGTAGAACACAGCATTCCGTTATGCGATATTGTCGATTCCTAACATCCGAAAAATCAGAGATAATTTTTTCCCTACAGTTGTACATTTGTGTGAAAAATTACGAACGTAAAGTTGTTTGGTGCATGCACAGTCCTCCCCTACCCTGCATTTGCGTGGACATGCTAGAAAGATTCACTTTTCCACGGTGAAACTGTATGTATTATAATTTCATTTTTACAAAGGTCGAACATCCTACTATGCATAAATTTAATATTAATATAAGCAGGTTTCCTGTTAAGTATTACATCTGACGTATAAGCACACGTGTGTACGAGCCTTGGTTTTAAATGTCTTATAGTAGACACCGAAAAGATTATTCAGTTGGATATCTGACTCAACATCAATATTTTACTAGGAGATAACATGTTAAGAACACGTTGGTGGATGGCATGGGAGATGATGAATGAAGACATACTTCTGTGAGATACATAAAATAGTAGTCAGAACGTATTTTGGCGCTTGGGGACAGCAACAGCTGGTGATACTGTCATACACCTCCATTTATAAACTTTCGAAAATCGATGTGACCTTCAAACTTTAGTGTATTCTGTTTCACAGCACAAAATGTTTCCGAAACGTACGTTTATTGTTACAATGAACTTGACTAATGGCTCTGAAATACTATCCTTGAAAAAACAATGGGGGAATTAGAGCAAAAAAAAGAAGGAAATAAACAAAGACCTTGTTGGTTCGTAAAAATAAAATATGCTACAGGAAAAACTTTTTCCAACTGATTGAGATGCGACAAGCTTTAAAAGCTATGACGCGAATCGAGCGTTTGTCTACAAGAGCGCATTTTCGGTGGATATATAGATATACATGTATATGTGACGAAATATACTAAAGCAATATTGACCCTTTGTCGCTGAAAGTATCAAACTACAAAACTTCCTTTCAAATTTTCAGAATAAGGAAATCAGGATCATGATAAATAATTGGAACATAATTAAAAATAATATATCTTCTCTATAAGATAATGAATACATTGGTTCATTTAATTTTTATGGATATTCAAACGCTTCTGTGAAATAAAACGTCAAGATTATAGAGTATAAAATTCATAGCTATGAAATAACTAAAACTCTGATGTATTATTAAAAATATACGTTAGGTTCTATGTAGTGATACATACAAAGATTACATGTACAAACCCATAATTAACACAATGCTACCGCAACCATTCTGCAATCTACCTTGCCCAAAACACTCTTCCAGTCACCTCCAAACTCTTCAATTCTCTCCACCTAACCACCCACAAACCATTCACAAACATGCAATTCTCGACAAAAGAAGAACTTGTCGTCAGTTGTCCTTAACATCTCGTTCATTCATTTGGTCCCTATCCCCCTATTTCCTCCCACTGCGATGATCGCACTACATTTTTCCACGTCTCTATTCTATTCTCTGGATGACCTGAATTCTCGAGCAGTCGAGTGACGATTGATCTGTACAATTGATCGATTTCTGTTTACTACAGCCATGCAGGAAATTTCGTCTTGGAAAGCGATGTTGTGATTTCGAATGCTTGGACCATGTAAAAAACATTACCGGAACCGGTGAAATTTATGTCCTTGAGGATGAGAAATCCTCCAGCTCCTCGACTCACCAACAAACGTGATGAGCTCAATGGTGCTGTTGCGGCTATTTGAATTTTTCAACAAGGATCCAGATGGCGCCGTGGACGAAATTCAATCATTATAAACGTCAACGATCAACATCAGCCATCAGGCAATTTCATATTGGTGACTTATTTCTTCTGTGTTATTTCTTCTAATTTTATTGTTAGTTCTTCCATTTGTATTCCAAAAGATTGAACTCTTTTTACGTGCGTGTGTGTTTTTCTTTTTTTTGTAACTCGTCGAGTTGCAATTCTAATTTTTGCACTTCCTCCTTCATGTCCTCTATGTGCTTCTCGAACTCTTGTGTCGTCCTGTCTTTGTCGGAACATTCTACTTGAAGATCAGCGAGTTGATGCTCGGGATCGTAATTCAATTTTTGGTCATTTTATTGCTGTCATTTTATCAACTTCTTTCTTCTTCTTTCTTTTTTTTTTTTTTTGAACTTAAAATCTTGATTTAAGGTTTGTGTTTCACTATATGATTTACTATTATTAACTAGTTCAACATTATTTTCAGTAGATTTTTTTTTCGCGTGATTTTTATACTTATTTAAATAGTTTAACATGAGCAAATGCATCGTACGTCAGATATACCATTTTTAATAAATTGTCGCCTTTACAACTCGAGTTACCTCTGAACGAGTCGCATGATTGATCAATAAGCCATGAGTAATTATGCAAATTCAGTATTTTTTTCATCTATCTATCTGAATATTATAACAAAGACTTTACATTGAATATTTTATTAAAATTGTAAGTTTTTCATAAACGCTTCAAAATCCACAGTCTATTGATCAACTCCTCTATCCTTTCTCTTTCTCCTCACTAAAATAGATAAATTCCTAATGTAGTTTGTGGATAATATTTTTTTTTTTTTTTTTCTAAAGCAAATCACATTTATCATCTGATATATTTTTTGAAATAATTTCTGTCTGTACATTTTCTTCTTTCCCCTTACTCCTCTTTCTCTTTCTAATGAATTCTTTTTATTCCGTAAAATAGTTTTTGTATATTCAATTTTGTTAAGTGCAATCCTTATTTCTGATAACTTACTTTTATTAGATAATTCTTGTGAATCTTCTACTACATCTTCCATATCATTTTGAGTGCGGCTTCTACCTTCAGTAAATTTAATATCTTGAACCGTATCATTAATTTCAATAGCTCTTTCGGTATCAAGTAAATCGCACTTATTATTTAATATACCTTTTGAATTGACTTCTGTCTCTGTAGTTTCTTCTTTTGTATCTTCTTCGAGTTTTCTTCGTTCTTCTAATCCACCCTTCTCATTTTCTAGGATCTTCCTTGTTGTTACGCCGCCTAAAACATCTGCACGCCAGCCCGCGCCAGCTCGCGCCACCGGACAACAACCAGCCTGCGTAACGTCACTTCGACCCTCAATAAACCTAAGGACCCACCATAACTTTCACTTCCCTGTATTGTTTCGCCATGTGTCTTCAATCCGTTTGTCTTGAAGAATTTCTAAAGCTTAAAAATATTCTCGAAACACAGTCGGTTTTTAGAGAGGTCCTTGGGTTTATTAGGCGTACTTAAAACACGGAGAAAGCGGGTATGCACCCATTAGGAAAATCCGAATAGCCCTCTAATAAAACAAGCTATGTTTTCCTCACGCACACAGTCATCTATCCACCACGATGGTAGGAGACTTCCTACTCATCCCTTCGAGCAGTAGTGCAGGTCATGACCAATCGACACCGCGGTTCGTTACCCTCACTTTTCCTAACGAAAGTGGGAACAACGAATCCGCGTTCTTTAGGCACAGGGGCACACCCACACCGAACTTTTCTTCCGTATTAGAAAAAGAGCGACAGACAGTCTAAAAACTAACGCCTAACGCGGCAGTCTACACATAGCGCGAGAGTCGCATACTTCACGAAAATCTTTTGTCGGTTCTCGGTGTTGTCGAACATACATCTTCTCTCCTAAATATATTATAGTGCTAAGTCCATTAATACATTAATTTCCATTATAAGAGCCCTGCTCTAGCGTACATATCTATCACATCTTCGTGCGACAAGTTGTTAACTGTTTATTTCTCTACGTCAGTGTAATCTAAGTGTTGGAAATATATAATTTATAATTCAGTGAATCACAGTGTTATACAAACTCAATCACCCCTATTATCTCAACGGAAATCAGTCGCTGCTTTAATAGTCTCCTTTAACAGTTTTCTTAACTTGATTTCGTTCTGCTTCTGCATAGCGTCTAGTATGGCCCGAATACTTGGATCCACACCAGTAGCCATAGCCAAGCCGGTGAAAATTATCCTTTGTTCCGTGGTATATATAGGGTAAAACGAATGGTAGACCGCAGCATAGTGGTTTCCAACGATCCACACTTGTTCTAATTCCTCACTCAACGTCTTTCGTGTCCATTGACGTAGAAAAAGGTAAGTTATTGTAATATCGGAATATATTAAAGGTGTAATTTTGTCCGATTAATTATAATTTATTAATAATGGATTGAAAATACAGATATTAGTTAGACAGAGAAACGATGTTTGATTAACAGGAAAACTAAATGCAACGCTCGTATTTTTTATATTTGGTAACTCTCTCTCTCTCTCTCTCTCTCTCTCTCTCTCTCTCTCACTGGCAACTCTAACACTCGACAATTCTAACGACTCTATGCTTCGACGTCTCGATCAACTCTGACCCTCGCCAATGCATTCCTGCTCGGTCGTGCTCGCTCTTGCTCTCGTCCTCACACACACACACACACACACACACGCACGCACACACGCACACGCACACGCACACGCACACGCACACACTTTCTGGCTCACATGCTCTGGCCTCTCGATTGCCACTCCTTGAAATATGAAACCGTACTTCTGTTTTGACGCTGTTTATCTTTTCTCGCGTCACTGTTACTAGGCGCTCTTGGATGTAAACAAACTACAAAAAGACGACGTACACGGTGTTTTCTAATTTCAGCCGATCTTCAATCAAAGCTATTCTACGATATTACAGAATTATATTTCCCCCTTTTTAATTAATTATATGTCGGAGAAGCAGGGGGGATAGGGTTGTCGGTATTTGAGGAGTCTTCGTTGAAGGTAGCCATCGTTGCGGTGTAACGAAGATACGATTTATTGACACAGGTATGAATAACACAGGTTTGACAATCTACCACGGCGGTGAGACGTCCGCGGCACTAGTGACAGTGGTCTCCGGTTCAATAACGAATCCGCGGCCAACGGGATGACAGATGGGCGTTCTCGCTGAATCTAAGTCTGACTCGTAAAAATAATTGCTGAGCGTAAAGACGTTACTCTTTGGTCGACGGGAGCGCGTCAAAGAATGCCCGTCCCGTCCCGATGATGCCACAGAGGAAAACTATAATGGGGTGTGTCTAAGGACACGAGATCATCGGATTCGTCGAGGAAAGCCTTCGTTTAGGAAGTAAGGGAAATTGACGTTGCTGCTAATTGGTCAATCTCCATATCGGTGGTTAGAAAAAGATGCTAGCCGCCCTCGAGGGAAAGTTGCTAGTGGGAGACGCCGCTCGTTGAAAAATATGTCTCCCCTATCTTCCCGTAGTTAGGACAAAGACTGTTTGTCTGTTTGAAGGACTTTAGTTAACTAAACCTTAAGATTTATAACGGGCCCTCGGGCTAGCCGAACATGTACTGTGGAGACGCATCGACATCTGGCAATCATCTTACTCGAAGAATAGGCTCTGCGTGTGGCGAGCCACGGGACAGAAACCGTTGGAATGTTTACTGTCGCGTGTCGCCACGAATATTTCTTTTAAGGAGAGCTATAGAATTACTCCATACCTTTGTTAGGCAAAGCGTTCATCCCTTGACCGCGGCTACGTTGGGCGACAGACTGTCACCTCGAGCCAAAGCTCACCGTCACTAATCTCGAACAATTACAATCGGATTGAATAACTACAATAGTTTAGTTACAGTTATAGTGGCCTTTAGATTGCAATGTTGCGGGGCTATCCCAAGGTTCCGGTGTCCTTTCATCTCCGACATATATTTAACTATATATATTAACTATATATTTTCCCTAGGAACAGTAAGATTTTAACGATACAACTTTATTAAGAGATCTTAATGTCATAAACGGTATCGAAACTTCGTAATTAATATTGTTAAGGAAGAAAATATTGGTAATCTCCTCGAACGACGAGCGCTTGATATTCACAATTAGAACTCGATATCTTAGCTTCTTATAATATCCTAATAAAATGTTATTTATCGATTACAATTGTCCTGTCGTATTTTATTGTGTTTGCTTTATAAATGTGAACTTTATTCAAAAAGAGTTCATCGATATAACGGTATTGAAGAGAACTACTCGAGAAACTATATCTAGCCCTTGGATGGAGGGATTGCTTGCTTCTTACAATCGAATAATTGGAGTGTAACTAGAAACACGAACGGTAGTTTAGCAATGGAGAAGAACTTTAGAACGACAGCAATTTTCTTCTTGTTTCTTTGAGAAAGGCACCGTTCATTTTATGTTTGCGAGAATGGGGTTGTTGGACGAATTTGATTAAAAAGGAAAGATCTTTAACAAATATTCTTCCCATTGATACATTCCTATATTTTTGATTTAATTATTTGAAAATGCAATTTTGCATATACCTATGTGCTATTATATACTATAATCGCAGGCGTTTCTTTAAAATGATGTACTATTGAAACAAGGCAAAGTATCGTCGAATTCTTCTAGATTCAATTTCTCAAAAGAATGGCTCTATTGATTAACCAAACATAGTTCCCATAAGCATATACGTACTTCTCAGAAAAGATAGTTATATCTAGATCAATATTACTCCCCACAGTGACCTATATGTCAAAGAAAAAAAAGACACATCAAGTATTAAATCATACTACTATTACGTCCACTATCTCTACAAATCCTCCACTCTTGGAAAAGTCTATCTTATTCAAACGTAACGTAACTCAAATTAAATCTTTTCCATCATCATAAATACGAAACATTTATAAAATTATCATCTTCGATTATTTACTCAACATCTAGCTAACAAAATCTTCTCCATCGCCGTACCCCTTAATCCTGACCGCGTACAATTAACGTATGAATAGTTAATTTATTGAAATTTAAACGACCATTTTACGCTACTTGTACTCGAATGATTTTAGGATCTTGCTGTATCTCTTGCACAGTGTTATACTGACAGGCGAGAAACATAGAAACGTAACTTCCGATCCACTGATTTACCCTAAACAGACGATGATAGGTTATACGGTGCACGCAATACAGAAGCGTTTCCGATGCAATTCGAAGGTGCGTTGTTACAATGGAGTTCATCGATCCATAATGACTATTTCCCCGCCAACTACAGCCTGTAATAACGGAATAGCCAATAAAGTATATCCTGTCGATTTAATCGTTACCCCCACGGTGCACCGCGCGCACGGAGATCGGATCGGTGATTTTCACGTGATGTTTCGCAAATCGTGAGGCGCTCGCGTGATTCGCGCGTTTTAAGCGTTCCCGCTCTTCCCGTCCGATAGAAAGAGAAAGGGAACAGGGGTGGAAGGAAGAGGGAAGATACGTGATGCGGGTTCAACCTGCCGCGGGAACCTTTAAAGAAGGTCGGTGCAACGGGGGAGATGTAATTTTAATAAGTTGGAGAACAAGTCATTGTAAAAGATGGATATTCAGATGTTGGAGATGCAGCAGATTTACGACTCGCTGGAATTAAGTTAGTTAAGGTGTTGAAAACCTAACGTCTTTTCAAAGGCGTTTGCCGCGTTTCTTTTCAAATCAAAATACATACATACGATACGTACAATGTATGCGCCTAAAGTTTTAAAGTTAATTTCTATTCAAGGAATGGACTGTTTTATTATAGGTTTAGGAAATTGAAAAGAAGCAATTGCTTGTTTCTAAGGAAGAATCGCGAGAAGTACAGTTAGAAACTGTATTGTGAATCACTTTTCCTGGTTTCCGTAACGAGGAAGTGAAAAAAAAAAACGCAGACAAGTCAGCGTTTACCGTAGCTAAATGGAAGATACGCAGGTACGAGTCGTTACAGTTTTGTCGTTGCAACGATTCCCGCTGCGTAATTTGATAATGAACAGTTGAAAAATAGCAGCGTTGTGTCCGTACTCTTTAATATCCCATTATATGGAAGTTAACGACCGGAAAATACACCGCTCAACTACTTGAAGGAAGTAGCTCATGAGCAAGTCTTTTGTATCCTCGCAATGGTATAATTCCTGTAACGTCTCGTTCTCGGAGGATTTATTTCGTTGATTTGTACTTGTTTATTGCTTTTGTGTTTTCATGAATGGAGCATGTCGCATGCGAATCGTAATATGGTTTTAATGGCGTTTCGACTTCAATGATATCAGCGGCTGATTGCGCTTCCCGTAAGAAGCTTCCAATCATTATGTATTTTAGGAACAACAAATAAGGATATTTAGAGAACGAATTAATTATTCAATTGTTCGCGCAAGAAATACCTGTCTCTTTTTCGAAAGTTATAAATGCTGTTTTCAAAGAGTTCCTTAGCTCACCATAAACCAGATAAGAATCTTTGGTTCCGTCTAGAAAAAGAAACCTTCAGATCAAACCGAAAGGGGTTCGGATTATATTTTCTAATCGTATTTGTATATTTCTTTTTACGGTCAGCTTGTCATCCACGTACAATCGAACAGAGAGTCCATTAATTATTTCCCTTCGACTTGTTTCAGGGGGAGCATCTCTGAAGCCATGCCGGCTGACGAGTTCGCTGGAAATCGAAACAGAAGCAAACCAAGACTGCAACCACCTTAACGAACCGCTATTATCACTGGCAAGGTCATCGGGCAGATCTAATCATGCTCACGCCGACCATGCTTCCTGTGCACTCGTTCCTCTTTCTTAACGACGTCAACCAGAAGATCGGGTGCTAAGAAATTCGAAATCGAGTTGATTGAAAATCTCAAGGAATATTAAAAAAAATACGAATAAACAATTTCATATAGAAATCATCCATTTTGGGCAAAGAAAAGAAACAATCAGAAAAAGGAATAACCACAGAAGCTCTGAATTTCATTGCTTCCTAATGGTACTTCCTTGGATATTTTTACATTCTGGAGGCGTGAACGAACTCTGAAAAACAGAAACGACTTCTATCGGATGATCGAAAGAACTACCTGGACACTGAGTATAATTATTCACACGTGCGGATGCCATTTCCGGCATGTTTCTCCATGAAGAAGGTCAGCTTCAGTTTTTGCCACTTGTAGATAGAAGTTGAAGTGGCGGACGTCTTAACGAGGTTGCTAGAATGTCAAAGAAATAGATGAGGGAAATATTATGAAGATATATTTATGAATATCTAATTGAGCATTTAATTAAGAACTTAATCGAAAGACCAAAATAAGTTGGTTCTTGAGACCAAGTACCTATCTAAGTATAATAGTCTTTTGTACTTACGGTTTAGTAAGAGGACTCGAGTAAAACGATTACTCGTTAAAAGGAACAATAGAATAATCATGCCTCCGCAGACGGTGGTCTCTGCTTTCATGCCTCATCGCGGAGAATCTCAGCGAAAAAAGTGTCCCGAAGCGTGAGCTGAAAGGTGGCTATCTAGGCTGCCTAGTGAATGCCGTCGCCATGGTGGAGCTGGCGTGTAGCAACTCCCTAAGTCCAGGAACCTAATCCTGCGTCAGAAAGACAAAATTCGCTACGGAGAAAAGTAAACAAAAATATATATATAGGGAAGAAGCGACAAAGATTAAAGATCGTTAAGAATTACAGGTAATTTAATGATAAAAGGGAGAAAGAATTGTGTAAAAATTCTACTGGAAAAGAAAAGAAAGATTAAGCCTCCAACGAGAAAGACGTGCTCAGAAGCGAGTCCTGCGTAGCGCCATGTAGAGGAGCAGGAAGAAAATATTGGTAATCTCATCGAACGACGAGCGCTTGATATTCACAATTAGAACTCGATATTTTAGCTTCTTATAATATCCTAATAAACTGTCATTTATCGATTACAATTGTCCTGTCGTATTTTATTGTGTTTGCTTTATAAATGTGAACTTTATTCAAAAAGAGTTCATCGATATAACGGTATTGAAGAGAACTACTCGAGAAACTATATAGAGGATTTAATTAATGTGTGGATCAACGTATGTATCACTATATGTAACAATAATATTGACTGTATATGTACGTGTGTAATAAAAGATTTCTGGTTTACAATGTTTACGATACTGATATAAAAATACCATATAGAGGATTTAATTAACGTGTATATCTACGTATATATCATTATATGTAACAGTAACATTATGTGCATATGCGTATAATATTGGTTAAATGTTAAATGTTAATATTGGTTAAATGCGTTAAAGTGAAATGTTATTTACCTATTCAAGATAGCAAAGTAGACATACCATATAGAGGATTTACTACTGTTAACACTCGGTATTCTCGTATTCAAAGTATTTAACCAAATAATTTGGGAATCCAGCGGACGAGCTTGTATTTAATATGATTATATTTAATATAACAACTTTACTCAATATACGCGTAGGATTTTAAATGTCATGAGGGTTGCAGCGGACTCAATTTTAATGTACCTCGATATCTTAGCTTCTTATAATATCCTAATAAAATGTCATTTATCGATTACAATTGTCCTGTCGTATTTTATAGTGTTTGCTTTATAAATGTGAACTTTATTCAAAAAGAGTTCATCGATGATTATCCATTACAGGTTGTTAATAAACCTGAATTATGCACAAAGGAATTGCCGTTAATAACTTAAGATTCTCTGCCCGTCGTACAGGGTACACATAGTAATTATTCTCGACGATCGTAACGTTTAAGTCCAATTCGAGCTTATAGTCCCATGCGAGTTAAACAACGACAATAGTTTGAATTTCTATTTGTTCGTTTGTCGTCTGTTTATACCCGGAGCACCTGCTGTAAACCAATACAAAATTTATTAGATCTATAAATAACACATATAAAACTTATTAATTTATAATTAATATAAAATAGGAGAGCACGAAACTTCCTATTTTATGGATATGTTAAATCTTTGTAAAAAATACCATATCATTAGTATCATTTTAATCGTTCTAAAGGATTTAGCCGCATAAAGCTGAGACCCTTGGAAGAATCGATGTTCACGCGTGACAAATTGAAATTGTGCGAAGGTTCCGGTACGAACATCACAAGCCGAACATCGATACCAGGGGCACAGGCACATGTTCTGGGTTCATTATATATTTATAAAAGGCTGACGATTCAGTAGATGGTCCGGGTAAATTTAAATTGTAAATGAACGCATTGCTGGTTTCAAGTAAAAGCCTGGATAAGAGCGGATATGGTATGAGAGTCTGTCGTGGAAAGGGGAACAGGCCGCTTTTATTTGTAAAGTTTGAATCTCCTCGATATTGAAGATGTTGAAGCTGCAAGTATGTATTTCATTTTAATCCATTCGAGACCGAGATTTAATTGTAAAACGATACCTAGGTGTCGGTACGATCTGAATGTTTAGTTGGAATGATTCTGTGTTTTACTCTCTCCAGGGTATCCTTTTCATACTTTGATTTTAAATCGATGACAATCTTAAATAGTATGCCTCATATTTTTAAAATATAAAATTATATACTATGTTATTCTATAACGTATTATGTACAGTTATATATATATATATATATATATATATATATATATATATATATAATAATTCTATATTGAAAAAAATATGAAATTAACATGATATATACATTACTACATAAGTTATATATAAAATATGTATATTATACCCTTGCCTACTGACTGATATGAATTTCTTTCGGTCTCGAATGCGTTAAAAGAGAGCGCAAAGAAGTCGAAATTACTTATTGTAATTAGTAAAACGACCTGAGAGGCAGACAGATACAAGAAAGAAGGAATATTATATTAGCGGCATTATCATGTTTTTGCTCTCTTTAATTCTTTCATCGAGACAGACAATCTACAGGTATTAATCGACCAATTTCTCCAAGCTGATAACTTCGAATTGATGTTTATATATAAGAAGTGTTATGTGTTAATCTGTCTAAATATATATATATATATATCTGTCATATATATATATATATATATGAAATATAGTGCGATCATCGCAGTGGGAGGAAATATATATATATATATATGTACTACTTACTCAAACTATGGATCACATAACCTATACGAAAAAAAAAAAAAATTATTGTACACTATAAAGCAAGAGGTTAAATCTTTAATCTGTTAAGAATTAAATTTTTTATTGTAACTGCGAAAATTATAAAAGTACCAAGCGAAGCAAGTACGGAATATATGCGGAGTATGAATCGCTCAACGAACCAAAGAGCGGCTCAGTGACAAAATTAGTAAAGTAAAGACCACAAATATTACAACATTATATTCTACCACAAAATAATTCTCTATACAAAAAAGGTACACAACGAATCGATTTTTCATAACGATAAGAGTCAACAGAACCAATCAAGACCAGGCGAGACTCTCATAAGACAACGATATCAGAGGGATCAAATCAGCGACTTCAATCTATGTTACAGAGTATAGTTATCAAGAAAAATTGCTCTTTTCATGAAAAGTATGGTAATGATACTCTTATAATACATTGTATATCTGGCAGTCGGATGTGCCCGTGGCCATCGGAAATGTAAAGACGACGCTTTTAGAAAGTGATAGCGCCATCGCGTTTTAAAAACGCGTTAGAAGAAGGACGGTTTCGCTATCCAAGGCGAATCGAAAAGTGTGCGTGTTGCGAGAATCAGAGTTGATCGAGACGTCGAAGCATAGAGTCGTTAGAATTGAGTTGCGAGTGTTGTCGAGTGTTAGAGTTGCTAGTGAGAGAGAGAGAGAGAGAGAGAGAGAGAGAGAGTTACCAAATAGTTGTCAAGTTATTTGTTGTAAATACGAGCGTTGCATTTAGTTTTCCTGTTAATCAAACATCGTTTCTCTGTCTAACTAATATCTGTATTTTCAATCCATTATTAATAAATTATAATTAATCGGACAAAATTACACCTTTAATATATTCCGATATTACATTATCGCGATGTAATATTTATCATGCTTATTTTGTACGTAAAACGAATCGTTGGAATATTCCCGAAGCTAACGAAGCATTTCCCAAAAGTTAAACCGAAGAAATTAACGCGAATAGTTAAGTGAAATTTTTCCATTAACTTGCTGACCAACCGGCAAATAAAAAATCATAAAAATTGTTTCAATGTGTTGAGGTCACGCATAACTTCTTTTTTCATTGACGATTACCAAACAGGTAAAATTTCGAAATTGTACGAAGGCCACGTGACCAGATCGTATTGGAATTTGAAGTGCATGGAAAAAGACAACTCGAAGTACAAACCTTGAGCTGTACTACTCGAAGTACAAACGTGAACTAATGGATGCAGAAAAGCAATTAACGCCAAACATCCGAACAGCATCTTGGAGCCCGTCATTGTTCTGAAATAAAAGAAGTGACGAATTAAAAAGACGCAGAACTAATAATAATAAAGGAAACTTAGTTCGTATTATAAATTGAATTTACATCAGAAAAGAAACACGATCAAGCGAAACAGATCGTAGAAATGACAAATATCATCGATATACGTTTCAGTGTAATTTCACTTTTGAAAATTATTTAGTTTAATACGATCGTATTCATCGCTCTGAAACTTTCATTGTGCTGCAATTTGTGCTGCGTCTTTTTAATTTCTCTATCTTTCTGTGTTTTCGGAAAAATTACTTGAAAGATTAAGAATTGCTTGCCTTATTTTATTTTCGATTAGTTAGGATTTGATTATTCCAGGTAAGCTTTATTATTTATAACAGGTTTTATCACTTGTTTATTATTTAAGAGTTTGTTATTTTAGGATTAGTACCTTTTAGGATTTCTTATCCTTCGAGTTTCTGTTTCAGATATCTAGGTCTATTTCAAGATGTTTTATTACATTAGGATTATTTATTCGATTAAGATAATTTAAGAGTTTCACAATGTACAAAGAAATAATCGCGTGAAATTTAGATTTATGCTTTAAACGTATTAAACACGCGGTAATTTCAATGTCTATAGCCTCGAACGTGTTCTGATTAGTTGTGTCATTGTCTGTGACATTGAAATCACAAAAATCCATTGCAAGTGTGCTGTCATGCAATGTGGATGTAATTGGGTTTTTTGGGTATTTCCTGTATCATCTGATTTGTACAGTACTATTTTAACGCAAGGACAGGAAACTTATTATATATTTCCCGTCCATTATTTGAATCGTTGTGAAGTGTAACGAATTATATTCGATTCGAGGAGATGTTAATGAATTACCCATTTCATATGTAATTACATGGAAATAAAAATCATTGCAAAAATAATTGATCTAATGACAACGGAATTTCCAATATTTTTTTGTTTCGTCACGTCTTTTTCATAATATATCTTTTATAGGTACGTGATTTATTAATCGTTCGAATGGAAATAATTATTCGTATAATATTCAAATGATTCTAGCCATAAAATAAATTAAAACGATACCTGTCAATGATATGCAATCTGCGTATGACGTCAACCTCGATCTATGCTTATACAAGAAATTTTATCAATCAATGACTAGATATACAATAATCAAATATTATAAAATTTCCTGAAAACCTTTAGGTGTTAATATTAAGGTGTTAATATCTTTAATATTTGCAAGTTATTGTTTAGCGCTAATTAGTTAGAATGTAACAAGTGGTGTACCACAATTGAGATAATTAAGCCACACGAACAATCTTATTTAGATCTTTTTAATTTTTTAATTCTCTTTTGCTCCAATACTTTGTAAAATTAATCTTCATTAGCTACTACACATCATAGAATAACAAGAGATAATTTTTCTTATATAACGTTTCATTCATAAAATCTATCATTAAAGTATATCTTCATAAAAATATCATTCCATACTAACGGTATATTTGGTGTCATACGAGATAACAGTTACCAGTGATGACATATGTAACTTTATAAAGATATCTCGTTTTATTATATATTAAAAGAATGTACTCATTGCTGCTATATTTCAGATGAAAAAAAGGAGGCAACGATTTTACAGTAAAATCGTTCGTTTACAACTGATTCATTTACATTTCATGATAATACTGTGCATTCTGAATATGCTATGATTTGGTTTAAAATAATAAATAGTCCATTCTTGCATACTATTGTTCCAGCTTTACTTGTATTTTCGATATTGATATAAATAGAAAGACAATTAATGTCGTTCGAGTCTATTTTCGGATCATTTATATTACGTTTAATCCATATAGTTATTATATGAGACATAGTATCGTAAAATTTGGAAGAATAAAACGTTCGTACAGGATGTACATTTTATAAGAACTCCAACAAATCTGCGTGTGCACCTAAAATACAAACTGATAGTGATTGTTCATAAGTTTATATACATTATCTAATGTCAATCGAAGGTATCAATTCTTTTTCTCCATAAGAGTACTTTTTCATTTATATGTGTTCAAAAATACATGTGTTCAACCGTGAAGCATATGTCACCTACAACGAAAAAGAGTTTCACTATACTTAATATTTCCTTTATATACCTATGAAAGTCTATTCTTCGCGTAGTATGAAATTATGAATAAATCTGGAATATTGTTCAATCTGAAAAGAAAAATAACTTATTGACATCATTCATTGATACGAGATTCAGAATGTTTGTTTTGTCTTGCAGAGAAAGAAGGCAGCCCTTTCTTTTAATGTGAAATAGAAAGCGAAAATTTGAAAACAGATTTTTTGGAAATTTACTTGCAAATATCGTTTTCAATATCGTGATTTTCTTCCCAATGGTACTGTACTTTCAAATTTTCCAGTATCCCTCTAAAAACAAAAAGTCGAACCTTGTTATTATTAACGTAGGCACTACAAGGAAAAGAAGTATTAGAAAGCAGCTCCTTTTTATTATGGATTTCTTTATAATCATGTAAATAAGAAATTCCGGAAATTTTTTCCTCAAGAATTTAATTCTTGTGTTTTGATTGATAATTATTACACTGCATACTAACTTTTCGCATACTGTTCGCGTCTAACAATTTCCTAATAATAACTACTTCAAAATTACATATGTTCTTGCACGAATTCAAAAGTACGTATGATACAATTACAATTGATTCTAAAATAATAATTATTTAAAGATATTAAGATACTAATTAAACGTTTCACTATATTTCAAGATCTGGAACAACAAATTTTTATTTATAAAAAATGAAACTGTGTTTATATATTCTTTGTCATGATGCTATTTCTTATTACCATGTCGACATTTTTTAAAATTCATTTTGTTATCTCTACGCAATATGAAAATTCATATACTGCTTAATATTTTTTACATATTATCCATCCACCGCATGATATCTCCTGAAAAATCAAAATATTAATGTTATATTATTACAATGCTTCTTAAATTTCAATTTTTGACAAATTTGAAATCCAATATATTTTGCACAATTGTTATTTATCAAAAAATTCTAAGTTAGTAACTTTCTTTTCAAATGGCAAATAACATATACTTTGACTTACCTGTAAGTTTTTGTTCCTAATCATCATTTCCTCTTATAGAACATCATTATTGATCTTATAATTACTACCGGTGTCATAGATATTGTAGTGGCTACAACTGAATTAATAGAAAATGATAAATAACTGTGTATAACACTAACACATAACTGTGTATAACAATGACACATAACTTTTACTTACATATCAGTCGATAAGGGATTACTGTGATATCCTGTTGATGTTTCTTAAGGCACTTGATTAGGTGTGATACGGTATCATTCCTTATGGTATACTGTAGATAAGTATTTTAGAAAATGACAAGAATAAATCTAAATTATTCAGAGGTTCCAGTTTCGGCTTAGACATAAATACAGGACCATTTGCAAAGAAGGAAGGGTGCGTTTCTACAGCCTCGTTATAGTAACGAATACCAATATATAGTAATGAATACCAATCTCTGAATTACTGGTTACTAAACATAAATATCCTATAAAATTTAATATATTTCTTTAATTTTTAATACATACATGAGTTAGTAGTTCTAAATTATGAATCATCCTACCTGTGATATTACACTTTTCCTTATAATATCATCACTCAAGTGAACAACATTAAGATCATGTAAACCATGTCATCCTATCTTACTGTGAAGATACTTAGTTATGTTATCTAACATTATAAAAATATCATCAAATTCAAGTCCTTTTATTCACATCACATGGCCACGACGATCTGGTTCTTCGTTATATAATGTTCTAAAATTTGTCGTATATATAGGATGTACAAACCGTGATATCAAGGTATCAGTTCTTCCTTCCCAAGGGACAGTTTCATTAAAATTCTGATAGAATTAAAAATTAATTATTAATATTCTAACAATCATATATGTTAAATACATTATAGTCAACGATATATACCTGAGCGAATGTAGGGGTAATTCCTTGATAATTATAAATGTCATCAGCCCACATCATTGTGCCACTTCTTTGTACTCCAGCCTCTCGATTAACAGCCTAAACAAACATACAAAATTTTATAGAAGCTGCACAAAATATAGTATATATGCGCAATATTGAAGCGTTCAAGGGGATATAAAGGTAATGTACATCACATACACGTGTACTCTCATGCAACAAAATACAATTAGATTTAATAGTATAAGCTCTTTTATTCATCATAATAGATTGGAAATTTAAGTGTCTTACGAGGGTGAGTAAAAAGTTACCCGCTCTGTCGGTGTAGAATTTATTTTAAGCAATTGTCAAAAAAGACATACATCATTTTTTGACATAATCACTCAATTTCTGTATACACTTTGTCCATTTGCTGAAGGACCTTCGTATTTTCTCATTAAAAAATGTTTTGGGCTGAGCTGCGAACCACGAATGCATCGTCGTCTTCACCTTTTCATCAGCTTTTTCGGCATCCATCTCGCACAAACTTTTTAAAACCCAAATCTGTCGTGCACTATTGCATAAGCAGAGCCGTGGCTCATTTGCAAATGATTTGCCACATTATCCAGCTTCACTCGTCTATTCCATAGAGCATAAGTTCATGAGCACGTTCAATGTTGTCATCGTGGATGTGGACGGGCGTCCAGCTGTTTTTTCATAACTCTTGTGCGATCTTCTTTGAACTTTTGTGCCCATTCAAACACACTTCGTGACAAAACACTTTCTCCATAATGTGCATTAAATCTTTGATAAATATAGGCATCAAACAAAACCTCCGACCGCAAGAAACGAATCACAGCATCCTGCACCGTTTTCCTGCAAATCGCCATTGCAAAGCGCCATTACTCGCGCAACGGTCACAAACGAATTGACGTAACACAATGAAACCTACGCAGCAGCACTGAACAGATATTGACGTCATACGAAGAGTGCAGATGGATCAATACGGTCGACAGAAGTTTTAACTATCTGGAGTGCGGATAAATTTTTACCGAGAGTCGTATAGGAATCTATAATCTGTAAGTACACCTTTGGCTGAATGGAAATTTCTCTTACATATAGTCAAAAATGCAGAAACAGTGTATTGAATTGGAAAGTGATAAAAAATAAGTGAAGTTTCGAGGTTGCATGTGATTGCATGAATACACAGGACGTTTTTAGCGAATAAAAAATAATTTTGAAAGACACGAGACTTATCTTGTATTTTATGTACTCTCTGTGTCCGAATTTCCAGAAGCTCTCTATCTTATGAAGTGTTTTAGATTAGCCGGAAAATTTTGTATGTACATACAAGAAGTATACGATCTAAGTGGAATATTCCATTATTCTCTTGATACAACAGAAACGAAATTTACAGAACTTCTCAGAAAGTTGGTTTATTATTACCAAATTAATAGAATTAATATACGTTTATCATCTTTACATACCTAAGTCGTGGAGGTTTATCGTGCGTAAAAAATTAGTGTCGTTTCAAAGTTACATTTCGTACATTTTAAGCCTATAATTTGTAACGTACAAAACAATGTAAGTTTGAGCTGTTTCTTATCTCCACAATAAGAAAATCCAACTTTACGTTTTTTACACAATGATATTTATGGAACAGTAATATCATATTATTGCATCGCTTGGAGAATGAAGTCAAGGTACGATGTGACCCTAGTGTAAACGCTGGGATACCCAGCTGTGCCGCACTTATAAGCATAAGACACAATACCTATTAAATACGAGGTTCATTCATGTTGTATCAGCAGTGGTCCGCCGCGGTCAGCCTGAAAGGATCGTTAAATTTTTAATCAAAGATACTGAAATATATCGATCGAATTGTATTGAAATTATACTTATATACAGTAATAATCTTCTACTGATTTGTGTATTGAAATACTCCAATTTATAATGTACATGTTATATGTATTTTGAGCAAAACTAAGATTAGAAGGAAATTAGATTAAATACCACAATGAGGTGTGAGAAGTGGGCAAGATTATTAAATTGTGTTTATCTATTATTTCTAATGTTTAAGACGTCGATTTGATGTTAATTCGAATTAACGTGTCTTCAGATACCGTATAGTTTGTAGTAACTCTGTAACTTAATTACCGTACAAGAATCCTCTCGACCCTGAGCATGTTCGGCGCATATTATACCATCAGTGATATCAGGTGCATTAGGAAATTTGGAATAAGCTATTTTGCATTCGGCGTTCTTAATCACTGGCATTTGTACTTCCATTAATGCATTACGTCGTGGTCGTCCTACGAAGAAAATAAGAAAGATATTTAAGACTGGAACTGTTTAATTTTATTATAAAATTGATATCACTTACTATATCTTAATGCTCCCCATCCAGCAACAAGGGGGTTATAGCCGACGAAGTTGCTCTTTCGTAGGGGCTCTTTCGTACAAATGGGATATACGTACCCTGAAAAATAAAAGAATAAATGAAAATGCAGGAAACGAATGACCAAAAGTATGAGAAAGAATTGTACATGCTTTATGACACAATATATGTGTACAGTAAGAAATTTCAGGATATGATACTTCAGTAATACTCAATAGCATATATATATATATATATATATATTTGAGGACTTACTCGAAAATGGCAATTCCTCCACCAATCTAAGAATGGCAATATTATGATTGTGTATGTTTTCTATTCCATCCATATGTGCATAATGTGCTGCGGTCAAAACATGCCTAGCCGATATCAGGGAACCTCCGCACTTCCATAGTGGTTTGTCTGGGTTTCGGGGATTACGAAAACCTAATGCAGCGATCCATGGCCAAGCGCCTAAAATGCAATAGTCATAGTTGTGAATATACATAATTTTTTCTCACATAACGAGTAACAACGATTATTACCTATTCGATATTCGATCATACAGCAGACGATAAGTACATACGTACAAATACTCTGAAATACAGATTTGATAAAGACAGAAATTAAATTTTTATTCCAGTGGAATGCAAATTATCAAATAATTCTATATAATTTCTATTTGAACTATACTGAACTATAAAGTTCAAACGTGTAATTTCTGCCCTAACAGTTTTTGATCTCTATCCATATTATTACTCCTATATCAATTCTTTATTTCAAGCAAAAAGATACTCTTCCTAACATGAAGTAAAAGAAAGAAATAATTCAAGTTAATAAGTAAAGTTACTACCGATGAAATCATAGCATTATTATTTAGTCTAATTGAAATGTACATTGATGTGCTGTTTAATGCCTTTAAAGTTCATTCTTTGCAGTAAATGGCTTATTATTAATCGGAAAGAAAGACATAAAACGTACCAAGTTCAGCTGGTTTACCATCGACCACCCTGGTATGAGAGACGTTGCTAAAACCACAGTATGGTGGTCGCAAAGCCTTATACTTGTACACAGTTTTTATTAAAATTTCTCTCTTCTCTTTGTTTGGATCGTTCGGACAGCAAACGATCGTAACATTGCCCTGGTATCTGCACACTGATCGTCTATAAAAATCGGTGGCTGTACGGTACTGTATCTGCCATATTTCTTGCAGAGGTTTACATTTTCTGTAGTCAAGGCACCTGCCTTCTTGATTGTCCGGTGTGGTACATTCTGGATCAAACAATTTTAAAACATTTATACAGTTCAAAGATGCGTAAGAAAGCGACACCGATTACTCAACTTTCGAAGTAAAAAGCCGATCAAGTCCACCGGATTGCCCTACAGACACGTATTAATCCGTAAGAGTTAGTCATCATGTTGATAATAATTATCTAAAGAAACTTTTCACGTGAAAATATAAAATTTTAATTGATTAGATTACACATCCTTCGAACACTAACAACAATATCAGGAACAACCGCCAAGATCGAAGATCGCTACCTCCATCGCAGAATTTTTTGAATTCTACAAGACAAAATATCACGTGTAACTATTGCAAAAAACCCGGGCATCTAGTGAAAGACTGTTACAAATTTAAAGCCCGAGTAGATGCCGGATTAATCGTACCCTATGCTTCGAGACCATCGGGAAACCAAACACGTCCTTCGGGAGAATGGAGCGAGCCACGAAGGAACGATACGCCGAATCGCCCAAGAGTACAGGCGGCAACCAGGCGACCGGCGCCGACGGCAACAAACACAACAAGGACAGCCACCCCCGCGAGATCGACTCCACCACCCATAACGAGAGACAGAGCGAACGCAATGCCGACCATAAGATCGAACGAACAACCACTAAATATTGTGGGGGAGTCATCCCACAACCAAACGAGGTCACAGACAGAGAATCCAGAATCTCAAGGCAAAAGGAAAAGAGTGAAGCACAAGCAACCGGCGAAGGAAAATCATCAGGAGTTGAATTCAGATTCGGAAGGCGACCTCCCCGAATTATTTCAATAAAATTTAACGATTCCCCAACGACCCCAACTGCACGAATAGTTTCCCCAGATCTAAAGACTAAGACGAGTTTATTATTAGACTCTGGATCGGAAATCAACATTATCAAGAAACCTGCTATACTCGATTCAGCCATCATCGACGAAAAGGAATCAATCGAAGTGCGAGGAATTACGGCAACGAGCCTGGTCTTCTTAGGGCAGACGGTAATACAGGTTGCGGGCCATCCGGTTGTTTTTCATGTAGTCGATGATTCATTGCTAATCGATCAAGACGGAATCCTAGGATCCGAATTTTTTGCAGGTTGTAAAGCTCGTTTAGATTATGAGGAAAAACATATCAAGTGGGGAAATATTTATATTCCCTTCGATACTAAAGAAAAAATATTTATACTGAAGCGAAGTTCAATAACGTGTTCGATTAATATCGCTAATCCAGAGATAAAAGAGGGATTTATTCCAAGAATCGAGCCGAACAAGGGAATCTATTTTGGTAATGCAGTTGTGAGGAATCATAAAGGAAAAGGTTACATAAGAGTAATAAATACTACTTCGAGAGATTACGTATTTACAACACCAACGATGGTAATTAAAGAATTTGAAAATCCCCCCCCCCCCGCTTCCTAGGACAGCGTGCAATACAGTTCTAAGATCGGAGGAAAGTAGATACGATAAAATAAATGAGTTACTACGACTCGAACATTTGAACGAAGAAGAAAAGGAAAATGCTAAAAAATTGATTCGTAATAATCAAGATAGGTTTCATATTCCAGGAGATACATTGGAAGCAACCGAAGTTCTGGAACATAGGATAATTACAACGGATAATATACCCATCAATACTAAACAGTATCGATATCCACCAATACATCGAGAAGAAATAAATCGACAGGTCCAAGAACTACTAGATACGGACGTAGTGGAACCATCAATATCTCCATATAACTCCCCGTTATGGATTGTGCCCAAAAACCCGATTCGCAAGGAAAGAAGCGCTGGAGATTAGTCATCGATTATAGAAAATTGAACGATAAAACGATTGGCGATGCCTTCCCACTACCCAACATTACAGAAATATTGGATCAATTAGGAAGTGCAAAATATTTTTCCACATTTGACTTGGCATCGGGCTTTCACCAGATCCGTATGTCACAGGAAGATGCCCGCAAAACTGCATTTTCGACACCATACGGGCATTTTCAATTCAAAAGAATGCCCTTTGGATTAAAAGATGCCCCAGCAACATTTCAACGTTTGATGAATTCAATATTATCTGGTCTGCAAGGAGTAGAACTATTCGTCTATCTGGATGACATAGTGATTTATTCCACGTCTCTCCAAGAACACGAAATTAAATTTAATAAATTAATGGAAAGACTGAGGAAAGCTAAATTACGATTACAACCTGATAAGTGCGAATTTTTACGACACGAGGTGAATTATTTAGGACATGTAATTAGTGAGGATGGCGTGAAACCCGACCCAAAGAAAGTCGAAGCCGTATCAAAATTTCCACGACCAAAGAGGGCGAAAAATATCAAACAATTTCTGGGACTAGCAGGATATTACAGAAGATTTATACCCCGATTTCCCCAAGGTCGCGAAACCATTGACACAACTATTAAAGAAAGACACTCCCTTTAAATGGACAGAAAATCAAGAAAACGCATTCAATAATTTAAAGACAGCGTTAGTGACGAAACCCATCCTGCAATATCCAGACTTTTCTAAACCCTTTAACCTTACTACAGACGCATCAGGATATGCAATAAGCGGTGTACTGAGTCAAGGGCCAATCGGAAAGGATTTGCCGATTGCGTATGCCTCAAGGCTATTAAATCCCGCCGAACAAAACTACTCTACCATAGAAAAGGAGTGTCTGGCAATTGTTTACAGCGCAATGCACTTCCGACCGTATCTTTACGGAAGAAAGTTTACCATCGTAACCGATCATAAACCTTTAGTGTGGATGCATTCTATCAAAGATCCTACTTCAAGAATTTGGAAATGGAAATTAAAGTTATCGGACTTCGAATTTGATATTGTATACAAAGAAGGCAGGGCGAACGCAAACGCAGACGCATTATCTAGGAACCCTCCGGAAGTTTGTTTATCAATCAGAAAGAGAGAGGAAGTCTCACCAATTCGCTATCCTGTCTCAAAAAGATTCGAAATAGATACGTCAACCGAAGACTCTCCCATATTCGAAGCTAAACCACACGTCTTGCCTCAATCCAGTGATTCTAAAAATCAAGGAAAGGGTTTTACCCGAAAACATTTTACAATAGAAGAAACCCCCATAAAATATTTAAACCAAGCATTAGCAGAAATCGATGTAAGTACAGATAGAGAAATAACCAATCGAGAAAAAGAAGGCACGGATACAACAAGCGAAAAAGAGACCTCCACTGTAATTCCAGAACTAATTCAACAACGAGAAAAGGACACGAGACTTACGATAATTGCGGAACTAAGAATTTCAGAAACCCGAGACTCAATTGCGAGAGTAAATGACCATAAAGTAGTATTTATAGATATACATGGCAATCCGATAGATAAAGGAACCTTAGAAATGAAGGAAACGGGAAAATTACCTCGTTATGAAGATTTAATGTTAGAAAAAGCAAGATTGAATTACGATTCTGGAAAATACATTGTATTCCTACCGATAAAGGAAAATAGAAATATTCCAATAATACCAGAAAATTTATTAAACTCGCTAAGATCTCTATTAGACGCAGTAAATGAAAAACAGTTAACTTCGTTCAGCATTAGCAAAGGAAACTTGGAGGAAATACCCTGGCGATATACAATCAGAAAATTAAAGGAAATATTTATGGAAAAAACCTTATCCATCACCATTTGCACTGGAGAAGTAATTACTCCACCTGTGGAAGCGCGGAACAACATAATACGAGAAAAACATGAATCAAGCGTAGCAGGACACAAAGGAATTACCAAAACTTATCAAAGAATACGACAACACTACTATTGGGAAAATATAAAAAGGAAATTCAAGATTACGTAACAACATGTAAGGAATGTCAATTAAAGAAACTCACAAGAATAAAAGCAAAACAACCAATGGTACTTACAGACACACCAGGTAAAGCATTCGATAAAATTAGTATGGATATTGTAGGACCATTACCAAAAACTCAAAAGGGAAATGAATATATATTAACCATCCAAGATTTATTAACAAAATACTCAATTGGGATTCCACTAGGAGGAATCTCTTCAGCCGAGATAGCGGACGCTTTTGTAAAGCGATTTATTTGTCGTTTCGGATCACCGAGAGCTATTCTCACTGATCAAGGAACGAACTTTACATCCTCACAAATGAAGAAAGTAGCAAAGAGATTCCGCATCAAACAATACACCACGACGGCATATCATCCACAAAGTAACGGTTCAATCGAAAGACCTCACCACGTGCTGATAGAATATCTCAAATTATACATTGAAAATTCCAAAAATTCGGACGAATGGGTAGAATTAGCTATGTTTTCCTATAATACCTCTGTACACGAAGGAACGAAATTCTCCCCGCACGAATTAGTTTTTGGACATTTAGCCAGAGAACCTACTGGTGAAGTAATAATCGAAGAGAACATGGAACCAACTTACGCAGAATATCTCGAAGACCTGTTCGATAAAATTAACACCGTACAACGAATGGCAAGAGAAAATTTGATAAAATCCAAACTAAGATCAAAAGAATACTACGACCGACGAATCAACCCCCAAGATTTTAAAATAGGAGATTCGATATATTTACTAAAAGAACCCAGTAAAGGAAAATTCTCCGATCAATATACTGGACCATACAAAGTGCTAGAAATCTTGCAGAACCAAAACGTCAAGATCGAAGTAAAAGGGATTCCGCGAACGGTGCATTTAAACAAGTTAAAACTAGCGCATAATCGAAATAAGCAATGAATAAAGCGATTTCAGTGGGCAACGTAGTGCGGTGGTATATGTTATAGTGCTGTTCGTCGAATAATACAGATATCGAACACCTAAAAGGAAAAAGGAAAATTATTATACGTGTTTCAATTATTGCTTAAATATAAAACGTGTTAACTCAATGAACAATTAACTAGTGAAAGTGAAAGTTACCTTGTGAACAAGTGATCAACATACAAGAAAGTGTACGTGCAAGTATAGGTTATGGATCATTGTTCGTGGAACACAATGTATGACAGCTACCTAAAATAAGTGAATAAATTAGTTTCAATTGTCTCGGTGCAAAATACAAGGTTACTAAATGTTATAACTATATTATGGATAAATCAAAAGGAGGTGTAACACTGTTCGTCGAATAATACAGATAGCGAAAACCTAAAAAGAAAAAGGGAAAATTATTATGTGTACTCCAATTATTGTTTGAATATACAACATGTCGATTCAATAAATAATTAAAAGAGGGGAAGTGAAAGTTACCTTGTAAACAAGTAATCATCATACAAGAAGGTCTACATGCAAAATAGGTTATGGCTCCCTGCTTGCGGAACACCATGTACCAGCTGAAAATAAACGAACGAATTAACTTCAATTGCCTTAATGCAAAGAGCAGCATCGCTAAATGTTATAACGGTGCTGTGGAGGCGTGGCACTGTTTGTCGAATGACACAGATAGCGGAAACTTGGAAAAAGAAAAGAAGTTTATTACGAGTGTTCCAATTACTGTTTGAATGTAAAACGTGTTAGTTCAACGAATAACGAAAACAGTGAAAGTGCAACTTACCTCGTGAACAATCAATCACCATACAAGGAAGTGTACATGCATGGATTTCGCAGATTAACAAGAAGAAATAAAATAGCTGATAAATATAGAAAGTGGTTAGAAAATAATTAAGATAGATTAATTGAGAGTTAGTAATAAATATAACCGGAGTAAAAGGATATTTTATTATGTATTAATCTACGTAGTATTGTTATATTATTATATCTAACATGTAGAAATGGATTTTGTACGCATATATGTATATAATTCCAATCCAAGTAGTATTCATAATATTTATTTTCACTGATAACAAGTACGTAAAACCTAAAATAAAACAAAGGTTTTAACAATAAAAAAAACAAAAAAAAAAAAGAAAAGGGAAGAAGAAAAAAAAAGAAGAAAAAAAAGGAAAGAAAAAAAATATAATATACATAAATATAAAATTTTCTTTTTCTATAAAAGGTTATTCCTATTTCTGATAAACTCGAGAAATGAAAACATTATACCATGATACACTGACGCAAAGATACACCACACAGAAGAAACTAATAGAGAACGCTTTAAGCTTGGCAAACTTACCGCCCGACGAATTTGCATACACCATAACCAAAACCCAGGACACATGGCTTTGATTGTTATTTAATAAGGTTTTGGGTTTATAAAATAACGATTCACTTAGATTCGTTTTCTCCAATATATTTCAGTCTTATAACACGTCTTACCACACAGGAATCTCCAGGTCAATAGAACAACGTGGTCGACTTCTAAGACAAAAGAGCGTCGTTAGAAGTCGTACCAACTTAGCTTGTAGTAAGCAGCGATCGTACCAACTTAACATTTCTCAACACTCCCCTTTGATCGCTAGTTTCTACAAGCCCCATAGCTTTGGTAAATTGCTGAGTCTTAATCCTATTTAGGCCTTTGGTGAGAATGTCAGCCACATTCTCAGGACTAGGTACATAAGTATAATCTAGTATCCCCCTCGATACGCAGTTCTTAACGTAAAAGTAACGCACTTGGACGTGCTTAGAACTCTCAGCAACTATTTCGTCCTTTGACCATGAAATAGCTCCGATATTATCGCAGAATATCTTGCAGGGGCGAGGGCAATATGACAGTTGACCCAATTCCTTTAACAGTAAAGAAATCCACACTGTTTCCCTTGCTGCTTCCTGCATTGCCACAAATTCCGCTTCGCACGTCGATTGAGCTATAATCGGTTGTTTTTTGGATAGCCAGGATATCGCACCACCAGCGAGTATGAACACATACCCGCTCCTGGATTTCCTGTCTACCGTACAACCCGCAAAATCCGAGTCGCAAAACACCTTCAGAGGTTGCCCGGTCCTTTGGTATACTAACTTCAAGTCTTTGGTCTTTAGTAAATATCTGAATACCCGCTTCACTGCTTTCCAATCGGATACAGTCGGATTCGCGCATCTTTGGCTTAGTTTCCCTATTGCACACGCAACATCAGGACGACTTACAGTAGCTACATACATTATGTGCCCCACAGCTTGTTCATATAATTTACTGTCGAAAGGCTCATCACGTTCAATATCAAAACCAGCCTCACATTCTCTAGCTAGCGGTGTCGACACTCCCACCACCCCAACCTCACTGGTAATGTCAAACAGATCCAGCATTTGACCTATCTGTACAGATTGATCGAATACTACAGTGGTGCTGTTTGGCTTACTCAGGTGGATGGACAGAAATTGAGTGTCTACACCTAGCATTCTAACATCTAATTTGTCCTTAATCCTAGTTTTGAATATCTCAATCCACTCATTCGTCCCAAACACAAGGATGTCGTCCACATACACAGCTACAATAAATTTTTTAGACGCATCCACATACACACATGGACCACTCACGCATGGGTTCAGACTCATACCTCTTAAAATGCTATCGATGTGTCTAAACCACATTCTTCCAGCTTGCTTCAGTCCATACAGGCTCTTTTTGAGCTTACACACAAATTTAGTTCTGTCTTTACCTGGAACTCTAAAGAGTTCTGGTTGCTCCATGTATGTAATATCGTGATGTAATATGTTTACAAAAAGTGGACAATAGAGATGTTAATCAGACAGAAAAGACGATTGTGGCTTAACTTGAACTATTCATACTAAACGTACAGAACACAGCGCAATCCACACTCTCTCGGCAACGCCACTCGCAACCTCCGTCTCCGCTCGACTCGCACTCGGCTTCTCCGCTCGCACTCTGTTTCTCGACTCGCACACTGTTTCTCGACTCGCACTCTGCTCCGCGACTAACACTCTCTGGCCGTTGTCCCATTCTATTGCCCTTTTCCTAGACCCACCGCACACGTGTTCTGCAGACGCTCGTGGCCAGGGTCACGTAGGTCTTTTCCACGAAACTATGCACTTGAAAAGACCGATGACACATTGATGGGCCCGACGGCGCCTCGGCTCTCGCGACACTGTTCATAGTTCGTCCGATATTTCCCAGGCCTTTCGTCCACGATACTACATGTATATATCCTCATCCAGAAGGCTGTTGAGATACCCACATTCCACATCGATGTGCCCGTAAACCCACTCATTTTCCGCACATAGTGCAAGCAGAATTCTTAGAGTTTTGCGTTTTACTATTGGACTAAAGGTTTCTGAATAATCTACTCCAGGCCTCTGCCAGAATCCCCGAGCTACTAGCCTAGCCTTATACCTATCAGGGTCTCTCTTTATCACAAGCACCCACTTACAGTCTATAACGTTTTTATTTAAGGGTCTTTGCACAATGTCCCACACATCTTTACTTTTTAGATTGTCTAGTTCCTTCCTTATTGCATCAGTCCATTTTTGAGCGTCTGGCCCCCTCAGGGCTTCATACACATTCACAGGTACACACACGTTTTGAGCTTTACAAACAGTCGCAGTGTGAGCACAACAATCACATATTCTTGGTTTGTGTAGTCTTGCCGACCTCCTCGGCACAAACGGTACACTCACAGTATTCACTGGATTGTCCTCACACGTTAAACTGTCCATAAAGTAGTCGGTTTCCCCTTCGTCGTTTTCTCCGTCACTCTGTGTCTCGACGTCAGTTTGACCGGCTTCTCCCCTATGTTCAAAGGTTTCTACATCCCATATCCATTCCGAGGACTTATCCTTTATATGGTTCGTTTCCGCCTTAGCGCTCTTGTAGGGAAACGTGTTCTCCTCGAACCTGACATGACAGGATATTATCACCTTTTGGATCTTCGGTAGGTAAATTCTATAACCTTTGACCTGTCTGTCATATCTCACAAATATCCCCTCATCCGCTCTGCTCTCGAATTTTCCTCCGCTTGGACTCTTTAGATACCAGACTCTGCATCCAAACACTCTCAGTCTGTTTATCTCCCCTTGGAGGTCACATCCCTTACCCTTCCATAATTCCAGTGGGATCTTGTCTCCGATGGCAGCGGATGGGCATAGGTTTTTTATGTGGCATGCCGTGTTCACAGCCTCCCCCCACAGATAGTCAGGGAGTCCAGATTGGATGAGTAAACATCTGGACATCTCGACCAGGGTTCTGTTCGCTCGTTCGGAGACCCCATTTTGTTCAGGGTTTCTAGGAACAGTTTTCCTGTGTAAGATGCCTTTCTCCTTCAGGTAGTTCTCGAAGTTTTCTCCTGTGTACTCACCCCCGTTATCTGTTTGAAGGGCACTTATCTTGGATTGGTGTAAAGCCTCCACCTCCGCCTGGTACTCCTTGAAGCACTTGAGTACTTCATTCTTCCTACTGATGATTCTGACGTGCATGAAACGAGAAAAATCATCTATGAACGTTACGAAATAATTACCTCCGCCCAGCGACTTGCATTGCGTTCTGCCACTAATATCGCTGTGAACTATTTCTGAAGGACGTTGACACATGTGGTGGGCTTTCTTCGGAAATGGTACTTTTGTCATTTTCCCTTTCACGCAGACCCCGCATGGTTCCTCATGTATCCTAGAGCCCTCCTTCACGTTCCTCACAGGGATCTTTCTCATCGCGTCCCCATGTAGATGACCTAACCTCTCATGCCATGACACGATACCTTTGTACGCCTTAGCTTCAATAACCTCGGCGTGGTCGTCATCATTTCCAGGTTCCTCTTGATCGTTCTCCATGGAAACGTTTGCTACATGCCTCTCAGGTGGTATTGTCTCTAGGTAGTACACGTTGTCTCCTACCTTTGAGTTAAATACCACATCCCCATCATCATGTGTGCCGACGGCCTCATCCTTCGTACACACTGTGGTGACGCCTTTCACTGCCAATTGCCTGATCGAGATTAGATTTACATCTAATTCAGGCACCCACAGGGCGTTCGACAAGGATAGACTCCACCCGCCACAGGCTTTGGTCATCTTCACGACGATCGTGCTTTTTCCCTTGACTTCCAGGTAGCCCTTACCAATCCGGATCTGTCCAGTCGCAGGCACGAAGTCCACGAACCGATACCTATCCGGGGTCATATGGTTTGAGGCTCCCGAGTCAAGATAGCTGATCCTGTCCCTTTCCACGTGGTTGATAGATGATAAAGCCAGTGTGGAGATAAGTCCCTTGGATCTCGGTTTATCTTCCGATCCTTTCTCCACTTTGTTTTCTGGGTCTTTCTCTTCCTTGTCTTCTTTTCCCTCATGGCAGTTGTACGATATGTGGCCTCGTTTTCCACATTTATAGCATTTTTTATCCTTTGGGTTTTTGTGCTTTTTCTTAGCGCCATCTTGATTTTGTTGGGGCTTGGTCTTCGATTGTTTGCAAGCCGCCATTGCACTGTTCTTCTCGGAGGGACCCATGGCCGCTTCCATTCTCCTTTCCTCAAGTAGGAGATCGGATTTCACGACCCTCGAGGTTAGTTTCTTATCGAGTCTTACCGTCCTAAGATATGTCGTGTAGTTTGGGTCCGCCACGAGGCCGGCTAAGATGAAACACGCCATCATGTGGTCTTCGATTCTTAAACCTGCGTTGGAAATTTTTTCGCACAGATTGTATATCTTTCCGCAGTATTTTGCGACGTCCATATCGGGGTTTTTTCTATGGTACCCAGTTCCCGTATGCATAGGACAGTGTCCATCGACGTGGATCTTCCATGGACGTCCTCTAGCGCCTTCCAACAATCCCTCGCTGTCTTCAAGGATTTAATTTCTCCGATATATTCGGAGCGAATATGTCGGAAAAGATATGCACGTGCCATGTTATCCTTCCTCATGCATTCTGGGTCCAGCCTTTGCGCTTCCGTAAATCCTGGTTCTATTGCCTCCCAGCAACCCAGGAAAATTAGCGAGGCTTCCGTCATTGTCTTCCAATACTCGTAATTCCCCTTTCTTAGGACCGGCTTCATATCGCTGTCCACATCACTTACTTTGTCGTGATCGGCCATGGCGTGGTCTCTTCTCGGATTGTCTTAGAAAACACAAAAAACTCAAAAAAATAATACCGTTTTTCCCCGCAGTTTACTGCTCTGGGCCCATAACCTGTTATTTAATAAGGTTTTAGGTTTATAAAATAACGATTCACTTAGATTCGTTTTCTCCAATATATTTCAGCCTTATAACACGTCTTACCACATAGGAATCTCCAAGTCAATAGAACAACGTGGTCGACTTCTAAGACAAAAGAGCGTCGTTAGAAGTCGTACCAACTTAGCTTGTAGTAAGCAGCGATCATACCAACTTAACATTTCTCAACATTGATCGCAGGAGAAGCGGTCCATATAGTCAAATGCATTCCGGTACAAGTAAAGGTACGACATACAACAAAATGCTACTCGGAACCTCAATCACCCCTATTATCTCAACGGAAATCAGGGGATCGATCAATTCGTGGTGTCGATTGTTATAATCGTAACGGGGATTTACGACCCCCGTTGACGTCTCTCCACGCGATTACGTCTCCCCGCGATTGGTCGAAGAAACAAGCCGGATATATATATATTTTAGCGTTGCTGGATTGGATAGGAATGTGAGATTTTTCGTTGTTTTATATAAATTTATTTTTACGTTTGACTGCTTCTTCTCTTTTAATTTCGCTGTAATAGTTTGCCGTTAGAACCGAAACTCAATTCATTTACTACGATGGATTCTCTTACCACGATTTTCTTGCCTTTTGAGTTTAATAATCGAGGATGATTCTAACGATCCTCTCTGTGTGGGACTCGTGTGATTTCGCAAGCCTTGCCCATAGACGGGTAGTATTTTACCAACAGTGGGAGGAGGAATGCGAGGATCGACGGGTGTTTTTTTGATAATCGAAAACACCGTTTGCACAAGCCAACACAGCGAACGATCCTTTGCTTAAATTTCCGAAGGGAAATTGTTCTGATATTTCTCTCTTACAATCGCATGCACGATGGCAAGAATATCAATTATTAGCAATGCCGGTATTGCTCTTAATTTTCGATTGACCCCGACGATGTATTTAATAGTCCTTTCTGTGCGGGATTTGTGTGATTTCGCTAGCCTTGCCCAAAGACGGGCAATATTTTGCCAACAATGGGAGGAGGAATGCGAAGATCAGTGGGTGTTTCAGTAGCTGAAAACACCGTTCGCACAAGCCGACACAGCGGACAACTCCTTTGTTTAAAGTTTAAACAATGATTCTATCTTCAAAACTGTTCACGAAAATAAAACGAGACCGATGATAGGAAGTTCTAATTCGATTCTCGAGGGCAACGAAATTATCAGAGAAAAAGGAAATTCTCAAAATTAATTTTCTTACCTTGAGGAGTAGGCGCTGTCTGGCGCCATTACCTCAGCTGCTCCAGTGGTCGTCGAAGTTTTTGCTGGGTTTATTACTTGAACTCGAATATAGTTTACTATCAACTTTTACTTTATTTATCTATTTCGATACAGACAGAACAATTTACTAACTGGATTAATACCGCAATAACAATGCGCGTTCAAAGATAAAATTTTCTTTTTACTTAGTCGCGGCTCTCTTTTCTTGACCGAAAAACTAAAGACCCCGAAGCGCAAAATACTATACAAAATTTCTAAAGATGAGCGCAATAACGAACGTAGTAACAATGAGCTCAAAGAGTGAACAAAATAATTATGAACCGTAACAACGAAGATCGCAATAATAATGAACAAAGAATAATGAACGGTAATAACAATGATCACTATAATAATGAGCGAAGAATAATGAGCGTAATAAGAATGTTTACCAGAATAATAATGAGCAAAGAATAATGAACGAAGAATAATGTAATAAGAATGTTCACCAGAATAATAATGAGCAAAGAATAATGAACGAAGAATAATGAACGTAATAAGAATGTTCACCGGAATAATAATGAGCAATGAACGTAATAAGAATGTTCACCAGAATAATAACGAGCAATGGACGTAATAAGAATGTTCACCGGAATAATAATGAGCAATGGACGTAATAAGAATGTTCACCGGAATAATAATAATGAGCCCTGCTCTACATTGCTTTGCTTATTTATAATGCCATCCCCCACGGGGTGGTGGTCCGCTGGGGGTACGCTTATGATTGTTTTTGCGATTTTGATGTTTTTCCCTTTCTTGTTGTTTCCCTAGGGTTCAGAGATCGACGTTCGAACAATGTTTGCGGAGGCATTTCCATCAGAGGTTCCTTAATATTATTATTTTTTTTCTTCTAAATGTCTTTTGTTTTTATGTATGATATATATATATATTTATATATTTTTTAAATGTGATATCTATTTTATGGTTGTTAAATATATGTATTTTAATTTTATATTTCCCCCTTTTTAATTGATTATATATATATATATATTCCTGGCGTTTCAATTATTTTCCCCTTTTGTAATTATTCTTATTTCCTGGTTTATTTAGAATTGTGTGTATATGTATTTTGTTTATTGGTTGGATCCGTTAATCGCCCTCGTTTTGTTAATCCTTCCTTTCGTTTCGTAGTGCCGTGTGTTCGTTTGTGCATTCAAATACTTATTCGCCTGTTTTGTATAGAATGGTTTTCTTGTTCTTGTTACGGCGCGTGCGGAGCGCGGGACGTGACCACTGGAAATGTAACGCACTACCGTTTAAGCGTCGAAACAAGCAAAATAGCTCGCAAATCGCGAAGATTTCGTCGATTTCGATGAAATCTAGCCGTCATTTCCTTCCCGTTGGAGATAATTCAACGTTCAAGCGCTCGTTGAACTCCATTTTACACTGCAAATGCAATGCACTACCGTTTAAGCGTCGAAACAAGCAAAATAGCTCGAAAATCGCGAAGATTTCGTCGATTTCGATGAAATCTAGCCGTCATTTCCTTCCCGTTGGAGTTATTTAGACGTTTAAGCGCTCGTTGAACTCCATTTTACACTGCAAATGCAATGCACCACCATTTAAGCGTCGAATCAAGCAAAATTGCTCACAAATCGCGAAGATTTCGTCGATTTTGATGAAATCTAGCCGTCATTTCCTTCCCGTTGGAGTTATTTAGACGTTTAACCGCTCATTTCACTCCATTTTACACGCCAAGTGTAATGCACTACCGTTTCAGCGTCGAAACAAGCGAAACTGGTCGCAAATCGCGATGATTTCGTCGATTTTGATGAAATCTAGCCGTCATTTCCATCCCGTTGGAGATAATTCAACGTTTAAGCGCTCGTTGAACTCCATTTTACACTGCAAATGCAATGTACTACCGTTTAAGCGTCGAAACAAGCAAAATAGCTCGCAAATCGCGAAGATTTCGTCGATTTTGACGAAAACTAACTGTCATTTCCTTCCCGTTGGAGATAATTCAACGTTTAAGTGCTCGTTGAACTCCATTTTACACTGCAAATGCAATGTACTACCGTTTAAGCGTCGAAACAAGCAAAATTGCTCACAAATCGCGAAGATTTCGTCGATTTTGATGAAATCTAGCCGTCATTTCCTTCCCGTTGGAGTTATTTAGGCGTTTAACCGCTCATTTCACTCCATTTTACACGCCAAGTGTAATGCACTACCGTTTCAGCGTCGAAACAAGCGAAACTGGTCGCAAATCGCGATGATTTCGTCGATTTTGATGAAATCTAGCCGTCATTTCCATCCCGTTGGAGATAATTCAACGTTTAAGCGCTCGTTGAACTCCATTTTACACTGCAAATGCAATGTACTACCGTTTAAGCGTCGAAAGAAGCAAAATTGCTCGCAAATCGCGAAGATTTCGTCGATTTTGATGAAATCTAGCCGTCATTTCCATCCCGTTGGAGATAATTCAACGTTTAAGTGCTCGTTGAACTCCATTTTACACTGCAAATGCAATGCACCACCATTTAAGCGTCGAATCAAGCAAAATTGCTCACAAATCGCGAAGATTTCGTCGATTTTGATGAAATCTAGCCGTCATTTCCTTCCCGTTGGAGATAATTCAACGTTTAAGCGCTCGTTGAACTCCATTTTACACTGCAAATGCAATGTACTACCGTTTAAGCGTCGAAACAAGCAAAATAGCTCGAAAATCGCGAAGATTTCGTCGATTTCGATGAAATCTAGCCGTCATTTCCTTCCCGTTGGAGTTATTTAGACGTTTAAGCGCTCGTTGAACTCCATTTTACACTGCAAATGCAATGCACCACCATTTAAGCGTCGAAACAAGCAAAATTGCTCGCAAATCGCGAAGATTTCGTCGATTTTGATGAAATCTAGCCGTCATTTCCATCCCGTTGGAGATAATTCAACGTTTAAGCGCTCGTTGAACTCCATTTTACACTGCAAATGCAATGTACTACCGTTTAAGCGTCGAAACAAGCAAAATAGCTCGAAAATCGCGAAGATTTCGTCGATTTCGATGAAATCTAGCCGTCATTTCCTTCCCGTTGGAGTTATTTAGACGTTTAAGCGCTCGTTGAACTCCATTTTACACTGCAAATGCAATGCACCACCATTTAAGCGTCGAATCAAGCAAAATTGCTCACAAATCGCGAAGATTTCGTCGATTTTGATGAAATCTAGCCGTCATTTCCATCCCGTTGGAGATAATTCAACGTTTAAGCGCTCGTTGAACTCCATTTTACACTGCAAATGCAATGTACTACCGTTTAAGCGTCGAAACAAGCAAAATTGCTCACAAATCGCGAAGATTTCGTCGATTTTGATGAAATCTAGCCGTCATTTCCTTCCCGTTGGAGTTATTTAGACGTTTAAGCGCTCGTTGAACTCCATTTTACACTGCAAATGCAATGCACCACCATTTAAGCGTCGAATCAAGCAAAATTGCTCACAAATCGCGAAGATTTCGTCGATTTTGATGAAATCTAGCCGTCATTTCCTTCCCGTTGGAGTTATTTAGACGTTTAACCGCTCATTTCACTCCATTTTACACGCCAAGTGTAATGCACTACCGTTTCAGCGTCGAAACAAGCGAAACTGGTCGCAAATCGCGATGATTTCGTCGATTTTGATGAAATCTAGCCGTCATTTCCATCCCGTTGGAGATAATTCAACGTTTAAGCGCTCGTTGAACTCCATTTTACACTGCAAATGCAATGCACCACCATTTAAGCGTCGAATCAAGCAAAATTGCTCGCAAATCGCGATGATTTCGTCGATTTTGATGAAATCTAGCCGTCATTTCCATCCCGTTGGAGATAATTCAACGTTTAAGCGCTCGTTGAACTCCATTTTACACTGCAAATGCAATGTACTACCGTTTAAGCGTCGAAACAAGCAAAATAGCTCGCAAATCGCGAAGATTTCGTCGATTTTGACGAAAACTAACTGTCATTTCCTTCCCGTTGGAGATAATTCAACGTTTAAGTGCTCGTTGAACTCCATTTTACACTGCAAATGCAATGTACTACCGTTTAAGCGTCGAAACAAGCAAAATTGCTCACAAATCGCGAAGATTTCGTCGATTTTGATGAAATCTAGCCGTCATTTCCTTCCCGTTGGAGTTATTTAGACGTTTAACCGCTCGTTTCACTCCATTTTACACGCCAAGTGTAATGCACTACCGTTTCAGCGTCGAAACAAGCGAAACTGGTCGCAAATCGCGATGATTTCGTCGATTTTGATGAAATCTAGCCGTCATTTCCATCCCGTTGGAGATAATTCAACGTTTAAGCGCTCGTTGAACTCCATTTTACACTGCAAATGCAATGTACTACCGTTTAAGCGTCGAAACAAGCAAAATTGCTCGCAAATCGCGAAGATTTCGTCGATTTTGACGAAAACTAACTGTCATTTCCTTCCCGTTGGAGATAATTCAACGTTTAAGTGCTCGTTGAACTCCATTTTACACTGCAAATGCAATGTACTACCGTTTAAGCGTCGAAACAAGCAAAATTGCTCACAAATCGCGAAGATTTCGTCGATTTTGATGAAATCTAGCCGTCATTTCCTTCCCGTTGGAGTTATTTAGACGTTTAACCGCTCATTTCACTCCATTTTACACGCCAAGTGTAATGCACTACCGTTTCAGCGTCGAAACAAGCGAAACTGGTCGCAAATCGCGATGATTTCGTCGATTTTGATGAAATCTAGCCGTCATTTCCATCCCGTTGGAGATAATTCAACGTTTAAGTGCTCGTTGAACTCCATTTTACACTGCAAATGCAATGTACTACCGTTTAAGCGTCGAAAGAAGCAAAATTGCTCGCAAATCGCGAAGATTTCGTCGATTTTGATGAAATCTAGCCGTCATTTCCATCCCGTTGGAGATAATTCAACGTTTAAGCGCTCGTTGAACTCCATTTTACACTGCAAATGCAATGTACTACCGTTTAAGCGTCGAAACAAGCAAAATAGCTCGAAAATCGCGAAGATTTCGTCGATTTCGATGAAATCTAGCCGTCATTTCCTTCCCGTTGGAGTTATTTAGACGTTTAAGCGCTCGTTGAACTCCATTTTACACTGCAAATGCAATGCACCACCATTTAAGCGTCGAATCAAGCAAAATTGCTCACAAATCGCGAAGATTTCGTCGATTTTGATGAAATCTAGCCGTCATTTCCATCCCGTTGGAGTTATTTAGACGTTTAACCGCTCATTTCACTCCATTTTACACGCCAAGTGTAATGCACTACCGTTTCAGCGTCGAAACAAGCGAAACTGGTCGCAAATCGCGATGATTTCGTCGATTTTGATGAAATCTAGCCGTCATTTCCATCCCGTTGGAGATAATTCAACGTTTAAGCGCTCGCTGAACTCCATTTTACACTGCAAATGCAATGTACTACCGTTTAAGCGTCGAAACAAGCAAAATAGCTCGAAAATCGCGAAGATTTCGTCGATTTCGATGAAATCTAGCCGTCATTTCCTTCCCGTTGGAGTTATTTAGACGTTTAAGCGCTCGTTGAACTCCATTTTACACTGCAAATGCAATGCACCACCATTTAAGCTTCGAATCAAGCAAAATTGCTCACAAATCGCGAAGATTTCGTCGATTTTGATGAAATCTAGCCGTCATTTCCTTCCCGTTGGAGTTATTTAGACGTTTAACCGCTCATTTCACTCCATTTTACACGCCAAGTGTAATGCACTACCGTTTCAGCGTCGAAACAAGCGAAACTGGTCGCAAATCGCGATGATTTCGTCGATTTTGATGAAATCTAGCCGTCATTTCCATCCCGTTGGAGATAATTCAACGTTTAAGCGCTCGTTGAACTCCATTTTACACTGCAAATGTAATGCACCACCATTTAAGCGTCGAATCAAGCAAAATAGCTCGAAAATCGCGAAGATTTCGTCGATTTCGATGAAATCTAGCCGCCATTTCCTTCCCGTTGGAGATAATTCAACGTTTAAGCGCTCGTTGAACTCCATTTTACACTGCAAATGCAATGCACCACCATTTAAGCGTCGAATCAAGCAAAATTGCTCGCAAATCGCGATGATTTCGTCGATTTTGATGAAATCTAGCCGTCATTTCCTTCCCGTTGGAGATAATTCAACGTTTAAGTGCTCGTTGAACTCCATTTTACACTGCAAATGCAATGTACTACCGTTTAAGCGTCGAAACAAGCAAAATAGCTCGCAAATCGCGATGATTTCGTCGATTTTGATGAAATCTAGCCGTCATTTCCATCCCGTTGGAGATAATTCAACGTTTAAGCGCTCGTTGAACTCCATTTTACACTGCAAATGTAATGCACCACCATTTAAGCGTCGAATCAAGCAAAATAGCTCGAAAATCGCGAAGATTTCGTCGATTTCGATGAAATCTAGCCGCCATTTCCTTCCCGTTGGAGATAATTCAACGTTTAAGCGCTCGTTGAACTCCATTTTACACTGCAAATGCAATGCACCACCATTTAAGCGTCGAATCAAGCAAAATTGCTCGCAAATCGCGATGATTTCGTCGATTTTGATGAAATCTAGCCGTCATTTCCTTCCCGTTGGAGATAATTCAACGTTTAAGTGCTCGTTGAACTCCATTTTACACTGCAAATGCAATGTACTACCGTTTAAGCGTCGAAACAAGCAAAATAGCTCGCAAATCGCGAAGATTTCGTCGATTTTGACGAAAACTAACTGTCATTTCCTTCCCGTTGGAGATAATTCAACGTTTAAGCGCTCGTTGAACTCCATTTTACACTGCAAATGCAATGCACTACCGTTTAAGCGTCGAAACAAGCAAAATAGCTCGAAAATCGCGAAGATTTCGTCGATTTCGATGAAATCTAGCCGTCATTTCCTTCCCGTTGGAGTTATTTAGACGTTTAAGCGCTCGTTGAACTCCATTTTACACTGCAAATGCAATGCACCACCATTTAAGCGTCGAATCAAGCAAAATTGCTCGCAAATCGCGATGATTTCGTCGATTTTGATGAAATCTAGCCGTCATTTCCATCCCGTTGGAGATAATTCAACGTTTAAGCGCTCGTTGAACTCCATTTTACACTGCAAATGCAATGTACTACCGTTTAAGCGTCGAAACAAGCAAAATAGCTCGCAAATCGCGAAGATTTCGTCGATTTTGACGAAAACTAACTGTCATTTCCTTCCCGTTGGAGATAATTCAACGTTTAAGTGCTCGTTGAACTCCATTTTACACTGCAAATGCAATGCACTACCGTTTAAGCGTCGAAACAAGCAAAATAGCTCGAAAATCGCGAAGATTTCGTCGATTTCGATGAAATCTAGCCGTCATTTCCTTCCCGTTGGAGTTATTTAGACGTTTAAGCGCTCGTTGAACTCCATTTTACACTGCAAATGCAATGTACTACCGTTTAAGCGTCGAATCAAGCAAAATTGCTCACAAATCGCGAAGATTTCGTCGATTTTGATGAAATCTAGCCGTCATTTCCATCCCGTTGGAGATAATTCAACGTTTAAGCGCTCGTTGAACTCCATTTTACACTGCAAATGCAATGTACTACCGTTTAAGCGTCGAAACAGGCAAAATTGCTCACAAATCGCGAAGATATCGTCGATTTTGATGAAATCTAGCCGTCATTTCCTTCCCGTTGGAGTTATTTAGACGTTTAAGCGCTCGTTGAACTCCATTTTACACTGCAAATGCAATGCACCACCATTTAAGCGTCGAATCAAGCAAAATTGCTCACAAATCGCGAAGATTTCGTCGATTTTGATGAAATCTAGCCGTCATTTCCTTCCCGTTGGAGTTATTTAGACGTTTAACCGCTCATTTCACTCCATTTTACACGCCAAGTGTAATGCACTACCGTTTCAGCGTCGAAACAAGCGAAACTGGTCGCAAATCGCGATGATTTCGTCGATTTTGATGAAATCTAGCCGTCATTTCCATCCCGTTGGAGATAATTCAACGTTTAAGCGCTCGTTGAACTCCATTTTACACTGCAAATCCAATGCACCACCATTTATGCGTCGAAACAAGCAAAGTAGCTCGAAAATCGCGAAGATTTCGTCGATTTCGATGAAATCTAGCCGTCATTTCCTTCCCGTTGGAGTTATTTAGACGTTTAAGCGCTCGTTGAACTCCATTTTACACTGCAAATGCAATGCACCACCATTTAAGCGTCGAATCAAGCAAAATTGCTCACAAATCGCGAAGATTTCGTCGATTTTGATGAAATCTAGCCGTCATTTCCTTCCCGTTGGAGTTATTTAGACGTTTAACCGCTCATTTCACTCCATTTTACACGCCAAGTGTAATGCACTACCGTTTCAGCGTCGAAACAAGCGAAACTGGTCGCAAATCGCGAAGATTTCGTCGATTTTGATGAAATCTAGCCGTCATTTCCTTCCCGTTGGAGTTATTTAGACGTTTAACCGCTCATTTCACTCCATTTTACACGCCAAGTGTAATGCACTACCGTTTCAGCGTCGAAACAAGCGAAACTGGTCGCAAATCGCGATGATTTCGTCGATTTTGATGAAATCTAGCCGTCATTTCCATCCCGTTGGAGATAATTCAACGTTTAAGCGCTCGTTGAACTCCATTTTACACTGCAAATGCAATGCACCACCATTTAAGCGTCGAATCAAGCAAAATTGCTCACAAATCGCGAAGATTTCGTCGATTTTGATGAAATCTAGCCGTCATTTCCATCCCGTTGGAGATAATTCAACGTTTAAGCGCTCGTTGAACTCCATTTTACACTGCAAATGCAATGCACCACCATTTAAGCGTCGAATCAAGCAAAATTGCTCGCAAATCGCGATGATTTCGTCGATTTTGATGAAATCTAGCCGTCATTTCCATCCCGTTGGAGATAATTCAACGTTTAAGCGCTCGTTGAACTCCATTTTACACTGCAAATGCAATGTACTACCGTTTAAGCGTCGAAACAAGCAAAATAGCTCGCAAATCGCGAAGATTTCGTCGATTTTGACGAAAACTAACTGTCATTTCCTTCCCGTTGGAGATAATTCAACGTTTAAGTGCTCGTTGAACTCCATTTTACACTGCAAATGCAATGCACTACCGTTTAAGCGTCGAAACAAGCAAAATAGCTCGAAAATCGCGAAGATTTCGTCGATTTCGATGAAATCTAGCCGTCATTTCCTTCCCGTTGGAGTTATTTAGACGATTAAGCGCTCGTTGAACTCCATTTTACACTGCAAATGCAATGCACCACCATTTAAGCGTCGAATCAAGCAAAATTGCTCACAAATCGCGAAGATTTCGTCGATTTTGATGAAATCTAGCCGTCATTTCCATCCCGTTGGAGATAATTCAACGTTTAAGCGCTCGTTGAAGTCCATTTTACACTGCAAATGCAATGTACTACCGTTTAAGCGTCGAAACAGGCAAAATTGCTCACAAATCGCGAAGATATCGTCGATTTTGATGAAATCTAGCCGTCATTTCCTTCCCGTTGGAGTTATTTAGACGTTTAAGCGCTCGTTGAACTCCATTTTACACTGCAAATGCAATACACCACCATTTAAGCGTCGAATCAAGCAAAATTGCTCACAAATCGCGAAGATTTCGTCGATTTTGATGAAATCTAGCCGTCATTTCCTTCCCGTTGGAGTTATTTAGACGTTTAACCGCTCATTTCACTCCATTTTACACGCCAAGTGTAATGCACTACCGTTTCAGCGTCGAAACAAGCGAAACTGGTCGCAAAACGCGATGATTTCGTCGATTTTGATGAAATCTAGCCGTCATTTCCATCCCGTTGGAGATAATTCAACGTTTAAGCGCTCGTTGAACTCCATTTTACACTGCAAATGCAATGCACCACCATGTAAGCGTCGAAACAAGCAAAGTAGCTCGAAAATCGCGAAGATTTCGTCGATTTCGATGAAATCTAGCCGTCATTTCCTTCCCGTTGGAGTTATTTAGACGTTTAACCGCTCATTTCACTCCATTTTACACGCCAAGTGTAATGCACTACCGTTTCAGCGTCGAAACAAGCGAAACTGGTCGCAAATCGAGAAGATTTCGTCGATTTTGATGAAATCTAGCCGTCATTTCCTTCCCGTTGGAGTTATTTAGACGTTTAACCGCTCATTTCACTCCATTTTACACTGCAAATGCAATGTACTACCGTTTAAGCGTCGAAACAAGCAAAGTAGCTCGAAAATCGCGAAGATTTCGTCGATTTCGATGAAATCTAGCCGTCATTTCCTTCCCGTTGGAGTTATTTAGACGTTTAACCGCTCATTTCACTCCATTTTACACGCCAAGTGTAATGCACTACCGTTTCAGCGTCGAAACAAGCGAAACTGGTCGCAAATCGAGAAGATTTCGTCGATTTTGATGAAATCTAGCCGTCATTTCCTTCCCGTTGGAGTTATTTAGACGTTTAACCGCTCATTTCACTCCATTTTACACGCCAAGTGTAATGCACTACCGTTTCAGCGTCGAAACAAGCGAAACTGGTCGCAAATCGCGATGATTTCGTCGATTTTGATGAAATCTAGCCGTCATTTCCATCCCGTTGGAGATAATTCAACGTTTAAGCGCTCGTTGAACTCCATTTTACACTGCAAATGCAATGCACCACCATTTAAGCGTCGAATCAAGCAAAATTGCTCACAAATCGCGAAGATTTCGTCGATTTTGATGAAATCTAGCCGTCATTTCCATCCCGTTGGAGATAATTCAACGTTTAAGCGCTCGTTGAACTCCATTTTACACTGCAAATGCAATGCACCACCATGTAAGCGTCGAAACAAGCAAAGTAGCTCGAAAATCGCGAAGATTTCGTCGATTTCGATGAAATCTAGCCGTCATTTCCTTCCCGTTGGAGTTATTTAGACGTTTAACCGCTCATTTCACTCCATTTTACACGCCAAGTGTAATGCACTACCGTTTCAGCGTCGAAACAAGCGAAACTGGTCGCAAATCGCGAAGATTTCGTCGATTTTGATGAAATCTAGCCGTCATTTCCATCCCGTTGGAGATAATTCAACGTTTAAGCGCTCGTTGAACTCCATTTTACACTGCAAATGCAATGTACTACCGTTTAAGCGTCGAAACAGGCAAAATTGCTCACAAATCGCGAAGATATCGTCGATTTTGATGAAATCTAGCCGTCATTTCCTTCCCGTTGGAGTTATTTAGACGTTTAAGCGCTCGTTGAACTCCATTTTACACTGCAAATGCAATGCACCACCATTTAAGCGTCGAATCAAGCAAAATTGCTCACAAATCGCGAAGATTTCGTCGATTTTGATGAAATCTAGCCGTCATTTCCTTCCCGTTGGAGTTATTTAGACGTTTAACCGCTCATTTCACTCCATTTTACACGCCAAGTTTAATGCACTACCGTTTCAGCGTCGAAACAAGCGAAACTGGTCGCAAATCGCGATGATTTCGTCTATTTTGATGAAATCTAGCCGTCATTTCCATCCCGTTGGAGATAATTCAACGTTTAAGCGCTCGTTGAACTCCATTTTACACTGCAAATGCAATGCACCACCATTTATGCGTCGAATCAAGCAAAATTGCTCGCAAATCGCGATGATTTCGTCGATTTTGATGAAATCTAGCCGTCATTTCCTTCCCGTTGGAGATAATTCAACGTTTAAGTGCTCGTTGAACTCCATTTTACACTGCAAATGCAATGTACTACCGTTTAAGCGTCGAAACAAGCAAAGTAGCTCGAAAATCGCGAAGATTTCGTCGATTTCGATGAAATCTAGCCGTCATTTCCTTCCCGTTGGAGTTATTTAGACGTTTAACCGCTCATTTCACTCCATTTTACACGCCAAGTGTAATGCACTACCGTTTCAGCGTCGAAACAAGCGAAACTGGTCGCAAATCGAGAAGATTTCGTCGATTTTGATGAAATCTAGCCGTCATTTCCTTCCCGTTGGAGTTATTTAGACGTTTAACCGCTCATTTCACTCCATTTTACACGCCAAGTGTAATGCACTACCGTTTCAGCGTCGAAACAAGCGAAACTGGTCGCAAATCGCGATGATTTCGTCGATTTTGATGAAATCTAGCCGTCATTTCCATCCCGTTGGAGATAATTCAACGTTTAAGCGCTCGTTGAACTCCATTTTACACTGCAAATGCAATGCACCACCATTTAAGCGTCGAATCAAGCAAAATTGCTCACAAATCGCGAAGATTTCGTCGATTTTGATGAAATCTAGCCGTCATTTCCATCCCGTTGGAGATAATTCAACGTTTAAGCGCTCGTTGAACTCCATTTTACACTGCAAATGCAATGCACCACCATTTAAGCGTCGAATCAAGCAAAATTGCTCGCAAATCGCGATGATTTCGTCGATTTTGATGAAATCTAGCCGTCATTTCCTTCCCGTTGGAGATAATTCAACGTTTAAGTGCTCGTTGAACTCCATTTTACACTGCAAATGCAATGTACTACCGTTTAAGCGTCGAAACAAGCAAAGTAGCTCGAAAATCGCGAAGATTTCGTCGATTTCGATGAAATCTAGCCGTCATTTCCTTCCCGTTGGAGTTATTTAGACGTTTAACCGCTCATTTCACTCCATTTTACACGCCAAGTGTAATGCACTACCGTTTCAGCGTCGAAACAAGCGAAACTGGTCGCAAATCGAGAAGATTTCGTCGATTTTGATGAAATCTAGCCGTCATTTCCTTCCCGTTGGAGTTATTTAGACGTTTAACCGCTCATTTCACTCCATTTTACACGCCAAGTGTAATGCACTACCGTTTCAGCGTCGAAACAAGCGAAACTGGTCGCAAATCGCGATGATTTCGTCGATTTTGATGAAATCTAGCCGTCATTTCCATCCCGTTGGAGATAATTCAACGTTTAAGCGCTCGTTGAACTCCATTTTACACTGCAAATGCAATGCACCACCATTTAAGCGTCGAATCAAGCAAAATTGCTCACAAATCGCGAAGATTTCGTCGATTTTGATGAAATCTAGCCGTCATTTCCATCCCGTTGGAGATAATTCAACGTTTAAGCGCTCGTTGAACTCCATTTTACACTGCAAATGCAACGCACCACCATTTAAGCGTCGAATCAAGCAAAATTGCTCGCAAATCGCGATGATTTCGTCGATTTTGATGAAATCTAGCCGTCATTTCCATCCCGTTGGAGATAATTCAACATTTAAGCGCTCGTTGAACTCCATTTTACACTGCAAATGCAATGCACCACCATTTAAGCGTCGAATCAAGCAAAATTGCTCACAAATCGCGAAGATTTCGTCGATTTTGATGAAATCTAGCCGTCATTTCCATCCCGTTGGAGATAATTCAACGTTTAAGCGCTCGTTGAACTCCATTTTACACTGCAAATGCAATGTACTACCGTTTAAGCGTCGAAACAAGCAAAATAGCTCGCAAATCGCGAAGATTTCGTCGATTTTGACGAAAACTAACTGTCATTTCCTTCCCGTTGGAGATAATTCAACGTTTAAGTGCTCGTTGAACTCCATTTTACACTGCAAATGCAATGCACTACCGTTTAAGCGTCGAAACAAGCAAAATAGCTCGAAAATCGCGAAGATTTCGTCGATTTCGATGAAATCTAGCCGTCATTTCCTTCCCGTTGGAGTTATTTAGACGTTTAAGCGCTCGTTGAACTCCATTTTACACTGCAAATGCAATGCACCACCATTTAAGCGTCGAATCAAGCAAAATTGCTCACAAATCGCGAAGATTTCGTCGATTTTGATGAAATCTAGCCGTCATTTCCATCCCGTTGGAGATAATTCAACGTTTAAGCGCTCGTTGAACTCCATTTTACACTGCAAATGCAATGTACTACCGTTTAAGCGTCGAAACAAGCAAAATTGCTCACAAATCGCGAAGATATCGTCGATTTTGATGACATCTAGCCGTCATTTCCTTCCCGTTGGAGTTATTTAGACGTTTAAGCGCTCATTGAACTCCATTTTACACTGCAAATGCAATGCACCACCATTTAAGCGTCGAATCAAGCAAAATTGCTCACAAATCGCGAAGATTTCGTCGATTTTGATGAAATCTAGCCGTCATTTCCTTCCCGTTGGAGTTATTTAGACGTTTAACCGCTCATTTCACTCCATTTTACACGCCAAGTGTAATGCACTACCGTTTCAGCGTCGAAACAAGCGAAACTGGTCGCAAATCGCGATGATTTCGTCGATTTTGATGAAATCTAGCCGTCATTTCCATCCCGTTGGAGATAATTCAACGATTAAGCGCTCGTTGAACTCCATTTTACACTGCAAATGCAATGCACCACCATTTAAGCGTCGAATCAAGCAAAATTGCTCGCAAATCGCGATGATTTCGTCGATTTTGATGAAATCTAGCCGTCATTTCCTTCCCGTTGGAGATAATTCAACGTTTAAGTGCTCGTTGAACTCCATTTTACACTGCAAATGCAATGTACTACCGTTTAAGCGTCGAAACAAGCAAAATTGCTCGCAAATCGCGAAGATTTCGTCGATTTTGATGAAATCTAACCGTCATTTCCTTCCCGTTGGAGATAATTCAACGTTTAAGCGCTCGTTGAACTCCATTTTACACTGCAAATGCAATGTACTACCGTTTAAGCGTCGAAACAAGCAAAATTGCTCGCAAATCGCGAAGATTTCGTCGATTTTGACGAAAACTAACTGTCATTTCCTTCCCGTTGGAGTTATTTAGACGTTTATGCGCTCGTTGAACTCCATTTTACACTGCAAATGCAATGCACCACCATTTAAGCGTCGAAACAAGCAAAATTGCTCGCAAATCGCGAAGATTTCGTCGATTTCGATGAAATCTAACCGTCATTTCCTTCCCGTTGGAGATATTTCGACGTTTAAGTGCTCGTTGAACTCCATTTTACACTGCAAATGCAATGTACTACCGTTTAAGCGTAGAAACAAGCAAAATTGCTCGCAAATCGCGAAGATTTCGTCGATTTTGATGAAATCTAGCCATCATTTCCTTCCCGTTGGAGATAATTCAACGTTTAAGCGCTCGTTGAACTCCATTTTACACTGCAAATGCAATGTACTACCGTTTCAGCGTCGAAACAAGCGAAACTGGTCGCAAATCGCGAAGATTTCGTCGATTTCGATGAAATCTAGCCGTCATTTCCTTCCCGTTGGAGATATTTCGACGTTTAAGTGCTCGTTGAACTCCATTTTACACTGCAAATGCAATGTACTACCGTTTAAGCGTCGAAACAAGCAAAATAGCTCGAAAATCGCGAAGATTTCGTCGATTTCGATGAAATCTAGCCGTCATTTCCTTCCCGTTGGAGTTATTTAGACGTTTAAGCGCTCGTTGAACTCCATTTTACACTGCAAATGCAATGCACCACCATTTAAGCGTCGAATCAAGCAAAATTGCTCACAAATCGCGAAGATTTCGTCGATTTTGATGAAATGTAGCCGTCATTTCCATCCCGTTGGAGTTATTTAGACGTTTAACCGCTCATTTCACTCCATTTTACACGCCAAGTGTAATGCACTACCGTTTCAGCGTCGAAACAAGCGAAACTGGTCGCAAATCGCGATGATTTCGTCGATTTTGATGAAATCTAGCCGTCATTTCCATCCCGTTGGAGATAATTCAACGTTTAAGCGCTCGTTGAACTCCATTTTACACTGCAAATGCAATGCACCACCATTTAAGCGTCGAATCAAGCAAAATTGCTCGCAAATCGCGATGATTTCGTCGATTTTGATGAAATCTAGCCGTCATTTCCATCCCGTTGGAGATAATTCAACATTTAAGCGCTCGTTGAACTCCATTTTACACTGCAAATGCAATGCACCACCATTTAAGCGTCGAATCAAGCAAAATTGCTCGCAAATCGCGATGATTTCGTCGATTTGATGAAATCTAGCCGTCATTTCCTTCCCGTTGTAGATAATTCAACGTTTAAGTGCTCGTTGAACTCCATTTTACACTGCAAATGCAATGTACTACCGTTTAAGCGTCGAAACAAGCAAAGTAGCTCGAAAATCGCGAGGATTTCGTCGATTTCGATGAAATCTAGCCGTCATTTCCTTCCCGTTGGAGTTATTTAGACGTTTAAGCTCTCGTTGAACTCCATTTTCACAGCAAATGCAATGCACCACCATTTAAGCGTCGAATCAAGCAAAATTGCTCACAAATCGCGAAGATTTCGTCGATTTTGATGAAATCTAGCCGTCATTTCCTTCCGTTGGAGATAATTCAACGTTTAAGCGCTCGTTGAACTCCATTTTACACTGCAAATGCAATGTACTACCGTTTAAGCGTCGAAACAAGCAAAATTGCTCGCAAATCGCGAAGATTTCGTCGATTTTGATGAAATCTAACCGTCATTTCCTTCCCGTTGGAGATAATTCAACGTTTAAGCGCTCGTTGAACTCCATTTTACACTGCAAATGCAATGTACTACCGTTTAAGCGTCGAAACAAGCAAAATTGCTCGCAAATCGCGAAGATTTCGTCGATTTTGACGAAAACTAACTGTCATTTCCTTCCCGTTGGAGTTATTTAGACGTTTATGCGCTCGTTGAACTCCATTTTACACTGCAAATGCAATGCACCACCATTTATGCGTCGAAACAAACAAAATTGCTCGCAAATCGCGAAGATTTCGTCGATTTCGATGAAATCTAACCGTCATTTCCTTCCCGTTGGAGATATTTCGACGTTTAAGTGCTCGTTGAACTCCATTTTACACTGCAAATGCAATGTACTACGTTTAAGCGTAGAAACAAGCAAAATTGCTCGCAAATCGCGAAGATTTCGTCGATTTTGATGAAATCTAGCCATCATTTCCTTCCCGTTGGAGATAATTCAACGTTTAAGCGCTCGTTGAACTCCATTTTACACTGCAAATGCAATGTACTACCGTTTTCAGCGTCGAAACAAGCGAAACTGGTCGCAAATCGCGAAGATTTCGTCGATTTCGATGAAATCTAGCCGTCATTTCCTTCCCGTTGGAGATATTTCGACGTTTAAGTGCTCGTTGAACTCCATTTTACACTGCAAATGCAATGTACTACCGTTTAAGCGTCGAAACAAGCAAAATAGCTCGAAAATCGCGAAGATTTCGTCGATTTCGATGAAATCTAGCCGTCATTTCCTTCCCGTTGGAGTTATTTAGACGTTTAAGCGCTCGTTGAACTCCATTTTACACTGCAAATGCAATGCACCACCATTTAAGCGTCGAATCAAGCAAAATTGCTCACAAATCGCGAAGATTTCGTCGATTTTGATGAAATGTAGCCGTCATTTCCATCCCGTTGGAGTTATTTAGACGTTTAACCGCTCATTTCACTCCATTTTACACGCCAAGTGTAATGCACTACCGTTTCAGCGTCGAAACAAGCGAAACTGGTCGCAAATCGCGATGATTTCGTCGATTTTGATGAAATCTAGCCGTCATTTCCATCCCGTTGGAGATAATTCAACGTTTAAGCGCTCGTTGAACTCCATTTTACACTGCAAATGCAATGCACCACCATTTAAGCGTCGAATCAAGCAAAATTGCTCGCAAATCGCGATGATTTCGTCGATTTTGATGAAATCTAGCCGTCATTTCCATCCCGTTGGAGATAATTCAACATTTAAGCGCTCGTTGAACTCCATTTTACACTGCAAATGCAATGCACCACCATTTAAGCGTCGAATCAAGCAAAAATTGCTCGCAAATCGCGATGATTTCGTCGATTTTGATGAAATCTAGCCGTCATTTCCTTCCCGTTGGAGATAATTCAACGTTTAAGTGCTCGTTGAACTCCATTTTACACTGCAAATGCAATGTACTACCGTTTAAGCGTCGAAACAAGCAAAGTAGCTCGAAAATCGCGAGGATTTCGTCGATTTCGATGAAATCTAGCCGTCATTTCCTTCCCGTTGGAGTTATTTAGACGTTTAAGCTCTCGTTGAACTCCATTTTCACAGCAAATGCAATGCACCACCATTTAAGCGTCGAATCAAGCAAAATTGCTCACAAATCGCGAAGATTTCGTCGATTTTGATGAAATCTAGCCGTCATTTCCTTCCCGTTGGAGATAATTCAACGTTTAAGCGCTCGTTGAACTCCATTTTACACTGCAAATGCAATGTACTACCGTTTAAGCGTCGAAACAAGCAAAATTGCTCGCAAATCGCGAAGATTTCGTCGATTTTGATGAAATCTAACCGTCATTTCCTTCCCGTTGGAGATAATTCAACGTTTAAGCGCTCGTTGAACTCCATTTTACACTGCAAATGCAATGTACTACCGTTTAAGCGTCGAAACAAGCAAAATTGCTCGCAAATCGCGAAGATTTCGTCGATTTTGACGAAAACTAACTGTCATTTCCTTCCCGTTGGAGTTATTTAGACGTTTATGCGCTCGTTGAACTCCATTTTACACTGCAAATGCAATGCACCACCATTTAAGCGTCGAAACAAACAAAATTGCTCGCAAATCGCGAAGATTTCGTCGATTTCGATGAAATCTAACCGTCATTTCCTTCCCGTTGGAGATATTTCGACGTTTAAGTGCTCGTTGAACTCCATTTTACACTGCAAATGCAATGTACTACCGTTTAAGCGTAGAAACAAGCAAAATTGCTCGCAAATCGCGAAGATTTCGTCGATTTTGATGAAATCTAGCCATCATTTCCTTCCCGTTGGAGATAATTCAACGTTTAAGCGCTCGTTGAACACCATTTTACACTGCAAATGCAATGTACTACCGTTTCAGCGTCGAAACAAGCGAAACTGGTCGCAAATCGCGAAGATTTCGTCGATTTCGATGAAATCTAGCCGTCATTTCCTTCCCGTTGGAGATATTTCGACGTTTAAGTGCTCGTTGAACTCCATTTTACACTGCAAATGCAATGTACTACCGTTTAAGCGTCGAAACAAGCAAAATAGCTCGAAAATCGCGAAGATTTCGTCGATTTCGATGAAATCTAGCCGTCATTTCCTTCCCGTTGGAGTTATTTAGACGTTTAAGCGCTCGTTGAACTCCATTTTACACTGCAAATGCAATGCACCACCATTTAAGCGTCGAATCAAGCAAAATTGCTCACAAATCGCGAAGATTTCGTCGATTTTGATGAAATGTAGCCGTCATTTCCATCCCGTTGGAGTTATTTAGACGTTTAACCGCTCATTTCACTCCATTTTACACGCCAAGTGTAATGCACTACCGTTTCAGCGTCGAAACAAGCGAAACTGGTCGCAAATCGCGATGATTTCGTCGATTTTGATGAAATCTAGCCGTCATTTCCATCCCGTTGGAGATAATTCAACGTTTAAGCGCTCGTTGAACTCCATTTTACACTGCAAATGCAATGCACCACCATTTAAGCGTCGAATCAAGCAAAATTGCTCGCAAATCGCGATGATTTCGTCGATTTTGATGAAATCTAGCCGTCATTTCCATCCCGTTGGAGATAATTCAACATTTAAGCGCTCGTTGAACTCCATTTTACACTGCAAATGCAATGCACCACCATTTAAGCGTCGAATCAAGCAAAATTGCTCGCAAATCGCGATGATTTCGTCGATTTTGATGAAATCTAGCCGTCATTTCCTTCCCGTTGGAGATAATTCAACGTTTAAGTGCTCGTTGAACTCCATTTTACACTGCAAATGCAATGTACTACCGTTTAAGCGTCGAAACAAGCAAAGTAGCTCGAAAATCGCGAGGATTTCGTCGATTTCGATGAAATCTAGCCGTCATTTCCTTCCCGTTGGAGTTATTTAGACGTTTAAGCTCTCGTTGAACTCCATTTTCACAGCAAATGCAATGCACCACCATTTAAGCGTCGAATCAAGCAAAATTGCTCACAAATCGCGAAGATTTCGTCGATTTTGATGAAATCTAGCCGTCATTTCCTTCCCGTTGGAGATAATTCAACGTTTAAGCGCTCGTTGAACTCCATTTTACACTGCAAATGCAATGCACCACCATTTAAGCGTCGAATCAAGCAAAATTGCTCGCAAATCGCGATGATTTCGTCGATTTTGATGAAATCTAGCCGTCATTTCCATCCCGTTGGAGATAATTCAACGTTTAAGCGCTCGTTGAACTCCATTTTACACTGCAAATGCAATGTACTACCGTTTAAGCGTCGAAACAAGCAAAATTGCTCACAAATCGCGAAGATTTCGTCGATTTTGATGAAATCTAGCCGTCATTTCCTTCCCGTTGGAGTTATTTAGACGTTTAACCGCTCATTTCACTCCATTTTACACGCCAAGTGTAATGCACTACCGTTTCAGCGTCGAAACAAGCGAAACTGGTCGCAAATCGCGAAGATTTCGTCGATTTTGACGAAAACTAACTGTCATTTCCTTCCCGTTGGAGATAATTCAACGTTTAAGTGCTCGTTGAACTCCATTTTACACTGCAAATGCAATGTACTACCGTTTAAGCGTCGAAACAAGCAAAATTGCTCACAAATCGCGAGGATTTCGTCGATTTCGATGAAATCTAGCCGTCATTTCCTTCCCGTTGGAGTTATTTAGACGTTTAAGCTCTCGTTGAACTCCATTTTCACAGCAAATGCAATGCACCACCATTTAAGCGTCGAATCAAGCAAAATTGCTCACAAATCGCGAAGATTTCGTCGATTTTGATGAAATCTAGCCGTCATTTCCATCCCGTTGGAGATAATTCAACGTTTAAGCGCTCGTTGAACTCCATTTTACACTGCAAATGCAATGTACTACCGTTTAAGCGTCGAAACAAGCAAAATTGCTCACAAATCGCGAAGATTTCGTCGATTTCGATGAAATCTAGCCGTCATTTCCTTCCCGTTGGAGTTATTTAGACGTTTAAGCGCTCGTTGAACTCCATTTTACACTGCAAATGCAATGCACCACCATTTAAGCGTCGAATCAAGCAAAATTGCTCACAAATCGCGAAGATTTCGTCGATTTTGATGAAATCTAGCCGTCATTTCCATCCCGTTGGAGATAATTCAACGTTTAAGCGCTCGTTGAACTCCATTTTACACTGCAAATGCAATGTACTACCGTTTAAGCGTCGAAACAAGCAAAATAGCTCGCAAATCGCGAAGATTTCGTCGATTTTGACGAAAACTAACTGTCATTTCCTTCCCGTTGGAGATAATTCAACGTTTAAGTGCTCGTTGAAATCCATTTTACACTGCAAATGCAATGCACTACCGTTTAAGCGTCGAAACAAGCAAAATAGCTCGAAAATCGCGAAGATTTCGTCGATTTCGATGAAATCTAGCCGTCATTTCCTTCCCGTTGGAGTTATTTAGACGTTTAAGCGCTCGTTGAACTCCATTTTACACTGCAAATGCAATGCACCACCATTTAAGCGTCGAATCAAGCAAAATTGCTCACAAATCGCGAAGATTTCGTCGATTTTGATGAAATCTAGCCGTCATTTCCTTCCCGTTGGAGTTATTTAGACGTTTAACCGCTCATTTCACTCCATTTTACACGCCAAGTGTAATGCACTACCGTTTCAGCGTCGAAACAAGCGAAACTGGTCGCAAATCGCGATGATTTCGTCTATTTTGATGAAATCTAGCCGTCATTTCCATCCCGTTGGAGATAATTCAACATTTAAGCGCTCGTTGAACTCCATTTTACACTGCAAATGCAATGCACCACCATTTAAGCGTCGAATCAAGCAAAATTGCTCGCAAATCGCGATGATTTCGTCGATTTTGATGAAATCTAGCCGTCATTTCCTTCCCGTTGGAGATAATTCAACGTTTAAGTGCTCGTTGAACTCCATTTTACACTGCAAATGCAATGTACTACCGTTTAAGCGTCGAAACAAGCAAAGTAGCTCGAAAATCGCGAGGATTTCGTCGATTTCGATGAAATCTAGCCGTCATTTCCTTCCCGTTGGAGTTATTTAGACGTTTAAGCTCTCGTTGAACTCCATTTTCACTGCAAATGCAATGCACCACCATTTAAGCGTCGAATCAAGCAAAATTGCTCACAAATCGCGAAGATTTCGTCGATTTTGATGAAATCTAGCCGTCATTTCCTTCCCGTTGGAGATAATTCAACGTTTAAGCGCTCGTTGAACTCCATTTTACACTGCAAATGCAATGTACTACCGTTTAAGCGTCGAAACAAGCAAAATTGCTCGCAAATCGCGAAGATTTCGTCGATTTTGACGAAAACTACCTGTCATTTCCTTCCCGTTGGAGTTATTTAGACGTTTATGCGCTCGTTGAACTCCATTTTACACTGCAAATGCAATGCACCACCATTTAAGCGTCGAAACAAGCAAAATTGCTCGCAAATCGCGAAGATTTCGTCGATTTCGATGAAATCTAACCGTCATTTCCTTCCCGTTGGAGATATTTCGACGTTTAAGTGCTCGTTGAACTCCATTTTACACTGCAAATGCAACGCACTACCGTTTAAGCGTCGTAACAAGCAAAATAGCTCGAAAATCGCGAAGATTTCGTCGATTTTGATGAAATCTAGCCGTCATTTCCTTCCCGTTGGAGTTATTTAGACCTTTAACCGCACATTTCACTCCATTTTACACGCCAAGTGTAATGCACTACCGTTTCAGCGTCGTAACAAGCAAAATAGCTCGAAAATCGCGAAGATTTCGTCGATTTCGATGAAATCTAGCCGTCATTTCCTTCCCGTTGGAGTTATTTAGACGTTTAAGCGCTCGTTGAACTCCATTTTACACTGCAAATGCAATGCACCACCATTTAAGCGTCGAATCAAGCAAAATTGCTCACAAATCGCGAAGATTTCGTCGATTTTGATGAAATCTAGCCGTCATTTCCATCCCGTTGGAGATAATTCAACGTTTAAGCGCTCGTTGAACTCCATTTTACACTGCAAATGCAATGCACCACCATTTAAGCGTCGAATCAAGCAAAATTGCTCACAAATCGCGAAGATTTCGTCGATTTTGATGAAATCTAGCCGTCATTTCCTTCCCGTTGGAGTTATTTAGACGCTTAACCGCTCATTTCACTCCATTTTACACTGCAAATGCAATGTACTACCGTTTAAGCGTCGAAACAAGCAAAATAGCTCGCAAATCGCGAAGATTTCGTCGATTTTGATGAAATCTAGCCGTCATTTCCATCCCGTTGGAGATAATTCAACGTTTAAGCGCTCGTTGAACTCCATTTTACACTGCAAATGCAATGCACCACCATTTAAGCGTCGAATCAAGCAAAATTGCTCGCAAATCGCGATGATTTCGTCGATTTTGATGAAATCTAGCCGTCATTTCCATCCCGTTGGAGATAATTCAACGTTTAAGCGCTCGTTGAACTCCATTTTACACTGCAAATGCAATGTACTACCGTTTAAGCGTCGAAACAAGCAAAATAGCTCGCAAATCGCGAAGATTTCGTCGATTTTGATGAAATCTAGCCGTCATTTCCATCCCGTTGGAGATAATTCAACGTTTAAGCGCTCGTTGAACTCCATTTTACACTGCAAATGCAATGCACCACCATTTAAGCGTCGAATCAAGCAAAATTGCTCGCAAATCGCGATGATTTCGTCGATTTTGATGAAATCTAGCCGTCATTTCCATCCCGTTGGAGATAATTCAACATTTAAGCGCTCGTTGAACTCCATTTTACACTGCAAATGCAATGCACCACCATTTAAGCGTCGAATCAAGCAAAATTGCTCGCAAATCGCGATGATTTCGTCGATTTTGATGAAATCTAGCCGTCATTTCCTTCCCGTTGGAGATAATTCAACGTTTAAGTGCTCGTTGAACTCCATTTTACACTGCAAATGCAATGTACTACCGTTTAAGCCTCGAAACAAGCAAAGTAGCTCGAAAATCGCGAGGATTTCGTCGATTTCGATGAAATCTAGCCGTCATTTCCTTCCCGTTGGAGTTATTTAGACGTTTAAGCTCTCGTTGAACTCCATTTTCACTGCAAATGCAATGCACCACCATTTAAGCGTCGAATCAAGCAAAATTGCTCACAAATCGCGAAGATTTCGTCGATTTTGATGAAATCTAGCCGTCATTTCCTTCCCGTTGGAGATAATTCAACGTTTAAGCGCTCGTTGAACTCCATTTTACACTGCAAATGCAATGTACTACCGTTTAAGCGTCGAAACAAGCAAAATTGCTCGCAAATCGCGAAGATTTCGTCGATTTTGATGAAATCTATCCGTCATTTCCTTCCCGTTGGAGATAATTCAACGTTTAAGTGCTCGTTGAACTCCATTTTACACTGCAAATGCAATGTACTACCGTTTAAGCGTCGAAACAAGCAAAATTGCTCGTAAATCGCGAAGATTTCGTCGATTTCGATGAAATCTAACCGTCATTTCCTTCCCGTTGGAGATATTTCGACGTTTAAGGGCTCGTTGAACTCCATTTTACACTGCAAATGCAATGCACCACCATTTACGCGTCGAATCAAGCAAAATTGCTCGCAAATCGCGAAGATTTCGTCGATTTTGATGAAATCTAGCCGTCATTTCCATCCCGTTGGAGATAATTCAACGTTTAAGCGCTCGTTGAACTCCATTTTACACTGCAAATGCAATGTACTACCGTTTAAGCGTCGAAACAAGCAAAATTGCTCGCAAATCGCGAAGATTTCGTCGATTTTAACGAAAACTAACTGTCATTTCCTTCCCGTTGGAGTTATTTAGACGTTTATGCGCTCGTTGAACTCCATTTTACACTGCAAATGCAATGCACCACCATTTAAGCGTCGAAACAAGCAAAATTGCTCGCAAATCGCGAAGATTTCGTCGATTTCGATGAAATCTAACCGTCATTTCCTTCCCGTTGGAGATATTTCGACGTTTAAGTGCTCGTTGAACTCCATTTTACACTGCAAATGCAACGCACTACCGTTTAAGCGTCGTAACAAGCAAAATAGCTCGAAAATCGCGAAGATTTCGTCGATTTTGATGAAATCTAGCCGTCATTTCCTTCCCGTTGGAGTTATTTAGACCTTTAACCGCACATTTCACTCCATTTTACACGCCAAGTGTAATGCACTACCGTTTCAGCGTCGTAACAAGCAAAATAGCTCGAAAATCGCGAAGATTTCGTCGATTTTGATGAAATCTAGCCGTCATTTCCATCCCGTTGGAGATAATTCAACATTTAAACGCTCGTTGAACTCCATTTTACACTGCAAATGCAATGTACTACCGTTTCAGCGTCGAAACAAGCGAAACTGGTCGCAAATCGCGAAGATTTCGTCGATTTCGATGAAATCTAGCCGTCATTTCCTTCCCGTTGGAGATATTTCGACGTTTAAGCGCTCGTTGAACTCCATTTTACACTGCAAATGCAATGTGCTACCGTTTAAGCGTCGAAACACGCAAAATAGATCGCAAATCGCGATGATTTCGTCGATTTTGACGAAAAGTAGCCGTCATTCCCTTCCCGTTAGAGATATTTCGACGTTTAAGCGCTCGCTGATGTCACGTCCAGCGCTCCGCACGAGCCGTAACAAGAACAAGAAAACCATTCTATACAAAACGCGCGAATAAGGATTTGAATGCACAAACTAACACACGGCGCTACGAAACTAAAGGAAGGAGTAACGAAACGTGGGCGACTAATAGATCCAACCAATAAACAAAATACATATACACACAACTCTAAATAAACCTACCAATAACCGACTTGCAATTTGAAAAACTTATGGTTCAATATAATATAAATCCAACCAGTATAAAATAAAATAAATAGAACCAGCTAATGGATTGAACGAGTTACGAACCAAACAAATAAACCAGGAAATAAGAATAACTACATAAGGGGAAATAATTGAAACGCCAGGAATACATGTATATATATATATATTTTAATCAATCAACTTGGAGAGTTACATATAAGTATAAACATATATGCCAGACGTGTAATAAACTAGTAAATATTAGAGGCAGTGCTTCCAATACTATGCAACAAATACAATATTATCAATTTATGAAATATAAGTATATATGAAGTCAAAAACTAACAGTCTAACGAATACATAAAACATACAATATTGTATTATTATAGAAATAAAGGTTACATTGTCAGAAATGTATATATATGTGTGCGCATTAAATCAAATAGTAATGTAAGATATATACTTAAAACTAGCCTACATTCCGGTAAAGAGTTATAAAATAAGAACTACATTACTGTTTAGGAAATTCGAGGATTTGGGAATACAAATTATTGACTATATTTCCCACACAACAGTTATACATCTATATTACTTTCTGAAGAACATCTTGCACGCACGCTGGTCGCCAACCGACTACCCTAGATTCTTCTAACATCTGGCAACAGTCTTTTGTCTCCACTAAGACCTTGACGCCCTCTAACCCTTACACACGCACTCTCATGTACAGTGTAAATGTATCACTTCCCTAACACGCCTCCTTACATTTATACTGTACACTTAATTTTATTTACATACTTGTCGAATTAACAAAATATTTAACATTTATCGCTTTATTTACATTTCTCTTATTTTACATTCATCCATGACCTAAACCTTTCAAATTTCTCTCTACACAGTGCCTTCGTAAAAATATCGGCAGTATTTTCTTCTGTACTTACTTTTATTATGTTTATCTTATTTTCCTTTACGTACTCGTGAACGTAGTGGTAATGAACTTCAATGTGTTTAGTATTTTTTGTAGAAGTTCCGTATTTTGCTATACTCATTACTCCAGAGTTATCCTCATAGATTTTTACAGGGTTATCGTCTACATTTACATCGAAGATTTTCATTAGTTCTCTGATAGTCATTACTTCGCTCACCGCTTCCGATAGAGCTACATACTCTGCATACGTCGAGGCTTTTGTCACACACCTTTGTTTTTTAGACTTCCATCCAATTACATTTCCATACAATCCAATTACATACCCAGAAGTCGATTTCCTATCTATATGATCTCCTGCCCAATCAGCGTCCACATAACAATCTATCGTTTCGCACTTTTCATTTCTTTTATAATGTAGCCCTAAATCTCTAGTCCGGTACAAATATTTCAATATTCGCAAGGCATATTTAAAATGTGTCTCGTTACAACAATCTTGAAATCTACTCAGATAATTCACACTATAACTTATATCGGGTCTGGTATTTACACTAATATACAGCAATGCGCCAATTAAATTCTTGTATCCAATGTCCTCTCTATTTATCTCAGCTTTTTCAATTTTTAAGTTGGTCTCCATAGGTGTACAGTACAATTTGCTATTATGTAATTTATATTTGTTTGCTAATGATTCTATGTATTTCTTTTGGCTTAATCTCATTTCATTTTTTAAATAATCATACTCTATATTTATTCCAAGATATTCTTTTACTTCACCTAAATCTATCATTTCAAATTTATCAGTTAATAATTTTTTTTTACACTTTGTATCTTCCCTTTGTTTTTACTACAAATCAACAAATCGTCTACGTATATTAACAAATAAACAACATTTTCTCCCTCTCCATAAGTATATAGGCACAGCTCTATATTGTTCTTTTGAAAACCTAATCTCGTCACATACTTATCAAAACACTCATACCAGTCCCTCGGACTTTCTTTTAACCCATAAAGCGCTTTCGATAATTTACAAACTCTATTCGTTCCGTCCGCATATCCCTTTGGTTGATTTACATATACCTCCGAGGTTACTTCACCATTTAAAAAGGCAGTTTCTACATCCATTTGCTCAATTATTAATCCATTTTGACAACAATATGATAGCAATATCTTAAAGGTCTGATTACTCGCCACTGGAGAATATATGTCATCGGCTACGTTTCTTTGTTGAAATCCCCTTACCACTAATCTAGCCTTATACCTGTCCTCTGATTTTTTCGTGTAAACCCATTTTACATCTAATACTTCTTTGCCTTTTACCCTTTCTACCAATTTCCAAGTTTTATTCTTATAGAGACATTCTATTTCCTTATCCATAGCCTGTTTCCAAACTTCATTATTTTCGCAACAAATCGCCTCCTCAAATGTACGAGGGATATCTACTTTACAATAATTTGCATGAATCTCGCAAATATTTTCCTTTTCTGGATACCTTACTGGAGTTTTCTTAATACGTGTAGATCTCCTAGGAGTGTTTGAGCTTTCAATACTACTATTATTTTCATCTTTCCTACCTTCTAACTCTTCCTTATCCATACCATCCAATGAATAGTTATCTTCGCTATCATTTCTATCTGCCTCTAATGAATTTTCCTCAAAACCGATACATTTAGTGTCTGTCTCAATGACCTCTACATGTCTAGCTATTGTTATTTTCCCACCTAATAAGACTCTGTATCCTACTTCACTATATCCTAATAGAATTCCCATATCTGCCTTCTTGTCCCATTTGGAAACTCTTTTTTGTTCTGGCCTTCTTACAAAAACTTTACTTCCATATAGATGTAGATTTTTAACACTTGGTTTTTTCCCGAAGAATATTTCAAAAGGTGTCTTTCTTTCTATAGTATTCGCTAATATTCGATTTTTCAAGTAAACTGCTGTATAAACTATTTCCGGCCAGTACCTTTTATGTACTTTCGCTTCCGCTAACAAGCAACGCGCCATGTCCATCACTGCTCTATTATACCTTTCCGCTGTCCCGTTTAATTCATGTACGTATGTTAGGCAATTATTTATTCTTATACCTTTATCCCTAGCAAATTTATAAATTCGATTATTTAAATATTCTTTACCATTATCGCATCTTAATATTTTTAACCTCTTGCCCGTTAAATTTTCGGCTTCATTTACGAACTGTACGAAAGAATCAAAGACCTCATCTTTTGATTTTATACAATAGATCCTAGCTATTTTACTATAATCATCGATAAATGAAATGAAATATTTTTCTCCATTGAATCCGGTAGTCTTAAAGGGACCACATACGTCCGTATGAATAATTTCCATTACTTCCTTAGCCTTAGTTCGATTATTTTTGAAAGGTAAGTTATGCATTTTGCTTTCTATACACACCCTACATTTCAAAAGTTCCTTTTCAAATTCATTCGGTATGCCAGTCACTAGCTGCTCTTTACCCAAAATCTCTAAATATTTAAAATTTACGTGTCCTAGCATCCTATGCCATCTTTCCTTTTTACTCATACCACTACGTTCGGCGCTGTTTACTAAGTGCTTCTTCCCTTTCAATATACTTTTTATTCTATATGTCCCATTCTCTTTGAACGCTACAGCTGTAAGTATATTATCCTCATCTATTACTTTCGCAATATTTCCTTTGGAAATAACCGTATTCTTATTGTCTGTTAGTTTACCTAACCTAATCAAATTTGCGGACATTTCTTTCGCGTAAAATACTTTCCTCATATTTATTTTATTTTGTTTTCCGAATGCTTCAAAATAACTTATAACATTCCCAACTCTTGTCGCTTTTATCGGTCTATTATCGCCTAAATATATATTTACCGGTTCTTTTAGGTCGATAGATTTATCGAAATAATTTATATTATTAATTATGTGATCGGTACAACCGCTATCTAATAGCCACACTATTTCGTTCTTACTTATTTCATTCGTCTCACTGCTGTTTGCTGCGTGCGCCGTTGCTGTCCATATGCCTGCTCTTGAGTTTCCATGCTTGCCCGTGCCGGTTGCTGATTGACGATGAAAGTTTCCACGTCCTCTGCTCGTATTGCCTTTGTTCCCTCTTCCTCTGTTTCGACCACGTGTTGGCCCATGCCAATAGCCGTTACTGCTTCCCGCTTGGACGCCATTTTGACACTCTCTCGCAAAGTGTCCTAATCTTCCACATCTGAAGCATCCTTCCTTTTTTGCAGAAAAGGCGTTGGTTTGCCTTTCTCCTCGATTGGATTTATTTTTCTTCTCTGCTATCTCTATTTTATTTTTTACATACGCTACCGTTTGATCCTCTTCTTTCAATGCGTCTATTATGTCCGCTATGTAGCTGTATTCTTCGGGTAACGTATTCAGCATGTAATTTCAGCTTTTCCCTCTCACTTACTTGTGCGCCCGCACTTTTTAATTCATTGATTAATTTTTCAAAGTCGTTAAAGAATGATGCTGAATCACTGTAGTTCTCCAGTCTTATGTTTTCCAATCTCCTTCTGCATACGATCTGCAGTGCCGTCGACTCTTTCAAGTACATTTCATCGAACCTTTTTATTATATCATACGCCGTTTTTCCTTCCCTAACATACTCCAATTGTCTGTTCGATATTGCACTATAAATTATATTAATCGCCTTCAAATCCTTTTCGTCCCAGTCTTCATCGTCTCTTTCGTTCTTCATTCTAGTTGTAACAACCTCGCATTCCTTATATTTGAGAAACATCGTGATTCGTTGCTTCCACATTCCATAATCCTCACCATCGAATATAGGTATCATGATTTCCGATCTCTCCATTTTAATTGATTCTTCTTTTTTTTTTCTTTTCTTACTCAAGCGTTCCTACGTGCTCGAAGTATATTTTTTCCTCTGAAAGTTTTTTTTTCATTACTGAAAACTCACTCGCAAGATCGTAACCACGCACTAAATATCTTGTAAAGCTAGTAACCACGCTCTGCTACCAGGTTAAGGAAATTCGAGGATTTGGGAATACAAATTATTGACTATATTTCCCACACAACAGTTATACATCTATATTACTCTCTGAAGAACGTCTTGCACGCACGCTGGTCGCCAACCGACTACCCTAGATTCTTCTAACATCTGGCAACAGTCTTTTGTCTCCACTAAGACCTTGACGCCCTCTAACCCTTACACACACACTCTCATGTACAGTGTAAATGTATCACTTCCCTAACAATTACGAAACATGCATGTCTATATATAAATATATAAATAATCCATATTCTAAACTAAACCACTAATAATAATCTACAAAAGAAATAGAACACACAACGCAACACTTGGGACTAAGCGACAACCTGTCGATAGGCCAAACGCTCAAAATAATTAACACCGCAACGACTTGAGGAATTGCGTACAGAAATTCTATCATCAAACACAAATATGTAAACACACATTAAACACACAATAATCTAGAAACAAAACCTTCAATACTATGTTGTCACAATACAAGATATATATGTATATATGAAATCAAATAATTGACACATAACCTCAAATACACAACATTACATCTCTAAAGAATCTAAATGAAAATCACATTGCCAGAAGTATATACATATATACGTGTGCGTGTGCGTGTTCTATCTTATTAAATGAAGTTAATATAAAATAAATAATTAACATTTCATTTCGTATGAATACTACACTGCCAGAAGAAATATGCATATGAATACATATTTATATATATGTGTGTGTGTGTATGTTTTACACTATCGAACACACTATAAAATAAACTACTCAAAACAATAAATAACGCTATCGAAGAATTAAAAAACATTAGTCATATTAATATGACACACAACATAAATATATATATATATATGTCGGAGATGAAAGGACACCGGAACCTTCGGATAGCCCCGCAACATTGCAATCTAAAGTCTACTATAACTGTAACTAAACTATTGTAGTTATTCAATCCGATTGTAATTGTTCGAGATTAGTGACGGTGAGCTTTGGCTCGAGGCGACAGTCTGTCGCCCAACGTAGCCGCGGTCAAGGGATGAACGCTTTGCCTAACAAAGGTATGGAGTAATTCTATAGCTCTCCTTAAAAGAAATATTCGTGGCGACACGCGACAGTAAACATTCCAACGGTTTCTGTCCCGTGGCTCGCCACACGCAGACCCTATTCTTCGAGTAAGATGATTGCCAGATGTCGATGCGTCTCCGCAGTACATGTTCGGCTAGCCCGAGGGCCCGTTATAAATCTTAAGGTTTAGTCAACTAAAGTCCTTCAAACAGACAAACAGTCTTTGTCCCAACTACGGGAAGATAGGGGAGACATATTTTTCAACGAGCGGCGTCTCCCACTAGCAACATTCCCTCGAGGGCGGCTAGCATCTTTTTCTAACCACCGATATGGAGATTGACCAGTTAGCAGCAACGTCAATTTCCCTTACTTCCTAAACGAAGGCTTTCCTCGACGAATCCGATGATCTCGTGTCCTTAGACACACCCCATTATAGTTTTCCTCTGTGGCATCATCGGGACGGAAATTCATTCTTTCTTGCGATCTCATCGACGAAAAGAGTAACCCCATACGACCAGTGAATATTACGCGTTTTATTAACAAAGAGTCCGACTTAGATTTTGTGAGCCCGTACATCTACTATCCCGTTGACCGCGGATTCGTTATTGCACTTAGGATCATTGTCATTAGTTTCTCGAGTATCTAATTACCACGGTTACTTGTCCGATTCTATAATAATCGCAGTTGCACTAGTCAATGTCTTCTCTATTGCACAACGACAATGTGTAATCCAAATGAAGATTCGTTTCACGCCCCTAACCCTAATTCTAATGTAAACCCGACATTTATAATGTAAAAAATGTATATGTAATACAAAAAGAATGCAGAATATAGGTACTAATGTTTAATCTGATTTTCTGTAATTTTGACAGTTTTGTAATCTTTTATTTTTATATTTTTATATTTTCTATATCTTTGTGCTCTTGTATTTTTCATACAATTCTATATTCAAGTAACAGTATAAAAAGGATACGAAAAGTATGGAATGGCAATGCATGTAACGGTACGTGAATGTTACGCGTGCGCAAGATAACCAGGAGAGGTTGTATAGGAATCAAGAGGTCGTTGGACAAAGAGAACGTTTTTTAGCATTACCTTATGTTTAAGACATTCATATATTCTGCAGATATTAGTTCCTATCAGTATACCCACGTCGTTATTAACAAGATGTTTATGTATTTCCATTATCTTTGTTCTAAAATTCACTGTTATTTTGGGAATTTGTTAAAAAATCTCTTAATCCTTTTAGGAGATGTATCACTCTAAACTGAGATCTAAACTCAGATCACAGGTTTTTTTTTATTTTATAGATTAGATTCACAATTTGTCCAGTTTGGACATTTGGTAGAATTTTTTAGCTGTTAGATTATTATGTGGGTAGCTACCCCCAGTGGGATACCATCTTCGTGTTTGTTTGGTTGTGTCCTTTGTGAGGTCTGCTGGGTATTTCCCTTTCAGCCTTCTATCCATGTTTGAGGTGTTGATCGTTTTCGCAGCTAGCCAGTTTGGCTGTGTTCCTATTCTTTCTTTGTATTTTTCTGCGTGTCTGCTAATTTTCTCTTTGACCATTGGTATTCCCAGGTCCTTCCGTATGCCTTCGCTTCTAACGTACCATGGGGCGTTTACTATTGTTCTAAGAATTTTAGCTTGTACTGTCTCTATTTTGTTTATATGGCTCATTGCCGCTGCCCCCCATAGTGGTATTCCGTACGTCCAGATTGGTTTTATGATCGTTTTGTATATTTTTAATTTATTTTCTATGCTTAATTTGGATTTTCGACTTGTTAGCCAATGCATTTGTCTCCTTGTTGTCTGTATTTTGTCTATTATTGATTTAGTATGCTGTTTCTATGTGAGTTGTGTTTCTAGGTGGTCTAGTCCTAGGTATTTGACTTGCCTTGTTTGCGGTATGTGCGTGCCGTTCAGTAGGATGTTTGATGGTGTCTGTTTTCGCAGTGTGAGTGTAATATGGTTGCATTTATCGGGGTTTGCTTTTATTTGTTTATCTTGCAGCCACTTTTCTATTTTTGTGATATGTTCTTGTAGTAATTTGACTGCTGTTTCTGGGTTAGTGTGCCTGACTAGTACAGCTGTGTCGTCCGTGAGTGTCAGTATTTTGCTATTGGTAGTTGTTGGTATGTTTTGTGTATAGTATTGATCCTAAGACGCTTCCTCGCGGAACCCCTGCCTTTATGTCTTTAACTTCAGAGTATGTGTCCTTGATTTTTATTACGAAGGTTCTGCTGCTTAAGTAAGATTTTATTAATTGGTATATTTGCTCCGGAAATTGTTTCCTGATTGTTTGTAGTAGGCTTTCGTGGTTTATTTTGTCAAATGCTTTATCTATGTCCATAGAGAGGGCTGTACAGTATTGTTTGTTTTCTAATGCTAGTATTATTTCTTTAATGAGCCTGTGCATTTGCTCTATAGTGGAGTGTATGTTTCTGAATCGAAATTGGTGATCTGGTATTAATTTTTCCTTCTATATTTGTTAGGGAAGTGATACATTTACACTGTACATGAGAGTGTGTGTGTAAGGGTTAGAGGGCGTCAAGGACTCAGTGGAAACAAAAGACTGTTGCCAGATGTTAGAAGAAAAACAATAGACAACGTTAGATCAGAAGGACGGTTTCAAGGTGGGACGACCGAAAGGTCAGAGTGTGCGAGTCGAAAAGTGTGTGTGTTGCGAGAGACAGAGCTAATCGAGTCGTCGAAGAGTAGAGTCGTTAGAGTTAATCGAGACACCGAAGAGTAGAGTCGGTTGGCAACCAGCGTGCGTGCAAGACGTTCTTAGAGAGGAATATAGATGTATAACTGTTGTATGGGAAATATAGCCAATAATTTGTATTCCCAAATCCTCGAATTTCCTTAACAATATTATTGGTTTTATGCGGTTGCATATTATTTCCTCTAGTATTTTGGAAAACACAGGAAGTAGTGATATTGGTCTGTAAGATGCAGTTTGGTGTGGTTCTTTGCCTGGTTTAGGTAACATTATCTCCTGTGCTAGTTTCCACAGTTTAGGAAAGTATTGGATTCTTAGTATTGCATTGAATATTATTGTCATTAGTGTTATCGCTTTTGGCGGAAGGTTTTTCAAGATTTTACCATTGATTAGGTCGATTCGTGGTGCTTTATTGTTTTTTGTTTTCTCGATTATGTTTCTAATTTCTTGTGCTGTTGTTTTAGGTATGGTATAGTGGTTGTCAGTTGAGGTACTAGTGGTAAACGCATCCTCGTCCGTATGACATTTGGGGTTGCTGTTGTTGATATTATGTGGTATAAATGTGTTTCAAAGGTGGTTGGAAAATTCTTCAGCTTGCTCTTCGTTGCTTCTTGCCCATGTGTTGTCTGCCGTCCTGATTGCTGGGACTAGTTTTATTGGTTTCTTTTTTTTTCGTGGCTTTCCATAGGGAGTAGTTGGAGTTCTCGTGAGCAGAGAGTGACTCTATGAATTTTGTGAATTCGTTATTGTTGTGCACTTTTATTTTGTTTTTTATTTCCTTTGCAAGTTTGTTTAGGTGATTTTTGTTTTCTCGTGTTCTATGTTTTTGCCATTTTGCTTTCGCTTTTCTTTTTTCTCTAATTTTTTCAAGTATGTCTAATGGAATTATTTTTGTTTGTCTGTTGGTTGGTTCAGGTATAGTGGTTGTCCATGATGCTTCTTGGATAGTTTCTGTCAATGGTGTTACTGCCTGTTCGACGTGTTCGGGTGTTTCCAATGGGATGCTGCAACTGGTTTTGCTCTCGATTATTTCTTTAAAAATTTGCCATTTGGTTGTTCTGTTGCATAGTGTCCCTGGATTGCTATAAAGTATTAATTTGTTTCTGTAAGCAATTGGGCTGTATGCAATGGGGCTGGGTGTTATTTTTAGTTTATTTGCGTTTAGTCCCTTTGTAACTGCAAAATCGAGTAGGCCAGGTATTTTGCTCAGGTCTGTCGGCCAGTATGTCTTCCTGTGGATAATATATTGAGGTTGTTGTTAATGTATTTTTCCAGGGTTCTACCTCGAGGTGTGGTAATTCTTGATCCCCATAGCGTGGGTTTGCATTGTAGTCTCCCGTTGCGATATACTTGTCACCTAAGTGTTGAAAGTACTCTTCCCACGTTTGTGATGTCATTTTGTGTCGCGGTGGTACATATACTGCTGACAACTGTAAATGGTTGCTGCTAGTTTGTACAGTAACGGTGGTTGCTTGTATATATTCCTTACTAGCTTGGCTGTGTTAGTGGTGTTTAATGTCGTTTCTTATTATTACTGCGGTCCCTCCGTGTGATTTTCCTGAAGGATGCTTGGTATCATATATTGTGTAGTACGGTATTTTTATGTAACTTTTTATAGTGAAGTGTGTTTCCGATACGAGTAGTATGTCGATATTATTATTATACAGGAATGTTTTAGTTTCTAGGGCCCTTTGTTGTAGTCCGTTAGAGTTCCAGGCTGCTATTTTAAGCATGTCCATTTTTATTTTTTACTTAGCAAGTTTGTGAGTAGTTGTAACATGACTGTTGTTTGTTGTACTTGTTGCCTTAGTATTGTGTTTTTCTCACTTACCATTTTTCTTAATATCTCTGTACCTTTAATGGATTGTCTGAGCATTTCTTTGATTTCTGTATCGTCTTCGGTGTTGTTGCTTTGATTCTGTTTGTTTGTGGGCGTTGTTTGTCTAATGTTTTGGGTTACTTGCGCGTAGCTGCGGTTTCCTTGGGGATCGGTGTTTCCGTTTATAGCTTTTGGTTCATTTTGTGCTTTCAATGTTACTTAATTATCCGTTATACTTTGTTGTGGTTGGTAGTTGTTGATTGATCTATTGCCAAGTGGTGGAAACTGTTTACGTTGTGATTGTTTTCTGATTTCGCATCCTTTATAGCTGGCTGGGTGGTTTCCATTACAGTTGTAACATTTTACTTCATTTATTTTCCCTACGTATGGACAATGTGTTGTTAAATGCTTCGTATCGTATCTTGTCATATTGTTTATTGCTCTTGTTTGATGACCAATTTTTGCTAATTCGTCACTTAATTTTTTTTGTGTTAGTTTTTGAATGTAGTCCTCTTATAACTATTTCGTAGCTCCTTTCCGTTTTCAGCTGGTATGTGTGGTACACAGCGTTTTTTCTTTTAATTCTTTTATCACTTTCCTATAATTTTCTGGGGTGTTTATTTGAATTTTTACTTGTTCTAATTTTGTTTGTTTTATTGTGTAGTTTTCCTTCCCAGCTATATCGTTTAGTGGATCAATAAGCGGGTCTATTATCTGGGCGTCGACAAATATTGGTGGTGGTTTTGTAGTTTGCGTTGATTTAGTTGTGTTTTTGGTTGTTGGGTCGTCTATTTCTTCCGTAAGTGAGCTGAAGGAGTTTCTTAATGGTAATTCTTGCAGCCATCGCTGCTTTTCTGTATCTGAATTTCCTGTTATTTTTCGTTTCTTGTTATAACTTGCCACCTTCCAGCCTTCATCCTGTTGGGTTAATTCGTTATTGGTAATATTCTCTTCATTGTTTGGTATTGTTTCCATATCAACTTCGTTTGTAGCTGAGCATTCCTGTTCTTCGTTTATTGGTTGGCTTGGTTTTGATATGTTTGTTGTTTTATTTATGTAGTATTGTTCGTCTTTGTTAATTATTTTTATCGGTGGGATGTGCTTTTTCATTTTAGTTTTGCTTGTAGTCTTCTTAGTAGAAGACACGAGTTTCCACCATTTAGCTATGGGCGTTGCCGTTCGTAACTTTCTCTTCCCCACTTGCCGCACTTTTTCTGAAGCACTGTTTTACACGTCCGTTTGGCTCGGTTGCTCTGGCAGAACTCGATTTACAACATTGAGAACATTTATATCGAAAATTCTTTCTCGCATGAAGCTTCTGTATTAATACAAAAGGCACGAATTAAGATATATGATTGTTCACAAGTATTAGAGCACTTGCTGATCTTATAGATTTTATAGAAAATGTGATACATGATTGACCAAGATTATTAAGAAAATGAAGTTTACATTCGTATGAGATTAACGATCCGAAATACACACTTTGTGAAAATTCGTGACAGTTGGAGGAAAAGTAATGAATTAACGATTATGTGACAGCAATTAAAATCCATCGATCTAAGGTCTTTATTAAATTAAATAGTTCAAAATCGTTTACATATTAGGTGATCCCATAAGTTTTTGTGTATATATTTCATGTGTCGATTTCTAAACATACGGCTATACGGGACCAATGCACTTGAGCTTAGCTGATCGAGAACAGGCTAGAGTAGATCTTCGTGGGCATAAGATCGTAATATAGTGAACACAGTGACTTCTAACAGTAAAAAATCACGAGTGAAATGCGTATCCATTTTCGACATCTCATGTTATATGAATTTCGGAAAGAAAGTTCGGTAACAATTGCCAGGAAAAACATATGTGCTGTTTACGGAGAAAATACGCTTTCATCTCGCACCTGTAGGAAGTGGTTCCAACGTTTTAGAGCTGGGAATTTCTGTTTAGAAGAGGAGGTACGCTCCGGGCGTCCTCCTCAGACAGACGGAGATAAAATTCGGGATCTTGTTGAAAAATCACCAAGTTTGACAGTTCAAGAGATGTCAAATGTCCTGAAAATACCTAAGACAACGATTCATAGGTGTTTAAAAAAATGGGGATGGTGTCAAAGTTGAACGTTTGGGTGCCCCATGAACTTACGGAACGGAACCGTCTTGAACGAACGACAGCGTGCATGTCATTAATTGCACGTAATAAACGTGAACCATTCCTTAAACGCCCCTGGTAACTGGTGATGAAAAGTGGATACTTTTCGAAAACCCTGAACGGAAACGTAGCTGATCCCAACGAAATCAGCCACCTGAACGCTGTGCAAAACCAGGGTTACATCCGCGTAAAGTTCTTTTGTGTGTATGGTGGGATTATAAAGGAATACTCTATTTTGAACTTTTATCTAGTGGTGATACCATTAATTCAGACAAATATTGCGCTCAGTTAGAAAAATTAAGGGAAGCACTAGCTGAAAAACGGCCAGGTTTAGTGAATAGGAACAACGTTATCTTCCATCACGACAATGCTAAACCGCATGTCGCGAAAAGCGTTACAAAAAAATTGTCTGAATTTAATTGAAAAATTTTACCACATCCCCCATATTCCCCAGACATTGATTACCATCATCTGATTACCACCTGTTCAGAGCATTACAACACTTTTTAGTAGCTAAAAGATTTGAAAATATTGACACTCTCAAAAATAGCATAGAAAATTATTTTAAAGAAAAACAAGAGAACTTTTATCGAGACGGAACCTACCAGAAAAATGGGAAGAAGTTGTACAACGAGAGGGGGATTACATTTTTTCATGAAACTGAAAGGTATGTAAACGATCTTAACATATATAACCTCTCGAAAAACGGCACGAACTTATGGGATGACCTAATAATTAAACAACTATAAATATATCAAAAGATTATAATAAAAGAATGTAATAGAATATCTAATGTCCGTACTTGTAAATACAACGAAAAACGTAACGTGTAGATTGCAGATGTTTATGAATGTAAAATTTGCGAAAAGCATATGAAAGTTATACACATAAAATATACAAATATTGACATATGCACGAAAACTATGCGTATATGCACAAAGATATGTACAATTTATGAGTAATATGTCTAATATTGATTTATTAACGTTATGTGAATTGATACAAAAGGATATTTAACAATTTCGTTTTAAATAAAAATCTATTTATGACGACGCGCCAAAATTCGCATTACGATAAATTACGATAAATTATAAATTGCTTTTCCGTATCTGCAGCACTCGAATTGTACAAGTAATGTGTGCGTTTGAGGGCCCGACCTTTTGGTCGACTGCGCCATACCTGCAGTAAAAACGCATACTGGCTTCGCATTTAGATGTTCGCGTTCGACTTGGGAATGGCGCGCATAGATGGTCGGCGCGCGACTTGCCCTCTCCTTGCGGATCATTGGACAAGTTAAACCTACCCTTTCGGGCGGCAGCTCGCTTAGCTGGCGCCACGCGATACCTGCCACCATATAGCTCGGTCCCAGCAGGTTGGCTCTCCAGCCGATTATTCCTGCTCGGCAACCATTTTGTAGGCTTACCGCTTGCACCGACGGTCACAGGTTTCCTCTCCAGCTCGCACGCTTCGTGCTTTTTTCTGCGCCCCGGTTCTTCGTTACTGTTGTTTTCTTGGTTCTATCTTGTTTATTGTTCTATCTTCGATCCAGTGTTCTGTTTGTTGTATCCGTTTATTTCTTCGTTGCGATTCTTTGTTTGGTTGTTGTTGTTGTCTCTATAAACTTGAAATATAAATGCAATTTCCTTTTAAATACAGTAACGAGGTTTATTCAATTTCGATAACATTGTATTAGTAAGATATCGAAGCTAGCAACTTTTCGTTGAAGTTTATTTTATATTTCTTAAATTATTCGGGTAAAGATAACTCCACACTGACGGCCTATTGTCCACAGACAGATGTCGTAGTAATCGGCGGACAATGTCTGTCAGTGAAACTTAAGGCGCGTACGGGCAGACTACAGGTATCTGTAGACAACACATGCCAAAACATGTATATAAACTGCCTGCAAGCAACGTCGCTTGTCCACTAGAAGTTTGCCGGGTATCACTGCGTATCGATGAGTCGAAGATGCCTTGGAGATGCAACACACGGATCGTTTAAATCTACCTGTAATCCAATCAAGCTAGCCTAAAAAAAAGACAAATTCAACATTAAATTGTATCGGACATTTTGCTACAACGCTCAACTGATAGAAATCATGCTCAGGAACAAATATATGTCTTTGCTAACTTTCTAAATATATGTAGACGACGTTTTAAATTGCTAGTAGTTGAAACAAACAATATGATATATTTTTGAGTGATCTATAAGGATTTACAGGCCCACTGGGAAATCTTATTAGTGTTCTCTTGCACTATGTATTAAAGCGCATCAACACCGATAGAAGCACTGTACACGCGATATCGTCGCGTCGTGTCTCCTGAAAATCGCCGATAAGTCGCTCGAAACTTTACTGGAAACATTTCTCCATGTTCTACTGACAATCACATAGCATGTGTCATTGCTGGAATTTGATAAATTTGGTTGAGAACACGAAAGAATTTTCCGTTTACAGCAAAGCAAGGGACTATCGAGTTGGAACAATTCGTGTTTGAAAATAGCGTTCTATGCTAAAATAGCGGTGGAAATTATACTACATGTAAAAGTGAGTCATAAAAACAAATACAATTTTCTTATTTTCTATCTTTTTTACTTTTATCGCAAGTTTGATTTCTATACATATAACTGTTTTCAATTTAAGGAGGAACTTATTTTCTTAAGGGCTTTTCATACAAATTTGAAAAATAACTGTTGTTTTTGATCCCTTATCTCTATCTTTATCCTTCTATTTTTGTGAGACTGTATCGGTTATTTATTCTTAATATTTACAATCCGAAGTCTAATTTATGTGCCGTATTAATTTTCTGTGAATAATTTAGAGATATGTGAAATCTTGCTATATATATATATACTGTTTGGTACCTATTAGAAGTGCGTTCGATCTAATGTGGAAAATTCTTAATTTTAATAAAATAGTTTCAAATTGCTAAGGCTGGGGCAAACTAAGAAGTTTCTGGAATATACAGGGTAGTAAGTCGCTTCGCAGATATGTGTACATCGGGACAATATGTTACATATGTAATCCCTTACACAGTTTCGTATTATCTTGTAAAATAATCATTCTTCTTTTAATATCGGTTGGTTTTTATATTTTTATTTCATTTATCTCATAGATTATAATTCCTTTAGGAAATTTTTGCAAAAATTTTCGCGCGTATTCCAAGTTGGCCCGTTGACTAGTTGGCAAAAAGAATTCCGCCGGCAGACGTATGCCGATGCCGTAAATCATTTCGGCCGCCGTTGCGTTTAGGTCCTCCTTTATCGCGGTTCTTATACCTAATAAGACGATCGGGAGAATTCCGACCCAGTTGCTCGTGTCGTGGCATTTGATCACCGCCTTTAATTGTCTGTGTAGGCGTTCTACCATCCCGTTAGACGCTGGATGGTAGGCCGTTGTACGCAAATGTTTGACGCCGAGCAACCGGCATAATTCCTCGAATAAACGCGATTCGAATTGACGTCCTTGATCAGTCGTAATTTTCAAGGGTACGCCGAAACGAGATATCCAGGTAGAAAGGAGGGCCGAAGCCACGGTTGACGCTTCCATATCGGCGATAGGTATGGCTTCAGGCCAACGCGAAAAACGATCGATACACGTAAGGCAATAACGGTATCCTTGCGAATATTGCATTGTGATGATATCTACGTGTATATGCTCGAACCGGCCCGCTAGCGTTCCGAACGTTCCGACGGGCGAGGATACGTGTCTGGTGACTTTGTTGCGCTGACACGGTATGCATTGTCGTGTCCACGTTCGGCAATCTTTATTTACCGACGGCCAGACGAAGCGCGTCGCTACCAATTTTCGCGTAGCTCGCATCCCCGGGTGGGAAAGTCCATGTAGCGCTTGGAATACGGTGCGGCGTAACGGTTCCAGTACGTACGGTCGCACGGTCTCGGTTTTAATATCGCAGTATAACTCGACGTTGTGATCGGGAAATCGTACTTTTCTCAGCTGCAACGCGCTCGAGCCAGCGTTGATAATTTTGCGTAGCTCGCTATCCTTTTCTTGCGCTGCAGCTAGCGTATGGTGATCTATTGGTTTTCCGATCGCTTCGATGCGAGATAGAGTATCGGCTACGTTATTTTCTACCCCTTTTATGTGACGGATATCCGTCGTAAATTGTCCGACGTAGTCCAGATGTCGAAACTGTCTCGGCGAACACTTATCGAGGTTCTACAAACATTGTGGCCTTTTTCCTACTTAGTTCGGTAATTTTCAATTTTAAGGTGTTGAACAATTTCGTTTCGTTGTAATTTAAGATTTGTTAACGAGCACTTTTCACAAACTGACCGCTGTTACTTGTCTTTGGATCGTTGTTTTGTGAATACGGTGAATGTAGGAATAAGAAAGAAGAGAAGCAATTGAGATACAACGAGATACCTTACAGATTTTATATCTAGACAAATAAAGTCAAAAGAAATATAATTTAACCAGTGTCTGGATCCATTTGGACTAGTCAGCAAATAACGGAAGTTGTTTAACTTAGTGTCATAAGAAGCCAAGGTATCTCTAAACGACGGATTTAGTATCAACATTCATTGTAACTTCAAAGAATTGTGTCGGACTTAGGCATGGTCTTCTGTGCAGTTGACCGAACGTTGCGCATTTCCAGAGTTTAGCTATCGTCCAATATCATTTTGATCGTGAGATTCTCGAAAATCCAATTAAATCGTTTTATAACAATGAAATAAAAAATATGAAAACTTCGTTTTTCTTATTTTGGCAATTTATGAGTAATTGCGTTATCGCTGGAGCAGACAAAGAAAACACCGGAAACTACTTGCAGTGATCAGTTCCGCGAAGTAGTGGGGATAACTCGTATCCGCTTAAAATTTGAAGAGACAAATTTTCGACTCTCTGAGCGACGTTTATTTCGTCAGGACTATCAATTGTCGTTTGAACGTTGTGTTTCGATCGTTCGCGGAGAGACGCGATCGCGAGATAGCACGTCAACGAGAGTTGTAAGTTCCCGTTACGATTAAATAATCGACGCCACGAACTGATCGATTCCCTTATTTCGATTAGGATAATAAGGGTAGTTCAATGAATTCCACAGAATTAACACAAATAAATTAACGTTTATTTTAACAAATTATCAACTAGGAAGACATAAAGAGAACAACAAAAAGAAATGTAACTGCGTTTTGCTTGATAAGTAATGCGCGATATAAGAGATGTGTTGACGGTTCGGCTTCTCGAAAAGTTCTGCACGCCTTTCGATTTTTTCCGTTTTTTCTGGAAGGCGACCCCCACTACGTTCGGATCACGCCACATTCTTTTACGCGAGGTAAAATAACGGCCACGAATCGACGTTTCTGGAGGTCGCCCTGCTTAATGAACCATGCGCTTGCCACTACAATGTTTGTTTGCCGGGCAGCCGCGACGATCCGTCTGCGACATTATAGTGCCGCGATCGACAGTTAAGAATATGATCTATGGTAAGCCGCATGGCGTAACACGTTGCATTAATTTCTCTAATGTAATTTCGCGTACCTTTAACTGTAACTCAGTTCTTTCGGTACTTAACGAGAGAGCCGAAAATTTCGTCGTTTTAAAGTTTGACGATCTCGATAATTGTTAATTGTGTAATTTCGTGCTCCTGATAAGGATCGATAACTTACAATTAATATGCATAAAAATAATTACAAATATTGTTAAATATGCCCGCCTTGATATTCAGTACATTTATTATTTCTTCGTAACATGTTTTTAAAGACGCTTAATAATATCTCTTCACTTATTTGTGACACTCGCCTTTCGATATTCTCCTCAGCGGTTTCGATTTGTACACATCAGTCTCTAACATCCCACAGAGAAAGAAGATTATTCTATTCTCTCCGTTTATTACGCCCCAAGGCTTACTATAGGCCGTGTTCCTAACCGTCGCAAACAGATCGTCTTACATGACCGTCGAGATATACACAAAGTAGCGATAAACGCATAGTTGTCGTCAAGCAGCGAGTTCCAGAAACATCTATTCGCCTTCGGTGCGTTATTTTATCCGCATAAAGAAAGAAGCTGGTATACGTGATCATAGGCGCGAACGGTGGCGTGATCCGAGCGTAGTGGGGGTCGTATCTCAGAGAAGACAACGAAAAGGATCGAAGAGTAATCGGTCCCTTCTGAAGAGTCAAACGTTATAAATTGCTTAGTCTAACGAATTCATTGAGAGATATCGCAATGTCGGGTTGAATTCCTATAACATATCAACTGTATTTATCGCTAAATAATTTGTGACGTTCTTATTATTACATTCATTATTTTTAAATATACAAGCTATATTAACCTGTTAATACAGTGTTAAATTCATTGAACCACCCCTATTATCGTAACAGAAATCAGGGGATCGATCAGTTCGTGGCGTCGGTTATCTAATTGCAACGGGAATTTACTACTCCCGTTGACGTGCTTTCTCGCGATCGCGTCTCTCCGCGAATGCTCGAATAAACACGGATTGCTTTTTAACTAAACGTATTCATACCCTGTTTTCTCAAAATCGAAAGCTTAAAACATCCGTTCTTACTGATGTTATTTCAATTATATTTATATCGCGTTATTTCGATTATCTAATATATTTTTTACTTTTTTCATGTAAAATCATCATTTTACCAATTGTACCATAATTATTAGGAAGCTCTGTTAGAATTTAATCTTGGAATTAAGATTAATAATCTGTGGAAGACACAATGTTTGTGTTGAAACAATATAATGTGATATTTATTAAACAATTATTACAGGAATTATAAGTGTGTGTGTTCTGGAATGTAGACAGTTGGCTAGTTATTCACAGACTGACTGGCTTAGTGACCCATGGCCCTTGAAAAGGTTTTGAACCCCACTCTCTATGCAGTAATGAGTGTGACCTGTGTGGGTGTCTGTGTGGCGTCACATGTGCCACAGAACCTTCTAGTAGCTTCTCGACGTGCCCATCGGGAATGTTCCATCCATATTCCTACGCTTCTTCCGCCGAATTCTCGAAAGAGCATGCACGTGCTAGCCGCCGTGGTACATCTCACGAACGCACGCTAATGAGGATATCGCTGAACAACGAAGGAAAGAATCCGTTCGATCAATCACCTCATCTGTATGCGATTAATATCGTTGTATTCCAACAAACTCTGAACAATAACTTAAACACGAAACTGTAATTTGTGTCTTTATAATTTGCAACGTTGTTAAAATTTTGTATCTCCCTTTGCAAATGCAAATAATTTAAATGAAAAAATACATGGTTTTTAAATCGTTTCTCTTATATTCGTAGTAATAATTTCGTTCTACAGTGAATGCATTTATTATTCAACGACGTGATTTTCGGTTGTTTATTGGAAAGTTATAATGCTGCTGATCTATAGAATTAGTACTGACTGTTATAGTAATATGCACAGCGAGTCATTTGTAATAAATTGTAATTACTTGTAATGTATATCGATTGTAATTACTCGTAAACCACTCAATTCATAAATGCATACATATGTGGCCGCACTCGACAGCACAAATACGACAACTCGACACTAACTAATACCAGACAACGGCAGCGCAGTGGTTAGCGCCTCAAGTTACGAACGTTCGGGATCTGGGTTCTTAAATCCCGGCGACCGTAGTCCGATTTTTCTTCCACGATTCTTAAATGAAAAGAAAATACAGCAGTACCCTAGCAGCGACATCTACAGCCAGCGGTAGATTTTTCTTCATCGCCCGCGATGCTCGCCGCCGCGAGCTATCTCTCTAGTAAGGAGAACCATAGCACTATCTTCTAGGGCATCGTCAAAGGCACGCGGACTACTTCACTGGTCGTAACTGTTTTATTCTTGTTTGACATATCGTTAGCGCGCCCGGAATCACGATCATTGAAATCTCATTAGCTCGATCACGTCGGGGTCACTTACACCTCACATATTTCAAATAAAATCTGCATAATTCTGAAGGAAACACAACTACATTTGGGTTATCTTGTTTTCACAGAAACCTGAGAATTGCTCGGAGTATTTTAATAAAATATTCAACTACTTTAAAACGCAAAAAATAGTTTATTGTATGGAATATATAGAGTGGTTCACGCAATTGTTTCGGCATAATTGGAAAATTCGAAATGTGTAGCTTTAAAAATATTGCAGAGGAAAAATCGGATTCGTCGAGGACAACCTTCGTTCAGAAAGTAAGGGAAATTGGCATTGCTGTTAATTGGTCAATTTGTATATCGGTGGTTAGAAAAGGATGCTAGCCGCTCTCGAGAGAAAGTCTCTAGTGGGAGACGTCGTTCGTTAAAAAATAGGCGTTTCGACCGTTCGCGGAGAGACGCGATCGCGAGATAGCACGTCAACGAGAGTTGTAAGTTCCCGTTACGATTAAATAATCGACGCCACGAACTGATCGATCCCCTTATTTCGATTATGATAATAAGGGTAGTTCAATGAAATTCCACAGAATTAACACAAATAAATTAATGTTTATTTCAACAACTTATTAACTAGAAAGATATAAAAGGAACAAAAAAATGTAACTGCGTTTTGGTTGATAAGTAATGCGCGACATACCACATGTGTTGACGGTTCGACTTCTCGAAAAGTTCTGAACGCCTTTCGATTTTTTTCGTTTTTTCTGGAAGGCGACCCCCACTACGTTCGGATCACGCCACATTCTTTTACTGCGAGGTAAAATACGGGCCACGAGTCGACGTTTCTGGAAGTCGCCCTGCTTAATGAACCACGCGCTTGCCACTACAATGTTTGTTTGCCGGGCAGACGCGACGATCCGTCTGCGACATTATAGTGGCGCTATCGATAGTTAAGAATATGACCTATGGTAAGCCGCATGGCGTAACATTCTCCCCCCGTTGAGAGGGTACCGATCAAACTAGCGAGGTGTGGTTGAAGTTCCCATCTTATTTCGTCTCGGTGGCTAGTTGTTCGGGTTTCTCGAGATCGGGTTGAATTGGCAGTGGGACAAGCCTTTTGACGCCCCGATCCAAAATGCTCTTTGCCGTCTGAACTGTAGCTGTCCGGATGACACCATCGGCGCCTGGATGAACCTTGATAACTCGGCCCAGAGGCCAATGCATGGAGGGAACGTTGTCCTATCTGAGGATGACGATTGTGCCCTTTTGGATGCTGTGTCCACCCTTGCTCCATTTATTGCGGTTGGTTAGCTCGTTCAAATACTCCTTATGCCAGCGGTTCCAAAAATGTTGTTTAAGCTGTTGGATATGCTGCCATTTGGAGAGTCGGTTCGATGGAATGTCTCTGAAATCTCGATCACGTAAGCACATTAATGAATCGCCAATGAGGAAATGTCCGGGAGTGAGGGCTAGGAGATCATTTGGATCGGTGGAGATAGGAGTTAGCGGGCGGGAATTGAGGACTGCTTCTATTTCTATGATAAGAGTATTACGGTGTTAAGCTCATATGTTTCTGTTTCTCCACTCGCGCTGCGCCATAATATCCTTTGATATTTCCGATCCTCTGGTCGTACGAGGAATTGCCGATACATTTTCTCGATGTCGCCAGTGAGTACGTGCTGATGAGCGCGGAATCTAATTAATATACAAAATAAATTGTGAATTGATTCGAGAATATAGGATTTCCCCATTTTCATGATTATCGTGATTTTTGTATAAATATATTTTTTAACATACTAATAATTAGGTACTTATAAATTAGTATTATCAATTATTTTGCATTTATAATTCCGTCTCTAGTATAAGTATTAATTGAAAACTAACTTTATGTTTCAAAAAGTACTAGCAAAGTCGTTGAGTAACAAGCCACTGATGCTAACACAAATAGCATTGTCGTAATTAAATATTTCTAAATATTCATTTTTCATTTTGGACCTGTAGAAACAATTTATTATATATACTATTAGCTAAGTAATTGCATATTTAATTAAGTCGAAATATAAAACTTAGTTATTTTAATAATTTAAAAATATAAAACTGACAAACATTTCAATTTAATTTATGGTTGGAACAAAAGACAGTTATTTTTCATTAATTGAAATATTGCAATGCAGAGTACTTTCCAAAATACGCCGAGAGTATTCCTGATGGTGAAACGAGCGTTGCTTCATCGAACGCAGCTAAAGAAAACAACATCTATGTAGTTGGTGGTACGATGCCTGAAATAGAGGGCGATAAATTGTACAATACCTGTACTATTTGGGGTCCCGATGGAACTTTGATAGCAAGACACCGAAAGGTAAGTAATATATTCCTTTATGGCTTTGAATTTGAAAATATCGGGGTGAAGAAAGTGACTCTATCTAGGAATAATTTAGGAATATACATATGTACATACGTATACTATAACCAATTCTATAATTTACGGTTTATAAAATACGTTATGATACGGGAAACGCCCATTTTTGTTGTAATGTGTTTGTTGTTGTATAAATTTTTCACATACGAAAATACTTATTTTTTCTCCTTTTTAAACATTATTAAATGATAAGATTTTTTAATAAAAGAAAGTGATAAAAACGCTGTCAGTTATTAAATAAAAAATAATTAAAGTTTAGGAGTTGGTAACTTTGATATTAATTTACAAAAGTTGCAGCAATAGAATTAGCGATTACATTTTTATGTTATTAGGTACATCTATTCGTGTTAAGGAAATTCGAGGATTTGGGAATACAAATAATTGACTATATTTCCCACACAACAGTTATACATCTATATTACACTCTGAAGAACGTCTTGCACGCACGCTTGTCGCCAACCGACTATCCTAGATTCTTCTAACATCTGGCAACAGTCTTTTGTCTCAACTAAGACCTTGACGCCCTCTGATCCTTACACACACACTCTCATGTACAGTGTAAATGTACCACTTCCCTAACAATTTTTATGATTAGATTTAAATTATTAATATTTGTATTTTTAGTAATATTAATTAGTTCTTTTATTTTATTATATAGAATTAGATATATAAATTTAAATAATAAATATTTAATTAATCGTTTTTATTATTTAATATTAATGTTTTTAATATCAATAATTTTTTAAATTTTGAGACCTAATATATTAACTTTATTATTAGGATGAGATAGTCTGGGTTTAATTTCTTATTGTTTAATTATTTATTATCAAAAATTTTTATCATTTAATTCAGGAATAATTATAGTAATTTTAAATCGTGTAGGAGATTCTAGTTTATTAATAATTATTTCTTTTTTAGTAATTTTTGGTACATGAAATTTAATTTTATATAAAATAGATTTATTAATTTTATTAATGTTCTTTTTAATAGTATTTACAAAAAGTGCACAATTAATATTTATGATGTGATTACCAGCTGCAATAATTACTCCTACTTCTGTGTCTTCATTAGTTCATTCATCAACTTTAGTTACTGCTGGAATTTATTTATTAATCAATTATGAGATAATAATTGATTTTAAATATAAAAGATTTATTTTAATAATTTCAAGAATAACAATATTAGTTTCAGGAGTTATAGCTAATTTTGAAATAGATTTTAAAAAGATTATTGCTTTATCAACATTAAGTCAATTAGGTCTTATAATAAGAATTTATTCTTTAGGAATAACAGATTTAACATTTTTATCATTGTAATACAATACAATAATTCGCGAACAGATCACTCGTTAATTGCTTTTAAAAGAATTACCACGGAAGCTTCCTAACACGCTACCCGGGGGCCAGGGATTTATTTCGTCGATAAGTTAGGTTATTAAACTTATGTTCTTTCATTGAAGACATCGATGGACGCTGTGTTCCAGAAATAGCCAATCACACTTGGCGAAGCATAATAGTAATTTACAATAACAAATACTTAAGAATGCCTAATTTTGTTAAACATAGGGTTCAATTTACAATTATGTAAATATTACTTCTTGAAAGTAACTTCTTAATCAATTTTAACAAATTTTGTAAAATCATGTAATAAACCTTATTATTTATCATACGCGTGTATTAAGCCAATTGCCAACCGAACATATTCAAACTGTATTTTTTTCAAAACGGGACCTTAAGCTCAAAAGCTTTATTTCACATATTCGACTTGTTCTTGTATGTGGTATCAGCACCTAGTCGGATGCCCGCGTTATGCAGGACACCCTGATGGCGTTGAACGCAACGATTCAAATTGAACTGAAAAGTCGTTATGTTTTCAGAGGACTTGTGTGTAGAGGATGGTTGATCGTGAGATTTATTAGACAAGATTGCTCGTTGTTGAAACCTTCAAGTATATTTTCAAATGATTAAATAAATAATTATAGATAATGTTCGCAAGGACGGTAGATACTCGTAGATACTGATCCATAACTCTCGTGAACTCTTTACGATTGCGTCCGTTTAAACTGGTATAGTATAAACAGATCGGGCGAGAGTCGGAGAATTCAAATTCGTCTTTGTTCGACGGTTCGACGGTTCGACGGTAACGTAACGGCGACATTGTTTTGCCCGGAGTTTATTTATTAATATATTATGTATGTCCTCACGATCTTGATACTCCGAAGCAAAAAAACAACAACATGATTTGAAATGTTCTCTAGCTCATGTACCGCTACGTGTACTTTCAAGGAGCAAAACTGACACAGTTCCGCTTGTGACGCGAGACGGAGATTATCGTTTCACTTGCTTTAACGCATTTTTGCCATTGAAAGACACTAATTTCTGTGACTTGCTTTATCTCTGTTATAAATCTCTCTTTATATTTAAAATTTTATAGTTTTTGTGCAAACGTAAAAGGTAAGTAAATATTAATAAATATTATAATAATATAATATAATGCTATATAATAATATTAATAAATACTTCGCTATTTACTTATTTTATTTCCATTAAGGTATATTGTATTTTTCATTGCATTACTTTCATTTTTATTTAGTGTAATAATAAACGCATACGTTAATATTCATTGGCATTAGTGTAATTGTAAGCTTCACTGTAAATTTAATAAAATTTATAAGAACGGAATTATTAAAAGGGTATATATGTGTAATTAAACTAGATTCTATTCTCAATGTTACTTCATTATTTTATTATTGTTTCATATATATATATTTTTTTTTAATTTACATGTGCTTCTAAGTTAATAGAACTAAACACATGTGTATGTATTAATTGCTATATACGTCATAATTTCAACCATAATATTAAATTATGGTATGTATTATTAAAAAGTATAGTTTAATGTATATATTAAATATATATCATTTATTCGTAGATTTTAAATATGGATACTGGATCAAAGAAGGAGATTAAAGAAATGATTACCAAAGATATATCGAATATACATAATTACTTTCATTTCGAACTTTTTTAGTCTTATTGTTACGTCGATTCTTATATTTCAAGATCTAGTCTTGTATGTACGCTGGGGAGCGCTTTTATTTATTGATTCAACAAAGAATATCGTTGTAGGTGTCATACATGCGAGTAAAAGTAACGAAGTACGAGCAGTTTCACTGTAACATACTTCCTGATAATTTCTCGTTATTTATACCATAAGAAAGTATCAAAGAGGAACTCTTATCTCGAACGTGGATCTATTTGTCGATAATGCATGCGTGTAATACTCGAGTGTCGTTCACACAGCGTAAATATACGTGCAGATACGTAAACCTTTTATGATTTTTGTATCAAAGGCAGACCTGCTATAATACTCGCAAGTGAAATATAATTCTACGAAAGAAAATGGAGCAAAAGAGTTTCGTTGGTAATATATTCTTCCTTTTTCATCACAAGTTTCCTCTTTGTTGTGCTTCTGTTACATTATAATCCTGTTAGATTTACGCGCGTAAAATTTCACTTTGTTGCACTATATATCTCATCATCGCCATCTGCCGAACACCTGTGAGAAACGCGGTTTACTTTGTCTCAAAGCGAGCAAACGTCTAATTTCACAAATTGGATTTTCATCAACAGCGAGAAGGGCATATGCGATGTAAAGCAGGCTGTAAGGGTGTCCTAGGGCTTACGGTGGTTGTCACGATGCCGGAAGTGGCGCCGAGCAGACACGTCAAGGGAGAATCAGAATCGCTATTGGCAAAAACCATCACGAACATTTGTCCTTCGCGCCACCAAAATTCTATCTTCTGAGATATTTTTCGCGTTTCCGAGGTCATCGCCACTCTCCTTAACTTTGCCTTACGATGTATAATATCTCGATGTTACGGTAGTTAGAAATTTGTATCAATTTGGAGAACCTTGCAAAAGTACGCAAATCTGCTACGATAGTCGGATAGAGAGTATCGGCAGAGATCTGTTCCTTTATCGTGAAACTCTCTCGGACAACTTAGATGCTACCAGATATCGATTCTCGCATCCAACCATTTCGTAATAAACGTAGATCACCCAAGAAATTTCTCAATTGTCATCCGTTAATTTCGCGCAACTTTTGCTTTATTTTAGCTACGTGGGAACCTATTAGTGCGCAAATGTTACCCCGAAAATGTTACTCCTCTGTGCCAAATATCGTTCACGTGTATAATCAAAGTTGCATAAAACCGCGTACAATTGCATCAGGAAATTTCTAATAATTTGCTCGTCTCGCAGGACGAAAACAGGCTCACGAAGGATCCCTCTGTTCTGGCTATCGAATGTACCGCAAGCACGTAGTTTCAAGTGTCCGTTCTCTAGAAAATTCGAAACAATTTATGGTCGATGGTCGAGTGAACGGTGCAACGGTCGAGTCGGAAAGATCAGAAAGACAAATCGTCATAGTTCGAACAGACCGGGAAGCAGAAACGCACTTCCATGATCATTTGTATCGTTGCTCGATCTGTTGCTGCGCAATGACCGAGCAAGCTGTTGATTTTTCTTTTTCTGCGATGCTACTATACTCTACACTCTATGCTTTATACCGTTCTTTTGCCCGCTATTTACCTTGTACGCGAACTTTTTATCGCTAGTGGATTGCAAAAATCCTTTTTTATCACGAATTTTACGTGACAATGCGTAGGTCAAGGTGGACGTAAGACAAAGGAAGGTGTAGATAAATAAGACAGGGTGTATTTAAAAATAATAAGTTATTTATTACAGTTTATTTAATATGTATACAGGCTATTCGTATTATAGCAGCGATAGCTAGTGTTAAATTAACAATGACAGTTTCTATCGTAGTTAATATTATATTGGTTATTGGCCATGACGAAGGCGAATTTTGATAGCCCTGGTCGAGGTCGGTGGTCTGGATCTATAACAAATAATACTATATTAATATAGCAAAGAAATGTCGTAAATATCGATATCATTTGCAAGGCGATTCTTTTTGGCCATAGTGAAATTATGTTGATCAGTTTGTGGATATTAGGTTGAAATTAGATAATAAAGTTATAGATTTACCCGTTTTAAGGGATTGTTCAGGCGCCGTTAATTCACTGGATATGTCGCCCTGAAGCAGGATGTTTAAATTTTGGATCATATATTGTACTGATAGGAAGTATTTTATCGATACAATTATGAGTTTATTTGATTAAAATATCTAACGTAGTGTCTAGTCACCAAACGAATTAGTAGATCAGCCGTGAACAATGGCAGTAATTTGTATAATAACAAAGGATAAGCCAAATATAGCAGAATGATTCATCGGCTAGCGGGAGGTTGTGCCTAATTATCAAAAGCGAAAGAAATATGAAAGATCCTAGTTTGTAGGACTTGTTGACAATCAATGTCAACAATTTTTTCGTTTGGTCCATAGAATGTTTTGAGTGGGCTGTATTTCGACACACGACAAAATTGATAACGTAAATAAATCTTATATATTTGTTTCAAGAAATGATAGCTTGCTTGTGAGCGGTATCTTTAGACAGGTTGTTGAAAACTGGATGTTAATTCGGATTTTATATTTTCAATAACTTCGCATGAGTATTTTAGTCAAATCTAGCACGAATCGAACAGGTGAAAACAATCTATACGGCGTTCGTGCTGAGGTGGTATGGTGATAGGTGCGTAAGGAACTACTCTTGGTGTTTTTAACGAACAATAGTTTATTTAGAACTAATCAACAATCAGAGTTAACAATTAACAATTAACAATTACACTTAACAGACAATTGGTAACAACTAACAAATAACGATAGACACCGAGAGATCATTCGACGCGTTGCTATGCAAATAATACCGAGGAGTTACACATTTAATGGCGTAAGACAGACTGCCTGTGCTTTTGTTTCGGATCGCGCAGATTCTTCCCTTCGTAGCCCATCGATATCGTAGCCCAGTGCTGGCACGTGTATGCTCTTCCGAGAATTCGGCGGAAAGAGTGTGGAGATATCGATGGTACATTGGGCACGTCGGTGTTGCGCTTTGGCGGCGTCGCGCTTTGCATCCGGAGCCGTTGAAAAGTTCCGTGGCCCGTGCCGCCACAGTGCTTGGCAGGCTTTTATTTTGTTTACCTAGTGGATCGGTATGATAGAGTTCGAGACATGTGGAAAGTACGGCTTCCAGGCAAGCAGGGGCTGATTCAGCGCATTAAAATAAGAAGAAAATTTCGTATAAACGTTTTCGAGTAGACGCTTGCTTTGTGTCACAGTACTTTCTTACCTATCTTTAGAGAAATTACTCGAATCGACCAGTTCCAGTTTCTACGGAAACGCGAATGCGTCGCGTCATAGATCGTCCATCTTGTTCGAACAGCTTACACGAATTTGTCGAAAATTTTGATCGTCACGTCAACTAACGTTTTATAAGTAAGAGATTTTAAACGCGCCCGTATTTAATAATCGAACGGATTCGGATCCGAAGAGCGTATTGGTCCGGAAATAAGGCCAACACGATTTATCTATTTTCCAAGAAATCGTTCATCTGTGTAATGTTTAGCATCGCAAAACAAGCTATAAGCGGAACGTATGGTCATATTAGGCATATTATGTTATATAAAATTTTCTTCTTATTTCAGTATTCAGAATCAACCTCTGCCATATTTTCCACGTGTTCTGATTCACCTTGTATAATATATAAGAATGATAATTGCAAATATATTTGTATAATAACTCTATGACAAGCGCTTAATAATACATACAGTGAACTTGTAGAGAGTGACGTTTGCTGACTGTCGGAGGCACATTGTTGCTGTCTATGCAAAGACAAGTGCCCATTTCTTGTCGAAGAACTCCAGTCAATTCTAGCGTTTCACCCACATAAGTTTTCAACGCTGAAACATGAAAATATATAGTCGTTATTTTTTAGCTTTGCCTCTATTTCATCTTCATCTTATCTGCTTACGCGCTTAATAATAGAACTAGGTTTGGTCTACGTAAAAAGTAACTTCTTTTTATTAAGACTCATATTTATTAAGATTTAATAAGATACAATTTATTAAGATACATGTAACGAAAGGCAGGAAGTAGTAACATTTTACGTGAATTTGCATGGATCGAATATGCTGATGTGCTTACGAATAAGAGAGTATTGATCGATAATTATTAAAGCCAATTGTTTGTGACATGGGAATAAGCAAAAGTCATTTTTAAGTTTAAAGATCTTTAGTTTAGTATTGAAATGTGTTTAATGTATTTTAGCAAAAGTAGATAAAATAGGAATATTAAAAAGTTGTGTTTGGAAGACAAAATTTGACAAAAATGCAAAAATGCATATACAAATTCTATCTGTGGTCATTAATATATTTTTTCGTTATCGACAGAACATTTTCCCTTGATTTTATTGACATACTGGATTAATCACTTCTTTAAGTTACTCGTTCTTGAAACAACATCAAAATCGTATATTGTTTCGTGCTAAAGAATCTACTAAATCCATTGACAGTGAAACGATATTTCGTATACGGTTCTTACAAGAATTATTATTATTTAAGACTTAGGAAAACGTATATACAGTAGCCACGCACACTGTGCGTATTTCTGGCGCGCGTTTCCGTTCAGTGACAGTACTTCGGCGGACTGGATTGCCGAAGCGAAAGGGTTAAAAAAATGCGATAAAATCACATGTAGCTCTCTATTTGTCTAGTCGCTTTTGTAGCAATATCACTATGTCCTCTGACATACTTGAGGTTTCTTACAATTCACAAATTAAATGAACAACTGTGCAAGCGAAATCGCTGCTGTAGAATCCCCGCTTCTGTAGAATCAGTCGTATGGATTTCAAAATTTAGTGTGTCGCCGGGATTAGCGTTATCCAAAGTACGCCACAGGAATAGAACATAAAGATATTTCTCAAAATTTGTTATTGCTGGTATGATATTGCTGAAATACAAGGCTGCAGTTTCTTAATGTCGTCAAAACATTCAGTTCTTTTTTGGTCAGTCACTTTTCGCGTGTGTCACGACCGGCATACTTCAAATCCGACGGACTGACGATAGAGATAAAGCACTCGGCGACAATGTATATCGCCGAAGTGCCTAATGAACCATCAACATCCCAACGGTCCTTCCACCGAAGGTTCTAGAAGAAAGAGCACGTGGCAACGATCGCGGACGCCTAGCAAATGCATGGACGGTGGGGATGTTGAGGGATGACAAAAGAAAGTAATCGGATCCGATCGAAAGTAAAATCATAAGAGTCAGTCTTAGAAAGTCACGCCTAGAGTTCGGAAGTAGATTGTAAAGTGTATTGATGTTAGAAAAAAATAAAGTTTTCTTTTTTTATTTTTTACCTCAAATTCCTTTTTTATTTTGTTATTTTACGTGACACATACATCGACACTCTGTGTTACCACAGATTTTATACGAAATAGTGAAATTGGAAATTGAATACTGTATTCAGAGTTAAAATATAATGCTATATGGAAATGAAATAGCACTTCAAAAACTTGATAGATTTCGTTAATAAAATAAAGCAAAATAAATCTTTAATTCACTCACTACGAATTTATGGTATTGATTAAAATCAATGAATGTAGAGTTACTTCCGATTAAGGGTACAACTGTTATAAATTAAGAGCATAATTACATTGAATTAATGGGAAAATGTTGTTATAAATTATTGGTATAACTGTTAAGAATTAATGATGTAATTGTTTTAGATTAATGGCTTAAATGTTATAAATTAATGGCTTAGAAGGTATAAATGAATAGCTTAAATGTTATAAATTAATAGTTTAAATGTATAAAATAACAGTTTAAATGTTGTACATTATTGGCTTAGATGTTGAAAATTAATAGCTTAAATGTTATAAATTAATGGCTTAAATGTTATAAATTAATAGTTTAAATGTTATAAATTAATGGCTTAAATGTATAAAATAATAGTTCAAGTATTGTAAATTAATGGCTAAGATGTTGTAAATTAATAGCCTAAATGTTATAAATTAATAACTTAAATGTATAAAATAACAGTTCAAATGTTGTAAATTAATGGCTTAGATGTTGTAAATTAATAACTTAAATGTTATAAATTAATAGCACAAATGTTGTTGAGAATTGTGGATCTTTGAAGTCGAAATAATGTTATAAGAACACTAAATTTATACTGAGGATTAATTTTAAAATAGTAATATATTTATTTCATGGACGATTTCTTATATATTCATCGATACACACTTGCACGCGTCTCAGCACTTTCTTCTATACCCGACTGTTAACCGACTGAACAGTTTACATTCATCTGTTTTCGAAACGCCGCGCACACACATACATCCACACGCTGATATTCACATACAAGTATCTCTACTACACATTTAACCCAGTCCAACACAGAAAATTATACATATCTCAACAAATGTTATAAATTAATAGTTTAGACGTTATAAATTAATTGCTTATATGTTATATATTAATGGCTTAAATGTTATAAATTAATAGCTTAAATATTATAAATTAATTTCTCAAGTATTGTAAATTAATGGCTTAGACGTTATAAATTACTAGTTACAATGTTGTTATTTGATATTTTTTTTTATTTACCTTATATTTAAATTCTTCTTGGATGTTCACTGTCCGGAATTTCAGGCACGAAAGAGCTCGCGCGCGACTTCCGCGTTCCTTATATATCTTGACAAGGTGTCGAGATGTCAATAAAACGTTAACGATCTCTTGACATAGCGAAGGACGGGTTTTCCATGATAACAAAATCAAATTGAACAATTTCTTAATTTTTATCGTAAATTGGCGCCTTCGACGATTTAATACGGTATCCATTTTTATCATTTTAATAGTTTCTACAAACTAAGACTAAATTCACACCTCCTTGATACTAGTTTTCGACTATCAATTAGTTTGAACAAAAAGGGGAAGGAGCCTAACGGCAGTCGATGACGTTACTGTGAAATATGTTATGGTATTTAAATAATCAGCCAGATAAAATTCATATTAATCATTATATTATATTATCGATATTCGTTCATTTACTCGTGCTAATTACAAAATAAAATGTTCTCTTTTCTTGAATAACACCTACATCACCGTCTGCGATATTTAAATTTCTTATTTAATGCTTATTTAAAAGTCAGGTACCTTTTTAATTTCTCTCAAGTTAAACGAGTAAATTTACTCGTTATAGTTGTAACATAAAATGGCTATTTTCTTCAATACCACTTGCATCGCTGTACGTGATACAAATATTAATTATGTATCGAATAATATGTACCAATTGGCTGTAATCGCGGTTAGGTATTTCTTCGTTTGATCTATCAAGAGATCTATTAGGCTATTAGCGAAAGACTTATTGATTCCTCCAAGATGTATCTTAACTTAAATCTTAAAGATTAACTAAATGATTATATTTGATTAGTATTCGACAGTGTCTATCATATTCAGCCATCTTCTTTTATAATTGATACTGCTCGGATCAATTATTTTATAATAAATTGCAGATTATGCCACGGTATATTATAAGATATTTGTCTATAGCTCTTTTTTTCTAATTCGTTGATTTTATTATTAGTCTCGTTGGTTTTTCCTGTGAGTATCTGCTGTACGTACATTGCAAATACATAATGGATACGTACATTATATATATATTTTAAAATATAAAAATAAAAAATTAACAATACTATTATAAATATTGCTATTATAATTAATTAATAATAATTTAATTAGATAATTAAATTAAAATAATTTATAAATATTTAACGTAATAAAATAAAATTTTTTAATAAAATTGATAAAAATTGAATTATCTTGTATATAAGTATATATTAATATATAATTATTAGTTTTAAATATATTAATTTTAAAATCTTTATACATATATTTAATTTTATAAAAAAATTAAAATATAAATATAAATATTTTAACTTTAAATTGAAAAAATGCATTATATATAATTAAGTATTTATATATAAAAATTAATATAAATTATAAATATTTTATTATCTTGAGATATATAATTAAATTATTATTAATAATAGGTAATATTAATTTATAATTATTTATTTATATATATATATATACGTCAGGTTTACATTAGAATTAGGGTTAGAGGCGTGAAACGAATCTTCGTTTGGGTTACACGTTGTCGTTATGCAATAGAGAAGACATTGACTAGTGCAAATACGATTACCATAGAACCGGACAAGTAACCGTGGTTATTAGATATTCGAGAGACTAATGACAATGATCCTAGGTTCAATAACGAATCCGCGGACAACGGAACGGTAGTCGTACGCACTCGTAAAAAATCTAAGTCGGATTCTGTGTTAATATTCGCTGACCGTAAGCAGTTAATCCTTTTTTGTCGATGAGACCGCAAGAGAGAGAGACTTTCCGACCCGGTGATACCCCAGAGGAAAAATATGACGGGGTGTGTCTAAGGACACGAGATCATCGGATTCGTCGGGGACATCCTACGTTCGGAAAGTAAGGGAAATTGACGTTGCTGCTAATTGGCCAATCTCCATATCGGTAGTTAGAAAAGGATGCTAGCCGCCCTTGAGGGAGGGTTGCTAGTGGAAAAATAGGTCTCTCCTGTCTTCCCGTAACTGGGACAAAGACTGTGTATCTGTTGAAGGATTTTAGGTAACTAGATATTAGTGTTTATGACGGTCCTCGGGCTAGCCGATCACGTACTGTGGAGACGCGTCGACATCTGGTAAACATCCTGCCCGGAGAATAGGATCTGCGTGTGGCGAGCTACGGGACAGAAACCGTTGGAATGTTTACTGCCATGTGCCGCTACAAATCTTTCTTTTAAGGATAGCTATAGGATTACTTAATGCCTTTGTTAGGTGGAGAGTTCGTCCCGTTGACCGTGTGACACCAATTACCTCTCAGAGAAAAGACATCGACTCCCGACTGTCGGACGCCAACGCTGCGACGCATCTTAGTCCCCATCAGAGATAAGGCCCCAACCCCGACTTTCGGACTCCTTGGAATCCACACCAAACCCCCCAACATCCCCAAGCCAGGGTGTATATAAGCCGAGACTTCACCCAGCCCGGGGAGTTCTCGTTCTAGTTGCTGTTCTTGTACAACACCCCTTTCTCTGTTCAACGTTATTCTACTGTAAGTGCCAAAGTCATAATAAAGTTCGATAAAAGAGAATTAATAGTTGGGCTACGACTCAGCTTTCTTTTCTCTCGCAACCCAAGTACCAACTTTACGTGACATTTTGGCGATCCGTGCCAGGATCCATCAACTTCAAGAAAACGAAATTACGCATTTCGGCATACGTGCATCATTGAAGATTGAGGGATCAGCGGACCTCTGCAGATCAGCTCACTTTGCGTGAAAACGACTTCTACGGAAAGCGGACTACGGTCATCACCAAAATTGAAACTGGTCACGAAAAGAAGAATATTCAGGTAAAGAACTGGATTCTTTTAAATATTATCGTACTCGTCGCAATAGCTTCGCTAGTACAGACTCCAACAACAGTACAATAACCACTATGAGCAAAAAATCAGAAGACACATCTTCTGTTAGCCCTATGGCTACTGGTGTGGATCCAAGTATTCGGGCCATACTAGACGCTATGCAGAAGCAGAACGAAATCAATTTAAGAAAACTGTTAAAGGAGACTATTAAAGCAGCGACTAGTCGGAGTTATCAGGGTAGTTTAGTTTCTAATAATTTGAACAAAAGCTTGGAGAAAACAGACGTTACTGTGGGAAATGAAGAAATGGTTTTGAAAGAATTTTCAAAAGAATTGCAGTCTAATGTAGAAAATTCTTATGAAAAGAAAGTATCAATTGACACCGCTTCACAGGATTATATTTTCATTAAAACAGACTTAATGTTTGATGTCAATAGCTCAACAGAATACCAGAAAGAGTCTGTGAAACGAAGGAAAGAAGATATTGCAGTATTGTATAATGATTTATCACCATCTTCGTCACAAGATACTCAAAATTTACAAGAATGGTTTGACAAAAAAAGTAAAAGTTTAGGAGAAGCAGAAAAAGATCATAACAAGAAGGATAATATTTCAATGAGAAATATTTTGGACGGCGATACAAATAAAGAAAACCAAATTGAAACGAAGGAATTAGAAGCAGTTAGTAAATCAACTGCTGAAAATGATACAAAATCAATAGACAACGTTGAACAAAATATATCGTTAGAATCCATACAAAAAGCAAGAGATAATGCTTACAATAATGAACATTTGCTTATAGAAGAAGACCAAATGATGACAGCGAAAAATGCGTGTGACACTACAGAATCAAAAACTTCAGCAGATCTTATGTCGAGAAATTTAGATGCTAATACACAAGAGAAGTCTTTAGAGAATAAAGATGACAAGAATCCATCTCCATCTATGTTAGATAGTAGTAAACGGAGCAGTCGTTATAATGTTGCTGCAAAGCCTGCTACTTCGCCAAAATTTGAAGAAATTGTTTATAATCAAACCAGACAATCAAACACAAATAAAATTTTGCGAAGCGCTTTAAAGACGAAATTAATCGAAGACAAGTCTGAAATAATTAATAAACAAAAGGCATCGGAAAATGTAGAAAATAAATTTGCCAAAGAAGAAAAAAGAGGTGTTAAACAAAAATCAATTTCAGATAGTGAAACATAGTATATAATTTTATATTTTAAAAATATGAGGCATACTATTTAAGATTGTCATCGATTTAAAATCAAAGTATGAAAAGGATACCCTGGAGAGAGTAAAACACAGAATCATTCCAACTAAACATTCAGATCGTAGCGACACCTAGGTATCGTCTTACAATTAAATCTCGGTCTCGAATGGATTAAAATGAAATACATACTTGCAGCTTCAACATCTTCAATATCGAGGAGATTCAAACTTTACAAATAAATGTAAATTGCGATGTAAAACAAAGCGATGTAAAAAGGGAAAAAGGAGGAAAGAAGGAACAGGGAAGCAAAGAGAAGAAACGAATTTTTCATTTTCTCGAAACTGGATCAAGTTTCAGGAAGACCATCCAAGTAATTGATGTCCTCTGTAATTATTTGTTAATCATGCGCGGAATCAGAACGATTCGACCTCGTTCCAAAGCAAATCGTTACTAGAGTAGAGACGGGAATTAATAATTCGTGTCAATTGTTCGATCGTGTTCACAAATTCAAATGCGGTTGAGTGGCGGAAACCATTTATAACACGTCCCATACAGCGTAGATCGCATACACGTCTTAGGGTGTATTTTTGGTACTTATATATACTCTATATATATTCTTACTCTATATATACTTATATGTACTCTATATATATTCTCTATCTTAGATATACCATAAAATATTTCGTGAAATCGCGTATTCGTGTCTAATGTCAGGGATTCTCTTTCCATAAGTCTGCGTTTTCTATATTATCTTTCTTCCTTATCAGTAGGCATTCTCACAATTTGTGATTAATACTGCACGTACAGGAATGTTAGGTTTTTGACGTTGTAAAATTTCACGTGAAATAATAATGCCTATATATCGACTAATTTATCAATTAATTAAATCCGTGTATATCAAGTTTTCTATAATTTAGTACTTTCGTGTAACTACAGAAATTTGATGCAATATAAAACTTGATTAAAACAGCGATTCATTAGGAAACGAGAATAATGATGCAAATATTTTTTGTAGCCATTATATAGGATTTCGATCGCATAATTAATCAGTATCAACTTACCAGTCTTTAACGGAAGAACAGAAAGAAGGGCAGGCGGTACACAGACCGCAATCATGATCATTTTCATGTAGACTGTCAGACTGCCGTACATCTTCGTTGGTCGTTAGAAGTAGCGACGAGAAGCGTAAAAGAAGTGCACTAGCCAGAAGTATCTGCGACAGAAATCAGAATACACTCGTTTTCGCATGGTTGGATCAATTTCGCGTGGGACTAACCTGATTGAACCTAACGCGGGATAATTGCTCAACTCACGACCTTAACCAGCCCGCTTGATTCTCTGTAAATGCTTGAAATTGACGCTTGGATTCTTTCCAGATTAACTAGCTTTGCCCCTCCCTCCCTTTATCTATTTTCTTAGATCGACTTAGAATGGATCGAACAAAGGCACAAAAGAATTCGAAGAAAACAACAACTTATTATCCAAATTGTTCATCGAGGGTAATCAATGCTGTATACTTCCTAGAATTAGGATGAATAGGGATTTGGAGAAACCCACCGGCCATGTCCAGAATAATAAAATATCTCGCTTTTGCAATCTCGCGACTCGATCCGCAATGAGGGGTAAAGGATACCGATCCGCGACCGTATATTTATTTAGTTCTCGAAAATCTGCCTATCATCTATCTGAACCATTGTTCGTCTTCACGAGTAACACGGGGCTCGCGAACGGTGAATTACTAGGCTTTATGATTTTTGGCTGTAATTAAGTCGCTTGTTCTATCACGTACTACTCTGCGCTCGCGAAGTCTATTAGGACTCCTTGTACGGCGATGTTAGGATCAATTAATTGTACTTCTAACTGTCCTGTATTTTTTTTGTACAAGTACGTAGGGAACCCGTAACGGATGAATCTCTGAATTTTTGAAAAGAAAGATTAATCGACTTTTATCACTACCACGTACCTCATTGTCAACTTCATTGACGTCGATCTCGTTTTCAGCGTTTTACACATAGCGAGGCTAGTTTGTGTAATATTACGTCAAGATCTTGGCTTAAAATTTGACGAGCAATCGCGATATCGTATTTTTAAATAACTATCAGCCAGGACATGAAAAATTTATCTCTAACCACTAACACCTGCAACGGACAAGATTTGAGCGATACGTTTAGTACCAACATCTCTTATTCCTCGCATTACTACTATATCAATCGTTCTTTTGCCAGAAATTCTCATGACTACGGATTCTTTAATTAGCGAACACTCGGCTCCGAAATCGGGGTAAAATGGAAACGACTCACCCGGATGGCTTGATCTACCAGTTAGCGCGTCCACTACGTAGAAGTCGATTCGACACTCGGTATTGAAATTATATTCAGGGCACTGCTTTGTAAAGGATTTTCCTCCATAATCAGATTGGTAGCTGCGCACCATGCAGCGGAGTCGAAAAATTGTTAGATTCCACACTCGATTTTTTGCACTAGCGACGGAATTAACTCGCGCACGATGGTCGTAAGCTCTTGCACTGTTATAACCGGCACTGATCCCACTTCTGATGTCGGGTTTACATTAGAATTAGGGTTAGGGGCGTGAAACAAATCTTCGTTTGGGTTACACGTTGTCGTTATGCAATAGAGAAGACATTGACTAGTGTAAATACGATTATTATAAAACCGGACAAGTAACCGTGGTAGTTAGGTACTCGAGAAACTAATGACAATGATCCTAAGTTCAATAACGAATCCGCGGTCGACGGAATGATAGATGAACGTACTCACAAAATCTATGTCGGACGCGTAATGTTCACTGGTCGTAAAGAGTTACTCCTTTCATCAATGAGATCGCGAGCGAGAATGCCTTTCCCGTCCCGATGATGCCACAGAGGAAAACTATAATGGGGTGTGTCTAAGGACACGAGATCATCGGATTCGTCGAGGAAAGCCTTCGTTTAGGAAGTAAGGGAAATTGACGTTGCTGCTAACTGGTCAATCTCCATATCGGTGGTTAGAAAAAGATGCTAGCCGCCCTCGAGGGAAAGTTGCTAGTGGGAGACGCCGCTCGTTGAAAAATATGTCTCCCCTATCTTCCCGTAGTTGGGACAAAGACTGTTTGTCTGTTTGAAGGACTTTAGTTAACGAAACCTTAAGATTTATAACGGGCCCTCGGGCTAGCCGAACATGTACTGCGGAGACGCATCGACATCTGGCAATCATCTTACTCGAAGAATAGGGTCTGCGTGTGGCGAGCCACGGGACAGAAACCGTTGGAATGTTTACTGTCGCGTGTCGCCACGAATATTTCTTTTAAGGAGAGCTATAGAATTACTCCATACCTTTGTTAGGCAAAGCGTTCATCCCGTGACCGCGGCTACGTTCGGCGATTGACTGTCGCCTCGAGCCCAAGCTCATTATCACAACTCTCGAACAATTACAATCGGATTGAATAACTACAATTGTTCAATTACAGCTATAGTAGACTCTAGGTTACAATGTTGCGGGATTATCCAAAATTCCAAAGGCTCCGGTGTTCTTTCATCTCCGACATATATATACATATACATAACTGTGTGCGTATATATATAATATACGTATAACAGCCAAAGTTCAGCTCTCAAGTGTACGCAAAACTTTTATGTTCATTTTACGCTATACCAGTATGTTTCATGAATTTGTTTGCTAACAGTATCGAAACAAATAACAAGCAGAGGACGAGCTATTCATGAATTGTTTTGCCAGCGTGTACGCTCCCAATATTTTCTATTTGAGAAAACATACTTGTTGCTATTGCAACTACAAATATCTTTACAGTCGACGCTTTTGCCGCGAATCATTGGCTAACATGTAAAATCGAGAAAAAACATGGTTTATTGTGATGGAAATGTGGAAAACCGCAAAACCGATATAGAAGGGAAAATAAAGGAAAGGAAGGTAGGGATAAGTAGAAGCTTGGGGCCAAGTTTAATTCACTGAAACCGAGCTGCTTGTATTATCACAAAACAAAATTGCCAGTACGTCATTTCCGTATTCTCGTCCTCGCGAAAATGGTTTTGCTCGTTAAGAAAAAACGAAGAGACAGGGAAGAGAGGAAAAAGCAAACGGAGAGCGCTTTTAAAAAGCTGGCGAACCGTGTGTTACCACAACGAGATACGCGGTGCTATTTGTCGCTTTAAATTGTGTCGCAACTCGTTTTTGAGATCTTTGCCAGGGACGCGTTAAAACACGCTGCAAATATATTTCTGGCTTTTCTGGGGTTTAACTGAAATATGACAAATAACGTTGTAAAACATATGTACTTATGACTTACAGAGTAATTGAGTGTACAAAATATATAGTATACAAAATAGCCAGCGATTTAGGGCTTTAAAAGATCAAAAGAAAAGAAAAGAAAAGAAAAGAAAAGAAGAAAGATAATATGTTGTGGCAGTCTAAGTCGATCTAAGAAAATAGATAAAGGGAGGGAGGGGCAAAGCTAGTTAATCCGGAAAGAATCCAAGCGTCAATTTCAAGCATTTACAGAGAATCACTATTGAAAGTTCAAAGGCCGACTAGTGAGCTTCATCCTATCTCATTTTTTAATCAGGCGATGGATCGACGAATCGTATTGATTTCGAGGATTATTATGGTTCTGTAGCAATTTTAAAGCGTGGTTTGTCTAATCTTGTCTCGTTAGCTACAGACTCTTTGGCGAGCAGCCTGAAACTTGATCCAGTTTCGAGAAAATGAAAAATTCGTTTTTCCTCTTTGCTTCCCTGTTCCTTCTTTCCTCCTTTTTCCCTTTTTACATCGCGTTAAGACCCGTTAAATAATATTGACTGCCGTGGACGCTGGCTGAGAAGTGCACTTTATAACTAGCTTTAAAATCACTGACGTCGATGAGGACAAAGGTAAGTTAGAGGGTCATTTATCTGAGCTGGTGTTATTCCGCTGTATAAACTATTTCCGGCCAGTACCTTTTATGTACTTTCGCTTCCGCTAACAAGCAACGCGCCATGTCCATCACTGTTCTATTATACCTTTCCGCTGTCCCGTTTAATTCATGTACGTATGTTGGGCAATTATTTATTCTTATACCTTTATCCCTAGCAAATTTATAAATTCGATTATTTAAATATTCTTTACCATTATCGCATCTTAATATTTTTAACCTCTTGCCCGTTAAATTTTCGGCTTCATTTACGAACTGTACGAAAGAATCAAAGACCTCATCTTTTGATTTTATACAATAGATCCTAGCTATTTTACTATAATCATCGATAAATGAAATGAAATATTTTTCTCCATTGAATCCGGTAGTCTTAAAGGGACCACATACGTCCGTATGAATAATTTCCATTATTTCCTTAGCCTTAGTTCGATTATTTTTGAAAGGTAAGTTATGCATTTTGCTTTCTATACACACCCTACATTTCAAAAGTTCCTTTTCAAATTCATTCGGTATGCCAGTCACTAGCTGCTCTTTACCCAAAATCTCTAAATATTTAAAATTTACGTGTCCTAGCATCCTATGCCATCTTTCCTTTTAACTCATACCACTACGTTCGGCGCTGTTTACTAAGTGCTTCTTCCCTTTCAATATACTTTTTATTCTATATGTCCCATTCTCTTTGAACGCTACAGCTGTAAGTTTATTATCCTCATCTATTACTTTCGCAATATTTCCTTTGAAAATAACCGTATTCTTATTGTCTGTTAGTTTACCTAAACTAATCAAATTTGCGGACATTTCTTTCGCGTAAAATACTTTCCTCATATTTATTTCATTTTGTTTTCCGAATGCTTCAAAATAACTTATAACATTCCCAACTCTTGTCGCTTTTATCGGTCTATTATCGCCTAAATATATAATATATTTACCGGTTCTTTTAGGTCGATAGATTTATCGAAATAATTTATATTATTAATTATGTGATCGGTACAACCGCTATCTAATAGCCACACTATTTCGTTCTTACTTATTTCATTCGTCTCACTGCTGTTTGCTGCGTGCGCCGTTGCTGTCCATATGCCTGCTCTTGAGTTTCCATGCTCGCCCGTGCCGGTTGCTGATTGACGATGAAAGTTTCCACGTCCTCTGCTCGTATTGCCTTTGTTCCCTCTTCCTCTGTTTCGACCACGTGTTGGCCCATGCCAATAGCCGTTACTGCTTCCCGCTTGGACGCCATTTTGACACTCTCTCGCAAAGTGTCCTAATCTTCCACATCTGAAGCATCCTTCCTTTTTTGCAGAAAAGGCGTTGGTTTGCCTTTCTCCTCGATTGGATTTATTTTTCTTCTCTGCTATCTCTATTTTATTTTTTACATACGCTACCGTTTGATCCTCTTCTTTCAATGCGTCTATTATGTCCGCTATGTAGCTGTATTCTTCGGGTAACGTATTCAGCATGTAATTCAGCTTTTCCCTCTCACTTACTTGTGCGCCCGCACTTTTTAATTCATTGATTAATTTTTCAAAGTCGTTAAAGAATGATGCTGAATCACTGTAGTTCTCCAGTCTTATGTTTTCCAATCTCCTTCTGCATACGATCTGCAGTGCCGTCGACTCTTTCAAGTACATTTCATCGAACCTTTTTATTATATCATACGCCGTTTTTCCTTCCCTAACATACTCCAATTGTCTGTTCGATATTGCACTATAAATTATATTAATCGCCTTCAAATCCTTTTTGTCCCAGTCTTCATCGTCTCTTTCGTTCTTCATTCTAGTTGTAACAACCTCGCATTCCTTATATTTGAGAAACATCGTGATTCTTTGCTTCCACATTCCATAATCCTCGCCGTCGAATATAGGTATCATGATTTCCGATCTCTCCATTTTAATTGATTCTTCTTTTTTTTCTTTTCTTACTCAAGCGTTCCTACGTGCTCGAAGTATATTTTGTTCCTCTGAAAGTTTTTTTTTCTTTACTGAAAACTCACTCGCAAGATCGTAACCACGCACTAAATATCTTGCAAAACTAGTAACCACGCTCTGCTACCATGTTAAGGAAATTCGAGGATTTGGGAATACAAATAATTAACTATATTTCCCACACAACAGTTATACATCTATATTACACTCTGAAGAACGTCTTGCACGCACGCTTGTTGCCAACCGACTATCCTAGATTCTTCTAACATCTGGCAACAGTCTTTTGTCTCCACTAAGACCTTGACGCCCTCTGGCCCTTACACACACACTCTCATGTACAGTGTAAATGTATCACTTCCCTAACACAATTATCCCGCGTTAGGTTCAATCAGGTTAGTCCCACGCGAAATTGATCCAACCATGCGAAAACGAGTGTTTTCTGATTTCTGTCGCAGATACTTCTGGCTAGTGCACTTCTCTTACGCTTCTCATCGCTACTTCTGACGACTAACGAAGATGTACGGCATTTTGACCCTTCTTTCCCTTCTTTCTATTCTTCCGTTAAAGACTGGTAAGTTGATACTGATGAATTATGCGATCGAAATCCTATATAATGGCTACAAAAAATATTTGCATCATTATTCTCGTTTCCTAATGAATCGCTGTTTTAATCAAGTTTTATATTGCATCAAATTTCTGTAGTTACACGAAAGTACTAAATTATAGAAAACTTGATATACACGGATTTAATTAATTGATAAATTAGTCAATATATAGGCATTATTATTTCACGTGAAATTTTACAACGTCAAAAACCTAACATTCCTGTACGAGCAGTATTAATCACAAATTGTGAGAATGCCTACTGATAAGGAAGAAAGATAATATAGAAAACGCAGACTTATGGAAAGAGAATCCCTGACATTAGACACGAATACGCGATTTCACGAAATATTTTACGGTATATCTAAGATAGAGAATATATATAGAGTACATATAAGTATATATAGAGTAAGAATATATATAGAGTATATATAAGTACCAAAAATACACCCTAAGACGTGTATGCGATCTACGCTGTATGGGACGTGTTATAAATGGTTTCCGCCATTCAACAATGACAGGAATAATTTTTTGTTACGAGTCGTTTAATTTATTCGTTCGTTAGGACGATTGGTCTGACAAATTCAAAGTCTTGTTCCGTATAAATATTTTTAAACAAGCACGTCATAAGCTTTGTATATTTTTTTTATCGCAACGAAGAAAGTTCAGAGAAATGTTGAAATTATTAATTACAAAAGAAGACATTTACGTTGTAAAAATGTTAGCGAAAACATTTGTGAAAAAGTTACTTTGTTTAAAAATTCTACAAAAAGAAATATTGAAAATCACGCCCCATTTATTCAGTTGCACGTATGAAAAGTATTTTGCATTCGCGCAAAAAAATCCCTTAAGGATACATATTTTATAATAATTGGAGTGTCAAAGTTATTACGCGGATTGGCGTACCTTAACCACGTGCCTTTTAATGAAACTACGTTATTCATTTGTTATTCGTTCCTAACTTTCAACTTTATGATTTTTGCGGAATAAAATTTTATATTCCGGTTCAGTTTATAAATGATTCAGGGTAAATACATTTATTACGATCGTTTAAAGTTTAAAGAAACACCGTTATAAAGTCGTAATACGAGACAAAGCGATTCAGAACTCGAATTCATTTGTTGGAACGACGCCATGGGCAAAAGTAAATAATGGAAAACTTTCTTCCAAAGACCATTTGATAGCGCCGACGTAATCAAGAGTGTGACGATATTGCCAGAGACGTTTCTGCAAATAGAAGACTAACTTATTTACGAATTGCCGTAACACGATTGCCGCTGGTAGTATGGTTAGTAATCGCTTTATTGAATTTTCGCTTGATGTGACATCGTCGAGAGTTTCTAGCGAAATTCTTCTCCCTGTAAAACTATGTTTCTACAGCAATGGCTGTAATTTTCGAGTTACCGTTTGCGAAGAAATCCTTTTCTTTGTTACGTGTAATAGATTATTTTTAAGTTTTAAGTTTTAAATTACATTGGTAACATTCTATAATTTATTACTCGAAGGTGGTAATTTTTTCTTAAATAGTTTGTTTTTCCTATAATTTATTATAATATATTTTACTACAGAATCCTCAAAAACATGATGTATGTATATATATATCCTGAAATATTATCAGTCTATTGTCAAGTTATAGAACATTATGGAAATTGCCAATTAAAGTCATAAAAAACAAAAAATAAGGAAGTTCGTTAAAATATGTGATTTTCCAATCAAGATATAGAATTTATTCGAGTAATATAGATTACGGTAGAGATGGTGACGGTAACAATGAGTGGACTGATTCTTCGTGCGAAAACAAATTGGAAGCGCAGAGCGATGTATTGTTTCAGCGAATATCGATTTTAAAGCACGGTTTTAAAGCACGGTATAATCAATTTTTTTACATAAAATTATATTGTATAGGCTATTGTTATTTAAACATTTTAAATTGGATGGTTTTTACATATGCTAAAAAAATGGAAAATGATGATGATGAATCAATGACACGTAGAAAATTATAATCTATTGTATTGCTGTTATCTAATGGTGTTGTAGTTGACTGTATGTTGTTCAATATTGCTATGAAACTCTTCTGATTCATTGTCACTTATACGAAGGATGGAAGTATACGAAATTGATAAAATTATTAATAATATTTACGAAGAGAAAGTAAACTGTTGGATATATGACAAAATAATTCTATTTTAAATGAGAGACTGGTCAGCGTGGTTATTTTGTTTCCAAAATCAAACGAATTTAATGAATGTAATGGTAAGGAAGTAACTATAAGTGGCTGTTAAACTATTTTTATGCTTGAAAAGTAATTCGCAAAGTAATGTAAAGCAGTACTACTGAGTTGTACATAACCTCTTTCAGAATTTGTTCTTAACCTCTTGCTTCATAACTTCCTTAATTACACTCTTCAAACTTATTGACTACTTCGATGTTGTTACGAACAGAAACTGATAAAATATTAATCTTAAATATAGATTGAAATGAAAGCTTGTCACGTAAATACATATATATATATATATATATATATATATATATGTACTACTTACTCAAACTATGGATCACATAACCTATACAAAAAAAAAAAAAAAAAAAAAATTATTGTACACTATAAAGCAAGAGGTTAAATCCTTAATCTGTTAAGAATTAAATTTTTTATTGTAACTGCGAAAATTATAAAAGTACCAAGCGAAGCAAGTACGGAATATATGCGGAATATGAATCGCTCAACGAACCAAAGAGCGGCTCAGTGACAAAATTAGTAAAGTAAAGACCACAAATATTACAACATTATATTCTACCACAAAATAATTCTCTATACAAAAAAGGTACACAACGAATCGATTTTTCACAACGATAAGAGTCAACAGAACCAATCAAGACCAGGCGAGACTCTCATAAGACAACGATATCAGAGGGATCAAATCAGCGACTTCAATCTATGTTACAGAGTATAGTTATCAAGAAAAATTGCTCTTTTCATGAAAAGTATGGTAATGATACTCTTATAATACATTGTATATCTGGCAGTCGGATGTGCCCGTGGCCATCGGAAATGTAAAAACGACGCTTTTAGAAAGTGATAGCGCCATCGCGTTTTAAAAACGCGTTAGAAGAAGGACGGTTTCGCTATCCAAGGCGAATCGAAAAGTGTGCGTGTTGCGAGAATCAGAGTTGATCGAGACGTCGAAGCATAGAGTCGTTAGAATTGAGTTGCGAGTGTTGTCGAGTGTTAGAGTTGCTAGTGAGAGAGAGAGAGAGAGTGAGAGAGAGAGAGAGTGAGAGAGAGAGAGAGTTACCAAATAGTTGTCAAGTTATTTGTTGTAAATACGAGCGTTGCATTTAGTTTTCCTGTTAATCAAACATCGTTTCTCTGTCTAACTAATATCTGTATTTTCAATCCATTATTAATAAATTATAATTAATCGGACAAAATTACACCTTTAATATATTCCGATATTACATTACCGTGATGTAATATTTATCATGCTTATCGTAAAACGAATCGTTGGAATATTCCCGAAGCTAACGAAGCATTTCCCAAAAGTTAAACCGAAGAAATTAACGCGAATAGTTAAGTGAAATGTTTCCATTAACTTGCTGACCAACCGGCAAATAAAAAATCATAAAAATTGTTTCAATTTGTTGAGGTCACGCATAACTTCTTTTTTCATTGACGATTACCAAACAGGTAAAATTTCGAAATTGTACGAAGGCCACGTGACCAGATCGTATTGGAATTTGAAGTGCATGGAAAAAGACAACTCGAAGTACAAACCTTGAGCTGTACTACTCGAAGTACAAACGTGAACTAATGGATGCAGAAAAGCAATTAACGCCAAACATCCGAACAGCATCTTGGAGCCCGTCATTGTTCTGAAATAAAAGAAGTGACGAATTAAAAAGACACAGGACTAATAATAATAAAGGAAACTTAGTTCGTATTATAAATTGAATTTACATCAGAAAAGAAGCACGATCAAGCGAAACAGATCGTAGAAATGACAAATATCATCGATATACGTTTCAGTGTAATTTCACTTTTGAAAATTATTTAGTTTAATACGATCGTATTCATCGCTCTGAAACTTTCATTGTGCTGCAATTTGTGCTGCGTCTTTTTAATTTCTCTATCTTTCTGTGTTTTCGGAAAAATTACTTGAAAGATTAAGAATTGCTTGCCTTATTTTATTTTCGATTAGTTAGGATTTGATTATTCCAGGTAAGCTTTATTATTTATAACAGGTTTTATCACTTGTTTATTATTTAGGAGTTTGTTATTTTAGGATTAGTACCTTTTAGGATTTCTTATCCTTCGAGTTTCTGTTTCAGATATCTAGGTCTATTTCAAGATGTTTTATTACATTAGGATTATTTATTCGATTAAGATAATTTAAGAGTTTCACAATGTACAAAGAAATAATCGCGTGAAATTTAGATTTATGCTTTAAACGTATTAAACACGCGGTAATTTCAATGTCTATAGCCTCGAACGTGTTCTGATTAGTTGTGTCATTGTCTGTGACATTGAAATCACAAAAATCCATTGCAAGTGTGCTGTCATGCAATGTGGATGTAATTGGGTTTTTTGGGTATTTCCTGTATCATCTGATTTGTACAGTACTATTTTAACGCAAGGACAGGAAACTTATTATATATTTCCCGTCCATTATTTGAATCGTTGTGAAGTGTAACGAATTATATTCGATTCGAGGAGATGTTAATGAATTACCCATTTCATATGTAATTACATGGAAATAAAAATCATTGCAAAAATAATTGATCTAATGACAACGGAATTTCCAATATTTTTTTGTTTCGTCACGTCTTTTTCATAATATATCTTTTATAGGTACGTGATTTATTAATCGTTCGAATGGAAATAATTATTCGTATAATATTCAAATGATTCTAGCCATAAAATAAATTAAAACGATACCTGTCAATGATATGCAATCTGCGTATGACGTCAACCTCGATCTATGCTTATACAAGAAATTTTATCAATCAATGACTAGATATACAATAATCAAATATTATAAAATTTCCTGAAAACCTTTAGGTGTTAATATTAAGGTGTTAATATCTTTAATATTTGCAAGTTATTGTTTAGCGCTAATTAGTTAGAATGTAACAAGTGGTGTACCAGAATTGAGATAATTAAGCCACACGAACAATCTTATTTAGATCTTTTTAATTTTTTAATTCTCTTTTGCTCCAATACTTTGTAAAATTAATCTTCATTAGCTACTACACATCATAGAATAACAAGAGATAATTTTTCTTATATAACGTTTCATTCATAAAATCTATCATTAAAGTATATCTTCATAAAAATATCATTCCATACTAACGGTATATTTGGTGTCATACGAGATAACAGTTACCAGTGATGACATATGTAACTTTATAAAGATATCTCGTTTTATTATATATTAAAAGAATGTACTCATTGCTGCTATATTTCAGATGAAAAAAAGGAGGCAACGATTTTACAGTAAAATCGTTCGTTTACAACTGATTCATTTACATTTCATGATAATACTGTGCATTCTGAATATGCTATGATTTGGTTTAAAATAATAAATAGTCCATTCTTGCATACTATTGTTCCAGCTTTACTTGTATTTTCGATATTGATATAAATAGAAAGACAATTAATGTCGTTCGAGTCTATTTTCGGATCATTTATATTACGTTTAATCCATATAGTTATTATATGAGACATAGTATCGTAAAATTTGGAAGAATAAAACGTTCGTACAGGATGTACATTTTATAAGAACTCCAACAAATCTGCGTGTGCACCTAAAATACAAACTGATAGTGATTGTTCATAAGTTTATATACATTATCTAATGTCAATCGAAGGTATCAATTCTTTTTCTCCATAAGAGTACTTTTTCATTTATATCTGTTCAAAAATACATGTGTTCAACCGTGAAGCATATGTCACCTACAACGAAAAAGAGTTTCCCTATACTTAATATTTCCTTTATATACCTATGAAAGTCTATTCTTCGCGTAGTATGAAATTATGAATAAATCTGGAATATTGTTCAATCTGAAAAGAAAAATAACTTATTGACATCATTCATTGATACGAGATTCAGAATGTTTGTTTTGTCTTGCAGAGAAAGAAGGCAGCCCTTTCTTTTAATGTGAAATAGAAAGCGAAAATTTGAAAACAGATTTTTTGGAAATTTACTTGCAAATATCGTTTTCAATATCGTGATTTTCTTCCCAATGGTACTGTACTTTCAAATTTTCCAGTATCCCTCTAAAAACAAAAAGTCGAACCTCGTTATTATTAACGTAGGCACTACAAGGAAAAGAAGTATTAGAAAGCAGCTCCTTTTTATTATGGATTTCTTTATAATCATGTAAATAAGAAATTCCGGAAATTTTTTCCTCAAGAATTTAATTCTTGTGTTTTGATTGATAATTATTACACTGCATACTAACTTTTCGCATACTGTTCGCGTCTAACAATTTCCTAATAATAACTACTTCAAAATTACATATGTTCTTGCACGAATTCAAAAGTACGTATGATACAATTACAATTGATTCTAAAATAATAATTATTTAAAGATATTAAGATACTAATTAAACGTTTCACTATATTTCAAAATCTGGAACAACAAATTTTTATTTATAAAAAATGAAACTGTGTTTATATATTCTTTGTCATGATGCTATTTCTTATTACCATGCCGACATTTTTTAAAATTCATTTTGTTATCTCTACGCAATATGAAAATTCATATACTGCTTAATATTTTTTACATATTATCCATCCACCGCATGATATCTCCTGAAAAATCAAAATATTAATGTTATATTATTACAATGCTTCTTAAATTTCAATTTTTGACAAATTTGAAATCCAATATATTTTGCACAATTGTTATTTATCAAAAAATTCTAGGTTAGTAACTTTCTTTTCAAATGGCAAATAACATATACTTTGACTTACCTGTAAGTTTTTGTTCCTAATCATCATTTCCTCTTATAGAACATCATTATTGATCTTATAATTACTACCGGTGTCATAGATATTGTAGTGGCTACAACTGAATTAATAGAAAATGATAAATAACTGTGTATAACACTAACACATAACTGTGTATAACAATGACACATAACTTTTACTTACATATCAGTCGATAAGGGATTACTGTGATATCCTGTTGATGTTTCTTAAGGCACTTGATTAGGTGTGATACGGTATCATTCCTTATGGTATACTGTAGATAAGTATTTTAGAAAATGACAAGAATAAATCTAAATTATTCAGAGGTTCCAGTTTCGGCTTAGACATAAATACAGGACCATTTGCAAAGAAGGAAGGGTGCGTTTCTACAGCCTCGTTATAGTAACGAATACCAATATATAGTAATGAATACCAATCTCTGAATTACTGGTTACTAAACATAAATATCCTATAAAATTTAATATATTTCTTTAATTTTTAATACATACATGAGTTAGTAGTTCTAAATTATGAATCATCCTACCTGTGATATTACACTTTTCCTTATAATATCATCACTCAAGTGAACAACATTAAGATCATGTAAACCATGTCATCCTATCTTACTGTGAAGATACTTAGTTATGTTATCTAACATTATAAAAATATCATCAAATTCAAGTCCTTTTATTCACATCACATGGCCACGACGATCTGGTTCTTCGTTATATAATGTTCTAAAATTTGTCGTATATATAGGATGTACAAACCGTGATATCAAGGTATCAGTTCTTCCTTCCCAAGGGACAGTTTCGTTAAAATTCTGATAGAATTAAAAATTAATTATTAATATTCTAACAATCATATATGTTAAATACATTATAGTCAACGATATATACCTGAGCGAATGTAGGGGTGATTCCTTGATAATTATAAATGTCATCAGCCCACATCATTGTGCCACTTCTTTGTACTCCAGCCTCTGGATTAACAGCCTAAACAAACATACAAAATTTTATAGAAGCTGTACAAAATATAGTATATATGCGCAATATTGAAGCGTTCAAGGGGATATAAAGGTAATGTACATCACATACACGTGTACTCTCATGCAACAAAATACAATTAGATTTAATAGTATAAGCTCTTTTATTCATCATAATAGATTGGAAATTTAAGTGTCTTACGAGGGTGAGTAAAAAGTTACCCGCTCTGTCGGTGTAGAATTTATTTTAAGCAATTGTCAAAAAAGACATACATCATTTTTTGACATAATCACTCAATTTCTGTATACACTTTGTCCATTTGCTGAAGGACCTTCGTATTTTCTCGTTAAAAAATGTTTTGGGCTGAGCTGCGAACCACGAATGCATCGTCGTCTTCACCTTTTCATCAGCTTTCTCGGCATCCATCTCGCACAAACTTTTTAAAACCCAAATCTGTCGTGCACTATTGCATAAGCAGAGCCGTGGCTGATTTGCAAATGATTTGCCACATTATCCAGCGTCACTCGTCTATTCCATAGAGCATAAGTTCATGAGCACGTTCAATGTTGTCATCGTGGATGTGGACGGGCGTCCAGCTGTTTTTTCATAACACTTGTGCGATCTTCTTTGAACTTTTGTGCCCATTCAAACACACTTCGTGACAAAACACTTTCTCCATAATGTGCATTAAATCTTTGATAAATATAGGCATCAAACAAAACCTCCGACCGCAAGAAACGAATCACAGCATCCTGCACCGTTTTCCTGCAAATCGCCATTGCAAAGCGCTATTACTCGCGCAACGGTCACAAACGAATCGACGTAACACAATGAAACCTACGCAGCAGCACTGAACAGATATTGACGTCATACGAAGAGTGCAGATGGATCAATACGGTCGACAGAAGTTTTAACTATCTGGAGTGCGGATAAATTTTTACCGAGAGTCGTATAGGAATCTATAATCTGTAAGTACACCTTTGGCTGAATGGAAATTTCTCTTACATATAGTCAAAAATGCAGAAACAGTGTATTGAATTGGAAAGTGATAAAAAATAAGTGAAGTTTCAAGGTTGCATGTGATTGCATGAGTACACAGGACGTTTTTAGCGAATAAAAAATAATTTTGAAAGACACGAGACTTATCTTGTATTTTATGCACTCTCTGTGTCCGAATTTCCAGAAGCTCTCTATCTTATGAAGTGTTTTAGATTAGCCGGAAAATTTTGTATGTACATACAAGAAGTATACGATCTAAGTGGAATATTCCATTATTCTCTTGATACAACAGAAACGAAATTTACAGAACTTCTCAGAAAGTTGGTTTATTATTACCAAATTAATAGAATTAATATACGTTTATCATCTTTACATACCTAAGTCGTGGAGGTTTATCGTGCGTAAAAAATTAGTGTCGTTTCAAAGTTACATTTCGTACATTTTAAGCCTATAATTTGTAACGTACAAAACAATGTAAGTTTGAGCTGTTTCTTATCTCCACAATAAGAAAATCCAACTTTACGTTTTTTACACAATGATATTTATGGAACAGTAATATCATATTATTGCATCGCTTGGAGAATGAAGTCAAGGTACGATGTGACCCTAGTGTAAACGCTGGGATACCCAGCTGTGCCGCACTTATAAGCATAAGACACAATACCTATTAAATACGAGGTTCATTCATGTTGTATCAGCAGTGGTCCGCCGCGGTCAGCCTGAAAGGATCGTTAAATTTTTAATCAAAGATACTGAAATATATCGATCGAATTGTATTGAAATTATACTTATATACAGTAATAATCTTCTATTGATTTGTGTATTGAAATACTCCAATTTATAATGTACATGTTATATGTATTTTGAGCAAAACTAAGATTAGAAGGAAATTAGATTAAATACCACAATGAGGTGTGAGAAGTGGGCAAGATTATTAAATTGTGTTTATCTATTATTTCTAATGTTTAAGACGTCGATTTGATGTTAATTCGAATTAACGTGTCTTCAGATACCGTATAGTTTGTAGTAACTCTGTAACTTAATTACCGTACAAGAATCCTCTCCACCCTGAGCATGTTCGGCGCATATTATACCATCAGTGATATCAGGTGCATTAGGAAATTTGGAATAAGCTATTTTGCATTCGGCGTTCTTAATCACTGGCATTTGTACTTCCATTAATGCATTACGTCGTGGTCGTCCTACGAAGAAAATAAGAAAGATATTTAAGACTGGAACTGTTTAATTTTATTATAAAATTGATATCACTTACTATATCTTAATGCTCCCCATCCAGCAACAAGGGGGTTATAGCCGACGAAGTTGCTCTTTCGTAGGGGCTCTTTCGTACAAATGGGATATACGTACCCTGAAAAATAAAAGAATAAATGAAAATGCAGGAAACGAATGACCAAAAGTATGAGAAAGAATTGTACATGCTTTATGACACAATATATGTGTACAGTAAGAAATTTCAGGATATGATACTTCATTAATACTCAATAGCATATATATATATATATATTTGAGGACTTACTCGAAAATGGCAATTCCTCCACCAATCTAAGAATGGCAATATTATGATTGTGTATGTTTTCTATTCCATCCATATGTGCACAATGTGCTGCGGTCAAAACATGCCTAGCCGATATCAGGGAACCTCCGCACTTCCATAGTGGTTTGTCTGGGTTTCGGGGATTACGAAAACCTAATGCAGCGATCCATGGCCAAGCGCCTAAAATGCAATAGTCATAGTTGTGAATATACATAATTTTTTCTCACATAACGAGTAACAACGATTATTACCTATTCGATATTCGATCATACAGCAGACGATAAGTACATACGTACAAATACTCTGAAATACAGATTTGATAAAGACAGAAATTAAATTTTTATTCCAGTGGAATGCAAATTATCAAATAATTCTATATAATTTCTATTTGAACTATACTGAACTATAAAGTTCAAACGTGTAATTTCTGCCCTAACAGTTTTTGATCTCTATCCATATTATTACTCCTATATCAATTCTTTATTTCAAGCAAAAAGATACTCTTCCTAACATGAAGTAAAAGAAAGAAATAATTCAAGTTAATAAGTAAAGTTACTACCGATGAAATCATAGCATTATTATTTAGTCTAATTGAAATGTACATTGATGTGCTGTTTAATGCCTTTAAAGTTCATTCTTTGCAGTAAATGGCTTATTATTAATCGGAAAGAAAGACATAAAACGTACCAAGTTCAGCTGGTTTACCATCGACCACCCTGGTATGAGAGACGTTGCTAAAACCACAGTATGGTGGTCGCAAAGCCTTATACTTGTACACAGTTTTTATTAAAATTTCTCTCTTCTCTTTGTTTGGATCGTTCGGACAGCAAACGATCGTAACATTGCCCTGGTATCTGCACACTGATCGTCTATAAAAATCGGTGGCTGTACGGTACTGTATCTGCCATATTTCTTGCAGAGGTTTACATTTTCTGTAGTCAAGGCACCTGCCTTCTTGATTGTCCGGTGTGGTACATTCTGGATCAAACAATTTTAAAACATTTATACAGTTCAAAGATGCGTAAGAAAGCGACACCGATTACTCAACTTTCGAAGTAAAAAGCCGATCAAGTCCACCGGATTGCCCTACAGACACGTATTAATCCGTAAGAGTTAGTCATCATGTTGATAATAATTATCTAAAGAAACTTTTCACGTGAAAATATAAAATTTTAATTGATTAGATATTGTGTTAGCCATACTTAAGAAAGAAAATGAAAATGAATGAAATGAAAGAAAAGGACTACCTTCAACCTCATTTTTTAAATAAACACTTTGTCAGTTTTGCGGTAAATAAATTCTTAGGAATTCAGGACAGTTTTTAGTGAATCATTTTGTTTCGACCGTTCGCGGAGAGACGCGATCGCGAGATAGCACGTCAACGAGAGTTGTAAGTTCCCGTTACGATTAAATAATCGACGCCACGAACTGATCGATCCCCTTATTTCGATTATGATAATAAGGGTAGTTCAATGAAATTCCACAGAATTAACACAAATAAATTAATGTTTATTTCAACAACTTATTAACTAGAAAGATATAAAAGGAACAAAAAAAAATGTAACTGCGTTTTGGTTGATAAGTAATGCGCGACATACCACATGTGTTGACGGTTCGACTTCTCGAAAAGTTCTGAACGCCTTTCGATTTTTTTCGTTTTTTCTGGAAGGCGACCCCCACTACGTTCGGATCACGCCACATTCTTTTACTGCGAGGTAAAATACGGGCCACGAGTCGACGTTTCTGGAAGTCGCCCTGCTTAATGAACCACGCGCTTGCCACTACAATGTTTGTTTGCCGGGCAGACGCGACGATCCGTCTGCGACATTATAGTGGCGCTATCGATAGTTAAGAATATGACCTATGGTAAGCCGCATGGCGTAACATTCTCCCCCCGTTGAGAGGGTACCGATCAAACTAGCGAGGTGTGGCTGAAATTCCCATCTTATTTCGTCTCGGTGGCTAGTTGTTCGGGTTTCTCGAGATCGGGTTGAATTGGCAGTGGGACAAGCCTTTTGACGCCCCGATCCAAAATGCTCTTTGCCGTCTGAACTGTAGCTGTCCGGATGACACCATCGGCGCCTGGATGAACCTTGATAACTCGGCCCAGAGGCCAATGCATGGAGGGAACGTTGTCCTCTCTGAGGATGACGATTGTGCCCTTTTGGATGCTGTGTCCACCCTTGCTCCATTTATTGCGGTTGGTTAGCTCGTTCAAATACTCCTTATGCCAGCGGTTCCAAAAATGTTGTTTAAGCTGTTGGATATGCTGCCATTTGGAGAGTCGGTTCGATGGAATGTCTCTGAAATCTCGATCACGTAAGCACATTAATGAATCGCCAATGAGGAAATGTCCGGGAGTGAGGGCTAGGAGATCATTTGGATCGGTGGAGATAGGAGTTAGCGGGCGGGAATTGAGGACTGCTTCTATTTCTATGATAAGAGTATTACGGTGTTAAGCTCATATGTTTCTGTTTCTCCACTCGCGCTGCGCCATAATATCCTTTGATATTTCCGATCCTCTGGTCGTACGAGGAATTGCCGATACATTTTCTCGATGTCGCCAGTCAGTACGTACTGATGAGCGCGGAATCTAATTAATATACAAAATAAATCTTCCTGTAACTTGGGTCCTGTGTAAAGTGTATCGTTTAGGGAGGTTCCGGCAGTGCTTGGTGCCGATCCGTCGAAAACTACACGGAGTTTGGTGGTTTGACTCGATGCTTTGGTCACGCCATGATGGGGTAAATAGTATCCGTTGTCGTCGGAGTGGTTGACATTGACCTTCGTCATGTGTCCCAATGCCAGGTATTCCTGTATTACCGTTCGATATTCTGATTCGAAGCGTTTGTCGTGCTGGAATCGGCGATTGAGTGAGGCGAGTCGTTTAATTGCCAGCGTTTTAGAGGATCCGAGTGACTGAAGCTGATCATTGAAAGGTAGAGCGACGATGTATCGTCCTTCGCTGGTGCGTCGGGTGTGGGCTTGGAAGTGTTCTTCGCATCGTCGATCTGCCCTCTGAGATATGTTTAATTGAGGGTCCTTCATCGATTTCCCAAAACCGCGAGGGGTCTGCTTGTAAAGTCGTCGTGGATGTGTGAAATATGTTTGTCGCGGTTTGGGAAGTTGGACTCCCCAACTATAATTATTTTACTACAGAATCCTCAAAAACATGATGTATGTATATATATCCTGAAATATTATCAGTCTGTTGTCAAGTTATAGAACATTATGGAAATTGCCAGTTAAAGTCATAAAAAACAAAAAATAGGGAAGTTCGTTAAAATATGTGATTTTCCAATCAAGATATAGAATTTATTCGAGTAATATAGATTACGGTAGAGATGGTGACGGTAACAATGAGTGGACTGATTCTTCGTGCGAAAACAAATTGGAAGTGCAGAGCGATGTATTGTTTCAGCGAATATCGATTTTAAAGCACGGTTTTAAAGTACGTGTGCGTTTGACTAGGTGTGTTAATTAATATTGCTGTCTGATTTTCGATATGTAAATACAATATCTACATATCTTTAAACTTATGATAATTGAACTAACAATTTTTTTTAATAATAACTTCACTCGTAAGTCAGCTGCGCACATATTTGATCGTTCTTTAAAGCTTGAATCTCTGCGAAGAGAAAAAATCTTTCAACCAACAAGAACTGGTTCTACGTTTTCTATCCATTTCCTTCCAGATAAATCTCTCTATCTAAAATCCTTATTTCCGTATTTCCTTGAAAAGGTTAAAGTCGTTTTGTATAAAATCCAATGTAGAGAAGAAGGAAGATCCGCAAAAGATTCTTTCAGCTTTCCCTATGTTTGAGCTCGAATCAAAGCAATCCTATTCCCAATAGGGTGACTATGCGTTTAACTTCTCATAGAATCTCTCTGATTCCGTGTGATACCTTCGGTGTTTTTGAAGTATGTAATTGATATCGTAACGTCAACGCTTTGCAGTGCGAATTCAATTTTGAGTTGCAATTTCCCTGTTTGCGTGGCAAAATCATAAAATCGATAGCGCACGTTTCGATAAACACGTTTTCTTTGCTGATGCCGCACTGTAAATATAAATATTTGAATAAATATCGCGAATTTCATGTTGCTAAAAGATTTATACTATTTATTCGTAAATAACTGTTGGATATGTTTAAGTTGAAACCACTGCATTAGGTCTTTTTTCTTGTTTAAAATTATTTGTATTGGTAAATTGAATGAAAGTTCTAACATGTAATTTGTTCTTCTTTTATAAATAGTTTACAGAGGATAAAGCGTGGGTAACTCAAGACTGTCGCGATCATGACACTATACATACTTATGTATAGCACGTATACTAAGCTAACTCAAATAGCAAGTCAGAGAAATGGAAACTTAGGAAAATCTAAAGGAAGATAAAACGTTCGAGCCTTGACAGGAATATGAGATGCTAAGTAATCTTCCTAAGTAATCTCCTCCAGCTTTTTCTATTTTGATCAATAATTATTAGTACATGTTAGGAAAACAAATAGAATTTTTGTTCTCAAGCGAGGTATAATTTAAATTTTGTATGTACACAAAAATGTTAAATATCTGTAATAAACATGGTACAATCAATTTTTTTACATAAAATTATATTGTATAGGCTATTGTTATTTAAACATTTTAAATTGGATGAAGGAAAAAAATGACGCAAATAAAACGTAGAACATTTTAATTAAAGAGACTAATATAGAGATTTATCTACTTAACTGTGATTAAATCATCTCCACTTAACGCTCTACCTCTTCTATTAATTATGCTTCGTTAAACTATGATTACAGAGAATGGGTTTTTTGATAAAATGACATTCTGACAAATATATATAGATCGATATATATAGATATAGATAGACAAATATATAGATTCTTACAACAGTAGTTACGAATGAACAGTAGTTATTGTATCAATTCCGTTCTTCAGAAGCTTCATTTGTGAAAAGACAATTCGCCAGAATATGGATTCACTGTAGTTATAGCTATAGGATTTCAATCTAGTTGACAGACTTGCTTTACGTAGAGAATATCTGTCTCTTGTTCTACCTTATCGCGATTCTCTCCTCATCTTATACGCTTTGTCGAACAAAGTAATATTGGCATATATCTCGGCTCTGGTTACAATCATTAGTTTCCGCCTAAACGGTTAGAATCACATAGCTCGCGCTCTACTCTCGTTTATTGAACATTCAGGCCATATGGTCGCATGCGACTAGTTTTATGTTAATTCCGACCGATTACAATACCTTTCTTTCGTTTACAAGGAACGACGAGACTGGCAGTTGCGTGATTTCCAATGCAAAAGCCGCGATATCTGCACGATAACCTAACCTCAACCGATTTTGTTGTACTATTCTTATGTGGACTTCGTTTGTACCACTTTCGTAACAAAAATAGAATACGTAGAACACAGCATTCCGTTATGCGATATTGTCGATTCCTAACATCCGAAAAATCAGAGATAATTTTTTCCCTACAGTTGTACATTTGTGTGAAAAATTACGAACGTAAAGTTGTTTGGTGCATGCACAGTCCTCCCCTACCCTGCATTTGCGTGGACATGCTAGAAAGATTCACTTTTCCACGGTGAAACTGTATGTATTATAATTTCATTTTTACAAAGGTCGAACATCCTACTATGCATAAATTTAATATTAATATAAGCAGGTTTCCTGTTAAGTATTACATCTGACGTATAAGCACACGTGTGTACGAGCCTTGGTTTTAAATGTCTTATAGTAGACACCGAAAAGATTATTCAGTTGGATATCTGACTCAACATCAATATTTTACTAGGAGATAACATGTTAAGAACACGTTGGTGGATGGCATGGGAGATGATGAATGAAGACATACTTCTGTGAGATACATAAAATAGTAGTCAGAACGTATTTTGGCGCTTGGGGACAGCAACAGCTGGTGATACTGTCATACACCTCCATTTATAAACTTTCGAAAATCGATGTGACCTTCAAACTTTAGTGTATTCTGTTTCACAGCACAAAATGTTTCCGAAACGTACGTTTATTGTTACAATGAACTTGACTAATGGCTCTGAAATACTATCCTTGAAAAAACAATGGGGGAATTAGAGCAAAAAAAAGAAGGAAATAAACAAAGACCTTGTTGGTTCGTAAAAATAAAATATGCTACAGGAAAAACTTTTTCCAACTGATTGAGATGCGACAAGCTTTAAAAGCTATGACGCGAATCGAGCGTTTGTCTACAAGAGCGCATTTTCGGTGGATATATAGATATACATGTATATGTGACGAAATATACTAAAGCAATATTGACCCTTTGTCGCTGAAAGTATCAAACTACAAAACTTCCTTTCAAATTTTCAGAATAAGGAAATCAGGATCATGATAAATAATTGGAACATAATTAAAAATAATATATCTTCTCTATAAGATAATGAATACATTGGTTCATTTAATTTTTATGGATATTCAAACGCTTCTGTGAAATAAAACGTCAAGATTATAGAGTATAAAATTCATAGCTATGAAATAACTAAAACTCTGATGTATTATTAAAAATATACGTTAGGTTCTATGTAGTGATACATACAAAGATTACATGTACAAACCCATAATTAACACAATGCTACCGCAACCATTCTGCAATCTACCTTGCCCAAAACACTCTTCCAGTCACCTCCAAACTCTTCAATTCTCTCCACCTAACCACCCACAAACCATTCACAAACATGCAATTCTCGACAAAAGAAGAACTTGTCGTCAGTTGTCCTTAACATCTCGTTCATTCATTTGGTCCCTATCCCCCTATTTCCTCCCACTGCGATGATCGCACTACATTTTTCCACGTCTCTATTCTATTCTCTGGATGACCTGAATTCTCGAGCAGTCGAGTGACGATTGATCTGTACAATTGATCGATTTCTGTTTACTACAGCCATGCAGGAAATTTCGTCTTGGAAAGCGATGTTGTGATTTCGAATGCTTGGACCATGTAAAAAACATTACCGGAACCGGTGAAATTTATGTCCTTGAGGATGAGAAATCCTCCAGCTCCTCGACTCACCAACAAACGTGATGAGCTCAATGGTGCTGTTGCGGCTATTTGAATTTTTCAACAAGGATCCAGATGGCGCCGTGGACGAAATTCAATCATTATAAACGTCAACGATCAACATCAGCCATCAGGCAATTTCATATTGGTGACTTATTTCTTCTGTGTTATTTCTTCTAATTTTATTGTTAGTTCTTCCATTTGTATTCCAAAAGATTGAACTCTTTTTACGTGCGTGTGTGTTTTTCTTTTTTTTGTAACTCGTCGAGTTGCAATTCTAATTTTTGCACTTCCTCCTTCATGTCCTCTATGTGCTTCTCGAACTCTTGTGTCGTCCTGTCTTTGTCGGAACATTCTACTTGAAGATCAGCGAGTTGATGCTCGGGATCGTAATTCAATTTTTGGTCATTTTATTGCTGTCATTTTATCAACTTCTTTCTTCTTCTTTCTTTTTTTTTTTTTTTGAACTTAAAATCTTGATTTAAGGTTTGTGTTTCACTATATGATTTATTATTATTAACTAGTTCAACATTATTTTCAGTAGATTTTTTTTTCGCGTGATTTTTATACTTATTTAAATAGTTTAACATGAGCAAATGCATCGTACGTCAGATATACCATTTTTAATAAATTGTCGCCTTTACAACTCGAGTTACCTCTGAACGAGTCGCATGATTGATCAATAAGCCATGAGTAATTATGCAAATTCAGTATTTTTTTCATCTATCTATCTGAATATTATAACAAAGACTTTACATTGAATATTTTATTAAAATTGTAAGTTTTTCATAAACGCTTCAAAATCCACAGTCTATTGATCAACTCCTCTATCCTTTCTCTTTCTCCTCACTAAAATAGATAAATTCCTAATGTAGTTTGTGGATAATATTTTTTTTTTTTTTTTTCTAAAGCAAATCACATTTATCATCTGATATATTTTTTGAAATAATTTCTGTCTGTACATTTTCTTCTTTCCCCTTACTCCTCTTTCTCTTTCTAATGAATTCTTTTTATTCCGTAAAATAGTTTTTGTATATTCAATTTTGTTAAGTGCAATCCTTATTTCTGATAACTTACTTTTATTAGATAATTCTTGTGAATCTTCTACTACATCTTCCATATCATTTTGAGTGCGGCTTCTACCTTCAGTAAATTTAATATCTTGAACCGTATCATTAATTTCAATAGCTCTTTCGGTATCAAGTAAATCGCACTTATTATTTAATATACCTTTTGAATTGACTTCTGTCTCTGTAGTTTCTTCTTTTGTATCTTCTTCGAGTTTTCTTCGTTCTTCTAATCCACCCTTCTCATTTTCTAGGATCTTCCTTGTTGTTACGCCGCCTAAAACATCTGCACGCCAGCCCGCGCCAGCTCGCGCCACCGGACAACAACCAGCCTGCGTAACGTCACTTCGACCCTCAATAAACCTAAGGACCCACCATAACTTTCACTTCCCTGTATTGTTTCGCCATGTGTCTTCAATCCGTTTGTCTTGAAGAATTTCTAAAGCTTAAAAATATTCTCGAAACACAGTCGGTTTTTAGAGAGGTCCTTGGGTTTATTAGGCGTACTTAAAACACGGAGAAAGCGGGTATGCACCCATTAGGAAAATCCGAATAGCCCTCTAATAAAACAAGCTATGTTTTCCTCACGCACACAGTCATCTATCCACCACGATGGTAGGAGACTTCCTACTCATCCCTTCGAGCAGTAGTGCAGGTCATGACCAATCGACACCGCGGTTCGTTACCCTCACTTTTCCTAACGAAAGTGGGAACAACGAATCCGCGTTCTTTAGGCACAGGGGCACACCCACACCGAACTTTTCTTCCGTATTAGAAAAAGAGCGACAGACAGTCTAAAAACTAACGCCTAACGCGGCAGTCTACACATAGCGCGAGAGTCGCATACTTCACGAAAATCTTTTGTCGGTTCTCGGTGTTGTCGAACATACATCTTCTCTCCTAAATATATTATAGTGCTAAGTCCATTAATACATTAATTTCCATTATAAGAGCCCTGCTCTAGCGTACATATCTATCACATCTTCGTGCGACAAGTTGTTAACTATTTATTTCTCTACGTCAGTGTAATCTAAGTGTTGGAAATATATAATTTATAATTCAGTGAATCACAGTGTTATACAAACTCAATCACCCCTATTATCTCAACGGAAATCAGTCGCTGCTTTAATAGTCTCCTTTAACAGTTTTCTTAACTTGATTTCGTTCTGCTTCTGCATAGCGTCTAGTATGGCCCGAATACTTGGATCCACACCAGTAGCCATAGCCAAGCCGGTGAAAATTATCCTTTGTTCCGTGGTATATATAGGGTAAAACGAATGGTAGACCGCAGCATAGTGGTTTCCAACGATCCACACTTGTTCTAATTCCTCACTCAACGTCTTTCGTGTCCATTGACGTAGAAAAAGGTAAGTTATTGTAATATCGGAATATATTAAAGGTGTAATTTTGTCCGATTAATTATAATTTATTAATAATGGATTGAAAATACAGATATTAGTTAGACAGAGAAACGATGTTTGATTAACAGGAAAACTAAATGCAACGCTCGTATTTTTTATATTTGGTAACTCTCTCTCTCTCTCTCTCTCTCTCTCTCACTGGCAACTCTAACACTCGACAATTCTAACGACTCTATGCTTCGACGTCTCGATCAACTCTGACCCTCGCCAATGCATTCCTGCTCGGTCGTGCTCGCTCTTGCTCTCGTCCTCTCACACACACACACACACACACACACGCACGCACACACGCACACGCACACGCACACGCACACGCACACGCACACACTTTCTGGCTCACATGCTCTGGCCTCTCGATTGCCACTCCTTGAAATATGAAACCGTACTTCTGTTTTGACGCTGTTTATCTTTTCTCGCGTCACTGTTACTAGGCGCTCTTGGATGTAAACAAACTACAAAAAGACGACGTACACGGTGTTTTCTAATTTCAGCCGATCTTCAATCAAAGCTATTCTACGATATTACAGAATTATATTTCCCCCTTTTTAATTAATTATATGTCGGAGAAGCAGGGGGGATAGGGTTGTCGGTATTTGAGGAGTCTTCGTTGAAGGTAGCCATCGTTGCGGTGTAACGAAGATACGATTTATTGACACAGGTATGAATAACACAGGTTTGACAATCTACCACGGCGGTGAGACGTCCGCGGCACTAGTGACAGTGGTCTCCGGTTCAATAACGAATCCGCGGCCAACGGGATGACAGATGGGCGTTCTCGCTGAATCTAAGTCTGACTCGTAAAAATAATTGCTGAGCGTAAAGACGTTACTCTTTGGTCGACGGGAGCGCGTAAAAGAATGCCCGTCCCGTCCCGATGATGCCACAGAGGAAAACTATAATGGGGTGTGTCTAAGGACACGAGATCATCGGATTCGTCGAGGAAAGCCTTCGTTTAGGAAGTAAGGGAAATTGACGTTGCTGCTAATTGGTCAATCTCCATATCGGTGGTTAGAAAAAGATGCTAGCCGCCCTCGAGGGAAAGTTGCTAGTGGGAGACGCCGCTCGTTGAAAAATATGTCTCCCCTATCTTCCCGTAGTTAGGACAAAGACTGTTTGTCTGTTTGAAGGACTTTAGTTAACTAAACCTTAAGATTTATAACGGGCCCTCGGGCTAGCCGAACATGTACTGTGGAGACGCATCGACATCTGGCAATCATCTTACTCGAAGAATAGGCTCTGCGTGTGGCGAGCCACGGGACAGAAACCGTTGGAATGTTTACTGTCGCGTGTCGCCACGAATATTTCTTTTAAGGAGAGCTATAGAATTACTCCATACCTTTGTTAGGCAAAGCGTTCATCCCTTGACCGCGGCTACGTTGGGCGACAGACTGTCACCTCGAGCCAAAGCTCACCGTCACTAATCTCGAACAATTACAATCGGATTGAATAACTACAATAGTTTAGTTACAGTTATAGTGGCCTTTAGATTGCAATGTTGCGGGGCTATCCCAAGGTTCCGGTGTCCTTTCATCTCCGACATATATTTAACTATATATATTAACTATATATTTTCCCTAGGAACAGTAAGATTTTAACGATACAACTTTATTAAGAGATCTTAATGTCATAAACGGTATCGAAACTTCGTAATTAATATTGTTAAGGAAGAAAATATTGGTAATCTCCTCGAACGACGAGCGCTTGATATTCACAATTAGAACTCGATATCTTAGCTTCTTATAATATCCTAATAAAATGTTATTTATCGATTACAATTGTCCTGTCGTATTTTATTGTGTTTGCTTTATAAATGTGAACTTTATTCAAAAAGAGTTCATCGATATAACGGTATTGAAGAGAACTACTCGAGAAACTATATCTAGCCCTTGGATGGAGGGATTGCTTGCTTCTTACAATCGAATAATTGGAGTGTAACTAGAAACACGAACGGTAGTTTAGCAATGGAGAAGAACTTTAGAACGACAGCAATTTTCTTCTTGTTTCTTTGAGAAAGGCACCGTTCATTTTATGTTTGCGAGAATGGGGTTGTTGGACGAATTTGATTAAAAAGGAAAGATCTTTAACAAATATTCTTCCCATTGATACATTCCTATATTTTTGATTTAATTATTTGAAAATGCAATTTTGCATATACCTATGTGCTATTATATACTATAATCGCAGGCGTTTCTTTAAAATGATGTACTATTGAAACAAGGCAAAGTATCGTCGAATTCTTCTAGATTCAATTTCTCAAAAGAATGGCTCTATTGATTAACCAAACATAGTTCCCATAAGCATATACGTACTTCTCAGAAAAGATAGTTATATCTAGATCAATATTACTCCCCACAGTGACCTATATGTCAAAGAAAAAAAAGACACATCAAGTATTAAATCATACTACTATTACGTCCACTATCTCTACAAATCCTCCACTCTTGGAAAAGTCTATCTTATTCAAACGTAACGTAACTCAAATTAAATCTTTTCCATCATCATAAATACGAAACATTTATAAAATTATCATCTTCGATTATTTACTCAACATCTAGCTAACAAAATCTTCTCCATCGCCGTACCCCTTAATCCTGACCGCGTACAATTAACGTATGAATAGTTAATTTATTGAAATTTAAACGACCATTTTACGCTACTTGTACTCGAATGATTTTAGGATCTTGCTGTATCTCTTGCACAGTGTTATACTGACAGGCGAGAAACATAGAAACGTAACTTCCGATCCACTGATTTACCCTAAACAGACGATGATAGGTTATACGGTGCACGCAATACAGAAGCGTTTCCGATGCAATTCGAAGGTGCGTTGTTACAATGGAGTTCATCGATCCATAATGACTATTTCCCCGCCAACTACAGCCTGTAATAACGGAATAGCCAATAAAGTATATCCTGTCGATTTAATCGTTACCCCCACGGTGCACCGCGCGCACGGAGATCGGATCGGTGATTTTCACGTGATGTTTCGCAAATCGTGAGGCGCTCGCGTGATTCGCGCGTTTTAAGCGTTCCCGCTCTTCCCGTCCGATAGAAAGAGAAAGGGAACAGGGGTGGAAGGAAGAGGGAAGATACGTGATGCGGGTTCAACCTGCCGCGGGAACCTTTAAAGAAGGTCGGTGCAACGGGGGAGATGTAATTTTAATAAGTTGGAGAACAAGTCATTGTAAAAGATGGATATTCAGATGTTGGAGATGCAGCAGATTTACGACTCGCTGGAATTAAGTTAGTTAAGGTGTTGAAAACCTAACGTCTTTTTAAAGGCGTTTGCCGCGTTTCTTTTCAAATCAAAATACATACATACGATACGTACAATGTATGCGCCTAAAGTTTTAAAGTTAATTTCTATTCAAGGAATGGACTGTTTTATTATAGGTTTAGGAAATTGAAAAGAAGCAATTGCTTGTTTCTAAGGAAGAATCGCGAGAAGTACAGTTAGAAACTGTATTGTGAATCACTTTTCCTGGTTTCCGTAACGAGGAAGTGAAAAAAAAAACGCAGACAAGTCAGCGTTTACCGTAGCTAAATGGAAGATACGCAGGTACGAGTCGTTACAGTTTTGTCGTTGCAACGATTCCCGCTGCGTAATTTGATAATGAACAGTTGAAAAATAGCAGCGTTGTGTCCGTACTCTTTAATATCCCATTATATGGAAGTTAACGACCGGAAAATACACCGCTCAACTACTTGAAGGAAGTAGCTCATGAGCAAGTCTTTTGTATCCTCGCAATGGTATAATTCCTGTAACGTCTCGTTCTCGGAGGATTTATTTCGTTGATTTGTACTTGTTTATTGCTTTTGTGTTTTCATGAATGGAGCATGTCGCATGCGAATCGTAATATGGTTTTAATGGCGTTTCGACTTCAATGATATCAGCGGCTGATTGCGCTTCCCGTAAGAAGCTTCCAATCATTATGTATTTTAGGAACAACAAATAAGGATATTTAGAGAACGAATTAATTATTCAATTGTTCGCGCAAGAAATACCTGTCTCTTTTTCGAAAATTATAAATGCTGTTTTCAAAGAGTTCCTTAGCTCACCATAAACCAGATAAGAATCTTTGGTTCCGTCTAGAAAAAGAAACCTTCAGATCAAACCGAAAGGGGTTCGGATTATATTTTCTAATCGTATTTGTATATTTCTTTTTACGGTCAGCTTGTCATCCACGTACAATCGAACAGAGAGTCCATTAATTATTTCCCTTCGACTTGTTTCAGGGGGAGCATCTCTGAAGCCATGCCGGCTGACGAGTTCGCTGGAAATCGAAACAGAAGCAAACCAAGACTGCAACCACCTTAACGAACCGCTATTATCACTGGCAAGGTCATCGGGCAGATCTAATCATGCTCACGCCGACCATGCTTCCTGTGCACTCGTTCCTCTTTCTTAACGACGTCAACCAGAAGATCGGGTGCTAAGAAATTCGAAATCGAGTTGATTGAAAATCTCAAGGAATATTAAAAAAAATACGAATAAACAATTTGATATAGAAATCATCCATTTTGGGCAAAGAAAAGAAACAATCAGAAAAAGGAATAACCACAGAAGCTCTGAATTTCATTGCTTCCTAATGGTACTTCCTTGGATATTTTTACATTCTGGAGGCGTGAACGAACTCTGAAAAACAGAAACGACTTCTATCGGATGATCGAAAGAACTACCTGGACACTGAGTATAATTATTCACACGTGCGGATGCCATTTCCGGCATGTTTCTCCATGAAGAAGGTCAGCTTCAGTTTTTGCCACTTGTAGATAGAAGTTGAAGTGGCGGACGTCTTAACGAGGTTGCTAGAATGTCAAAGAAATAGATGAGGGAAATATTATGAAGATATATTTATGAATATCTAATTGAGCATTTAATTAAGAACTTAATCGAAAGACCAAAATAAGTTGGTTCTTGAGACCAAGTACCTATCTAAGTATAATAGTCTTTTGTACTTACGGTTTAGTAAGAGGACTCGAGTAAAACGATTACTCGTTAAAAGGAACAATAGAATAATCATGCCTCCGCAGACGGTGGTCTCTGCTTTCATGCCTCATCGCGGAGAATCTCAGCGAAAAAAGTGTCCCGAAGCGTGAGCTGAAAGGTGGCTATCTAGGCTGCCTAGTGAATGCCGTCGCCATGGTGGAGCTGGCGTGTAGCAACTCCCTAAGTCCAGGAACCTAATCCTGCGTCAGAAAGACAAAATTCGCTACGGAGAAAAGTAAACAAAAATATATATATAGGGAAGAAGCGACAAAGATTAAAGATCGTTAAGAATTACAGGTAATTTAATGATAAAAGGGAGAAAGAATTGTGTAAAAATTCTACTGGAAAAGAAAAGAAAGATTAAGCCTCCAACGAGAAAGACGTGCTCAGAAGCGAGTCCTGCGTAGCGCCATGTAGAGGAGCAGGAAGAAAATATTGGTAATCTCATCGAACGACGAGCGCTTGATATTCACAATTAGAACTCGATATTTTAGCTTCTTATAATATCCTAATAAACTGTCATTTATCGATTACAATTGTCCTGTCGTATTTTATTGTGTTTGCTTTATAAATGTGAACTTTATTCAAAAAGAGTTCATCGATATAACGGTATTGAAGAGAACTACTCGAGAAACTATATAGAGGATTTAATTAATGTGTGGATCAACGTATGTATCACTATATGTAACAATAATATTGACTGTATATGTACGTGTGTAATAAAAGATTTCCGGTTTACAATGTTTACGATACTGATATAAAAATACCATATAGAGGATTTAATTAACGTGTATATCTACGTATATATCATTATATGTAACAGTAACATTATGTGCATATGCGTATAATATTGGTTAAATGCGTTAAAGTGAAATGTTATTTACCTATTCAAGATAGCAAAGTAGACATACCATATAGAGGATTTACTACTGTTAACACTCGGTATTCTCGTATTCAAAGTATTTAACCAAATAATTTGGGAATCCAGCGGACGAGCTTGTATTTAATATGATTATATTTAATATAACAACTTTACTCAATATACGCGTAGGATTTTAAATGTCATGAGGGTTGCAGCGGACTCAATTTTAATGTACCTCGATATCTTAGCTTCTTATAATATCCTAATAAAATGTCATTTATCGATTACAATTGTCCTGTCGTATTTTATAGTGTTTGCTTTATAAATGTGAACTTTATTCAAAAAGAGTTCATCGATGATTATCCATTACAGGTTGTTAATAAACTTGAATTATGCACAAAGGAATTGCCGTTAATAACTTAAGATTCTCTGCCCGTCGTACAGGGTACACATAGTAATTATTCTCGACGATCGTAACGTTTAAGTCCAATTCGAGCTTATAGTCCCATGCGAGTTAAACAACGACAATAGTTTGAATTTCTATTTGTTCGTTTGTCGTCTGTTTATACCCGGAGCACCTGCTGTAAACCAATACAAAATTTATTAGATCTATAAATAACACATATAAAACTTATTAATTTATAATTAATATAAAATAGGAGAGCACGAAACTTCCTATTTTATGGATATGTTAAATCTTTGCAAAAAATACCATATCATTAGTATCATTTTAATCGTTCTAAAGGATTTAGCCGCATAAAGCTGTGACCCTTGGAAGAATCGATGTTCACGCGTGACAAATTGAAATTGTGCGAAGGTTCCGGTACGAACATCACAAGCCGAACATCGATACCAGGGGCACAGGCACATGTTCTGGGTTCATTATATATTTATAAAAGGCTGACGATTCAGTAGATGGTCCGGGTAAATTTAAATTGTAAATGAACGCATTGCTGGTTTCAAGTAAAAGCCTGGATAAGAGCGGATATGGTATGAGAGTCTGTCGTGGAAAGGGGAACAGGCCGCTTTTATTTGTAAAGTTTGAATCTCCTCGATATTGAAGATGTTGAAGCTGCAAGTATGTATTTCATTTTAATCCATTCGAGACCGAGATTTAATTGTAAAACGATACCTAGGTGTCGGTACGATCTGAATGTTTAGTTGGAATGATTCTGTGTTTTACTCTCTCCAGGGTATCCTTTTCATACTTTGATTTTAAATCGATGACAATCTTAAATAGTATGCCTCATATTTTTAAAATATAAAATTATATACTATGTTATCCTATAACGTATTATGTACAGTTATATATATATATATATATATATATGTCGGAGATGAAATGAAAACCGGAGCCTTCCCTATGCAATTTTGAGGAAGCCTTTTAATGCTTTAGCCCAGATCTTATCATAACTGTAATTAAGTAATTGTCATCTGTAATTGTTTGACATTTGTGAAAAGCGAAAGTGGGTTCGAGGTGACAACTGGTCGCTGAACGTAGCCACGGTCACGGGATAAACGTTTTGCCTGACGAAGGTGTGGATCGGTTGTATTGTTCTCCCTAGAAATCACATAGAATTGTAATTTAGAGATGTCGATATAATGGGACACACGTTGTATGAGGAATCAATCTCCAGACAGAAACTGCCTAGCAACGGCGTTTGGATCTTTCTCGATGTTTCCAAGGAGTATATAACAAACTTCTGACAGATATTGCCTAGCAACAACGATTGGAACCTTCTCGATGTTTCCAGCGAGAATATCACAAACAAATGCAGTCGGATTACGAAAAAGATTTGAATCAGAGAGGCATTCGTGTGATCGCCTTGGAAAGTGATACATCGAGTAATTTTTCCGAGTGATTCGGCAAACGTATTTTTTTGTGTTATAAAATTGTTTAAAGTTTTCCCGTTGACCGTGGATTCGTTTGAACCCCGGATCATTGTTTATAGCGTAAATTAAATTCAATATTTGTAAATTTATCAATCGTTAATTTTCATTATTCGTTAAATTAGTAAATCGTAAGATATATTATTCGTTTCTTTTATTGTTCGATAAAACTTATTATTCTTTAATCTAATTAATAATTTAATTTATCATTTGTTAATCAATCATATCATTTATAAAAATTCATTATTCATAATATTTGTAAAACCTTGTTTATTCGTGTAAATATACTCTCTGTTTTGTAAAACAATGGCTAATTCAAACGAAGAATCGTTACGCGCCTTAAATCCTAATGTTAACCCGACATCAGAAGTGGGATCAAGCCCAAGTGTCACTTTGGAACAACTCATGAAAATCATGAACCAGATGACTCAGCCTAGGGAGCAAAAGTCGAGTATGGAACCTAAGGATGTAACGTTGTCACGTTTTGATCCTGAAGGCACGGGCGCTGATCCATTCGCGTGGTGTTCATACACAGATGTGATTTTGAAAGACTATCCGATGCAAGATAGTGTGTTACTTTCTGCTTTAAATCGTGCCCTAAAGGGATCTGCTGCACATTGGCTTTCACAAATAGTGCGCGGTGGAAAACTTTCCTGGCCAACGTTTAAGGAACAATTCCTTTCGCGTTTTGGTGGCAGAGAGACAGCCGCCACGGCATTAATAAGGATGTCCAGAGAACGACCGACGGAGATCGAAACTCTAGGAGCTTACGGTAGTCGCCTCCGTTCCATGTTGCAGATAAAGATGCAAGATCTAACGATGCCCGAAGTACTCAATGCCTTAACTCTTTATATGCTAAACTCACAAGATCAACGCTTTCATCGATTAACGCTCGCAAATAATATCAAGACGGAGGAACAATTTTATGAAGAAATGAGAGCTTATCCTTACAACGATCTGCCGGCAACTTTGTTAGGAAATACATCGGAGGAACCTGAAGTTAAACGACGCAAGTTATCGCATTACCGGGTGAAGTGTCATTATTGTGGTACTCTTGGACACAAAATAACGGAGTGTCGCAAGAGGATGCGTAGTGAACAGCGGAAGGATACAAAGGATACAAAGGATACAAAGGATACACAACACCAGGAAAGAAACCGTCCAGCTTCATCGTCCAAGGTGGTTTGCTTCAAGTGTCGTGCGGAAGGTCATATCGCACCTGATTGTCCACAACTGCAGAACAGAAAATCCGGCTTCAAGAATGAACGTCGAGTCGACTCCTGTGTGGTAGAGCCTCCAGCTGGTAAATTAAGTCATCTGGGTGAGTCGTACCCATTTTATTTCGATTCCGGAGCCGAATGCTCATTAATCAAAGAATCCGTAGCTTCGAAATTTTCTGGCAAACGAACGACTGATGTAGTAATAATGCGAGGCATAGGGAATACTTGTGTTAACAGTACATCTCAGATTTTATCCACTGTATGTATTAACGGTTTTACATTGGAGATAACTTTTCATGCCCTTTCTGATAATTACTTAAAATACGATATCATGATTGGTCGTGAAATTTTGAGCCAAGGTTTTGACGTGAATGTTACACGAAACAGTGTCGATATTTGTAAGACAAAAATAGTTAACGCTTGTAGCAGAGTCGCGGAAGATGTGATCAACATTAATGAGGTCGACACTGATGTAGTCGGTAACGATAAAGATCGATTGATTTCTGTTCTCGAGAAATACAAAGAGTCATTTATTACGGGTTTTCCGCGGAATCGTGTAAATACGGGTCAATTAGAAATTCGTTTAATTGATCCCAACGTTACCGTGCAACGAAGTCCTTATAGACTCAGTGAGGAGGAGCGGGGAATAGTTCGAGAGAGGATAGGTGAACTGATCCGAGCAAAAATCATAAGACCGAGTAATTCACCATTCGCAAGCCCTTTATTACTTGTTAAAAAAAAGAACGGTTCAGATAGATTATGTGTAGATTACCGAGCATTAAATAAAAACACCGTCGCGGATCGGTACCCTCTTCCTCTCATAGCTGATCAGATCGCGAGACTGAGAGGGGCGAAATACTTTATAAGCCTGGATATGGCCAGCGGGTTTCATCAAATTCCTATTCACCCGAATTCGACTGAATATACCGCGTTCGTTACTCCTGATGGTCAATATGAATACATGACGATGCCGTTTGGATTGAAGAATGCACCGTCTGTTTTTCAGAGGGCCATTTTCAATGCCTTAGGTGATCTTGCTTATTCATATGTTGTCGTTTATTTGGATGATGTTTTAATTATTGCCGATACGATAGATCAGGCGTTAGAAAGATTAAACACCGTCCTAGATACCCTCGTAAACGCCGGATTCTCTTTCAACTTTTCTAAATGTTCTTTCTTGAAGACGTCAGTACTTTATCTGGGTTATGTGATTCATAACGGAGAAGTCCGACCAAACCCAGGTAAAGTACAAGCCTTGAGCTCTTTGCCCGCACCAACGACTGTTACACAGCTCCGGCAATTTATTGGTTTAGCTTCTTACTTTCGAAAATTTGTTCCTAAATTCTCACAGGTAATGAAATCTTTGTATGCTCTCACTTCCGATAGCAAGAACATAAATTGGACGGATAAACATGAAAAAATTAGGCAAAAAGTAATTTCTATTCTGACCAATGAGCCGGTGCTAATGATTTTTGACCCCAAATATCCAATAGAACTACATACGGATGCTAGTTCCGAAGGATTTGGGGCTATCCTAATGCATAGGGTCGAAGGTAAAAATAGAGTAGTTGAGTATTATAGCAAGCGGACTGGCCCTGCGGAATCTAGATATCATTCTTATGAGTTAGAAACGCTGGCAGTGGTAAACGCCATCAAGCATTTTCGTCACTATCTGCACGGTCGGGAATTTCTTGTTGTCACTGATTGTAATTCTCTGAAGGCATCCAGTGACAAGGTACATTTAAATGACAGGGTTTACAGATGGTGGGCTTACCTGCAAACTTTTACCTTTGACATTATGTATCGGGAAGGCAAACGAATGGCTCATGTAGATTTCTTTTCGAGAAATCCCGTAGATCTGGATCACCGTACGATCAACAAAATTGTAGAGAAAGAAATCAATCTATCTGAAATCTCCGATGATTGGTTGTTAGCAGAACAACGTCGCGACCCACAAATCTCTGAGATCGTCCGTAAGTTGCAAAATGAAGAGCTCGCGGAAGATATTGCGAATACGTATGAATTACGGTCTGGTACACTCCATCGGAAAATACAGAGAAAAGGTAGAACTCTTTGCTTGCCCATTGTCCCAAGGGGTTTCAGGTGGTCCGTCATTAATCATGTGCATCAGTCCATTATGCACTTAGGTTGGGATAAAACGCTTGAGAAACTATACGAGTATTACTGGTTTGAAGGAATGGCGAAATATGTTCGCAAATTCGTTGAGAACTGTCATGCTTGTCGAGTTTCGAAGGCTAGTTCGGGTAAAGTACAAGCTGAACTACATCCCATACCTAAGACCAGCATACCCTGGCATACGGTACACATGGATATAACGGGTAAATTAAGTGGTAAGAGTGACTCGAAAGAGTATATCATTGTTTTAGTTGATGCTTTCACGAAATTTGTATACCTGTATCATACTCGTAAATTAGATTCCTTTAATACCATTATAGCACTTAAGTCCGCTATATTTTTATTCGGCAATCCCTGCCGGGTAATAGCAGACCAAGGAAGGTGTTTTACGGGTAAAGATTTCCAAAATTTCTGCCAGAATAGACATATTAGACTTCACTTAATAGCAACTGGTGCGAGTAGGGCCAATGGACAGGTAGAGCGTGTTATGAGTACGCTGAAAAATATGTTAACGACGGTGGAAACGACCGGGCGATCTTGGCAAGACGCGATTGGGGAAATACAACTGGCTTTGAATTGCACTACCAATCGTGTAACCAAATCAAGTCCTCTGGAATTATTAATTGGGAAGGCAGCTAGGCCCTACGGTTTATTGTTGCCTGATAATATTGAGGAAAAGGAAGTAGACATCTTCAATGTAAGGCAACAAGCGATACGGAACATAGAGACTTGCGCCAGTTATGATAAAGACCGGTTTGACAAAACGAAAGCGAAGATAGTTAGGTTTAATCTCGGTGACTTTGTGTTACGTAAGAACGAGGAGAGAAACCAAACAAAGCTAGATCCGAAATTCAAGGGTCCATTCGTGATAACGGAAGTTTTAGAGGGGGATAGATATATTTTAAAAACTCTAGATGGCAAACGGTCATATAAGGATAGACACGACAAGTTGAGAAAGATGCCAGATGGTTGTATTCCTGCTGAGTTGGATGTCTGCGGTGATGACAGCGACGGTGATAATAACGATGCGAGCACATTGATCTCTGGGAATCATTAACGCCGCATTGTGGTCATAGTAATATACCCAGTGTAGTGTATGCGCCTTTTTATAATACTCCCAGTGTAGTGTATGCGCCTTTTATAATTCTCCCAGTGTAGTGTGTGCGCCTTTTATAATTCTCCCAGTGTAGTGTATGCGCCTTTTATAATACTCCCAGTGTAGTGCTTGTATTTTTATAATATCCTCACTGGTGCCCTGCGCTTTCTATATTATCCTCACTGGTGCCCTGCGCTTATTATAATATCCTCACTGGTGCCCTGCGCTTATTATAATATCCTCACTGGTGCCCTGTGCTTTCTATAATATCCTCACTGGTGTCTTGTGCTTTTTGTTATGCATCCAACGTGGTTATGTGATTCAACAAACTGAGATCTTTGTGTGGAGTCGAAAATGATCTGTCGTGTCACTGCGGTCTGACTGGTGATTTACGGAGTGCAACTGGTACTTTAAATACAAACTATAACACTAATTTGAGTTCTTTTTTCATTTCCTTGCTTGTCAAATTTTTGAACAGAGCTTGTTGCTGAATTGGACCCTTGACTTATTTGGAACATCTAATCGAATGGTAAATAATATCAGTTACACCGAGTCTAATGTTAAAACTCTGTATTTTAGCTGCACACGAGGACGTGTGATAGTCAGTATGGCCGTGTCGGAGATGAAATGAAAACCGGAGCCTTCCCTATGCAATTTTGAGGAGGCCTTTTAATGCTTTAGCCCAGATCTTATCATAACTGTAATTAAGTAATTGTCATCTGTAATTGTTTGACATTTGTGAAAAGCGAAAGTGGGTTCGAGGTGACAACTGGTCGCTGAACGTAGCCACGGTCACGGGATAAACGTTTTGCCTGACGAAGGTGTGGATCGGTTGTATTGTTCTCCCTAGAAATCACATAGAATTGTAATTTAGAGATGTCGATATAATGGGACACACGTTGTATGAGGAATCAATCTCCAGACAGAAACTGCCTAGCAACGGCGTTTGGATCTTTCTCGATGTTTCCAAAGAGTATACAACAAACTTTTGACAGAATTTGCCTAGCAACAACGATTGGAACCTTCTCGATGTTTCCAGCGAGCATATAACAAACAAATGCAGTCGTATAGCGAAAAAGATTTTCATCAGATATTCATTCGTGTGATCGCCTTGGAAAGTGATACATCGAGCAATTTACCGAGTGTCTCAGCAATTGTATTTTGTGTTTAAAATTATTCTACACATAGTAAAGAGTTATCCCGTTGACCGTGGATTCGTTTGAACCCCGGAACATTGTTAATAGCGTTAATTAAATTCATTATTCGTGAAACCTATCAATCGTTAATCTCATTATACGTTAAATTCATTATTCGTAAGACATATTATTCGTTCCTCTTATTGTTCGTTAAACTTATTAATCTTTAATCTAATTATTAGTTAAACTTATCATTTGTTAATCTTATTATTTATTAAACTCATTATTCATAATATTTCGTAAAATCTTTTTTATTCGCGTAAATATATTCTGTTTCGTAAAACAATGGCTAATTATTCGTTCCTCTTATTGTTCGTTAAACTTATTAATCTTTAATCTAATTATTAGTTAAACTTATCGTTTGTTAATCTTATTATTTATTAAACTCATTATTCATAATATTCTGTAAAATCTTGTTTATTCGCGTAAATATATTCCCCCGTTTCGTAAAACAATGGCTAATTCAAACGAAGGATCATTACGAGCCTTAAATCCTAATGATAACCCGACATATATATGTGAGTGTATTTTATCAAAAATATGTTTTTTATGTTTTCTTATCTTAGTAATTATTTTTAGAAAAGTCTTAAAGTCTTATATGAAAATAAAGCTGTTCTTTATTTCAAATAATTGAAGTAAGTAAATACAATGAGTTTTATATTTTATTATATCTTATATTATTGTTATATTGTTATTGAAAAAATTGATATAATCAACAGTTCTTCCTGTTCTCTTGATTGTTTCTTGCTTGTTTCAAACCATGATAATAACCTACAAAAGAAATAACATAGTCCATTGAAAATTTAATATACAATAAAATACTTATATGAAATAATTACCTGTGTAATATACCATGTAACCACTAATATACCATGACATCAACATACTTGAAAGTGCGTCTGTATCATTATCTGGTAATCTAGTACATTTTATTAAAATTTCGTATTTTTTTTCCAAATAAAATGTTAAACTTATTCCAAATTACTTATTAATATTAGAAGTATTCAGCATTCCATTAGAATTTTTAAATTGTACTTACTTGGCCATTAATTGTGGTGGTAAAGGAGGTGCAGGTGGCAATATATCAGTCATCGAATTGAAAGATGGTCCCGGTATGAAGTGATGTTTATACGCATTTGCTTCTTCAGAGTCACAATCCATTTTTTCTACATTATATTTTTTCGAATTTACATTTGTAGAAAAATTAGTCTCACAAGTCTCATCGTTCTCTTCATTGAATTTCTCTTCCAAAGCTTTCTTTGGTTGTGCTATTTGACTTTGCAAACCTTCTGATTCTAAAAGAGAACTCAACTCGACTTTCTCTGTATTACCATAGCCTAAACACAGAGTAAAAGAAATTTTTGTCATTTAATAGAATGACTGAGTGCCATTCAGTTACTGTCCTTACAGGCAATGTATTAGAATTTCCCGTGCATAAATGTATATGTATAAATGTTTGCCTTGATATATGTAGTAATAATCACTCGTCTAATGAGGAGAATTATATTCCACGCAGCTAATAATGAACAATAAGTAACATGCATGTTTATGGTTCATGACCCTATATCCCACGGGTCTCCCCATAGACATTGACAGGTACTCCTGCCCAGTTAAGGACCTGCTGAATGACACTGTGATAGACTATGCGAAAGCCTTTACTTCATATATATATGTATTTTTAGTACATTTCTTAATTGACATAACCATCATGCTAAAGGTATTACCTACAAATTTTACAACACACGTGCTGTTGAGGTTATTCGGTGTGTAAACAGAGAAAACACGTGGATAAATTGTAAGGTAGAAAATATATTTAAATAGAAGTGTAATAAGTAAAAATACAATTTGAGCTGGTCCAGATCCGCACGCTAGCTGTGTTACCTAATAACTGAAAAACCCCGAAGCCAACGTCGCCTGTCTACTGTTTATGGCCTGACTTCGTCGCAGTCTTTTGTCTACACGCTGTCGATGGTTTCAGTGCTTGAGAAAACTAAAAAAGACCAGATGTAGAGTTTTCTTAGAAGTGGTAACCACTTCAACACCCTCCCTAAAACTCTACATCCCTACAAACAATTATCTCAAATTTACAAATTATCTCTTAATATTTTCTAACTCTTGTCGTAAATATCTGAAAATTAATTTGTCAATGCCTTCTCAAGTACATTTGCCAGCCGCCTTTCTCTTTTCCATACAAATTAATTTATTACACAAAAAAAAAGCTAGAAGACTAAACAGATCATGTAGAGTTTTTCCTCTTTTTTTTTTTGAGAAGTAATAATCACTTCGACACCCTCCCTAAAAACTCTACATGTTTACAAACAATTACCTCTTAATATCTTTTTTACTTTTCAAACCTAATTTTTTCCTTAAATATTCAAATCTCGGTTTTGGCAACGCCTTTGTACATATATCTGCCAATTGCTCTTCGCTTGTTACATACGTTATATCAATTTCGCCTCTATTGTATAAATCTCGCAAGAAATGATATCTTACGTCAATATGCTTACTTCTTTGATGGAATTCTGGATTCTTAATTAATTTCACGGCACTAGTATTGTCTACACATAGCATATACTTAAGGATCTCTAATTTACATTCAAGAAATATTTTCTTTAGCCACATAATTTCTTTCGCTCCTGAGGCTGCACTGACATATTCAGCTTCGGTCGTAGATAGAGCTATACATTGTTGTCGCTTACATTGCCATGTGATGGCCGCATTCGCATACTTACATACAACGCCTGATGTCGACTTTCTTGTTTCTTTGTCGCCTGCATAGTCAGCGTCGCTAAAGGTTTCGAGACTGCCTGCTTTTGTATATAAGAGTCCCATGTCTGCGGTCCCTTTTATGTAGCGCAAAATTCGTTTGACTAATTTCCATTGATACTGGTTTGGATTCTCTAAGTGTCTCGCCGCTATATTTATTGCAAAACTAATATCTGGCCTACTTACGGTTTGTAAAAACATTAAGTTCCCTACGGCTTCTCTGTATGGTGCGTTACAATCATTATCGCCTATGTTACTTTCGTTCCAATTAGTCTCGATAGGTGTAGAAACACTGTTTGCCTCATTCATATTAAATTTTTCCAATATGTTTTCGATATACCTACTCTGATGAATGAATATTGAACCATCTTCTAATCTATTAATTTCAAGTCCAAGAAAACTCTTTACTTCTTTCGAACTCGTAATTTTGAATTCTTTATTTAAATCATCGAAGAATTTATCAATTAAAGATTCGTCTGAAGCTGCTACCAGTCCATCGTCTACGTATATGGTCATCAACATTAATTTGTCGTCTTCTGTATAAATATAAAAACAAGGATCTGCGTTACTCTGATAAAATTTTAAGTTCGAGATAAATTTTGTGAAACGTTCCGTCCAACATCTTGGAGACTGCTTTAAGCCATATAGGCTTTTTAGCAATTTACAAACCCGATTTGTACCATCATCATAACCTTTAGGTTGTTTCATATAAATATCTTCTTTCAGACTTCCATATAAGAATGCGGTTTTAATGTCGAACTGTCCGAGGTGTAAATTATTTTTGGCTGCAATACTGAGCATTAATCTAATTGTGTCAAACCGAGCAACTGGACTATATGTTTCCTTATAATCTATGCCTTCTTTCTGTGAACACCCTTTTATTACAAGTCGCGCTTTGTATCGTTCCGAGTTGTCCGGATTTAGCTTTATCGTTAAAACCCACCTATTGCTAAGTACCTTCTGATCTTTAGGTCTTTCTACAAGTATCCACGTCTTATTTTCATGGTGCGATTTCATTTCATCATTCATAGCTGTTTCCCATAACTCTTTCTTTTCGGATCTCATCGCTTCGTTAAAATCCACCGGTAATTTTTTCGCTACGTACGTTACTGGGTTACCATAAAAATCGGTTCGTTTGATCTTATCTCTATCTCTCAATTGTCTCACATTGTCGCTAGTTCCATGAGGTTGTTTTTCATGTTCACTCTCTGCACTTTCATACGTACATGCTCCATCGCTCTGCGCACTCACATCTTCGCGCTCGACAATTTTCGGTAAACTTAATTTTACGAATTTCGCATTTTCTAGTTCAGGCTTAAATATTACGTCACGGCTTAATATTACATTTTTTACTGTTGGCACGTACACTCGATACCCTCGTCCGTCATCTAAATAGCCTACCAAATATCCTTTGTTAGCCTTTTTGTCAAGTTTTGTCCTTTTCTCCGCAGGTATGTGAGCAAAGCACTCAGTACCGAAAACCCTAAACTTTTCTAAATTCGGCGGTTTCCCGTACCACAGTTCATATGGTGTTTTCTTATCTTGTCTTGTCGGCCCCGTCTTATTTATGACATGTACTGCTGTGTTCATGGCTTCGGCCCATAAGAACAGCGGTAGATTTGGTTTCGAATATAGCATCGACCGACCTGCCTCTACTATTGTTCTATTTTCCCTTTCTGCGACACCATTCTGTTCAGGAGTGTATGGGACGTTAATCGTGTGCCTAATTCCCTGACTTCTTAAAAATTCTTTGACTTCTTTATTTTGGAATTCTTTCCCTCCATCACTATGAATTTCTTTAATTTTATCCTTAAATTGATTTTCAACTTCTAGGCAAAAGGTTTTTAGTTTTTCAATTACTTCTGACTTACGTCGTAAGAAGTAAATCTTTGTGAATTTTGAAAAATCATCTTTAAATGTCAGAAAATACAGTTTCTTGCCTAATGACTCGACTTCCATAGGTCCACATACATCCGTATAAATAATTTCGCGAGGTTTATTCGCCCGATTGATTTTCTCGTGAAAACTCGATCTATGCTGTTTCCCGTACGCGCAACCTTCACAGAAAAAGTTATTATCCTCTACAACTTTCATATTTGAATTCTTTAAGAATTCTTTAACATGTCTGATGTTCTGATGACATAGCCGTTCGTGCCATAACTGCAATGTGTCCGCGTTTGACTCCGCTCTATTGCTAAAATTACAAACTGACGGTATGATAACTCGCATATCTACTTTATACAAATTTCCGATAACAGAACCTCTTGCTATTATTTTCTGATTTTGTAAAAATATGCAATTGGTCCCTTCCTTTGAAATACAAAAATCTATGCCCCTTCTTGCGACAGATCTAATCGAAAACAGATTTCTTTTCATACCTGGTACGTATAGAACATCGTTCATTGTACATGTTACCCATTTGCCGTCCACAAAAGTCTACTCTGATTTTTCCTTTGCCGCACGCATCCATGAACGTACCATCGCCGATCTCTATCTTCACCGTGTTATCGAATTCTTCGAAAACGCTGAACCATTCCCGTCGTCCTGTCATGTGATCCGTAGCTCCTGAGTCGATTATCCAAACATCAGGGTTTGCCGTTTGTATCGCTGAGGTACTTCCTAATAGACCAATTCCGCTGTGATCCCGATTTTGGTTTCTAGGTTCCTGGTTGTCTCTACTGTTGCTTCTTTTGTTATTTTTAAAACAGTTTTTGCTGGTGTGGCCTTTCCTTTTGCATATAAAGCATCTAAAGCAATCCTTCTTTAGATGGCCAACTTTTCCACAGTTAAAGCAACTTGGTCCTTGTTTCTCGTATTCGCGTTTACTTGACTGCTTCTGCTGTTCCCTTTTATAATTATTACCTTTCGTTACCAGTGCCACCGATGTTTCCTGGTCGTCTTTCTTCCATCTAATTTCTTCCGTCATCAGCCTGGTACTAAGCCTGTCTAAAGTCTTCTTTTCTTCTTCTACGGAATCCCACGCACTGTGAAAATGATCGAATTTGTTTGGTAACACCGATAAAATGCGTGTTATCAGCATTTTCTCGCCAATTTCACTCCCAAGGACTTTCATCTTCGCCGCTATGAGTTCCAACTTTGATAGGTTGTAAGAGACATTTTCAGATTCTTCCCATTTAAAATCGAAGAACTGCTTCTGGACCATATTTAAATTCTCATCCGACTTCATGTCATATACTGTATTCAGCTTTTTTCACATTTCATGTGCTGTCGTGCAACATAAAAGAAGATCCAACGGTTTCTTTCCTACTGAGGTCACGATTAATTTTCTCGCTAATCGATCTGCTTTCAAAAATCTTCCACGAGCGATTTCTTTCTCCGCGCTGTTACCTGGATGACACAAATTCCCTTCACACACGTTGATCAGGTCGTCGTCTTCCTCCAAAAGTGTACGCATAACAAAACGCCACTGGAGCCAATTTTCTTCGCCGCGTAACATCTCGACCTTCGCACTTGCTGATTCCATTTTAGCATTATCCCTTATTTTACTAAGCACAACACTTTAACAATTTATTCATTTCACGTTGCTACCTTGCAATTTACAGCCCTGGGCCCATAACCTGTTGAGGTTATTCGGTGTGTAAACAGAGAAAACACGTGGATAAATTGTAAGGTAGAAAATATATTTAAATAGAAGTGTAATAAGTAAAAATACAATTTGAGCTGGTCCAGATCCGCACGCTAGCTGTGTTACCTAATAACTGAAAAACCCCGAAGCCAACGTCGCCTGTCTACTGTTTATGGCCTGACTTCGTCGCAGTCTTTTGTCTACACGCTGTCGATGGCTTCAGTGCTTGAGAAAACTAAAAAAGACCAGATGTAGAGTTTTCTTAGAAGTGGTAACCACTTCAACACGTGCCATTGTTTTCGTAAATTTTTGATATTATAGCCTCATAAATTTCTCCATCCTCTTTGTATATTGCACGATAAGGTGCTCCTATGATCCATTTCTATAGAGGAAAGATGTGTATACAAATAAATATAAGTAAATAGCAAAATAAAATAATTTGCTTCTTAATCAATATATTTAATAATATTCTGTATCAAATTTGTAATATTCTATCAAAATCACAACCTTGTGTAATTTACTTGCGTGTTTAGGCTGCTTAAGATTTTGTAGGTCTTCTTTCGGTTGAGAATTTCCAACATCCATTCCCATTCGCTTGATAACTTCTTCTTTTGCTAAATTTATTGCTTTATCATATGCTTCTATTAATGCACTATCATCCCAAACATTATCATTGGCTGTGTCTGTATCCTTTTGAGATAGCAAATTATACGTTATTAATATTGATACAAGTATTTTATTATCAAACTATTGCAAATTATCATATATGTCATTTTTCAAAAATTGACTAAAAGGTAGTGGATACTGTTAATTACTATTATGCTAAGATCTTGTACTAAAATAATGTTAAAACCATTACGTTTCCATTACCATACATACGTTTCCATTTCCTCGTATAAAAAGAACATTCATATCATCTGCCATTTAAAAATAACATCATTTAAATATTGAATTTGCTTCTGAAATATTAATTTGTCTCATTTCTTTAACTCTAACACATTGTAAACAATGATGACATTATACCAACTATAATACTAAAAATCTATTCCCCATTCATTCGAAAGATTATTTTTTGAAGCAAGGTTAACATTGAATGTTCCCAGACTTCAATAACTGTATTTTACTTTCTTTACAATATCTAACAATATATTAGAATACTATAAAAAAATATTGTATGCACAAAAAACTGTTTATAGCGAAATAGCAAAAGAATTAATCACATATTATAACTAAAACGAGATTGTTAAGTAGATTATATTATACTGCATATGCGTTAGTGTTTCAGCTGGTAAATATAGTTTTTATATCTGAAGATAAATAAGATTTAATTCTATAAAATTGCATAATGAATTATACATCTATCTATTACTATTCGTATTTCCCCTTAGTTGTATGTTGTCAATAGCATCAATCACGAACATATAAATAAATATAGAAGAAACCGTTCGGAAATGGAAAGGGAAAAATGAACATGGAAGACAAGAAAGTTTTCTTCAGGTTTAGCGTATGCGTGATACGCTTTGAATGTCTCAGATAAAGATAAAGATACTCTGCTCATTTCTATTTGTTCCGCAGAACGAGAAATTTGTTGTCTTTCATATTGGTTTTTACGATTCAATTTTTGGGCAGTTTTCCCTAGCGAGTGTCGGTCCCTGTTTGATATAACCAGACCGTAATTTATACAGATATGTATTATAGATATATATTTGTAAAACTGAAATCAGATGAAATAAATGTTGCCTGAGGTTTTAAACGTTTAATAAAAACAATATTTCATTTGGAAAAAATGTAAGATATGTAAAATTACACATTGATCATTTTGCTGGTCTTGTATCATAAAACGTGTGGCCCGAAGAGCACGTGTCCGGTAGGGATACGTCACTTGTGTTAGGAATCGTTTTATAACCCTATCACAGTAAAGGAACGTCCCAGTATAGCAGCCGAAGAATGCCGTGAAAGTTTTTGTACAAAGTACAATTGATCTACAATTGATATTTTCCGCAATACTTATCTGGTGTTCGGTCAGGGTGTCCCATACTCATGATATTTATGACAGTGGAATGGCGTTAGTAAATCAATTACAAAAATTTTCGAGATCAATTCTCGGTATTGCATCAAATTATTCAAAATATACAAGCAACACAACGTTGCCCTTTTTGCAGGCAACAAGAGGAATATCGACCACGCAACCACTTTCAGAAAAACAAGAGTAAGTGATACAGAGTTTCTTGTGCTTTCCTTCTTTTTTTAATAGAATTTCAGTACTTACCTTCCAATATAAAATTGGTGTCAAAATAATAATGCTAATAATAATGTCTAAGAAATTTTTCTCTTTGTAGGAGTATAACATCTAGAAAAATAACATAGTATTAATAGAATAGTATTAATAAGAACAACATTGACAATGAACAACTAAAAATATAACACTGTTATAAATATATGATATACGAATTTTATTTATGTATTATTAAGACAAGTATATCTTATTTTTAAATTATTTCTATTATCATAAGTGATACATATAATTAAGGTATAATTAAGAGAAGATTAATTGAAGAAACACAAAAAATAAAGAAAATAATTATATTGAGATAATTTTTATCTTTCATAAATATTATTTTCAGAGTAAATATAACGTTTGTTAAAGCAAGTGGAGAGAGAATCAAAGCAAAAGGGAAAGTTGGAGATACTATATTAGACATAGTAGTAAATAATGAAATTGATTTAGATGGATATGGTATGTTTTAAAGAAGCATAATTTACTTAATTTAAAATAAATAATTTTGAGGTAGAAAATATTTGAAAATTTTCATTTTTATCAAGTTTAATATTCTTATTATTTTTAACTTTTGATACTTTGTTATATAAGTATGTTGTAATATTAAAATATAATTGATATAGGTGCTTGTGAAGGAACATTAACTTGTAGTACGTGCCATTTAATATTTTCGAAAGAAGTTTATGATGCACTTCCTGACAAACCAACAGATGAAGAATTAGACATGTTGGATTGAGCATATGAATTAACAGATACGTTAGTTCATAATAATCAGTATCAAATCATTCACATTATTAATTCTATTACCTTTTAATATTTTATAAAGTGAATTTTTCTATTTAAATTTATGTAAAAACAGGTTAGTATTGGGTATTTCGAAATCTGCATCTCAATGTAGAATTTCAAATCGCTATCTCTGAATACTACGAAACTGAAATTATAATAAATTTTCATAGTTTTTTATTTATGACCCTATAATCATTACAAATCTATGTTGGAATTAGCATATTTACAATGTTGATTTTCAAATGGATAAATAGAAATCTTATTGTGTATTAGTATTAATTTGTATAGCAATAAATATATTTATTGACATATTCAGTTATATAATATTTAATTTCAGGTCACGGCTAGGCTGTCAAATAGTAATGTCTAAGGAACTAGATGGAATTGAGGTAAGAGTTCCATCAACAATTAATGATGCAAGAGCATAACTGAAATTATCTATAGGTTTTTGAAAATTTGTATACAATGTTGTACATCTCTTGTTAAAAACCCCTTGTTATAATTATTAAAATATTGGTATTAAAAAAATATAATAAAGAATCTTGTGTTTAAATGTGAAGCTTATATATATACATATGTTATAGTATAATTGCAATTTTGATATTTGTACATTGCCATTGTAAAAAGCCTATCCAATTATGAAGAAAATATATCTTTTATTTTTAATATACAGGGTGTCAATTTTAAAACGTTCATCTAAATTATTTTCGTTACTATTAAAGATAAGAAGAAATTACTAAGGAAGACTTAAATGGTTTTAAGATGTGTACTTGGTTATGATAAAAAAGACTCTTGTGGAATAAATTTTGCAACTTCTGAAAGATTAGATAAAAGCTTAGAACCTAAAAAATAATTTGAAATTAATTTCGTTTAGATATACTGTTTGATTTCTTAGCTATGGGCAAGTTTAAAAGATCATCAAACTCATGGTCAACAAAACAACAGAAATGTACATGCAATGCTTTTTCGTTTCACAACAAGTTATCTGACACCATCATCATTTTCGTGGCACATGCAACATTATCGATTCAGTATAGTAATGTTTTGGATTAAAACAAATGTCTCGACATTGGAGCAAAATATTTCAACCTTTAAGGACTAAAATTAAAACTTATGAGTTTGTTTATAATTTTAATAGATTTTATTAATATTGTGTTTACTGGTTTATTAATTACAAGAAAGTTTGTAAAAGACTGAAGTTTTACGTAAAAAGTACAAATATTCTTTCAACAAAATTAGTCAAATCACATCATTATTTATACATATTGTATATAAATAAAATATGCGGATATATTACTTTACCCTAGAATTAAAATTCAATAATATTGAAGAATCTTATTTATTCAGATTTTGTACATTATCGCTTCTAACCTCGGATAATAGAACAACAAATTAAATATTTTTAAACAAAAAAACTTTGTTCCTTTGTTTGATTTCCCTTGCTCGCGTTTCTTAACTACTTAGATACAAAATACTTACGTTTTCGAAAATTCATACTTCACAAGCTACTAAACGCTTTATCTGTTCAGAATAATTTATTGTTTTCTTAACTAGGTACATACCAAATACATCTATTAAGTTGGTATTTCTCATAATTACCAGTACATAAAGCTAAAACACTTTTGTACTATGCTTGTTATACATGGATCTAACAAATAATTTAACTTGTGTATTGTCGTTTGTATATTTTGTTACGTGTAAAATATTCTATTTCTACACTACTTACAAATTCGATAAAGTGTACATTACACATCGTGAAATTTACATATTTTCACTTGGTTACCCTGCCCAATTCGAATATAATTCAGAACGTATGTGCTATATTTATATATTCTGCATTTGTTTTGTATATTATGTACACTGATCTGATCTTTGTAAACGCGAGTTTTACGATATTAATGAGAAATTTGCCAATTTAATGGAAGTTGTTAATTTTTTCTGGCACGTTTCACGTTAGCAGACATGTTTCTTAAGTTACAGTCGAAAAGTGTTTTTATGTAAAAGAATAGGAATGATCAAGTTATTTTAAGATGACAAGATATTTCACGTCTTCTATTTAAATATAGCGTTAAATTTTAATTCCGTCAATTCGTATATACTCATACATCGAATTTCCTTTTCTCATGTCATTTCTTTTCTTTCATTTCACATTTAATTACAAAGATAAAGTGTAAGTACGTTCCTCATAAAATTAATATCAAATGTCGCAAAATATACAAAAGTAAACTAAGAAGAGGGGTACATATTATTACACAAACTGTCATTCATATTGCATATGTACATATGCAGTATAAAAACAATACTTTTTAGTTTTTAATCTCTTGTTTAAATAATCCTAATATCTAAATTTGTATCGGTCATTGATTCGATATAACTGCGTTTATTGGAAGTAATTAAGCTATAGCCTGCGCACAAGAGAAGAAGGAACAAACACGTATAGTATACACGCTTAAATAACAAAATTAAGTCAGTTTACGTTCAATGTGAACTTGATCAAAGTTCCAGTCTCGAATTATAGAGTTTCTTACTATCAGTTTACAAAATTCGATATTACGATTATGTACCGTATTTGAAAAACATAAAATGCTTTGTTCAATTTTAAATAAAACTAATATTTACCAAAGCGAATACGAAAAAAATGTTATCATCAAACTCAATTTTCAATTATCAAACTTAATCCAGCACAAATACAAATGTTATTCGTGCTTTTTTACTTTTACTACTTTTCAACTCTCTATAGTTCGAGATTTGAGTTCCGCTAACTTTCTTTCTACTGCGCATGCGCAACAGGAAAACTTGAATTACACGTAATAGTCAAAAATTCGAAAATCTTATCCTTTCGTGGCAGCGAAAGTAGCCTAGGACTAGAGGTTCCATAACATTAATAATAATAAGGCAATAATATTAATATTAATAATAATGTAATCAAGTACTACTAACAATATTAATAATAATAATAATAGTATGGTAATGGCAAGATACAGGCGGGTATAAATTAATCATTCCTTTCGTAATATCTACGACGTCTTCGGGATATTCTTTAGAAATTACTTTATTTCTGGTCAATATTCATTAACGAGCAACTTTTCTCTCTGTTTCTTATCACGATTTTTTTCACTTCATCACAATTGTACCGTTAGAAATTATTCAAAACATTGTTAAAATGTCCATGAAATATATGCAATTGCCGTATTGAATAAGCGAGTAATGAAGTTGCTGTTTCACTGAATAAAAGTGAAATCTCCAATGCGTGTGCTCAAGTATATAAGTTAAAAAAAGATTGGTACATCAATGCCTATTATTCTTAATCAATATTCATCATTTAACAATTAGGACCGAATTTTTACAAACCAACTCTAAACCACGACCCAATTTACAAATAAAAAGATCGATGTGTAAATTAACTATCAACTATTAATCTCCAATTCTATGTGAAGATATAATGTTCGGACCAAATTTCTAAACTAACGTGGACAATTCATGCGGACTATTGGTGGTTGCTGCGCTACTTAGATCCAATGTGGCAGCCGGAAGACCAGGACTGACGCTGCCGGTTGCTTCCCGTGGCAAATGCTGCGATCTATTTAGCTTATTTCCAGGACTCGGTGGCGATCTATCTGCTGGTATATCCGGTGGCGTAACCACGTTTCTGTGTCCGCTCACGTTCAGATGATTGTGCGTCGCCGCGATCGGAGCTGGCGATGAGAGCAACAAGGGCGGTGGAGACATTGACACGTGTCGATGATGATGATGGTGATGATAGTGTTGGTACTGTGCAGCTCGGCCGTGCGTTGCGTGGCTGGTATTTAGTTGGTTCGTCACGGGCCCGACTTTCGTTGGGCAGCCAGCATGGTGGATGGTTAACAGGCCACGTAGTTGTTGTTGCTGTTGTAGCTGGGGCTGGTTCTGGTGCTGTTGCAGCTGCTGCTGACGCTGCAGCTGTACCGCCGCTTCGCACTGTTCGCGCGCTAACGCCTTCACGGCATTCGTCTTCTCCTACGAAATAAGAATGATAGGTTAGGTTGTAGTCAGGGGCCATAACAAATTAAAAAAGTTATAATATAAGAATTTACATTTTAGTTGAAATGATTCTAGTTACGAATAAGTATTAAAGATGATTCAAATCTTTTTCGTTACCGATAACCATGGTGAAAACTCTTTTGGATTACTTTCAGCCATTGTCAATCTTATTGTCAATACTACATGCTTGAAGTAGAAGGAGGGGTACAGAGAAAAAGACTTTTTCTCAGCAAATATAATCGTTACTCAATTATTTTGTTCAACAGTTTTACAAATCTCCCAAAAATAAACGAGAATACGAAAATACACTGAATATCGTGTGTATGGTTATTTATAAAATCCCCTTGAAATAGTTGCGATCGCGGATCACATAAACAAACGAACCTGTCATTCTACAGAGTATCTTTTTCGGTGAAATTATGCAAACGTAAATGTAACTTCGGTAGAACTCCTCGAGAACTTGTAAGCTTATATGACTCTGACCCAACCAGTCCATTCTAAAGTGTATAATTTATAAAAGGGGATTATATTAATACGCGGAGGATGTGGTAGGTGGTAAGTTTTGCATATGAATGTTTGTTGATACAACGAATGGTTAAATGGAGGTTTTCATGAATGTGATAAGGACTAGATCGAATGTTTTAACACTTATAACTAGAATGCGTATTTTTATACAAGTTTGTAGTTTTACGAACATAATCAAAGAAATAAAATTTTAATCGAGATTTGTTTTCTTATATACGTATATTTTAGCGCATTTTATGCATTTTGCGCCATTTGCGTACTTTTCAATTTCGCACGAACGTATAAAGATCAGCAATATAATTATAACGCTTCTTAAAAATGTGAAAAATCCTGGTTTCCTAAAAGCTTGCAATTGATTTCAGAAAAATTTTTATGAACTCTACCAGATAAATTATGGTAACTCTGAAAAACAAAATTTCACGATAAAATGATTTCCGGGTAAAATACACATAAAAGATGATTTAGACGTGTTTGAACGTGTTCGTTTTCTTTTTTAATAGCGATATGTTCTTACCCTCTGCCACACGAAGACGTTATGGACCATTGCGCATCCACAAAACACGATGCCAAGGCCTATGAAAACCGACGTAACGATTGCCGGTGTGACACCAATTACCTCTCAGAGAAAAGACATCGACTCCCGACTGTCGGACGCCAACGCCGCGACGCATCTTAGTCCCCATCAGAGATAAGGCCCCAACCCCGACTTTCGGACTCCTTGGAATCCACACCAAACTCCCCAACATCCCCAAGCCAGGGTGTATATAAGCCGAGACTTCACCCAGCCCGGGGAGTTCTCGTTCTAGTTGCTGTTCTTGTACAACACCCCTTTCTCTGTTCAACGTTATTCTACTGTAAGTGCCAAAGTTATAATAAAGTTCGATAAAAGAGAATTAATAGTTGGGCTACGACTCAGCTTTCTTTTCTCTCGCAACCCAAGTATCCATTTTACGTGACACCGGCGTCGAATGAAACTGGATGAATGTATACAATATCATACCTGAAAGCATTGTTAGAGGATCATTATAACACGTATGCCATAACAAGCGGGACAAAGAATCAGCGCAAATACATATTCTCAATACATATAATTCTCGAAGCGTAAACTATATACATGTAGTATCGTGGACGAAAGGCTTGGGAAATATCGGGCGAACTATGAACAATGTCGCGAGAGCCGAGGCGCCGTCGGGCCCATCAATGTGTCATCGGTCTTTTCAAGTGCATAGTTTCGTGGAAAAGACCTACGTGACCCTGGCTACGAGCGTCTGCAGAACACGTGTGCGGTGGGCCTAGGAAAAGGACAACAGAATGTGACAACGGCCAGAGAGGGTCAGTCGAGGAGCAGGGTGCGAGTCGAGGAACAGAGTGCGAGTCGAGGAGCCGAGTGCGAGTCGAGCGGAGACGGAGGTTGCGAGTGGCGTTGCCGAGAGAGTGTGGATTGCGCTGTTTTCTGTACGTTTGGTATGAATAGTTCAAGTTAAGCCACAATCGTCTTTTCTGTCTGATTAACATCTCTATATTGTCCACTTTTTGTAAACATATTACATCACGATATTACATATATTTCAAGAACTTTGCAATAAAAAATAAAACTTATTACATTTAAGATATGGTTATATCGCACAGGCTCGAATATGATAAAGAGGTTAAATAAATGTCTCGAATCTCCGCAACAAACTCACACAAACCACCTAAAACACGTATACACAATGTGCATTCACTACGAACTCGACTCCCAGTCCCTGTCAAAATCACAGGCATGCAGAGTCAATTTCACTGCTCGAGCTAGTTGAATAGGGAAGAAGGTCGAGAGCTGGAGTGAAGGAGCATAGTTGGTAAAGAATCGCGTGCCGCCGCGCCATTAAGATCAAGCCCACGATCTCAACAATAAATATTAGACGGTTCTCTGACCTGCATTTCGCGTGCGACTCGGAACGATTCAAAAACGCGTAAATTTCCCATGAGTCGAATCAAACGTTCGCGATTTATCGCATTTAGGTTATATCGATATTGTCCACGAGTGGAGGCATTCAAACACAGATTGCTTTGTGTCACTCTATCGTAACTGCCCGTAATACATGATAATTTAATTTCGAATTCTTTCGAATATATGCACGTAACGAAAAATTTGTATTGGTTAGTCAATTGCAGACCAACCAGTTGTTAGCCAGTGAAAATAATGTAGATAATAATAGTGAAGAATTAGCTCGAAAAGAGTAAACAAACAAGGCGTCTTAGTAAAAGGCACAATGTAGGTCCGCAAAGTGGTGGGATTTCGGCGCATGCGCATTGTTTCGCATCAACTTACAATTAGACATGCACGAAAGCTTCATTTCTGCCGCATACATACTTGGATTCGCGTGCATGAAATTCACAAAGTAGGTTATTGCTTGAAAAACAGCTTTAATCGAGCGAAGCTTTTAACCAGACTGAAATCAAGTCTTGGTTTCTTTAGAAATTCAGATGGAATAAGAGAAACCTATTTTATCTGTGGATAAAGGTTAGGCTGCATCGGTTGGCTTATATGACTTTCCGGTGACTTTGAAGGGTAATACGGCGCCGGCGGTCGAGAAGGTAACTTCTCTATTGAACGACATCTTATTGATCTCGTCTAAGCAGGAAGAGTCTGTCGGCCCTTTGATTTTATACGAGTCTTTCCATTCACGATCGTGCGAGCTGGCTACAGGCGACGACACGGACCCCCGACAAAACTGTCTGAGTCTATTCAAGGCGACGTCAAATAGTTTCACTCGGAGAGATGAATGGAGATAAGAATCACCGGAGCGTCTCTGCGCTTCGATGACAATGATATTTGGTAAATCCTCTTCTTGTTTCTCGTTTTGAAAGAAGGTTGTAAAGAAGAGTGCTACTAGATCGTCTAGGGAAATCACACGGTATATATTGCGTAATGCTATTGATTTATCAAAAATAACAAGAGGTTAAGGAGCTTTGGGAAGGTTGATTCAATTTTTTATAACCTGACATCTCTTTGAACAAATGTCTTAAGAAACGCTTGAATAAAATGTTAAAAAAATAATAATCTTTTAATGAAATAATCATCTAAAATGAAATCTTTTCCTGTATTTTTAGACAATAAGATTTACTATATCCTACGCCATAATAAGAATCAATTTGCTATGAACTGGTATCTCGGAAATTGTAAGAATTCAGAAAATATAAGGAGGCCGGAAGAGGTAAATGAAATCCACAGAAACATTGACCCAACCTCAGCCCAGTTAGCCAAGAAACTAAAATATCTCGTTGCCTTTTCTATATTTACGACCAGAACGTGGTCATTAATTGAGTCTAGCGACTGCACCGTAGACGAGTCACTGACCGATGTTGCTTTAATGGATATGCGGAAAATCACGTGTTCCAGGTTCCAGGGATGTAGTTGTTTTCATTTCCGGAGAATACGGTCGACTCGCGTGTGTATACCAATCTATCTGAGGATAGGTGTTCGTTAGAATTACTAACTATATTACTTTCAACCTTGTGATTAAAATTTTTAAACGTCACTTAATAGCAATTCAGTCGAGTAAGTACAAACTTTCAAATGTCCTAATTTTCAAATCTTTATATTTTTTAATCTCAAAGATATTTTATTATTTGCCGTAGATCAAGCTTCGTGTTACCGGTACTGTAACAGTACAATCCTACGAGAAGCAGAAAATAGTGAAAAAATCTGACCTAATAGATAGTAGTCAATATTCCTTTGACGCGTCTTATGCGAACCGCAGTTAGAGGAAATGCAAATAAGCTCTTGCGAAACGGTTTGCCGCACGACAAGCCTACGAACAACGCCCAATGCAAGTTCGGTGGGAGTTACAGGAAGAGGGACGTCTAAAATCAACTAGGAATCCCTATTCAATCGTCTAATTTTCGATTCCGGCATTGAACTTCCCGAAGAAAATTAAATACAATTCCGACTCGAGATTTAATTTCAGTCTCGTAGCTAATGCAATCTAATCGCGTTTGCAAGGCTACGCTTCCGGTCAGAAGCCACGCGCTTCGATCGCGTACTTTCCGCATCGGAAGCGTACGCTTCGGTACGAACCGCGTCGATTTTCAAAGGAATCATTGGACACCGGAAGAAGAAGAAGGAGGAAGAATAAAAGCACGTAAACCGGCAGGAAGTCAATCGAGACAAAATCGATATCGTTGAAAGCCGAAAAAAGATCCGAATTTAGGCTACAGTACATATTCGAATTGAATATATTCAAGGTTTAGATTTTCTTCTCCTGAAAATTATAAACATAAATGAGTCGGCAAGCGATCTTGAAAAACGTCTGTTCCATCTAGATTATGTAAATTGCGTGAATTACCGTTAGCCATAATTCATAATTTATCGAAAAAGCGCGCTTCTTTTCAACCACGCTTTCCCCTACCAGCACCAACATTATCGGCAGATCGATAAGTATCAAAATACCACAAAGATATTAATCTCATCTTTCTTCTAACCGCGAAAAAATGCCGCGCAAATGATAAAAAAAACAGATCAGCCAGAAACATCGAATTCTCCACGCTTCCGACTGCAACAAGAAAAACAAAGTTATTTGTGTATGATGAAAACGTCTCTGGACGATGCTCTTGTCACAGACGAAATTCGAGCAGCTGTATATAACAAACCGAAATTCCGAACGCCTTATCGCGTGAGACTGTCCGGTCAGCATCCGTTCTCAGCCGCCTGAGTGGCATTCGATCACTCCAGCCGTTCTCCGAATTTTACACTAAGTATAAACAAAACCTTCTCCCACTCCAACGAATGGAAGAATATAAATGCTCCCTTCAAAATCATCCAGTCAGTCTAATAAAAAAATTCTTAACTAATCCAAGTATCGAAAGTGTATCATCGCGAACCGAAAAAATTGTATAAATTGAGTAAAAAATAAAAAGAACTTAATCTCCTTTTCGGAAATTAACAAGTTCCTTATTTTTACCTTAATTTTACACGACATTTTTGGCGATCCGTGCCAGGATCTATTCACTTCAGTGCAAACGAAATTACGATTTCGGCGTACGCGCATCATTGAAGATCGAAGGATCAACGGACCCAGTGCGAATCTTTGCTACTACGAGGCCCTGCAGCAACTTTCAACGTTCCATTACGGTGAAACTAGACGAGAGGACTACGGTCAGCGCAGAGCAAGCCTACGAATAAGATTCGGAATCTAAAACCAACCAGAGAGGAAACATCCCTGAGACTCCTCAACGGCCATAGCTACTACGGTAAGCTGAAAAATCTGGATTCATTTTCACGATACCGTGTGAGAAAACCCAGTTTCTCAAGCGCTTCGAGTCCAAATAGCAACAGTAGTTCAGACTCAATAAGCTCAATTAGAATCATGCCCACATCACGAAAAGACAAAGTCGAAACTATTGAAACCGTTTCTACAAACGGAGGTACGGACAATTCGATTCGTGCCATACTCGACGTAATTCAAAAACAAATTGAAATTCTTGCGCAACGTGTAGAAGAGACACAACGGACGGCCAACAGTGAAAATAAGAAGCGTGCAGCGGAAATAGAACTATTAGGCAAAAATATCTCTAAAATAAAAATAGGACGCGACGCTACTACAGAACTAGGCTCCCTTATTACTATGGACGAATCTGTTGCCGCGAGAGATAGAACTTCCCCACCATGCGTTCCAATTCGAACAGAAGAAGACAACCATCCCTCTTACGAAGACCGTCCACCGCAATTCGCCTCTCCGAGCTTACGGGCCAAAGACGCGATAGTATGTATTCCGCAATTAAACGGCGAAGACAATATCGGAGTAGAAGAATTCATACGCGAAGTACGCGAATTACGAGCCATGTGTAGCGAACCCACGTTACTATTAAAAATGATTAAAATCGGGAAAATCACGGGTAAAGCCGCAATGGCCATCTGCAATATATCGATATACGAATACGGACACCTGTACGATGCCCTAAGACGAAACGTAGCCACCCAAGACTCTGTTAGAGAACATCAAGACCAGCTACGCGAAACGAGACAGCGTCACGACGAAAGTGTGCAAAGTTATATCATCAGGTTCCGCAGAGCACTCAATAAGTTACAATACAGTATAACGAACGAATACCGTGACGAAATTACTAGACGAGCTATGAACGACAGGATTTTAAAAGACTCCGTGATCGATTTTATCCGAGGCCTGAAAGGCGAAATAGGACAATTACTACTCGCCAATCCACCATACAATATCCTTGAAGCCGAAAAGAAAGCCACCGACATCGAGCGATTCTTCAGGGAAGATCGAAATCGACGACCAAAACCAATAGAACGATTACGACTCCCTGAGCAGCAACGACTAACAACCAATAATCCTAATCTGATCACTAAAAAACCAACTCCAACACCCAATCCAATGCCAAGAAGCTTCCGACAAACCGAACAAATACCACTTGCCCAAAGGACACAATTAAAATGCTTCAAATGCAACCAGATCGGACATGTCTCCAGTCAATGTAAAAATTTTCGAACACCCAGCCAATTTCCGAGACCACCAGCAGTCCACAATCTCGAGACACACAAGGAAGAAATAGAGAAACCAATAGACCAGACCTACGAATTAACGCCACAACAGGAAGACTACCCACAGTACTTTTACGATCCGACGGACAGCGACATAAATTCCTCATTGACAGCGGAGCAGGAATTAATATACTCAAGCGAAGATGCGTATTACGACCAAGAATAACAAAAGAACGGAAATTCTCGATGGGACACTCTAAATTTAAAACCAACGAACACGCTTTGATAAAACTATTTGGCAAAACTCTAGAATTTTTTGTGGTAGAAGACAACTTTCCAATTATAGAAGACGGCATATTCGGTTTGCCAGCCCTATCTAAATTCAAATTTGAACTCTCGAATCAACAATTAAAACTTGACAATAATATACTTTTATTGCAACAGGAAAACGACGTACCTCCAAAACAAGCAGTGTCAAAAACAGTCTACCTGGAAGGAAAACCGACAACGATATGCTTTATCAATGGTGGTGAGTGCCCAGCCAAAATGACTAATTTTATCGAAAATTCAAATACGTACGATCAAGTCTCCACGTTTAAAGATTTAGTTAGACTTTGGCATATAGAGAAAACCCTCCGTGAACCAATCGAAAAGATATTGCTGTTCTACCTCGACGTATTCAATCTAGAGACCGACTTATTACCATGCACTAACCTTGCTAAACACACAATAACGTTAAAAGAAAATAAAATCATTAACACAAAATCTTACCGACCGCCTGAATGCCATAAAGAAGAAATCAAACGACAAATGGACGAAATGCTACAAAAGAACATTATAGAACCATCTGATTCTCCTTACAATTCACCAGTCTCGGTAGTACCAAAAAAGGCAGACGCCTCAGGGAAACAGAAATGGCGAATTGTAATAGACTTCAGAAAAATAAACGAACTAACTGACCAGGACGCATATCCATTACCTGACATATACGACATACTATCCCAACTAGGCAACGCAAAATTCTTCTCAGCCCTCGATTTATCCTCCGGATTCCACCAAATCCCGATGGACATAGACTCTAAAAAGTACACAGCATTCTCCACACCACAAGGACACTATCATTACAGTAGGATGCCATTCGGTTTAAAGAATGCACCTGCAACATTTCAACGCATGATGGATACCGTGCTAAGAGGACTCATAAATAAACATTGCTTCGTATATGTAGACGACATTATAATATTCGGACAGTCGATTGAAGAGCACAATAGCAACCTCGCGATAGTATTGCAACGCCTACGCGAACTCGGACTCAAAATACAGCCGGACAAGTGCGAATTTCTCAAACCAGAATTAGAATATCTTGGACATATAGTAACCGCCGAAGATGTAAAGCCAAATCCCAAAAAATTAGAAGCCGTTAGCAATTTCAAACAGCCACGTAATCCCACAGACATTAAATCGTTCTTAGGACTAGCAGGTTATTACCGTAAGTTCATCAGAAACTTTTCTAAGATCGCGAAACCATTGACCGAACTTACAAAAAAGGAGACACCATTTCATTGGACAGATAAAACCCAGGAAGCATTCCAGACATTAAAAGACAAACTCTGTTCATCACCCGTACTAAAATTCCCAGACTTTGCGAAACCATTCACATTAACGACTGACGCTGGTAACGAAGGTATAGGTGCAATCTTATCACAGGACGGACATCCATGTTGTTATATCTCGCGAACTCTGAACCCACCGGAACGAAATTATTCCACTACAGAAAAAGAACTTTTAGCAATAGTATGGGCCGTGAAACGCTTCCGACAATATCTGTTAGGACGGAAATTCCTCATCCGAACCGATCACCAAGCACTAAAATGGTTACAGAATTGCAAAGACCCCTCATCACGCTTGATGAGATGGCGATTAAAACTAGAAGAATACGAATACGACATAGAATACACGAAAGGAAAAGATAATACTGCAGCCGACGCATATCTAGAATACATGTTCTGACCAGACGACGCGAAAATTTGAACATAGAACTCGATAAAAAATATCACGATTGGGAAAAATCTACCTACGCGTTACCCAAAATTCTCAAAATGACTCCGAACCGTAAATCTTTCTATCAATTATCCAAAACAGAGCTAGGAAATTACGACAGAATCGAATGGTTAACCAAATTAAACGAAATTATTCATATAAACGAAAAGATAGGTATAGGCGACGACAGTTTCACAGAGACCGAAAAGAACGCGATCAAACAAATTTTACTATTCCTGAACGACACCGTAAAAGAATTAAATTTTGCATGGGAACCAATTCAAACATATAGCGACGAAGAAATAGACGAATTATTGAAAGAAAATCACGATTTAGTAGGACACCCCGGTATACAAAAGACATACGACCGCATTCGTGAACGGCACAGAGTACCAGATTTGATGAAACGCATACAACAACATATAGAATCATGCGACACCTGTCAAACATCTAAAACTACACGTATCAGACCGCGCGAAGAACCTTGTATCACCGACACACCCCTCGAACCAAACGATAAAATTGCTATGGACTTATTAGGCCCACTGAAAAAGACGAAAAAAGGCAATCAGTACATTCTATCCATACATGACGAATTGACAAAATACTTAATACTCGTACCACTAAAAACTCAGCAAACGGAAACAATTTGGAACGCACTCTTGAATCATTACATTTACATCTTTACCGCTCCAAAAAAGATATTAACTGACCGCGGACAGAATTTTATATCTAGTTTAATGCAACAGTACGAAGACGCGTTCAAAATCAAACATATCAAAACGACATCCTTCCACCCACAAAGTAACGGATCGTTAGAACGGACACACGCAGTAATAACAGACATGTTAAAATCGATACAGCGAAATTCGGATGAAGAATGGGACGATCAACTTAACTTTGTATGCCTTGCATATAACACAATGATACACGACTCTACTGGTTACACGCCATTCGAACTCACATTCGGACACCAAGCCAATCTTCCCTCCACAATATCCAAGAATCCCCAACGCACATACGCAGACGAAGTCACGTTCCGCAAAAAGGAATGGGACTCTAGACTCCGACACGCTCGCGAAACATTGATCAAAAGTAAACAGCGATATCAGCGCGATCAAAAACGTAAAATTATAAAACCTCAATCAGTTTTCAAAGAAGGAGACTCTGTTTTAATACATAACGATCATAAAAGGCATAAACTTGATGTGGAATGGTTAGGACCGTACATGATTGATAAAGTATGTACTCCATACTATCTGATTCAAGACAAAAAGATACACGGTAATCGTTTAAAACCTTACTTTCCAGGTCGACGCTCCTCTTTGCCGGAATAGTATCCGCGCAAATAAATATTACACCATTAGAAGGAAACTCTGTATTCGTAGAAAACATAGGAAAAGGATATTTATACAGCGACACTGCCAATGTAATAGTAGGATTAGACACTAGCGACATATACGAACAGATAAGCGCAATAGAATCATATAAATTAACAATAGACTCACGTGCAATCAGCAAACAATACGTCGAAGAGTTAGGCGGATTACAAAATCGCATCAATAACCTAAAACAACTCGCAAAACACTTGAAAGCGTTAACACATACCCGGAGCACACGAGGTTTGCTTAACATCATAGGTTCCGTATCGAAAAGTCTGTTCGGGACTCTCGACGATGATGATCTTACGCTCATAAACAAAAATATGGACAAACTATTCGATGATAATAATAAAATCAAGACCATAATAGCTAATCAAACAGCACTTATTAGAAAAATTGTAAACTCAGAAAACCTAAACCACTTAGAGAGATCATATAGTGATATATTAAAATTACAACAGCAGGCAAATATCGATAGATCTATGCTTAAGATGATCATGAAAGTCCACACCGCGATGCAAACTTTACACTTCCAATTAGATGAAATACTTAACGTCATGATATTAGGCAAACAAGGAATAATTAGTCCACAAATACTTGACCCCAATGAATTCATAGAAAATTACGTCAAGGCAATAGGTAGCCAGATGTACAACACCGCGATTTCTGCCAAAACCGAACATTTTCAATTCATACTCGACATCAGTGATCTTAAAATCTTCACAATAGATGACAAAATATTTTTCAAAATCATAGTACCTTTAGTCTCTAACACAGAATGGAACATATTACAAGTATATCCTATCCCGAGTAAAAGAAATGGAGTATTTTTGGCTCCAGTAGTCGAACATCAGATATATTTAACTTCAGGTCTTTCATTTATAAACGCTGATATCGAGTATTTCAACAAACTTTGTAAAAATCGAGCCGGAACCACTATATGCAAACAAACACTACCAATCCATGACAGAAATTCAAGAACCGATTGTCGCAGCGAAATAATAAATTTCAAACCACACATTGAACATTGTCAAATAACTGTACTTAAGATTGAAGACATTAGCTTTATACCGCTCAAAACTAGCAACTGTTACATTGCGATACCAGCAAATCCGATAGAAATAGACACAATTTGCCAAACGAAACATACCTTACAAAAACTTGACAAGCCTTCCATCATAAGAGCCAACACTTCTTGCGATATATTCTACAAAGACGAACACACGCGTAAGGGCGAAACAACAAACGAAGTCAAATACGAAATCAAAACAAAAACCCTAGCGCTCAAAACAAACGACAGTTTCACTCATCTATTAGATAAACTCGAGCGAGCACCGAAAATAATAGATAATTTACAAGGCTATAAAACAACGATCGATAAAATAGGCGACGAGATAGAAACTCTTAATTTCGAACACAGAATTAAAAATATACAGTATTGGGGACTAACCACGCTCCAGATATTAGGGTACATAGCATTAGGCATACTAGGTATATATGGATTAAACAAAATAGGGGTATTCAAATGCATCAGGAAATGTATACCGAACAAATTATGTATCAATTTATTTTGCTGCCGAAATGAAACTGTAATCAACAGCCAAAATGCGACAGCCCCACCAGTACCACTCACCCTGGGCTCAACACCCAACATCTATATTCCAACCAACACATACCACTCAGATGAAGAGGAGGAATCAGCTGTAATTTTCAAGCCACGTCAAGTCCGATTCCACAAAAGTCTTCTGAAGAAAACTTGAGGGATCAAGTTCAATCTAAGAAGGGGGGGAATGTCACAGACGTAATTCGAGCAACTGTATATAACAAACCGAAATTCCGAACGCCTTATCGCGTGTGACCGTCCGGTCAGCACCCGTTCTCAGCCGCCTGAGTGGCATTCGATCACTCCAGCCGTTCTCCGAATTTTACACTAAGTATAAACAAAACCTTCTCCCACTCCAACGAATGGAAGAATATAAATGCTCCCTTCAAAATCATCCAGTCAGTCTAATAAAAAAATTCTTAACTAATCCAAATATCGAAAGTGTATCATCGCGAACCGAAAAAATTGTATAAATTGAGTAAAAAATAAAAAGAACTTAATCTCCTTTTCGGAAATTAACAAGTTCCTTATTTTTACCTTAATTTTACACGACATTTTTGGCGATCCGTGCCAGGATCTATTCACTTCAGTGCAAACGAAATTACGATTTCGGCGTACGCGCATCATTGAAGATCGAAGGATCAACGGACCCAGTGCGAATCTTTGCTACTACGAGGCCCTGCAGCAACTTTCAACGTTCCATTACGGTGAAACTAGACGAGAGGACTACGGTCAGCGCAGAGCAAGCCTACGAATAAGATTCGGAATCTAAAACCAACCAGAGAGGAAACATCCCTGAGACTCCTCAACGGCCATAGCTACTACGGTAAGCTGAAAAATCTGGATTCATTTTCACGATACCGTGTGAGAAAACCCAGTTTCTCAAGCGCTTCGAGTCCAAATAGCAACAGTAGTTCAGACTCAATAAGCTCAATTAGAATCATGCCCACATCACGAAAAGACAAAGTCGAAACTATTGAAACCGTTTCTACAAACGGAGGTACGGACAATTCGATTCGTGCCATACTCGACGTAATTCAAAAACAAATTGAAATTCTTGCGCAACGTGTAGAAGAGACACAACGGACGGCCAACAGTGAAAATAAGAAGCGTGCAGCGGAAATAGAACTATTAGGCAAAAATATCTCTAAAATAAAAATAGGACGCGACGCTACTACAGAACTAGGCTCCCTTATTACTATGGACGAATCTGTTGCCGCGAGAGATAGAACTTCCCCACCATGCGTTCCAATTCGAACAGAAGAAGACAACCATCCCTCTTACGAAGACCGTCCACCGCAATTCGCCTCTCCGAGCTTACGGGCCAAAGACGCGATAGTATGTATTCCGCAATTAAACGGCGAAGACAATATCGGAGTAGAAGAATTCATACGCGAAGTACGCGAATTACGAGCCATGTGTAGCGAACCCACGTTACTATTAAAAATGATTAAAATCGGGAAAATCACGGGTAAAGCCGCAATGGCCATCTGCAATATATCGATATACGAATACGGACACCTGTACGATGCCCTAAGACGAAACGTAGCCACCCAAGACTCTGTTAGAGAACATCAAGACCAGCTACGCGAAACGAGACAGCGTCACGACGAAAGTGTGCAAAGTTATATCATCAGGTTCCGCAGAGCACTCAATAAGTTACAATACAGTATAACGAACGAATACCGTGACGAAATTACTAGACGAGCTATGAACGACAGGATTTTAAAAGACTCCGTGATCGATTTTATCCGAGGCCTGAAAGGCGAAATAGGACAATTACTACTCGCCAATCCACCATACAATATCCTTGAAGCCGAAAAGAAAGCCACCGACATCGAGCGATTCTTCAGGGAAGATCGAAATCGACGACCAAAACCAATAGAACGATTACGACTCCCTGAGCAGCAACGACTAACAACCAATAATCCTAATCTGATCACTAAAAAACCAACTCCAACACCCAATCCAATGCCAAGAAGCTTCCGACAAACCGAACAAATACCACTTGCCCAAAGGACACAATTAAAATGCTTCAAATGCAACCAGATCGGACATGTCTCCAGTCAATGTAAAAATTTTCGAACACCCAGCCAATTTCCGAGACCACCAGCAGTCCACAATCTCGAGACACACAAGGAAGAAATAGAGAAACCAATAGACCAGACCTACGAATTAACGCCACAACAGGAAGACTACCCACAGTACTTTTACGATCCGACGGACAGCGACATAAATTCCTCATTGACAGCGGAGCAGGAATTAATATACTCAAGCGAAGATGCGTATTACGACCAAGAATAACAAAAGAACGGAAATTCTCGATGGGACACTCTAAATTTAAAACCAACGAACACGCTTTGATAAAACTATTTGGCAAAACTCTAGAATTTTTTGTGGTAGAAGACAACTTTCCAATTATAGAAGACGGCATATTCGGTTTGCCAGCCCTATCTAAATTCAAATTTGAACTCTCGAATCAACAATTAAAACTTGACAATAATATACTTTTATTGCAACAGGAAAACGACGTACCTCCAAAACAAGCAGTGTCAAAAACAGTCTACCTGGAAGGAAAACCGACAACGATATGCTTTATCAATGGTGGTGAGTGCCCAGCCAAAATGACTAATTTTATCGAAAATTCAAATACGTACGATCAAGTCTCCACGTTTAAAGATTTAGTTAGACTTTGGCATATAGAGAAAACCCTCCGTGAACCAATCGAAAAGATATTGCTGTTCTACCTCGACGTATTCAATCTAGAGACCGACTTATTACCATGCACTAACCTTGCTAAACACACAATAACGTTAAAAGAAAATAAAATCATTAACACAAAATCTTACCGACCGCCTGAATGCCATAAAGAAGAAATCAAACGACAAATGGACGAAATGCTACAAAAGAACATTATAGAACCATCTGATTCTCCTTACAATTCACCAGTCTCGGTAGTACCAAAAAAGGCAGACGCCTCAGGGAAACAGAAATGGCGAATTGTAATAGACTTCAGAAAAATAAACGAACTAACTGACCAGGACGCATATCCATTACCTGACATATACGACATACTATCCCAACTAGGCAACGCAAAATTCTTCTCAGCCCTCGATTTATCCTCCGGATTCCACCAAATCCCGATGGACATAGACTCTAAAAAGTACACAGCATTCTCCACACCACAAGGACACTATCATTACAGTAGGATGCCATTCGGTTTAAAGAATGCACCTGCAACATTTCAACGCATGATGGATACCGTGCTAAGAGGACTCATAAATAAACATTGCTTCGTATATGTAGACGACATTATAATATTCGGACAGTCGATTGAAGAGCACAATAGCAACCTCGCGATAGTATTGCAACGCCTACGCGAACTCGGACTCAAAATACAGCCGGACAAGTGCGAATTTCTCAAACCAGAATTAGAATATCTTGGACATATAGTAACCGCCGAAGATGTAAAGCCAAATCCCAAAAAATTAGAAGCCGTTAGCAATTTCAAACAGCCACGTAATCCCACAGACATTAAATCGTTCTTAGGACTAGCAGGTTATTACCGTAAGTTCATCAGAAACTTTTCTAAGATCGCGAAACCATTGACCGAACTTACAAAAAAGGAGACACCATTTCATTGGACAGATAAAACCCAGGAAGCATTCCAGACATTAAAAGACAAACTCTGTTCATCACCCGTACTAAAATTCCCAGACTTTGCGAAACCATTCACATTAACGACTGACGCTGGTAACGAAGGTATAGGTGCAATCTTATCACAGGACGGACATCCATGTTGTTATATCTCGCGAACTCTGAACCCACCGGAACGAAATTATTCCACTACAGAAAAAGAACTTTTAGCAATAGTATGGGCCGTGAAACGCTTCCGACAATATCTGTTAGGACGGAAATTCCTCATCCGAACCGATCACCAAGCACTAAAATGGTTACAGAATTGCAAAGACCCCTCATCACGCTTGATGAGATGGCGATTAAAACTAGAAGAATACGAATACGACATAGAATACACGAAAGGAAAAGATAATACTGCAGCCGACGCATATCTAGAATACATGTTCTGACCAGACGACGCGAAAATTTGAACATAGAACTCGATAAAAAATATCACGATTGGGAAAAATCTACCTACGCGTTACCCAAAATTCTCAAAATGACTCCGAACCGTAAATCTTTCTATCAATTATCCAAAACAGAGCTAGGAAATTACGACAGAATCGAATGGTTAACCAAATTAAACGAAATTATTCATATAAACGAAAAGATAGGTATAGGCGACGACAGTTTCACAGAGACCGAAAAGAACGCGATCAAACAAATTTTACTATTCCTGAACGACACCGTAAAAGAATTAAATTTTGCATGGGAACCAATTCAAACATATAGCGACGAAGAAATAGACGAATTATTGAAAGAAAATCACGATTTAGTAGGACACCCCGGTATACAAAAGACATACGACCGCATTCGTGAACGGCACAGAGTACCAGATTTGATGAAACGCATACAACAACATATAGAATCATGCGACACCTGTCAAACATCTAAAACTACACGTATCAGACCGCGCGAAGAACCTTGTATCACCGACACACCCCTCGAACCAAACGATAAAATTGCTATGGACTTATTAGGCCCACTGAAAAAGACGAAAAAAGGCAATCAGTACATTCTATCCATACATGACGAATTGACAAAATACTTAATACTCGTACCACTAAAAACTCAGCAAACGGAAACAATTTGGAACGCACTCTTGAATCATTACATTTACATCTTTACCGCTCCAAAAAAGATATTAACTGACCGCGGACAGAATTTTATATCTAGTTTAATGCAACAGTACGAAGACGCGTTCAAAATCAAACATATCAAAACGACATCCTTCCACCCACAAAGTAACGGATCGTTAGAACGGACACACGCAGTAATAACAGACATGTTAAAATCGATACAGCGAAATTCGGATGAAGAATGGGACGATCAACTTAACTTTGTATGCCTTGCATATAACACAATGATACACGACTCTACTGGTTACACGCCATTCGAACTCACATTCGGACACCAAGCCAATCTTCCCTCCACAATATCCAAGAATCCCCAACGCACATACGCAGACGAAGTCACGTTCCGCAAAAAGGAATGGGACTCTAGACTCCGACACGCTCGCGAAACATTGATCAAAAGTAAACAGCGATATCAGCGCGATCAAAAACGTAAAATTATAAAACCTCAATCAGTTTTCAAAGAAGGAGACTCTGTTTTAATACATAACGATCATAAAAGGCATAAACTTGATGTGGAATGGTTAGGACCGTACATGATTGATAAAGTATGTACTCCATACTATCTGATTCAAGACAAAAAGATACACGGTAATCGTTTAAAACCTTACTTTCCAGGTCGACGCTCCTCTTTGCCGGAATAGTATCCGCGCAAATAAATATTACACCATTAGAAGGAAACTCTGTATTCGTAGAAAACATAGGAAAAGGATATTTATACAGCGACACTGCCAATGTAATAGTAGGATTAGACACTAGCGACATATACGAACAGATAAGCGCAATAGAATCATATAAATTAACAATAGACTCACGTGCAATCAGCAAACAATACGTCGAAGAGTTAGGCGGATTACAAAATCGCATCAATAACCTAAAACAACTCGCAAAACACTTGAAAGCGTTAACACATACCCGGAGCACACGAGGTTTGCTTAACATCATAGGTTCCGTATCGAAAAGTCTGTTCGGGACTCTCGACGATGATGATCTTACGCTCATAAACAAAAATATGGACAAACTATTCGATGATAATAATAAAATCAAGACCATAATAGCTAATCAAACAGCACTTATTAGAAAAATTGTAAACTCAGAAAACCTAAACCACTTAGAGAGATCATATAGTGATATATTAAAATTACAACAGCAGGCAAATATCGATAGATCTATGCTTAAGATGATCATGAAAGTCCACACCGCGATGCAAACTTTACACTTCCAATTAGATGAAATACTTAACGTCATGATATTAGGCAAACAAGGAATAATTAGTCCACAAATACTTGACCCCAATGAATTCATAGAAAATTACGTCAAGGCAATAGGTAGCCAGATGTACAACACCGCGATTTCTGCCAAAACCGAACATTTTCAATTCATACTCGACATCAGTGATCTTAAAATCTTCACAATAGATGACAAAATATTTTTCAAAATCATAGTACCTTTAGTCTCTAACACAGAATGGAACATATTACAAGTATATCCTATCCCGAGTAAAAGAAATGGAGTATTTTTGGCTCCAGTAGTCGAACATCAGATATATTTAACTTCAGGTCTTTCATTTATAAACGCTGATATCGAGTATTTCAACAAACTTTGTAAAAATCGAGCCGGAACCACTATATGCAAACAAACACTACCAATCCATGACAGAAATTCAAGAACCGATTGTCGCAGCGAAATAATAAATTTCAAACCACACATTGAACATTGTCAAATAACTGTACTTAAGATTGAAGACATTAGCTTTATACCGCTCAAAACTAGCAACTGTTACATTGCGATACCAGCAAATCCGATAGAAATAGACACAATTTGCCAAACGAAACATACCTTACAAAAACTTGACAAGCCTTCCATCATAAGAGCCAACACTTCTTGCGATATATTCTACAAAGACGAACACACGCGTAAGGGCGAAACAACAAACGAAGTCAAATACGAAATCAAAACAAAAACCCTAGCGCTCAAAACAAACGACAGTTTCACTCATCTATTAGATAAACTCGAGCGAGCACCGAAAATAATAGATAATTTACAAGGCTATAAAACAACGATCGATAAAATAGGCGACGAGATAGAAACTCTTAATTTCGAACACAGAATTAAAAATATACAGTATTGGGGACTAACCACGCTCCAGATATTAGGGTACATAGCATTAGGCATACTAGGTATATATGGATTAAACAAAATAGGGGTATTCAAATGCATCAGGAAATGTATACCGAACAAATTATGTATCAATTTATTTTGCTGCCGAAATGAAACTGTAATCAACAGCCAAAATGCGACAGCCCCACCAGTACCACTCACCCTGGGCTCAACACCCAACATCTATATTCCAACCAACACATACCACTCAGATGAAGAGGAGGAATCAGCTGTAATTTTCAAGCCACGTCAAGTCCGATTCCACAAAAGTCTTCTGAAGAAAACTTGAGGGATCAAGTTCAATCTAAGAAGGGGGGGAATGTCACAGACGTAATTCGAGCAACTGTATATAACAAACCGAAATTCCGAACGCCTTATCGCGTGTGACCGTCCGGTCAGCACCCGTTCTCAGCCGCCTGAGTGGCATTCGATCACTCCAGCCGTTCTCCGAATTTTACACTAAGTATAAACAAAACCTTCTCCCACTCCAACGAATGGAAGAATATAAATGCTCCCTTCAAAATCATCCAGTCAGTCTAATAAAAAAATTCTTAACTAATCCAAATATCGAAAGTGTATCATCGCGAACCGAAAAAATTGTATAAATTGAGTAAAAAATAAAAAGAACTTAATCTCCTTTTCGGAAATTAACAAGTTCCTTACTTTTTACCTTAATTTTACACGACACTCTTAAGCGGTCGAGTGCGCGCGAGAATAGCATCGCGGATCGGCATTTCCACGGTGAGGATTGTAAAACGGTTACGCAGATGATGAATCATACGCATGGACCGTAGAGACTATCGTGAATGATGGATCAGACACACATACGCGTTCTTCGCTCTTCCGATATTCTTCGTAACAACTGCTGCGATCTCGTCATTGGAAACGATCTCGGGAAATTCAATCGAATATCGAGGAAATTTATAGAAAGCTACAGCTGTGTTCGAGTATTATTCTAGAGAAAAGTGCTTAACTCTATGAGACTAACGATACAATACGTCTCAAGATAACTTTTAGGAAAATGATTGTACCTTTAAAATTCTTTCGACACTTTTCGGTATATTCTTGTCATTGATTCTGAAAGTATTTGATTAATTTGCTGGTTAATAGGAAGTTGGTTAAAACCGAAGTTAGTTAAAGAAATAAGTAAACACGAAACCCGTGGATACTCTAGACATATGATTCTACCTGCACGCGACAAAAATATTCATGATCTGAACAAGGAAAGAAGTATTGTTAGATTCGCGTCATGCTGCAAATGAAAGATTTACAGCTCGAACCCAATTATCTGTCACATTACATTCTCGGGCACGTGTAGGCTGAACGTCATGATATATGAACACAAGTATAGAAAGAACAACATGGATATTTCGCGCGAAGAAAACGAAGCTTCACATATACAGTGTATAACCACTCGACAGTATTTGCTCACGAAAAATAAGAGTTGTTAAAGTCTAACAAAAATTACGTATACAGTGGCAAAGAAGAAAACTGTTATGCCGTTTACTCTTATTTCTAATTGACAGAAAGTCGTCAACGAACAAAGAGCGCTTTTTCTTATTCTCTGTACCTTCGCGAAGCAATCACAGAAATTCTCCAAAATGCTTCGTGTCGACTAAACAAAGAAAAAAAAATGGCAGCTGCTAAGAGCAAACTACCTCCGGAATTTTCTTCGTTTCTAAGTGAACCAAGAAGAAAGAAGGGAAGGGTTAATGACGCCGAAACTGAAGGGTGGCCACGGATCGTTTGAAAGGGGCCACGACAACCGTTACGATTCAGTCGCACCTGTTCCTCTTCCTAGGTTACCACGCCGAACCATTGCGCGCTTTTACGAGCGTTCCCGCGATAGTTTCCTGGCACTTGCTCGTCCTTTCAACGAAGGGTCGATCGGTTAATTTAAACTCTCGAAGGCTTTGTCCAGTCGGTAACATCGATAAGCTTATGTCGAAATACGGATTTCTCGTAAATTCAGAATTTTATTGCCACCAGGATGTATATGGAGGCGACAGATGAAGAACACGATGTAAATTAGATTTCTTGCTTTTATAGAGAAGCAATTTTTAAATTGAACACCAGTCGTCGATCGGTTCTGTAGATCGCTTTTAATAACAAAATAAATTTGGTTAGTCCATAAAGGTTTGTTCGTGTGAATCTTCCCATAGATCATCCGTAACGTAAATACCGCTATAACCGGCTGCAGATACATTTTCCTTGAACATGTGGCGGCACTTGACAGTAAACTTCCCAACAGTTTACGTCGCGTGACGCACGACACAAAGACCCTATACCTGCGGACAAGATGATTGCCAGATGTCGATACATTCGTATCGAATATTCCCAGCTAGCCTAAGGACCGCTATAAATCTTAGGATTTATTTTAGCTAAGGTCCTCCAAAGAGACAAACAGTCTTTGTTTATCAGTCTCGAAGTCGACCACCTACCACGGGGACACACGAGAAATCTGCTATCTCTCACGTACGACGCTGCCCGCTAGCAACACCCTCTCAAGGGCAGCTAGCATCCTTTTCCAACGACCAACACGAATTAGCCAATAAACATTAACGTACATTTCCCTCACTTTCCGAACCAAAGCTTTTCTCAACGAATCCGATGCCCTCGCATCCTTAGACACATCCCAACGAGTCTTCCTCCGCAGCAGCATCGCGACAAAAATGTCAGTCTATTACCGCGAGTTACCGCAGTATATCACGATCGTTATACTTACACGGTTCGAGCCGAATAATTATCTAAGCTCTCGACATCTCGTGCAATCATTGTCCGCACTCGCAGCGTATCTCGAATCGTAGCTATCCAAGCTCTATCTTATAACCGCGCATTCGCGAACCGAATACAATCGCGAATCCTGCATCAAGTGTACTCATTGACATTAGAGTGAATAAACATTTATCGTTCAAGAAATCTGAGTTTTCCTTCCGACCCTATCACGACATACCACCTCAAATTGGTGACCCCGACGTGATTATCCCCGAGTGCTCGTGAAACGTAACACAATGAATCTAAATCAGTTCTAAATGACCAATAACGCCCACTCCGCACGTACGAAGGCCGGCGGGGACAACGCAGACTCGATTAGCGCCATTCTCCGCGTGCCACCGTTCTGGTCTGACGACGTCGACTTGTGGTTCAAGATGCTGGAAGTGCAGTTCGAAACTGCCCGGATCACTAGTGACCAAGAACAATACCAGGTCGTCATCGCGAATCTCGACAAGTCGCACGCGAGATTAATTCGAGACGTATTCGACGCCGCACCGGCGACAGAGCGTTACGAGTACGTCAAAAAGGAGCTCATCAAGCGATTGGGAGAGTCGTACGCCAAGAGACTCCGACAGGTAATCGAGAACGAGCAAATGGGGGACAGGAAGCCCTCTCAGTTTTACCGTGATCTCAAAAGCCTAGCCACCAATTCGTTAGCAGACGATGTCATTTTCACCGTCTGGGAAGGTCGACTTCCACAGCGCATACGGAGCATCCTAGCCTCTGTACAGAACAACGATCCGGACTCCCGCATACAAATTGCCGATAACATTTACGAAGCCACCCTGGAATCAGGGCAGATCGCCGACTGCCTGCGATAACCCTCCCACCTGGCCAGAATAGCGGAATAGGCGACGCCATGGCAGCCTTCGCCAACTTGGTCACCGAGCGGGTAGCGCGAATGGACGCCCATATGCGCGAGATGCGAGCGCTAGTAGCCGAGCAAAGAAGCAATGAACACCGTAGGGCACGAGTACAATCACGCTCGCGTACACGATCCCGCCGCCGTTCGCGCCCTCGCGATACGCTGCGGCAAGACGGGCTGTGTTACTATCACACACAGTTCCGAGAAAGCGCGAGAAAGTGCACACCCCCTTGCTCCTGGAACTCGGGAAACCGGACCAGCCGTCCGTAAAAGCGGCAAACGACGACGGTTTGGCATCTCGCCGCATATTCATAACGGACAAGAACTCGCGGATCTCCTACCTCATCGACACCGGCACAGATGTTTGCGTATACCCGCGCAACAAGCTACACGGACACGTGAACAGAAGCGAGTACGAGCTGTTCGCGGCCAACCTGTCCCTACCTAAACCTGTCCCTACGCAGAGCATTTAAGTGGGATTTTACCGTAGCCGACGTCAAAACACCCATCATCGGCATGGATTTTCTAAGCCACTACGGGTTGCTCGTGGACCCGCGAAACAAAAGGCTTATGGATACGATAACACAGACGTCATCAAGGGGATACACCGCCACAACAGACGAAGCGTCCGACAAGACCGTCATCGGCGAATCACCATACCACCAACTCCTGGCAGAATTCCCGGTCCTCACCCGCCCACCGATCTTCGGAAAAGAGAGAATTCGACACGGTATGCTACACCACATCGAAACTACACCTGGTCCACCAGTCTACAGCAAACCGCGTCGGCTTGCACCTGATCGACTTAAAGAGGTAAAAGCGGAATTCGAACACATGATCGAGCAAGGCGTGATGCGACCACCGAAAAGCCCGTGGGCATCACCCCTGCACGTAGTGCCGAAAAAGGCCGGAAACCTGCGACCATGTGGCGACTACCTTGCGTTGAACGCCCGCACCGTACCCGACAGATACTCACCGCCACATATCGAAGACTTCGCGCAACATCTGCATGGTAAGCGAATCTTTTCAAAAATCGATCTAGTCCGCGCTTACCACCAAATTCCGATTGCGTCCGAGGACATTGAAAAAATCGCGATAACTACGCCTACCGGACTTCTCGAAACAACAAATATGATATTTGGACTTCGGAACATGTCAGCGGTTCGTCGACGAAATCATACGCGGGCTCGATATCGTCTACGCGTACATCGATGATTTTCTCATAGCCTCGGACGACAAAAACCAACATCGCGAACATCTGAAAATCTTGCTCAACCGTCTCAATAATTACGGCGTTGTGATAAACCCCACGAAATGCGAATTCGGCGTGCACGAAATCACATTCCTCGGATACTCGGTAAACCCCGACGGAATTAAGCCGCCGCCCGAAAATGTCGAAGCGATTGTAAAATTGTCGAAGCCCGCGAACGCCAAGCAACTACGTAGGTACCTCGGTATGATAAACTTCTACCGACGTTTCATACCGGGGGCCGCAAAAACACTTAAGCCGCTCAACGACCTGTTAAAAGGCGCGAAAAAGGGCAACGCGCCCATCGAGTGGTCGGAGCAGTAGGAAAACAGCTTTCGCGAATCGCAACGTGCACTCGTGGACGCCACGATGCTGGCGCATCCGATACCAGGTGCGCCTATCAGCCTCACGGTAGATGCGTCCGACTACGCAGTGGGGGCAGTATTACAACAACGCGCGAATAACCAATTACAACCGCTAGGATTCGCAACGAAATCTTTGACCCCCGCTCAGCAAAAATATAGCGCGTACGATCGCGAACTACTCGCGATATACACCGCAGTCAAACATTTTCGACACGCCTTAGAAGGCAGAAACTTCACAATATAGCGACAACCGTTGCCTCGGCCCTCCTCTCTACATAGATAGCTCGTTTCGGCGTACCTTCAAAAATAACGACTGATCAAGGACGCCAGTCCGAATCAAACCTATTCAATGAACTATGCCGGTTGCTCGGCATTAAGCATTTACGCACAACAGCCTATCACCCCGCATCCAACGGAATGGTAGAGCGTCTACATCGACAATTAAAAGCAGCAATAAAATGTCACAATACGAGCAACTGGGTATAAGTCCTACCAATTGCTTTATTAGGCATAAAAACCGCTATCAAGGAGGACCTGAACGCAACGGTAGTCGAAATGGTTTACGGTACTGGCATACGATTGCCGACAGAATTCTTCGTACCAACGAAGCAACAGGCCAACTCGGAATTCGCGAACCGTTTAAAGGAGCGAATAGAGAAAATCAGTCCTCACCCGATTACGCGACAGGGCGAGAAGAAAACCTTCATGTTCCGCGAGCTCGAAACATCACCATACGTATTTATACGCCATGACGCTCCAAGCTCTATCTTATAACCGCGCATTCGCGAACCGAATACAATCGCGAATCCTGTATCAAGTGTACTTATTGACATTAGAGTGAATAAACATTTATCGTTCAAGAAATCTGAGTTTTCCTTCCGACCCTATCACGACATACCACCTCAAACAAATAAATCAAAATCGTAAAGTATGTTATAAATAAAATCTGACTTCACGAGGTGTTGAGCCCTCATAAAAGAAGTCTTTTATATCTCGCAGATGATTCATAACATGACGTCTACTTTAACTTGTTCCTTATACCTCCTTGTCGAAAAAGTTAATAGTTTACAAATTCGAACATTACATATGTGACGGAAGAAAAGAGAGAGAGAGAGCGTTTCGTCCCGGGACTACCGGTGGACTCGTCAGTAAGGCTATGCCCGGTAGTCCCTGCCTTAGACGTAGAGGGAGTCTCGCTAGGTGCGGTATTTGTATCAATCGCTCGTATATTCGACCGCTAGCGAGTTAAACAGATAGACTCGTTGTCGTCGTAGCCCTCTGGTGTTGGCGGTTGGTACCCGCGGATCGCCCGGGAGGTGTTGCGCCGCGTTGATGCCTCGTCCAGTGAGCGTCCTGTTGATATCGATTCGCCACACAGCCTCCCCCTAGCGCTATAGCGTGACCTCGAAGCCATATAGCGCGATACAAGATAGAGGGAATGGCCCGTCGTCGATGATGGAAGGCTGATCGTCATGGGGGGGACGAGGCGGCTGGCTCCTTCTGACTCCTTCTCCAGAGGTGCGTGTTCGTCGTCGGTGGTCACCAATGAGGCGGATGAAAAGAGAGAGAGAGAGCGTTTCGTCCCGGGACTACCGGTGGACTCGTCAGTAAGGCTATGCTCGGTAGTCCCTGCCTTAGACGTAGAGCGAGTCTCGCTAGGTGCGGTATTTATATCATCGCTCGTATATTCGACCACTAGCGAGTTAGACAGACAGACTCGTTGTCGTCGTAGCCCTCTAGTGTTGGCGGTTGGTACCCGCGGCTCGACCTGTCGGCGTCCTATTGATACCGATCCGCCACACATATCTACATAACATCGGCTATTATATTTGCCAAACCAAATTTGTTTTCTTGTAACATTCTGTGATTAATTAATGCTACAACAAACTTAATATAGAGCGTCACGTGCAAAATTTGCACGATAAATCAGATGACTACGATACAATCTTCAAATACGATCGTATCTTTCGTATACAAATTGATAGTTTCCACCTAACTGACAGATTTTTATACCCTTGGAAAAATAACGTCTTGACGAACAATTCACGCCAATCAACGCCAAGAATGAATCACGCAAATTCTACTGGAAGTCCTCTATTCACTTTTTCGATTTATCATCAGCTGGAAACATCAAAATTATCGGCTGGTGATTGGGAATTAATCGAAAAATAAATTACAAGCATTGAGATACGAGAGTGCCCGTTTCTTTCTCTATTTTTCTGTCTGCTTGTTGGGATATTAAGGCGCAGTCACGGCCCGCCAAATTTATTCCCGTTCCGTAGTGCCCTGTGTCGGTGAAAAAATTTGAAATGCCGGATTCGAAGGCGTGGAATGCCAACAGCCACGACAGAGAAGCCCTCTTCTCTCTTTCTGGTGGAAAGACGAACGGGTGCACGCGTATGCTCGGACGCTCTGACGCACGAAGAACCGCCCGTGAACAGAAACCAGACACGCGTGTAACGTTAAACCGGGCTGTCGATGAAAAACGAACAAGACTTTCGCGACCGATGGGCGTTTTCAATGACAGATCGAATCGTTCAGTTTCACGGTTCGTTCGGGGTCACAGTAGCGTTCATCTTGGCATAAAAACGTGCTAGAGACGATTTCTCATACATTGGTTAAAGTTGATGTGTGTTTCGGCGAATTGTCGTTTGGAGGAGCGATACACCTAAAGAAACGCACATATTCATAAGAATCTACGTTTCGTATTCTTCGTATCGATTTATTTATTTTTATTGGTCCTATCATGTTCGATGTAATAGTTGGTTTTTTAGCTAGTGAATTAACAAGATTTAATAAGAAATTTAGTACAAATGCTCCATGCGTCGTGTTTGACACGTCGTTGTTAAACTCTCATTTATAGGAAATTCAAAGCTGTATTTTCTCACCTAGCTTAAACCTTATGAACTCTTTTCACGCGTTTCACCCGTCATTGAACGAAACGATGAAAACGTTCATCCATCCACGTCTCTCCAGTAATAATCCAATTAACCTGTTTCCCCAATAAGTCGAAATCCGCGATCGAAACGTGAGATCGCGAAGAAAAATGCGCGCCTACTTTAGGATCGCGCCATCTAACAACGAAAGAAGAAAACTTCGTGAGCCAGCAACTACTTTGTCCAAAAGTGGCTTTATTCGAAAAGTCTGTTGTTCAGCGTGTTCGCGCCAGCAGCACCAGAGATCCCTTATCACGGACCATTTAAGTAATGAGCCGGCACTTAGCAGCGCCGCTTGTCTTTCATTCTTCTCGTGTCTCTGTGATCGTCGTCGCCGTCGTTGATGTCGTCGTTGGTGTCGTCGTTGGACCTGTGTCATACTTCGGCTTTTTTTTCTTTCATCCTCGCGTCTCAGACTCGGTAGCGTGGTACAGAAGGAGGGACGGGCACCGAGCTTCGAGTGACAATGAGCAAGCGAAGAGGAACGGCCGTCTACTACTGGGACCCACCATTAAAGTTCGTGCTTCTTTCGGAGCACGTCTGCACACCCCAGGGCTCCGTCTCCTTCGCTAACAATGCCACTTTGCAGACTTCGCAGTTATCTTCAGCCGGACGACCTTCGGCTGAGGCTTCCTAGCTGGCGTGCACCAGAGACACTGACCGAGAACCCTTTTGCTTTTGGTCTTTCGTTGCCAGTTGACTCATTCATAGGGAACACCATTGTCGGAGAATTAGTTTCAGAACGAAGGAGAATTGTTGGTGATCTTTAGTTAATTTAGAGCGGAAGGTTTCGTAATTTGTAATTTGTAGTTTACAACAGAAATTCCTATTGTTTATTAGGGAACTTATGCCGCAGTTCCTTACATTTGAGGGAGGTCTATGGTAGAAATTTTTATGGTAGAAAAATATCGTAGGAGTCAGCCTCCATTATTAATAATACGGATACAGCCGTGCATCTTTTACTTTGTAATTTTAACACGAAAATATCCGGTAATCTTCGGAGTATTTGAAAACATTTTGGAAACAATTAATTTGTTAACTGCGGAGTTTATTTCCTTACATATGGGGGAGAGGTCCATGGTAGAAATTTTTCAGGAGCGCGAGTAACCCGGAAAAATATCGTAGGATAATTAATTGTTAATAATACGGATACAGCTGTGTATATTTTACTTTGTTATTAATTTTAACACGAAAATATCCAACGATCTTCGGAGTACTTGAAAACATTTTGGAAACAATTAATTTGTTAACTGCGAAGTTTATTTCCTTACATTTGGGGGAGGTCTATGGTAGACATTTTTATGGTAGAAAAATATCGTAGGAGTCAGCCTCCATTATTAATAATACGGATACAGCTGTGCATATTTTACTTTGTAATTTTAACACGAAAATATCCAGTGATCTTCGGGGTATTTGAAAACATTTTGGAAACAATTAATTTGTTAACTGCGAAGTTTATTTCCTTACATATGGGGGAGGTCTATGGTAGAAATTTTTCAGGAGCGCGAGTAACCCGGAAAATATCGTAGGATAATTAATTATTAATAATACGGATACAGCTGTGTACATTTTACTTTGTTAATAATTTTAACACGAAAATATCCAACGATCTTCGGAGTATTTGAAAACATTTTGGAAACAATTAATTTTTAACTTTTTAAAGTTTAATTTCAAAAATGCCTCTATGGGGTGAGCAGGTAAAATCAAGCAATAACGAATAAACACGTCGAACGTAGTTAAGTGGTTAAGAGCACAAGAAGATAGTTCTTCGCATACCCGTCGACACTCGGACTATTCCTTCTAGCTAAACAGCTCTCTAGGAGAAAATCGAGCATTCCAATTCAGCAGAATCTTGAATTGTCTGGAAGCCCCGGATGCAAAGCAGGGGAAACAACCGTTGAGCGAAAGGACGAGGAAAAGAGAGAAAGAAGGCAAACGAGAAGCGTCCGGTGACGTTGCAATTTTAATCGTCCTCCGGTTATCTCTTCTGGGCACACTGCGATAGTGTGACACAACCGGTAATATTAACTTGGCAGACAGCTGTAAAAGTTAGTCGTGGTGATAACGTAGCATAAAGAATGGCTGTGTCCTGTGTCATCGAACGATCGATAAACCGCTAGTTATCAATGTCCAAGCTAGATCTATTGTTCAGAAAAGAAAACAAAGGATGGTCGACCACAGAAAACGGTACACTTTCTTCCCTAAAGGCCATTCTGCCAGATGTGGTTAATCGAAGCAGTAGCTCAGATGTAAACTGTCCTCTTCTCTTTACTCTTAGTTAACCAATAGTTGGGCGAATCACCAGAAATTTACAACAGGGGCCCCAATCGGTGACCTGGAAATTCTGGGGCCTGAATACCTGTCTAACGAACACCTGTCTACTTCGATCAGTGTTTGCGTTACCGTTGCTTACCACCAGCCAAAATAAATAATTACAAAGCATGATTTAACACTAACTCTACCAGGCCTGGTCAAAAGGCCGTGTTTCAACATTTAATTTAGAATTGTACAGTCATTGTTGTTTCTTCTCTTCTTCTAACTTTATGTAGATTCTTACGTTAACAAAAATTGAGAAATTGATTAGTCGGATAATATAAGAATTTACATAAAGTTGGAGGAAGAAAAGAAACAACGACGAACGCACAATTTCAAATTAAATTTTGAAACCGGTCATTTGACCGGGTTTAGCAAGGCTAACCTTAAGATAATAAATTCGCACTCTTATAAACCGATTTATAGAATACTGCTCCCACTATAGTAAAATGAAATATACTATAAATAGACGAAGAATTTCATATGTTGCTTAAAAACGTTTCTCGCAAAGAACCAATCTTTAATCTAAATATATATATATCCAAACTCCGGAATATACTCTGCCCGTTCCCAAATCTCATTCTATGCTAATTTGATTATCTGAAATCGCAGTGCACGAGTTTCAAGATCGACAGCTAATTTCGTCCGTGTCCAACCTTCATTATTCTCTTCTTCTCTGTTATTTGTTCTCGAAACAAAAGTTACGATACGTCTCTGTAGTTGCATACATTACAATGTTAACGGCTCGTTCTCCAACATTTCGAACAGCTTGAACAAATCTCGTTCCAACGGCCTGCCAATCAAGCCTAGTTGTGGAATAACGCAACACGCACAATATCAGCCGCATCTTCGTAGTTTGGTACATTAAAATAGTCAGTGGAATATAGTGGCATAGATTTGACTGCGAAATCCTGGGACACTCTATATAAGGAAAGGACCCTATCAAGGGAAGAACAAGATTCGAGTAAAACCTGATCGAACAGTAATATTCGTTGGAAAAACTTGTTAGATGGTAATATTTGCAGGAAAACATCGTCGCACAATTGCGGTCACAAGGGAGACATGGTCACACGGTAACATTCGCAAGAAACTTTAATATGCCAATCACGCACAACGTCTGGATGCTTTAAGAAACAATGATCTTTCTATCTGCCGAAGAGCACACGACATTTTCCCACGCGAATCAAACTCGCCACGCGATAAAAGACCCGCCACTGGCCAAAAAACTGAGCGAAAGAAAAAGGACGGAATTAAAGAACCGAAGAGAAAACTTAAAACGGCGTGTCCGTTGAGGGTAATCACAGTGTTACGACCGTTCGCGGAGAGACGCGGTAGCGAGGAAAACGCGTCAGCGAGAGGCGTAAATTCTCGCTACGATTCGGTGAATCGACGCCGCGAAGTAGTCGTTCCCCTGTTTCGGTTAAGATAACAGAGGTGGTTAAATGAATATGACACAGCAGAGTAAGTTATATTTCACCGTTTATTCCAACAACTTATAACGAAGACAGTTACGCTGGTGCGTACGTACGAGATGAGTGAGTGACTGATCTATGGGTGTGTATACCCGGTTGCAGGATGTTGACCGTTCGAAGGATGTAAAATCAGTACTGTCTTGGGAGACGATGCTGTCTCGGAGGAAAGCTAAGGATGGGTGTGTCTAGCGCACGGGACCATCGGATTTGTTGGTGACGATTTTAGTTAGGAGAGTGAGGGAATAGGCTTCGTTGTTAATTGGTCACACGAAGGGTCTTAACCGCCCTCGAGAGAAAGTGGTTAGTGGGAGGAAAGTTGCAGCGTACGTGAGAAAAACTAACTTTCCCTTGTCACGCCGTGGTAGACAATAGTCTTTGGAAATTCTTCGGAAACAGACGTTTGTTTGGTTTGAAGGACCTTTACTAGGAAATCTATGAGATTTATGGAAGGTACTTGAGACTGTTGAGGGTACGCAGTGAGTATCCGAAGACATCTGGTTGCCATCTTGCCCGCGGTGTGTGGCCTCGGCTAGGTAGAGTGTTACGCGACGTAACACACAGTGATTTGGCCGACGATTTCGGCCAATCTGCATAACTTAACGCGCGTTTCCATTCGCTAGTAATTAGAGTCGGCGATGCTTACTTTGTCTCGGTCGGCAAAGAAAAAGATAAAAAAGAAATCCGATTGACCAACGATAAGGGAACTTCCGAGCAGAAACCACAGATCCCATCTCGAGGATTATGTATCGTCTTTAACGAGCCTTATTTTCGCTTTCGAGTTGCGTGTCACGGGAGGCGAGCATATCTATATTCCCTTTGTAACTTGATCTGCACTGCACTGTGTGTATTCGATAATATTTTTCGCGAACGTGCGTGCTGAATTTGCTGGGAGAATTACTAGGTAAAACGGAGAATATTGCAATTTCTACACAAAGGGCGTGTCACGATCTTTCAGCTTGGTCACAAATTAATATAGCGTAGTCTATATAAAAAAAATCTTACTAATAAAATTATTATACGATTTCCTGCGTGCACGACGCTCGAGGAATAAACGAAAGTGTAATTTTCATTTTCAAGGTTCGCGTCACGAAACATACGCATTTACGGATACATCTCACCACACAGTATCGTATTGTGATTGCAGACACGTGTTTGATCAGTAAAAACGGGACACGTGGTCGGTGAACGCTTGCACGTCAAGTACAGGATGTGAATTTTTGCGTTTCGTCCTCCAGGCCGCGTGAGAAGAAACACTAGACAGGCCTCTGATATATCGCACGGGATACGGGACACTGCGTTTGTTCCAGACGCACACAGATAGGCCACGCATGGACGAATGAGAACTTATATTCCGGCACAAGGATAATGATTGAGGATAGCGTCGCCAGATTATAGAAATTAATGGTAATCATCGTTCGACCGCGAATCCCGCGAATTCCCAGCTACCAGGAAAATGCTTATTTTTCTTTTCTTTATCAATACCTAAGTAAGTTTGAAAAGTTACATGTACAACAGCAACAATGTAAATATGGATGCTGTTGACATTTAGGAGGGAAAATGTCGATGACTATGAGAGTCCTCTTTCCATCATATGTATAGTTCGGATTAAAGGATATTTGTATCTCAACGTTTATTTGCACTTTTAGAAGTTTCTCTTTGTGTATTTTGTTTGACTTCCGGATTTTCAAAGATAACAGTATCTTAAGGATACAAACTTTAAACGTATATATTTTTCACACCTTGTTCGACCTTCGGGTTAAGTAAAGTACGGATTATGTACAAAAGTATTTAAAGCGTTATAAATCACAGATTTACCCAGCGTAGCATAAAACGAAAACTCAACTCACCAATGTCCTTGATACGAAGTATTGACGAGTTTCACAGTGAAGAGGAACTGTATAGCGCACATGAGGAGACAGCAGAGATTTAGGGAGAGGGCGAGTGCGCACAGTGCTAACGTCACCTCGTAGACAATCGTATACTCTTCCGGGCTGATCAGGCTACTCGGCGTCACCGTTAACGGTGAGATCTTCAGCAAGAAGATCAACGAGAGTAGCGCCAGTAACAACGACACTAGACACAATAAACCCAAACTGGTCAACGTCTCTTTCGCGCCAACCTCGTGGTTGACATCCTTGTGATTCCTTGACAGGGACGACGACCAGGAAGCGTTCAAGGGGTACGCCGTGGAACCGGGACCGGTTAACTGTCCCCCGGTAGTCGTACCCTGAAGAGCAGGTGCAGGCGAAGATGTCGCCTGACTGGGTAATCTGGACAGTCTCGAGATATCAAAGCCTCCATTCGCTTTAGGTCTGCTGTCCTGGTGCAGCGGCGCCGGGGATATCACCCCCAATGTAGTCGACAGATTATTATTATTGTTATTGTTATTCCCACCGGCAACAGGACTGACGCTGTTCACAGAATGCTTCGACGTGGACAACGTGGACAGATTAAGAGCGTGCGAGTGATTCAATCGTTGAGAAAGATTGTTCACGCTCAACTGAGAATGATTCAAAGGGTGTCTGTGAGTGGAAGATGGCGTGGTGGCAGCCTGATGCACGTTGGCTCTTTGATGGACCACCGAGTCGTAAACGTCGATTCCCCGTCCTTGGCTGCCCCCTGTCGTTCCACGAACGTTGCTGTTTTGGTTGTAATGATGGTGTTGCTGTTGATCCTATTGGTGACCAGAATGATGGTGGTGGTGGTGGCCGCCGTGCAACGAGCCCGAGCTCGCCTGGTAGTCATTGTGCTGGTGCCTGGAGCCCGCTGACGACGGTTGCCCCGTCAGGATATGCTTCAGCATTACTCGACGCTGGAATGCCTGAGGAAGACTGCGCTTCTTCCTGCTCCTCTACATGGCGCTACGCAGGACTCGCTTCTGAGCACGTCTTTCTCGTTGGAGGCTTAATCTTTCTTTTCTTTTCCAGTAGAATTTTTACACAATTCTTTCTCCCTTTTATCATTAAATTACCTGTAATTCTTAACGATCTTTAATCTTTGTCGCTTCTTCCCTATATATATATTTTTGTTTACTTTTCTCCGTAGCGAATTTTGTCTTTCTGACGCAGGATTAGGTTCCTGGACTTAGGGAGTTGCTACACGCCAGCTCCACCATGGCGACGGCATTCACTAGGCAGCCTAGATAGCCACCTTTCAGCTCACGCTTCGGGACACTTTTTTCGCTGAGATTCTCCGCGATGAGGCATGAAAGCAGAGACCACCGTCTGCGGAGGCATGATTATTCTATTGTTCCTTTTAACGAGTAATCGTTTTACTCGAGTCCTCTTACTAAACCGTAAGTACAAAAGACTATTATACTTAGATAGGTACTTGGTCTCAAGAACCAACTTATTTTGGTCTTTCGATTAAGTTCTTAATTAAATGCTCAATTAGATATTCATAAATATATCTTCATAATATTTCCCTCATCTATTTCTTTGACATTCTAGCAACCTCGTTAAGACGTCCGCCACTTCAACTTCTATCTACAAGTGGCAAAAACTGAAGCTGACCTTCTTCATGGAGAAACATGCCGGAAATGGCATCCGCACGTGTGAATAATTATACTCAGTGTCCAGGTAGTTCTTTCGATCATCCGATAGAAGTCGTTTCTGTTTTTCAGAGTTCGTTCACGCCTCCAGAATGTAAAAATATCCAAGGAAGTACCATTAGGAAGCAATGAAATTCAGAGCTTCTGTGGTTATTCCTTTTTCTGATTGTTTCTTTTCTTTGCCCAAAATGGATGATTTCTATATCAAATTGTTTATTCGTATTTTTTTTAATATTCCTTGAGATTTTCAATCAACTCGATTTCGAATTTCTTAGCACCCGATCTTCTGGTTGACGTCGTTAAGAAAGAGGAACGAGTGCACAGGAAGCATGGTCGGCGTGAGCATGATTAGATCTGCCCGATGACCTTGCCAGTGATAATAGCGGTTCGTTAAGGTGGTTGCAGTCTTGGTTTGCTTCTGTTTCGATTTCCAGCGAACTCGTCAGCCGGCATGGCTTCAGAGATGCTCCCCCTGAAACAAGTCGAAGGGAAATAATTAATGGACTCTCTGTTCGATTGTACGTGGATGACAAGCTGACCGTAAAAAGAAATATACAAATACGATTAGAAAATATAATCCGAACCCCTTTCGGTTTGATCTGAAGGTTTCTTTTTCTAGACGGAACCAAAGATTCTTATCTGGTTTATGGTGAGCTAAGGAACTCTTTGAAAACAGCATTTATAATTTTCGAAAAAGAGACAGGTATTTCTTGCGCGAACAATTGAATAATTAATTCGTTCTCTAAATATCCTTATTTGTTGTTCCTAAAATACATAATGATTGGAAGCTTCTTACGGGAAGCGCAATCAGCCGCTGATATCATTGAAGTCGAAACGCCATTAAAACCATATTACGATTCGCATGCGACATGCTCCATTCATGAAAACACAAAAGCAATAAACAAGTACAAATCAACGAAATAAATCCTCCGAGAACGAGACGTTACAGGAATTATACCATTGCGAGGATACAAAAGACTTGCTCATGAGCTACTTCCTTCAAGTAATTGAGCGGTGTATTTTCCGGTCGTTAACTTCCATATAATGGGATATTAAAGAGTACGGACACAACGCTGCTATTTTTCAACTGTTCATTATCAAATTACGCAGCGGGAATCGTTGCAACGACAAAACTGTAACGACTCGTACCTGCGTATCTTCCATTTAGCTACGGTAAACGCTGACTTGTCTGCGTTTTTTTTTTCACTTCCTCGTTACGGAAACCAGGAAAAGTGATTCATAATACAGTTTCTAACTGTACTTCTCGCGATTCTTCCTTAGAAACAAGCAATTGCTTCTTTTCAATTTCCTAAACCTATAATAAAACAGTCCATTCCTTGAATAGAAATTAACTTTAAAACTTTAGGCGCATACATTGTACGTATCGTATGTATGTATTTTGATTTGAAAAGAAACGCGGCAAACGCCTTTGAAAAGACGTTAGGTTTTCAACACCTTAACTAACTTAATTCCAGCGAGTCGTAAATCTGCTGCATCTCCAACATCTGAATATCCATCTTTTACAATGACTTGTTCTCCAACTTATTAAAATTACATCTCCCCCGTTGCACCGACCTTCTTTAAAGGTTCCCGCGGCAGGTTGAACCCGCATCACGTATCTTCCCTCTTCCTTCCACCCCTGTTCCCTTTCTCTTTCTATCGGACGGGAAGAGCGGGAACGCTTAAAACGCGCGAATCACGCGAGCGCCTCACGATTTGCGAAACATCACGTGAAAATCACCGATCCGATCTCCGTGCGCGCGGTGCACCGTGGGGGTAACGATTAAATCGACAGGATATACTTTATTGGCTATTCCGTTATTACAGGCTGTAGTTGGCGGGGAAATAGTCATTATGGATCGATGAACTCCATTGTAACAACGCACCTTCGAATTGCATCGGAAACGCTTCTGTATTGCGTGCACCGTATAACCTATCATCGTCTGTTTAGGGTAAATCAGTGGATCGGAAGTTACGTTTCTATGTTTCTCGCCTGTCAGTATAACACTGTGCAAGAGATACAGCAAGATCCTAAAATCATTCGAGTACAAGTAGCGTAAAATGGTCGTTTAAATTTCAATAAATTAACTATTCATACGTTAATTGTACGCGGTCAGGATTAAGGGGTACGGCGATGGAGAAGATTTTGTTAGCTAGATGTTGAGTAAATAATCGAAGATGATAATTTTATAAATGTTTCGTATTTATGATGATGGAAAAGATTTAATTTGAGTTACGTTACGTTTGAATAAGATAGACTTTTCCAAGAGTGGAGGATTTGTAGAGATAGTGGACGTAATAGTAGTATGATTTAATACTTGATGTGTCTTTTTTTTCTTTGACATATAGGTCACTGTGGGGAGTAATATTGATCTAGATATAACTATCTTTTCTGAGAAGTACGTATATGCTTATGGGAACTATGTTTGGTTAATCAATAGAGCCATTCTTTTGAGAAATTGAATCTAGAAGAATTCGACGATACTTTGCCTTGTTTCAATAGTACATCATTTTAAAGAAACGCCTACGATTATAGTATATAATAGCACATAGGTATATGCAAAATTGCATTTTCAAATAATTAAATCAAAAATATAGGAATGTATCAATGGGAAGAATATTTGTTAAAGATCTTTCCTTTTTAATCAAATTCGTCCAACAACCCCATTCTCGCAAACATAAAATGAACGGTGCCTTTCTCAAAGAAACAAGAAGAAAATTGCTGTCGTTCTAAAGTTCTTCTCCATTGCTAAACTACCGTTCGTGTTTCTAGTTACACTCCAATTATTCGATTGTAAGAAGCAAGCAATCCCTCCATCCAAGGGCTAGATATAGTTTCTCGAGTAGTTCTCTTCAATACCGTTATATCGATGAACTCTTTTTGAATAAAGTTCACATTTATAAAGCAAACACAATAAAATACGACAGGACAATTGTAATCGATAAATAACATTTTATTAGGATATTATAAGAAGCTAAGATATCGAGTTCTAATTGTGAATATCAAGCGCTCGTCGTTCGAGGAGATTACCAATATTTTCTTCCTTAACAATATTAATTACGAAGTTTCGATACCGTTTATGACATTAAGATCTCTTAATAAAGTTGTATCGTTAAAATCTTACTGTTCCTAGGGAAAATATATAGTTAATATATATAGTTAAATATATGTCGGAGATGAAAGGACACCGGAACCTTGGGATAGCCCCGCAACATTGCAATCTAAAGGCCACTATAACTGTAACTAAACTATTGTAGTTATTCAATCCGATTGTAATTGTTCGAGATTAGTGACGGTGAGCTTTGGCTCGAGGTGACAGTCTGTCGCCCAACGTAGCCGCGGTCAAGGGATGAACGCTTTGCCTAACAAAGGTATGGAGTAATTCTATAGCTCTCCTTAAAAGAAATATTCGTGGCGACACGCGACAGTAAACATTCCAACGGTTTCTGTCCCGTGGCTCGCCACACGCAGAGCCTATTCTTCGAGTAAGATGATTGCCAGATGTCGATGCGTCTCCACAGTACATGTTCGGCTAGCCCGAGGGCCCGTTATAAATCTTAAGGTTTAGTTAACTAAAGTCCTTCAAACAGACAAACAGTCTTTGTCCTAACTACGGGAAGATAGGGGAGACATATTTTTCAACGAGCGGCGTCTCCCACTAGCAACTTTCCCTCGAGGGCGGCTAGCATCTTTTTCTAACCACCGATATGGAGATTGACCAATTAGCAGCAACGTCAATTTCCCTTACTTCCTAAACGAAGGCTTTCCTCGACGAATCCGATGATCTCGTGTCCTTAGACACACCCCATTATAGTTTTCCTCTGTGGCATCATCGGGACGGGACGGGCATTCTTTGACGCGCTCCCGTCGACCAAAGAGTAACGTCTTTACGCTCAGCAATTATTTTTACGAGTCAGACTTAGATTCAGCGAGAACGCCCATCTGTCATCCCGTTGGCCGCGGATTCGTTATTGAACCGGAGACCACTGTCACTAGTGCCGCGGACGTCTCACCGCCGTGGTAGATTGTCAAACCTGTGTTATTCATACCTGTGTCAATAAATCGTATCTTCGTTACACCGCAACGATGGCTACCTTCAACGAAGACTCCTCAAATACCGACAACCCTATCCCCCCTGCTTCTCCGACATATAATTAATTAAAAAGGGGGAAATATAATTCTGTAATATCGTAGAATAGCTTTGATTGAAGATCGGCTGAAATTAGAAAACACCGTGTACGTCGTCTTTTTGTAGTTTGTTTACATCCAAGAGCGCCTAGTAACAGTGACGCGAGAAAAGATAAACAGCGTCAAAACAGAAGTACGGTTTCATATTTCAAGGAGTGGCAATCGAGAGGCCAGAGCATGTGAGCCAGAAAGTGTGTGCGTGTGCGTGTGCGTGTGTGCGTGCGTGTGTGTGTGTGTGTGTGTGTGAGAGGACGAGAGCAAGAGCGAGCACGACCGAGCAGGAATGCATTGGCGAGGGTCAGAGTTGATCGAGACGTCGAAGCATAGAGTCGTTAGAATTGTCGACTGTTAGAGTTGCCAGTGAGAGAGAGAGAGAGAGAGAGAGAGTTACCAAATATAAAAAATACGAGCGTTGCATTTAGTTTTCCTGTTAATCAAACATCGTTTCTCTGTCTAACTAATATCTGTATTTTCAATCCATTATTAATAAATTATAATTAATCGGACAAAATTACACCTTTAATATATTCCGATATTACAATAACTTACCTTTTTCTACGTCAATGGACACGAAAGACGTTGAGTGAGGAATTAGAACAAGTGTGGATCGTTGGAAACCACTATGCTGCGGTCTACCATTCGTTTTACCCTATATATACCACGGAACAAAGGATAATTTTCACCGGCTTGGCTATGGCTACTGGTGTGGATCCAAGTATTCGGGCCATACTAGACGCTATGCAGAAGCAGAACGAAATCAAGTTAAGAAAACTGTTAAAGGAGACTATTAAAGCAGCGACTGATTTCCGTTGAGATAATAGGGGTGATTGAGTTTGTATAACACTGTGATTCACTGAATTATAAATTATATATTTCCAACACTTAGATTACACTGACGTAGAGAAATAAATAGTTAACAACTTGTCGCACGAAGATGTGATAGATATGTACGCTAGAGCAGGGCTCTTATAATGGAAATTAATGTATTAATGGACTTAGCACTATAATATATTTAGGAGAGAAGATGTATGTTCGACAACACCGAGAACCGACAAAAGATTTTCGTGAAGTATGCGACTCTCGCGCTATGTGTAGACTGCCGCGTTAGGCGTTAGTTTTTAGACTGTCTGTCGCTCTTTTTCTAATACGGAAGAAAAGTTCGGTGTGGGTGTGCCCCTGTGCCTAAAGAACGCGGATTCGTTGTTCCCACTTTCGTTAGGAAAAGTGAGGGTAACGAACCGCGGTGTCGATTGGTCATGACCTGCACTACTGCTCGAAGGGATGAGTAGGAAGTCTCCTACCATCGTGGTGGATAGATGACTGTGTGCGTGAGGAAAACATAGCTTGTTTTATTAGAGGGCTATTCGGATTTTCCTAATGGGTGCATACCCGCTTTCTCCGTGTTTTAAGTACGCCTAATAAACCCAAGGACCTCTCTAAAAACCGACTGTGTTTCGAGAATATTTTTAAGCTTTAGAAATTCTTCAAGACAAACGGATTGAAGACACATGGCGAAACAATACAGGGAAGTGAAAGTTATGGTGGGTCCTTAGGTTTATTGAGGGTCGAAGTGACGTTACGCAGGCTGGTTGTTGTCCGGTGGCGCGAGCTGGCGCGGGCTGGCGTGCAGATGTTTTAGGCGGCGTAACAACAAGGAAGATCCTAGAAAATGAGAAGGGTGGATTAGAAGAACGAAGAAAACTCGAAGAAGATACAAAAGAAGAAACTACAGAGACAGAAGTCAATTCAAAAGGTATATTAAATAATAAGTGCGATTTACTTGATACCGAAAGAGCTATTGAAATTAATGATACGGTTCAAGATATTAAATTTACTGAAGGTAGAAGCCGCACTCAAAATGATATGGAAGATGTAGTAGAAGATTCACAAGAATTATCTAATAAAAGTAAGTTATCAGAAATAAGGATTGCACTTAACAAAATTGAATATACAAAAACTATTTTACGGAATAAAAAGAATTCATTAGAAAGAGAAAGAGGAGTAAGGGGAAAGAAGAAAATGTACAGACAGAAATTATTTCAAAAAATATATCAGATGATAAATGTGATTTGCTTTAGAAAAAAAAAAAAAAATATTATCCACAAACTACATTAGGAATTTATCTATTTTAGTGAGGAGAAAGAGAAAGGATAGAGGAGTTGATCAATAGACTGTGGATTTTGAAGCGTTTATGAAAAACTTACAATTTTAATAAAATATTCAATGTAAAGTCTTTGTTATAATATTCAGATAGATAGATGAAAAAAATACTGAATTTGCATAATTACTCATGGCTTATTGATCAATCATGCGACTCGTTCAGAGGTAACTCGAGTTGTAAAGGCGACAATTTATTAAAAATGGTATATCTGACGTACGATGCATTTGCTCATGTTAAACTATTTAAATAAGTATAAAAATCACGCGAAAAAAAATCTACTGAAAATAATGTTGAACTAGTTAATAATAATAAATCATATAGTGAAACACAAACCTTAAATCAAGATTTTAAGTTCAAAAAAAAAAAAAAAGAAAGAAGAAGAAAGAAGTTGATAAAATGACAGCAATAAAATGACCAAAAATTGAATTACGATCCCGAGCATCAACTCGCTGATCTTCAAGTAGAATGTTCCGACAAAGACAGGACGACACAAGAGTTCGAGAAGCACATAGAGGACATGAAGGAGGAAGTGCAAAAATTAGAATTGCAACTCGACGAGTTACAAAAAAAAGAAAAACACACACGCACGTAAAAAGAGTTCAATCTTTTGGAATACAAATGGAAGAACTAACAATAAAATTAGAAGAAATAACACAGAAGAAATAAGTCACCAATATGAAATTGCCTGATGGCTGATGTTGATCGTTGACGTTTATAATGATTGAATTTCGTCCACGGCGCCATCTGGATCCTTGTTGAAAAATTCAAATAGCCGCAACAGCACCATTGAGCTCATCACGTTTGTTGGTGAGTCGAGGAGCTGGAGGATTTCTCATCCTCAAGGACATAAATTTCACCGGTTCCGGTAATGTTTTTTACATGGTCCAAGCATTCGAAATCACAACATCGCTTTCCAAGACGAAATTTCCTGCATGGCTGTAGTAAACAGAAATCGATCAATTGTACAGATCAATCGTCACTTGACTGCTCGAGAATTCAGGTCATCCAGAGAATAGAATAGAGACGTGGAAAAATGTAGTGCGATCATCGCAGTGGGAGGAAATAGGGGGATAGGGACCAAATGAATGAACGAGATGTTAAGGACAACTGACGACAAGTTCTTCTTTTGTCGAGAATTGCATGTTTGTGAATGGTTTGTGGGTGGTTAGGTGGAGAGAATTGAAGAGTTTGGAGGTGACTGGAAGAGTGTTTTGGGCAAGGTAGATTGCAGAATGGTTGCGGTAGCATTGTGTTAATTATGGGTTTGTACATGTAATCTTTGTATGTATCACTACATAGAACCTAACGTATATTTTTAATAATACATCAGAGTTTTAGTTATTTCATAGCTATGAATTTTATACTCTATAATCTTGACGTTTTATTTCACAGAAGCGTTTGAATATCCATAAAAATTAAATGAACCAATGTATTCATTATCTTATAGAGAAGATATATTATTTTTAATTATGTTCCAATTATTTATCATGATCCTGATTTCCTTATTCTGAAAATTTGAAAGGAAGTTTTGTAGTTTGATACTTTCAGCGACAAAGGGTCAATATTGCTTTAGTATATTTCGTCACATATACATGTATATCTATATATCCACCGAAAATGCGCTCTTGTAGACAAACGCTCGATTCGCGTCATAGCTTTTAAAGCCTGTCGCATCTCAATCAGTTGGAAAAAGTTTTTCCTGTAGCATATTTTATTTTTACGAACCAACAAGGTCTTTGTTTATTTCCTTCTTTTTTTTGCTCTAATTCCCCCATTGTTTTTTCAAGGATAGTATTTCAGAGCCATTAGTCAAGTTCATTGTAACAATAAACGTACGTTTCGGAAACATTTTGTGCTGTGAAACAGAATACACTAAAGTTTGAAGGTCACATCGATTTTCGAAAGTTTATAAATGGAGGTGTATGACAGTATCACCAGCTGTTGCTGTCCCCAAGCGCCAAAATACGTTCTGACTACTATTTTATGTATCTCACAGAAGTATGTCTTCATTCATCATCTCCCATGCCATCCACCAACGTGTTCTTAACATGTTATCTCCTAGTAAAATATTGATGTTGAGTCAGATATCCAACTGAATAATCTTTTCGGTGTCTACTATAAGACATTTAAAACCAAGGCTCGTACACACGTGTGCTTATACGTCAGATGTAATACTCAACAGGAAACCTGCTTATATTAATATTAAATTTATGCATAGTAGGATGTTCGACCTTTGTAAAAATGAAATTATAATACATACAGTTTCACCGTGGAAAAGTGAATCTTTCTAGCATGTCCACGCAAATGCAGGGTAGGGGAGGACTGTGCATGCACCAAACAACTTTACGTTCGTAATTTTTCACACAAATGTACAACTGTAGGGAAAAAATTATCTCTGATTTTTCGGATGTTAGGAATCGACAATATCGCATAACGGAATGCTGTGTTCTACGTATTCTATTTTTGTTACGAAAGTGGTACAAACGAAGTCCACATAAGAATAGTACAACAAAATCGGTTGAGGTTAGGTTATCGTGCAGATATCGCGGCTTTTGCATTGGAAATCACGCAACTGCCAGTCTCGTCGTTCCTTGTAAACGAAAGAAAGGTATTGTAATCGGTCGGAATTAACATAAAACTAGTCGCATGCGACCATATGGCCTGAATGTTCAATAAACGAGAGTAGAGCGCGAGCTATGTGATTCTAACCGTTTAGGCGGAAACTAATGATTGTAACCAGAGCCGAGATATATGCCAATATTACTTTGTTCGACAAAGCGTATAAGATGAGGAGAGAATCGCGATAAGGTAGAACAAGAGACAGATATTCTCTACGTAAAGCAAGTCTGTCAACTAGATTGAAATCCTATAGCTATAACTACAGTGAATCCATATTCTGGCGAATTGTCTTTTCACAAATGAAGCTTCTGAAGAACGGAATTGATACAATAACTACTGTTCATTCGTAACTACTGTTGTAAGAATCTATATATTTGTCTATCTATATCTATATATATCGATCTATATATATTTGTCAGAATGTCATTTTATCAAAAAACCCATTCTCTGTAATCATAGTTTAACGAAGCATAATTAATAGAAGAGGTAGAGCGTTAAGTGGAGATGATTTAATCACAGTTAAGTAGATAAATCTCTATATTAGTCTCTTTAATTAAAATGTTCTACGTTTTATTTGCGTCATTTTTTTCCTTCATCCAATTTAAAATGTTTAAATAACAATAGCCTATACAATATAATTTTATGTAAAAAAATTGATTGTACCATGTTTATTACAGATATTTAACATTTTTGTGTACATACAAAATTTAAATTATACCTCGCTTGAGAACAAAAATTCTATTTGTTTTCCTAACATGTACTAATAATTATTGATCAAAATAGAAAAAGCTGGAGGAGATTACTTAGGAAGATTACTTAGCATCTCATATTCCTGTCAAGGCTCGAACGTTTTATCTTCCTTTAGATTTTCCTAAGTTTCCATTTCTCTGACTTGCTATTTGAGTTAGCTTAGTATACGTGCTATACATAAGTATGTATAGTGTCATGATCGCGACAGTCTTGAGTTACCCACGCTTTATCCTCTGTAAACTATTTATAAAAGAAGAACAAATTACATGTTAGAACTTTCATTCAATTTACCAATACAAATAATTTTAAACAAGAAAAAAGACCTAATGCAGTGGTTTCAACTTAAACATATCCAACAGTTATTTACGAATAAATAGTATAAATCTTTTAGCAACATGAAATTCGCGATATTTATTCAAATATTTATATTTACAGTGCGGCATCAGCAAAGAAAACGTGTTTATCGAAACGTGCGCTATCGATTTTATGATTTTGCCACGCAAACAGGGAAATTGCAACTCAAAATTGAATTCGCACTGCAAAGCGTTGACGTTACGATATCAATTACATACTTCAAAAACACCGAAGGTATCACACGGAATCAGAGAGATTCTATGAGAAGTTAAACGCATAGTCACCCTATTGGGAATAGGATTGCTTTGATTCGAGCTCAAACATAGGGAAAGCTGAAAGAATCTTTTGCGGATCTTCCTTCTTCTCTACATTGGATTTTATACAAAACGACTTTAACCTTTTCAAGGAAATACGGAAATAAGGATTTTAGATAGAGAGATTTATCTGGAAGGAAATGGATAGAAAACGTAGAACCAGTTCTTGTTGGTTGAAAGATTTTTTCTCTTCGCAGAGATTCAAGCTTTAAAGAACGATCAAATATGTGCGCAGCTGACTTACGAGTGAAGTTATTATTAAAAAAAATTGTTAGTTCAATTATCATAAGTTTAAAGATATGTAGATATTGTATTTACATATCGAAAATCAGACAGCAATATTAATTAACACACCTAGTCAAACGCACACGTACTTTAAAACCGTGCTTTAAAATCGATATTCGCTGAAACAATACATCGCTCTGCGCTTCCAATTTGTTTTCGCACGAAGAATCAGTCCACTCATTGTTACCGTCACCATCTCTACCGTAATCTATATTACTCGAATAAATTCTATATCTTGATTGGAAAATCACATATTTTAACGAACTTCCCTATTTTTTGTTTTTTATGACTTTAACTGGCAATTTCCATAATGTTCTATAACTTGACAACAGACTGATAATATTTCAGGATATATATACATACATCATGTTTTTGAGGATTCTGTAGTAAAATAATTATAGTTGGGGAGTCCAACTTCCCAAACCGCGACAAACATATTTCACACATCCACGACGACTTTACAAGCAGACCCCTCGCGGTTTTGGGAAATCGATGAAGGACCCTCAATTAAACATATCTCAGAGGGCAGATCGACGATGCGAAGAACACTTCCAAGCCCACACCCGACGCACCAGCGAAGGACGATACATCGTCGCTCTACCTTTCAATGATCAGCTTCAGTCACTCGGATCCTCTAAAACGCTGGCAATTAAACGACTCGCCTCACTCAATCGCCGATTCCAGCACGACAAACGCTTCGAATCAGAATATCGAACGGTAATACAGGAATACCTGGCATTGGGACACATGACGAAGGTCAATGTCAACCACTCCGACGACAACGGATACTATTTACCCCATCATGGCGTGACCAAAGCATCGAGTCAAACCACCAAACTCCGTGTAGTTTTCGACGGATCGGCACCAAGCACTGCCGGAACCTCCCTAAACGATACACTTTACACAGGACCCAAGTTACAGGAAGATTTATTTTGTATATTAATTAGATTCCGCGCTCATCAGTACGTACTGACTGGCGACATCGAGAAAATGTATCGGCAATTCCTCGTACGACCAGAGGATCGGAAATATCAAAGGATATTATGGCGCAGCGCGAGTGGAGAAACAGAAACATATGAGCTTAACACCGTAATACTCTTATCATAGAAATAGAAGCAGTCCTCAATTCCCGCCCGCTAACTCCTATCTCCACCGATCCAAATGATCTCCTAGCCCTCACTCCCGGACATTTCCTCATTGGCGATTCATTAATGTGCTTACGTGATCGAGATTTCAGAGACATTCCATCGAACCGACTCTCCAAATGGCAGCATATCCAACAGCTTAAACAACATTTTTGGAACCGCTGGCATAAGGAGTATTTGAACGAGCTAACCAACCGCAATAAATGGAGCAAGGGTGGACACAGCATCCAAAAGGGCACAATCGTCATCCTCAGAGAGGACAACGTTCCCTCCATGCATTGGCCTCTGGGCCGAGTTATCAAGGTTCATCCAGGCGCCGATGGTGTCATCCGGACAGCTACAGTTCAGACGGCAAAGAGCATTTTGGATCGGGGCGTCAAAAGGCTTGTCCCACTGCCAATTCAACCCGATCTCGAGAAACCCGAACAACTAGCCACCGAGACGAAATAAGATGGGAATTTCAGCCACACCTCGCTAGTTTGATCGGTACCCTCTCAACGGGGGGAGAATGTTACGCCATGCGGCTTACCATAGGTCATATTCTTAACTATCGATAGCGCCACTATAATGTCGCAGACGGATCGTCGCGTCTGCCCGGCAAACAAACATTGTAGTGGCAAGCGCGTGGTTCATTAAGCAGGGCGACTTCCAGAAACGTCGACTCGTGGCCCGTATTTTACCTCGCAGTAAAAGAATGTGGCGTGATCCGAACGTAGTGGGGGTCGCCTTCCAGAAAAAACGAAAAAAATCGAAAGGCGTTCAGAACTTTTCGAGAAGTCGAACCGTCAACACATGTGGTATGTCGCGCATTACTTATCAACCAAAACGCAGTTACATTTTTTTTGTTCCTTTTATATCTTTCTAGTTAATAAGTTGTTGAAATAAACATTAATTTATTTGTGTTAATTCTGTGGAATTTCATTGAACTACCCTTATTATCATAATCGAAATAAGGGGATCGATCAGTTCGTGGCGTCGATTATTTAATCGTAACGGGAACTTACAACTCTCGTTGACGTGCTATCTCGCGATCGCGTCTCTCCGCGAACGGTCGAAACAAAATGATTCACTAAAAACTGTCCTGAATTCCTAAGAATTTATTTACCGCAAAACTGACAAAGTGTTTATTTAAAAAATGAGGTTGAAGGTAGTCCTTTTCTTTCATTTCATTCATTTTCATTTTCTTTCTTAAGTATGGCTAACACAATATCTAATCAATTAAAATTTTATATTTTCACGTGAAAAGTTTCTTTAGATAATTATTATCAACATGATGACTAACTCTTACGGATTAATACGTGTCTGTAGGGCAATCCGGTGGACTTGATCGGCTTTTTACTTCGAAAGTTGAGTAATCGGTGTCGCTTTCTTACGCATCTTTGAACTGTATAAATGTTTTAAAATTGTTTGATCCAGAATGTACCACACCGGACAATCAAGAAGGCAGGTGCCTTGACTACAGAAAATGTAAACCTCTGCAAGAAATATGGCAGATACAGTACCGTACAGCCACCGATTTTTATAGACGATCAGTGTGCAGATACCAGGGCAATGTTACGATCGTTTGCTGTCCGAACGATCCAAACAAAGAGAAGAGAGAAATTTTAATAAAAACTGTGTACAAGTATAAGGCTTTGCGACCACCATACTGTGGTTTTAGCAACGTCTCTCATACCAGGGTGGTCGATGGTAAACCAGCTGAACTTGGTACGTTTTATGTCTTTCTTTCCGATTAATAATAAGCCATTTACTGCAAAGAATGAACTTTAAAGGCATTAAACAGCACATCAATGTACATTTCAATTAGACTAAATAATAATGCTATGATTTCATCGGTAGTAACTTTACTTATTAACTTGAATTATTTCTTTCTTTTACTTCATGTTAGGAAGAGTATCTTTTTGCTTGAAATAAAGAATTGATATAGGAGTAATAATATGGATAGAGATCAAAAACTGTTAGGGCAGAAATTACACGTTTGAACTTTATAGTTCAGTATAGTTCAAATAGAAATTATATAGAATTATTTGATAATTTGCATTCCACTGGAATAAAAATTTAATTTCTGTCTTTATCAAATCTGTATTTCAGAGTATTTGTACGTATGTACTTATCGTCTGCTGTATGATCGAATATCGAATAGGTAATAATCGTTGTTACTCGTTATGTGAGAAAAAATTATGTATATTCACAACTATGACTATTGCATTTTAGGCGCTTGGCCATGGATCGCTGCATTAGGTTTTCGTAATCCCCGAAACCCAGACAAACCACTATGGAAGTGCGGAGGTTCCCTGATATCGGCTAGGCATGTTTTGACCGCAGCACATTGTGCACATATGGATGGAATAGAAAACATACACAATCATAATATTGCCATTCTTAGATTGGTGGAGGAATTGCCATTTTCGAGTAAGTCCTCAAATATATATATATATATATATATATATATGCTATTGAGTATTACTGAAGTATCATATCCTGAAATTTCTTACTGTACACATATATTGTGTCATAAAGCATGTACAATTCTTTCTCATACTTTTGGTCATTCGTTTCCTGCATTTTCATTTATTCTTTTATTTTTCAGGGTACGTATATCCCATTTGTACGAAAGAGTCCCTACGAAAGAGCAACTTCGTCGGCTATAACCCCCTTGTTGCTGGATGGGGAGCATTAAGATATAGTAAGTGATATCAATTTTATAATAAAATTAAACAGTTCCAGTCTTAAATATCTTTCTTATTTTCTTCGTAGGACGACCACGACGTAATGCATTAATGGAAGTACAAATGCCAGTGATTAAGAACGCCGAATGCAAAATAGCTTATTCCAAATTTCCTAATGCACCTGATATCACTGATGGTATAATATGCGCCGAACATGCTCAGGGTGGAGAGGATTCTTGTACGGTAATTAAGTTACAGAGTTACTACAAACTATACGGTATCTGAAGACACGTTAATTCGAATTAACATCAAATCGACGTCTTAAACATTAGAAATAATAGATAAACACAATTTAATAATCTTGCCCACTTCTCACACCTCATTGTGGTATTTAATCTAATTTCCTTCTAATCTTAGTTTTGCTCAAAATACATATAACATGTACATTATAAATTGGAGTATTTCAATACACAAATCAATAGAAGATTATTACTGTATATAAGTATAATTTCAATACAATTCGATCGATATATTTCAGTATCTTTGATTAAAAATTTAACGATCCTTTCAGGCTGACCGCGGCGGACCACTGCTGATACAACATGAATGAACCTCGTATTTAATAGGTATTGTGTCTTATGCTTATAAGTGCGGCACAGCTGGGTATCCCAGCGTTTACACTAGGGTCACATCGTACCTTGACTTCATTCTCCAAGCGATGCAATAATATGATATTACTGTTCCATAAATATCATTGTGTAAAAAACGTAAAGTTGGATTTTCTTATTGTGGAGATAAGAAACAGCTCAAACTTACATTGTTTTGTACGTTACAAATTATAGGCTTAAAATGTACGAAATGTAACTTTGAAACGACACTAATTTTTTACGCACGATAAACCTCCACGACTTAGGTATGTAAAGATGATAAACGTATATTAATTCTATTAATTTGGTAATAATAAACCAACTTTCTGAGAAGTTCTGTAAATTTCGTTTCTGTTGTATCAAGAGAATAATGGAATATTCCACTTAGATCGTATACTTCTTGTATGTACATACAAAATTTTCCGGCTAATCTAAAACACTTCATAAGATAGAGAGCTTCTGGAAATTCGGACACAGAGAGTGCATAAAATACAAGATAAGTCTCGTGTCTTTCAAAATTATTTTTTATTCGCTAAAAACGTCCTGTGTACTCATGCAATCACATGCAACCTTGAAACTTCACTTATTTTTTATCACTTTCCAATTCAATACACTGTTTCTGCATTTTTGACTATATGTAAGAGAAATTTCCATTCAGCCAAAGGTGTACTTACAGATTATAGATTCCTATACGACTCTCGGTAAAAATTTATCCGCACTCCAGATAGTTAAAACTTCTGTCGACCGTATTGATCCATCTGCACTCTTCGTATGACGTCAATATCTGTTCAGTGCTGCTGCGTAGGTTTCATTGTGTTACGTCGATTCGTTTGTGACCGTTGCGCGAGTAATAGCGCTTTGCAATGGCGATTTGCAGGAAAACGGTGCAGGATGCTGTGATTCGTTTCTTGCGGTCGGAGGTTTTGTTTGATGCCTATATTTATCAAAGATTTAATGCACATTATGGAGAAAGTGTTTTGTCACGAAGTGTGTTTGAATGGGCACAAAAGTTCAAAGAAGATCGCACAAGTGTTATGAAAAAACAGCTGGTCGCCCGTCCACATCCACGATGACAACATTGAACGTGCTCATGAACTTATGCTCTATGGAATAGACGAGTGACGCTGGATAATGTGGCAAATCATTTGCAAATCAGCCACGGCTCTGCTTATGCAATAGTGCACGACAGATTTGGGTTTTAAAAAGTTTGTGCGAGATGGATGCCGAGAAAGCTGATGAAAAGGTGAGGACGACGATGCATTCGTGGTTCGCAGCTCAGCCCAAAACATTTTTTAACGAGAAAATACGAAGGTCCTTCAGCAAATGGACAAAGTGTATACAGAAATTGAGTGATTATGTCAAAAAATGATGTATGTCTTTTTTGACAATTGCTTAAAATAAATTCTACACCGACAGAGCGGGTAACTTTTTACTCACCCTCGTAAGACACTTAAATTTCCAATCTATTATGATGAATAAAAGAGCTTATACTATTAAATCTAATTGTATTTTGTTGCATGAGAGTACACGTGTATGTGATGTACATTACCTTTATATCCCCTTGAACGCTTCAATATTGCGCATATATACTATATTTTGTACAGCTTCTATAAAATTTTGTATGTTTGTTTAGGCTGTTAATCCAGAGGCTGGAGTACAAAGAAGTGGCACAATGATGTGGGCTGATGACATTTATAATTATCAAGGAATCACCCCTACATTCGCTCAGGTGTATATCGTTGACTATAATGTATTTAACATATATGATTGTTAGAATATTAATAATTAATTTTTAATTCTATCAGAATTTTAACGAAACTGTCCCTTGGGAAGGAAGAACTGATACCTTGATATCACGGTTTGTACATCCTATATATACGACAAATTTTAGAACATTATATAACGAAGAACCAGATCGTCGTGGCCATGTGATGTGAATAAAAGGACTTGAATTTGATGATATTTTTATAATGTTAGATAACATAACTAAGTATCTTCACAGTAAGATAGGATGACATGGTTTACATGATCTTAATGTTGTTCACTTGAGTGATGATATTATAAGGAAAAGTGTAATATCACAGGTAGGATGATTCATAATTTAGAACTACTAACTCATGTATGTATTAAAAATTAAAGAAATATATTAAATTTTATAGGATATTTATGTTTAGTAACCAGTAATTCAGAGATTGGTATTCATTACTATATATTGGTATTCGTTACTATAACGAGGCTGTAGAAACGCACCCTTCCTTCTTTGCAAATGGTCCTGTATTTATGTCTAAGCCGAAACTGGAACCTCTGAATAATTTAGATTTATTCTTGTCATTTTCTAAAATACTTATCTACAGTATACCATAAGGAATGATACCGTATCACACCTAATCAAGTGCCTTAAGAAACATCAACAGGATATCACAGTAATCCCTTATCGACTGATATGTAAGTAAAAGTTATGTGTCATTGTTATACACAGTTATGTGTTAGTGTTATACACAGTTATTTATCATTTTCTATTAATTCAGTTGTAGCCACTACAATATCTATGACACCGGTAGTAATTATAAGATCAATAATGATGTTCTATAAGAGGAAATGATGATTAGGAACAAAAACTTACAGGTAAGTCAAAGTATATGTTATTTGCCATTTGAAAAGAAAGTTACTAACTTAGAATTTTTTGATAAATAATAATTGTGCAAAATATATTGGATTTCAAATTTGTCAAAAATTGAAATTTAAGAAGCATTGTAATAATATAACATTAATATTTTGATTTTTCAGGAGATATCATGCGGTGGATGGATAATATGTAAAAAATATTAAGCAGTATATGAATTTTCATATTGCGTAGAGATAACAAAATGAATTTTAAAAAATGTCGACATGGTAATAAGAAATAGCATCATGATAAAGAATATATAAACACAGTTTCATTTTTTATAAATAAAAATTTGTTGTTCCAGATTTTGAAATATAGTGAAACGTTTAATTAGTATCTTAATATCTTTAAATAATTATTATTTTAGAATCAATTGTAATTGTATCATACGTACTTTTGAATTCGTGCAAGAACATATGTAATTTTGAAGTAGTTATTATTAGGAAATTGTTAGACGCGAACAGTATGCGAAAAGTTAGTATGCAGTGTAATAATTATCAATCAAAACACAAGAATTAAATTCTTGAGGAAAAAATTTCCGGAATTTCTTATTTACATGATTATAAAGAAATCCATAATAAAAAGGAGCTGCTTTCTAATACTTCTCTTCCTTGTAGTGCCTACGTTAATAATAACGAGGTTCGACTTTTTGTTTTTAGAGGGATACTGGAAAATTTGAAAGTACAGTACCATTGGGAAGAAAATCACGATATTGAAAACGATATTTGCAAGTAAATTTCCAAAAAATCTGTTTTCAAATTTTCGCTTTCTATTTCACATTAAAAGAAAGGGCTGCCTTCTTTCTCTGAAGACAAAACAAACATTCTGAATCTCGTATCAATGAATGATGTCAATAAGTTATTTTTCTTTTCAGATTGAACAATATTCCAGATTTATTCATAATTTCATACTACGCGAAGAATAGACTTTCATAGGTATATAAAGGAAATATTAAGTATAGGAAAACTCTTTTTCGTTGTAGGTGACATATGCTTCACGGTTGAGCACATGTATTTTTGAACACATATAAATGAAAAAGTACTCTTATGGAGAAAAAGAATTGATACCTTCGATTGACATTAGATAATGTATATAAACTTATGAACAATCACTATCAGTTTGTATTTTAGGTGCACACGCAGATTTGTTGGAGTTCTTATAAAATGTACATCCTGTACGAACGTTTTATTCTTCCAAATTTTACGATACTATGTCTCATATAATAACTATATGGATTAAACGTAATATAAATGATCCGAAAATAGACTCGAACGACATTAATTGTCTTTCTATTTATATCAATATCGAAAATACAAGTAAAGCTGGAACAATAGTATGCAAGAATGGACTATTTATTATTTTAAACCAAATCATAGCATATTCAGAATGCACAGTATTATCATGAAATGTAAATGAATCAGTTGTAAACGAACGATTTTACTGTAAAATCGTTGCCTCCTTTTTTTCATCTGAAATATAGCAGCAATGAGTACATTCTTTTAATATATAATAAAACGAGATATCTTTATAAAGTTACATATGTCATCACTGGTAACTGTTATCTCGTATGACACCAAATATACCGTTAGTATGGAATGATATTTTTATGAAGATGTACTTTAATGATAGATTTTATGAATGAAACGTTATATAAGAAAAATTATCTCTTGTTATTCTATGAAGTGTAGTAGCTAATGAAGATTAATTTTACGAAGTATTAGAGCAAAAGAGAATTAAAAAATTAAAAAGATCTAAATAAGATTGTTCGTGTGGCTTAATTATCTCAATTCTGGTACACCACTTGTTACATTCTAACTAATTAGCGCTAAACAATAACTTGCAAATATTAAAGATATTAACACCTTAATATTAACACCTAAAGGTTTTCAGGAAATTTTATAATATTTGATTATTGTATATCTAGTCATTGATTGATAAAATTTCTTGTATAAGCATAGATCGAGGTTGACGTCATACGCAGATTGCATATCATTGACAGGTATCGTTTTAATTTATTTTATGGCTAGAATCATTTGAATATTATACGAATAATTATTTCCATTCGAACGATTAATAAATCACGTACCTATAAAAGATATATTATGAAAAAGACGTGACGAAACAAAAAAATATTGGAAATTCCGTTGTCATTAGATCAATTATTTTTGCAATGATTTTTATTTCCATGTAATTACATATGAAATGGGTAATTCATTAACATCTCCTCGAATCGAATATAATTCGTTACACTTCACAACGATTCAAATAATGGACGGGAAATATATAATAAGTTTCCTGTCCTTGCGTTAAAATAGTACTGTACAAATCAGATGATACAGGAAATACCCAAAAAACCCAATTACATCCACATTGCATGACAGCACACTTGCAATGGATTTTTGTGATTTCAATGTCACAGACAATGACACAACTAATCAGAACACGTTCGAGGCTATAGACATTGAAATTACCGCGTGTTTAATACGTTTAAAGCATAAATCTAAATTTCACGCGATTATTTCTTTGTACATTGTGAAACTCTTAAATTATCTTAATCGAATAAATAATCCTAATGTAATAAAACATCTTGAAATAGACCTAGATATCTGAAACAGAAACTCGAAGGATAAGAAATCCTAAAAGGTACTAATCCTAAAATAACAAACTCCTAAATAATAAACAAGTGATAAAACCTGTTATAAATAATAAAGCTTACTTGGAATAATCAAATCCTAACTAATCGAAAATAAAATAAGGCAAGCAATTCTTAATCTTTCAAGTAATTTTTCCGAAAACACAGAAAGATAGAGAAATTAAAAAGACGCAGCACAAATTGCAGCACAATGAAAGTTTCAGAGCGATGAATACGATCGTATTAAACTAAATAATTTTCAAAAGTGAAATTACACTGAAACGTATATCGATGATATTTGTCATTTCTACGATCTGTTTCGCTTGATCGTGTTTCTTTTCTGATGTAAATTCAATTTATAATACGAACTAAGTTTCCTTTATTATTATTAGTTCTGCGTCTTTTTAATTCGTCACTTCTTTTATTTCAGAACAATGACGGGCTCCAAGATGCTGTTCGGATGTTTGGCGTTAATTGCTTTTCTGCATCCATTAGTTCACGTTTGTACTTCGAGTAGTACAGCTCAAGGTTTGTACTTCGAGTTGTCTTTTTCCATGCACTTCAAATTCCAATACGATCTGGTCACGTGGCCTTCGTACAATTTCGAAATTTTACCTGTTTGGTAATCGTCAATGAAAAAAGAAGTTATGCGTGACCTCAACACATTGAAACAATTTTTATGATTTTTTATTTGCCGGTTGGTCAGCAAGTTAATGGAAACATTTCACTTAACTATTCGCGTTAATTTCTTCGGTTTAACTTTTGGGAAATGCTTCGTTAGCTTCGGGAATATTCCAACGATTCGTTTTACGATAAGCATGATAAATATTACATCACGGTAATGTAATATCGGAATATATTAAAGGTGTAATTTTGTCCGATTAATTATAATTTATTAATAATGGATTGAAAATACAGATTGGTTAGACAGAGAAACGATGTTTGATTAACAGGAAAACTAAATGCAACGCTCGTATTTACAACAAATAACTTGACAACTATTTGGTAACTCTCTCTCTCTCTCTCTCTCACTCTCTCTCTCTCTCACTAGCAACTCTAACACTCGACAACACTCGCAACTCAATTCTAACGACTCTATGCTTCGACGTCTCGATCAACTCTGATTCTCGCAACACGCACACTTTTCGATTCGCCTTGGATAGCGAAACCGTCCTTCTTCTAACGCGTTTTTAAAACGCGATGGCGCTATCACTTTCTAAAAGCGTCGTCTTTACATTTCCGATGGCCACGGGCACATCCGACTGCCAGATATACAATGTATTATAAGAGTATCATTACCATACTTTTCATGAAAAGAGCAATTTTTCTTGATAACTATACTCTGTAACATAGATTGAAGTCGCTGATTTGATCCCTCTGATATCGTTGTCTTATGAGAGTCTCGCCTGGTCTTGATTGGTTCTGTTGACTCTTATCGTTATGAAAAATCGATTCGTTGTGTACCTTTTTTGTATAGAGAATTATTTTGTGGTAGAATATAATGTTGTAATATTTGTGGTCTTTACTTTACTAATTTTGTCACTGAGCCGCTCTTTGGTTCGTTGAGCGATTCATACTCCGCATATATTCCGTACTTGCTTCGCTTGGTACTTTTATAATTTTCGCAGTTACAATAAAAAATTTAATTCTTAACAGATTAAAGATTTAACCTCTTGCTTTATAGTGTACAATAATTTTTTTTTTTTTCGTATAGGTTATGTGATCCATAGTTTGAGTAAGTAGTACATATATATATATATATATATTTCCTCCCACTGCGATGATCGCACTATATTTCATATATATATATATATATATATATATATATATATATATATATGACAGATATATATATATATATATTTAGACAGATTAACACATAACACTTCTTATATATAAACATCAATTCGAAGTTATCAGCTTGGAGAAATTGGTCGATTAATACCTGTAGATTGTCTGTCTCGATGAAAGAATTAAAGAGAGCAAAAACATGATAATGCCGCTAATATAATATTCCTTCTTTCTTGTATCTGTCTGCCTCTCAGGTCGTTTTACTAATTACAATAAGTAATTTCGACTTCTTTGCGCTCTCTTTTAACGCATTCGAGACCGAAAGAAATTCATATCAGTCAGTAGGCAAGGGTATAATATACATATTTTATATATAACTTATGTAGTAATGTATATATCATGTTAATTTCATATTTTTTTCAATATAGAATTATTATATATATATATATATATATATATATATATATATATATATAACTGTACATAATACGTTATAGAATAACATAGTATATAATTTTATATTTTAAAAATATGAGGCATACTATTTAAGATTGTCATCGATTTAAAATCAAAGTATGAAAAGGATACCCTGGAGAGAGTAAAACACAGAATCATTCCAACTAAACATTCAGATCGTACCGACACCTAGGTATCGTTTTACAATTAAATCTCGGTCTCGAATGGATTAAAATGAAATACATACTTGCAGCTTCAACATCTTCAATATCGAGGAGATTCAAACTTTACAAATAAAAGCGGCCTGTTCCCCTTTCCACGACAGACTCTCATACCATATCCGCTCTTATCCAGGCTTTTACTTGAAACCAGCAATGCGTTCATTTACAATTTAAATTTACCCGGACCATCTACTGAATCGTCAGCCTTTTATAAATATATAATGAACCCAGAACATGTGCCTGTGCCCCTGGTATCGATGTTCGGCTTGTGATGTTCGTACCGGAACCTTCGCACAATTTCAATTTGTCACATCGATTCTTCCAAGGGTCTCAGCTTTATGCGGCTAAATCCTTTAGAACGATTAAAATGATACTAATGATATGGTATTTTTTACAAAGATTTAACATATCCATAAAATAGGAAGTTTCGTGCTCTCCTATTTTATATTAATTATAAATTAATAAGTTTTATATGTGTTATTTATAGATCTAATAAATTTTGTATTGGTTTACAGCAGGTGCTCCGGGTATAAACAGACGACAAACGAACAAATAGAAATTCAAACTATTGTCGTTGTTTAACTCGCATGGGACTATAAGCTCGAATTGGACTTAAACGTTACGATCGTCGAGAATAATTACTATGTGTACCCTGTACGACGGGCAGAGAATCTTAAGTTATTAACGGCAATTCCTTTGTGCATAATTCAGGTTTATTAACAACCTGTAATGGATAATCATCGATGAACTCTTTTTGAATAAAGTTCACATTTATAAAGCAAACACTATAAAATACGACAGGACAATTGTAATCGATAAATGACATTTTATTAGGATATTATAAGAAGCTAAGATATCGAGGTACATTAAAATTGAGTCCGCTGCAACCCTCATGACATTTAAAATCCTACGCGTATATTGAGTAAAGTTGTTATATTAAATATAATCATATTAAATACAAGCTCGTCCGCTGGATTCCCAAATTATTTGGTTAAATACTTTGAATACGAGAATACCGAGTGTTAACAGTAGTAAATCCCCTATATGGTATGTCTACTTTGCTATCTTGAATAGGTAAATAACATTTCACTTTAACGCATTTAACCAATATTAACATTTAACATTTAACCAATATTATACGCATATGCACATAATGTTACTGTTACATATAATGATATATACGTAGATATACACGTTAATTAAATCCTCTATATGGTATTTTTATATCAGTATCGTAAACATTGTAAACCGGAAATCTTTTATTACACACGTACATATACAGTCAATATTATTGTTACATATAGTGATACATACGTTGATCCACACATTAATTAAATCCTCTATATAGTTTCTCGAGTAGTTCTCTTCAATACCGTTATATCGATGAACTCTTTTTGAATAAAGTTCACATTTATAAAGCAAACACAATAAAATACGACAGGACAATTGTAATCGATAAATGACAGTTTATTAGGATATTATAAGAAGCTAAAATATCGAGTTCTAATTGTGAATATCAAGCGCTCGTCGTTCGACGAGATTACCAATATTTTCTTCCTGCTCCTCTACATGGCGCTACGCAGGACTCGCTTCTGAGCACGTCTTTCTCGTTGGAGGCTTAATCTTTCTTTTCTTTTCCAGTAGAATTTTTACACAATTCTTTCTCCCTTTTATCATTAAATTACCTGTAATTCTTAACGATCTTTAATCTTTGTCGCTTCTTCCCTATATATATATTTTTGTTTACTTTTCTCCGTAGCGAATTTTGTCTTTCTGACGCAGGATTAGGTTCCTGGACTTAGGGAGTTGCTACACGCCAGCTCCACCATGGCGACGGCATTCACTAGGCAGCCTAGATAGCCACCTTTCAGCTCACGCTTCGGGACACTTTTTTCGCTGAGATTCTCCGCGATGAGGCATGAAAGCAGAGACCACCGTCTGCGGAGGCATGATTATTCTATTGTTCCTTTTAACGAGTAATCGTTTTACTCGAGTCCTCTTACTAAACCGTAAGTACAAAAGACTATTATACTTAGATAGGTACTTGGTCTCAAGAACCAACTTATTTTGGTCTTTCGATTAAGTTCTTAATTAAATGCTCAATTAGATATTCATAAATATATCTTCATAATATTTCCCTCATCTATTTCTTTGACATTCTAGCAACCTCGTTAAGACGTCCGCCACTTCAACTTCTATCTACAAGTGGCAAAAACTGAAGCTGACCTTCTTCATGGAGAAACATGCCGGAAATGGCATCCGCACGTGTGAATAATTATACTCAGTGTCCAGGTAGTTCTTTCGATCATCCGATAGAAGTCGTTTCTGTTTTTCAGAGTTCGTTCACGCCTCCAGAATGTAAAAATATCCAAGGAAGTACCATTAGGAAGCAATGAAATTCAGAGCTTCTGTGGTTATTCCTTTTTCTGATTGTTTCTTTTCTTTGCCCAAAATGGATGATTTCTATATCAAATTGTTTATTCGTATTTTTTTTAATATTCCTTGAGATTTTCAATCAACTCGATTTCGAATTTCTTAGCACCCGATCTTCTGGTTGACGTCGTTAAGAAAGAGGAACGAGTGCACAGGAAGCATGGTCGGCGTGAGCATGATTAGATCTGCCCGATGACCTTGCCAGTGATAATAGCGGTTCGTTAAGGTGGTTGCAGTCTTGGTTTGCTTCTGTTTCGATTTCCAGCGAACTCGTCAGCCGGCATGGCTTCAGAGATGCTCCCCCTGAAACAAGTCGAAGGGAAATAATTAATGGACTCTCTGTTCGATTGTACGTGGATGACAAGCTGACCGTAAAAAGAAATATACAAATACGATTAGAAAATATAATCCGAACCCCTTTCGGTTTGATCTGAAGGTTTCTTTTTCTAGACGGAACCAAAGATTCTTATCTGGTTTATGGTGAGCTAAGGAACTCTTTGAAAACAGCATTTATAACTTTCGAAAAAGAGACAGGTATTTCTTGCGCGAACAATTGAATAATTAATTCGTTCTCTAAATATCCTTATTTGTTGTTCCTAAAATACATAATGATTGGAAGCTTCTTACGGGAAGCGCAATCAGCCGCTGATATCATTGAAGTCGAAACGCCATTAAAACCATATTACGATTCGCATACGACATGCTCCATTCATGAAAACACAAAAGCAATAAACAAGTACAAATCAACGAAATAAATCCTCCGAGAACGAGACGTTACAGGAATTATACCATTGCGAGGATACAAAAGACTTGCTCATGAGCTACTTCCTTCAAGTAGTTGAGCGGTGTATTTTCCGGTCGTTAACTTCCATATAATGGGATATTAAAGAGTACGGACACAACGCTGCTATTTTTCAACTGTTCATTATCAAATTACGCAGCGGGAATCGTTGCAACGACAAAACTGTAACGACTCGTACCTGCGTATCTTCCATTTAGCTACGGTAAACGCTGACTTGTCTGCGTTTTTTTTTTCACTTCCTCGTTACGGAAACCAGGAAAAGTGATTCACAATACAGTTTCTAACTGTACTTCTCGCGATTCTTCCTTAGAAACAAGCAATTGCTTCTTTTCAATTTCCTAAACCTATAATAAAACAGTCCATTCCTTGAATAGAAATTAACTTTAAAACTTTAGGCGCATACATTGTACGTATCGTATGTATGTATTTTGATTTGAAAAGAAACGCGGCAAACGCCTTTAAAAAGACGTTAGGTTTTCAACACCTTAACTAACTTAATTCCAGCGAGTCGTAAATCTGCTGCATCTCCAACATCTGAATATCCATCTTTTACAATGACTTGTTCTCCAACTTATTAAAATTACATCTCCCCCGTTGCACCGACCTTCTTTAAAGGTTCCCGCGGCAGGTTGAACCCGCATCACGTATCTTCCCTCTTCCTTCCACCCCTGTTCCCTTTCTCTTTCTATCGGACGGGAAGAGCGGGAACGCTTAAAACGCGCGAATCACGCGAGCGCCTCACGATTTGCGAAACATCACGTGAAAATCACCGATCCGATCTCCGTGCGCGCGGTGCACCGTGGGGGTAACGATTAAATCGACAGGATATACTTTATTGGCTATTCCGTTATTACAGGCTGTAGTTGGCGGGGAAATAGTCATTATGGATCGATGAACTCCATTGTAACAACGCACCTTCGAATTGCATCGGAAACGCTTCTGTATTGCGTGCACCGTATAACCTATCATCGTCTGTTTAGGGTAAATCAGTGGATCGGAAGTTACGTTTCTATGTTTCTCGCCTGTCAGTATAACACTGTGCAAGAGATACAGCAAGATCCTAAAATCATTCGAGTACAAGTAGCGTAAAATGGTCGTTTAAATTTCAATAAATTAACTATTCATACGTTAATTGTACGCGGTCAGGATTAAGGGGTACGGCGATGGAGAAGATTTTGTTAGCTAGATGTTGAGTAAATAATCGAAGATGATAATTTTATAAATGTTTCGTATTTATGATGATGGAAAAGATTTAATTTGAGTTACGTTACGTTTGAATAAGATAGACTTTTCCAAGAGTGGAGGATTTGTAGAGATAGTGGACGTAATAGTAGTATGATTTAATACTTGATGTGTCTTTTTTTTCTTTGACATATAGGTCACTGTGGGGAGTAATATTGATCTAGATATAACTATCTTTTCTGAGAAGTACGTATATGCTTATGGGAACTATGTTTGGTTAATCAATAGAGCCATTCTTTTGAGAAATTGAATCTAGAAGAATTCGACGATACTTTGCCTTGTTTCAATAGTACATCATTTTAAAGAAACGCCTGCGATTATAGTATATAATAGCACATAGGTATATGCAAAATTGCATTTTCAAATAATTAAATCAAAAATATAGGAATGTATCAATGGGAAGAATATTTGTTAAAGATCTTTCCTTTTTAATCAAATTCGTCCAACAACCCCATTCTCGCAAACATAAAATGAACGGTGCCTTTCTCAAAGAAACAAGAAGAAAATTGCTGTCGTTCTAAAGTTCTTCTCCATTGCTAAACTACCGTTCGTGTTTCTAGTTACACTCCAATTATTCGATTGTAAGAAGCAAGCAATCCCTCCATCCAAGGGCTAGATATAGTTTCTCGAGTAGTTCTCTTCAATACCGTTATATCGATGAACTCTTTTTGAATAAAGTTCACATTTATAAAGCAAACACAATAAAATACGACAGGACAATTGTAATCGATAAATGACAGTTTATTAGGATATTATAAGAAGCTAAAATATCGAGTTCTAATTGTGAATATCAAGCGCTCGTCGTTCGATGAGATTACCAATATTTTCTTCCTGCTCCTCTACATGGCGCTACGCAGGACTCGCTTCTGAGCACGTCTTTCTCGTTGGAGGCTTAATCTTTCTTTTCTTTTCCAGTAGAATTTTTACACAATTCTTTCTCCCTTTTATCATTAAATTACCTGTAATTCTTAACGATCTTTAATCTTTGTCGCTTCTTCCCTATATATATATTTTTGTTTACTTTTCTCCGTAGCGAATTTTGTCTTTCTGACGCAGGATTAGGTTCCTGGACTTAGGGAGTTGCTACACGCCAGCTCCACCATGGCGACGGCATTCACTAGGCAGCCTAGATAGCCACCTTTCAGCTCACGCTTCGGGACACTTTTTTCGCTGTGATTCTCCGCGATGAGGCATGAAAGCAGAGACCACCGTCTGCGGAGGCATGATTATTCTATTGTTCCTTTTAACGAGTAATCGTTTTACTCGAGTCCTCTTACTAAACCGTAAGTACAAAAGACTATTATACTTAGATAGGTACTTGGTCTCAAGAACCAACTTATTTTGGTCTTTCGATTAAGTTCTTAATTAAATGCTCAATTAGATATTCATAAATATATCTTCATAATATTTCCCTCATCTATTTCTTTGACATTCTAGCAACCTCGTTAAGACGTCCGCCACTTCAACTTCTATCTACAAGTGGCAAAAACTGAAGCTGACCTTCTTCATGGAGAAACATGCCGGAAATGGCATCCGCACGTGTGAATAATTATACTCAGTGTCCAGGTAGTTCTTTCGATCATCCGATAGAAGTCGTTTCTGTTTTTCAGAGTTCGTTCACGCCTCCAGAATGTAAAAATATCCAAGGAAGTACCATTAGGAAGCAATGAAATTCAGAGCTTCTGTGGTTATTCCTTTTTCTGATTGTTTCTTTTCTTTGCCCAAAATGGATGATTTCTATATCAAATTGTTTATTCGTATTTTTTTTAATATTCCTTGAGATTTTCAATCAACTCGATTTCGAATTTCTTAGCACCCGATCTTCTGGTTGACGTCGTTAAGAAAGAGGAACGAGTGCACAGGAAGCATGGTCGGCGTGAGCATGATTAGATCTGCCCGATGACCTTGCCAGTGATAATAGCGGTTCGTTAAGGTGGTTGCAGTCTTGGTTTGCTTCTGTTTCGATTTCCAGCGAACTCGTCAGCCGGCATGGCTTCAGAGATGCTCCCCCTGAAACAAGTCGAAGGGAAATAATTAATGGACTCTCTGTTCGATTGTACGTGGATGACAAGCTGACCGTAAAAAGAAATATACAAATACGATTAGAAAATATAATCCGAACCCCTTTCGGTTTGATCTGAAGGTTTCTTTTTCTAGACGGAACCAAAGATTCTTATCTGGTTTATGGTGAGCTAAGGAACTCTTTGAAAACAGCATTTATAATTTTCGAAAAAGAGACAGGTATTTCTTGCGCGAACAATTGAATAATTAATTCGTTCTCTAAATATCCTTATTTGTTGTTCCTAAAATACATAATGATTGGAAGCTTCTTACGGGAAGCGCAATCAGCCGCTGATATCATTGAAGTCGAAACGCCATTAAAACCATATTACGATTCGCATGCGACATGCTCCATTCATGAAAACACAAAAGCAATAAACAAGTACAAATCAACGAAATAAATCCTCCGAGAACGAGACGTTACAGGAATTATACCATTGCGAGGATACAAAAGACTTGCTCATGAGCTACTTCCTTCAAGTAATTGAGCGGTGTATTTTCCGGTCGTTAACTTCCATATAATGGGATATTAAAGAGTACGGACACAACGCTGCTATTTTTCAACTGTTCATTATCAAATTACGCAGCGGGAATCGTTGCAACGACAAAACTGTAACGACTCGTACCTGCGTATCTTCCATTTAGCTACGGTAAACGCTGACTTGTCTGCGTTTTTTTTTTCACTTCCTCGTTACGGAAACCAGGAAAAGTGATTCATAATACAGTTTCTAACTGTACTTCTCGCGATTCTTCCTTAGAAACAAGCAATTGCTTCTTTTCAATTTCCTAAACCTATAATAAAACAGTCCATTCCTTGAATAGAAATTAACTTTAAAACTTTAGGCGCATACATTGTACGTATCGTATGTATGTATTTTGATTTGAAAAGAAACGCGGCAAACGCCTTTGAAAAGACGTTAGGTTTTCAACACCTTAACTAACTTAATTCCAGCGAGTCGTAAATCTGCTGCATCTCCAACATCTGAATATCCATCTTTTACAATGACTTGTTCTCCAACTTATTAAAATTACATCTCCCCCGTTGCACCGACCTTCTTTAAAGGTTCCCGCGGCAGGTTGAACCCGCATCACGTATCTTCCCTCTTCCTTCCACCCCTGTTCCCTTTCTCTTTCTATCGGACGGGAAGAGCGGGAACGCTTAAAACGCGCGAATCACGCGAGCGCCTCACGATTTGCGAAACATCACGTGAAAATCACCGATCCGATCTCCGTGCGCGCGGTGCACCGTGGGGGTAACGATTAAATCGACAGGATATACTTTATTGGCTATTCCGTTATTACAGGCTGTAGTTGGCGGGGAAATAGTCATTATGGATCGATGAACTCCATTGTAACAACGCACCTTCGAATTGCATCGGAAACGCTTCTGTATTGCGTGCACCGTATAACCTATCATCGTCTGTTTAGGGTAAATCAGTGGATCGGAAGTTACGTTTCTATGTTTCTCGCCTGTCAGTATAACACTGTGCAAGAGATACAGCAAGATCCTAAAATCATTCGAGTACAAGTAGCGTAAAATGGTCGTTTAAATTTCAATAAATTAACTATTCATACGTTAATTGTACGCGGTCAGGATTAAGGGGTACGGCGATGGAGAAGATTTTGTTAGCTAGATGTTGAGTAAATAATCGAAAATGATAATTTTATAAATGTTTCGTATTTATGATGATGGAAAAGATTTAATTTGAGTTACGTTACGTTTGAATAAGATAGACTTTTCCAAGAGTGGAGGATTTGTAGAGATAGTGGACGTAATAGTAGTATGATTTAATACTTGATGTGTCTTTTTTTTCTTTGACATATAGGTCACTGTGGGGAGTAATATTGATCTAGATATAACTATCTTTTCTGAGAAGTACGTATATGCTTATGGGAACTATGTTTGGTTAATCAATAGAGCCATTCTTTTGAGAAATTGAATCTAGAAGAATTCGACGATACTTTGCCTTGTTTCAATAGTACATCATTTTAAAGAAACGCCTACGATTATAGTATATAATAGCACATAGGTATATGCAAAATTGCATTTTCAAATAATTAAATCAAAAATATAGGAATGTATCAATGGGAAGAATATTTGTTAAAGATCTTTCCTTTTTAATCAAATTCGTCCAACAACCCCATTCTCGCAAACATAAAATGAACGGTGCCTTTCTCAAAGAAACAAGAAGAAAATTGCTGTCGTTCTAAAGTTCTTCTCCATTGCTAAACTACCGTTCGTGTTTCTAGTTACACTCCAATTATTCGATTGTAAGAAGCAAGCAATCCCTCCATCCAAGGGCTAGATATAGTTTCTCGAGTAGTTCTCTTCAATACCGTTATATCGATGAACTCTTTTTGAATAAAGTTCACATTTATAAAGCAAACACAATAAAATACGACAGGACAATTGTAATCGATAAATAACATTTTATTAGGATATTATAAGAAGCTAAGATATCGAGTTCTAATTGTGAATATCAAGCGCTCGTCGTTCGAGGAGATTACCAATATTTTCTTCCTTAACAATATTAATTACGAAGTTTCGATACCGTTTATGACATTAAGATCTCTTAATAAAGTTGTATCGTTAAAATCTTACTGTTCCTAGGGAAAATATATAGTTAATATATATAGTTAAATATATGTCGGAGATGAAAGGACACCGGAACCTTGGGATAGCCCCGCAACATTGCAATCTAAAGGCCACTATAACTGTAACTAAACTATTGTAGTTATTCAATCCGATTGTAATTGTTCGAGATTAGTGACGGTGAGCTTTGGCTCGAGGTGACAGTCTGTCGCCCAACGTAGCCGCGGTCAAGGGATGAACGCTTTGCCTAACAAAGGTATGGAGTAATTCTATAGCTCTCCTTAAAAGAAATATTCGTGGCGACACGCGACAGTAAACATTCCAACGGTTTCTGTCCCGTGGCTCGCCACACGCAGAGCCTATTCTTCGAGTAAGATGATTGCCAGATGTCGATGCGTCTCCACAGTACATGTTCGGCTAGCCCGAGGGCCCGTTATAAATCTTAAGGTTTAGTTAACTAAAGTCCTTCAAACAGACAAACAGTCTTTGTCCTAACTACGGGAAGATAGGGGAGACATATTTTTCAACGAGCGGCGTCTCCCACTAGCAACTTTCCCTCGAGGGCGGCTAGCATCTTTTTCTAACCACCGATATGGAGATTGACCAATTAGCAGCAACGTCAATTTCCCTTACTTCCTAAACGAAGGCTTTCCTCGACGAATCCGATGATCTCGTGTCCTTAGACACACCCCATTATAGTTTTCCTCTGTGGCATCATCGGGACGGGACGGGCATTCTTTGACGCGCTCCCGTCGACCAAAGAGTAACGTCTTTACGCTCAGCAATTATTTTTACGAGTCAGACTTAGATTCAGCGAGAACGCCCATCTGTCATCCCGTTGGCCGCGGATTCGTTATTGAACCGGAGACCACTGTCACTAGTGCCGCGGACGTCTCACCGCCGTGGTAGATTGTCAAACCTGTGTTATTCATACCTGTGTCAATAAATCGTATCTTCGTTACACCGCAACGATGGCTACCTTCAACGAAGACTCCTCAAATACCGACAACCCTATCCCCCCTGCTTCTCCGACATATAATTAATTAAAAAGGGGGAAATATAATTCTGTAATATCGTAGAATAGCTTTGATTGAAGATCGGCTGAAATTAGAAAACACCGTGTACGTCGTCTTTTTGTAGTTTGTTTACATCCAAGAGCGCCTAGTAACAGTGACGCGAGAAAAGATAAACAGCGTCAAAACAGAAGTACGGTTTCATATTTCAAGGAGTGGCAATCGAGAGGCCAGAGCATGTGAGCCAGAAAGTGTGTGCGTGTGCGTGTGCGTGTGCGTGTGCGTGTGCGTGTGTGCGTGCGTGTGCGTGTGTGCGTGCGTGTGTGTGTGTGTGTGTGAGAGGACGAGAGCAAGAGCGAGCACGACCGAGCAGGAATGCATTGGCGAGGGTCAGAGTTGATCGAGACGTCGAAGCATAGAGTCGTTAGAATTGTCGAGTGTTAGAGTTGCCAGTGAGAGAGAGAGAGAGAGAGAGAGAGAGAGAGAGAGTTACCAAATATAAAAAATACGAGCGTTGCATTTAGTTTTCCTGTTAATCAAACATCGTTTCTCTGTCTAACTAATATCTGTATTTTCAATCCATTATTAATAAATTATAATTAATCGGACAAAATTACACCTTTAATATATTCCGATATTACAATAACTTACCTTTTTCTACGTCAATGGACACGAAAGACGTTGAGTGAGGAATTAGAACAAGTGTGGATCGTTGGAAACCACTATGCTGCGGTCTACCATTCGTTTTACCCTATATATACCACGGAACAAAGGATAATTTTCACCGGCTTGGCTATGGCTACTGGTGTGGATCCAAGTATTCGGGCCATACTAGACGCTATGCAGAAGCAGAACGAAATCAAGTTAAGAAAACTGTTAAAGGAGACTATTAAAGCAGCGACTGATTTCCGTTGAGATAATAGGGGTGATTGAGTTTGTATAACACTGTGATTCACTGAATTATAAATTATATATTTCCAACACTTAGATTACACTGACGTAGAGAAATAAATAGTTAACAACTTGTCGCACGAAGATGTGATAGATATGTACGCTAGAGCAGGGCTCTTATAATGGAAATTAATGTATTAATGGACTTAGCACTATAATATATTTAGGAGAGAAGATGTATGTTCGACAACACCGAGAACCGACAAAAGATTTTCGTGAAGTATGCGACTCTCGCGCTATGTGTAGACTGCCGCGTTAGGCGTTAGTTTTTAGACTGTCTGTCGCTCTTTTTCTAATACGGAAGAAAAGTTCGGTGTGGGTGTGCCCCTGTGCCTAAAGAACGCGGATTCGTTGTTCCCACTTTCGTTAGGAAAAGTGAGGGTAACGAACCGCGGTGTCGATTGGTCATGACCTGCACTACTGCTCGAAGGGATGAGTAGGAAGTCTCCTACCATCGTGGTGGATAGATGACTGTGTGCGTGAGGAAAACATAGCTTGTTTTATTAGAGGGCTATTCGGATTTTCCTAATGGGTGCATACCCGCTTTCTCCGTGTTTTAAGTACGCCTAATAAACCCAAGGACCTCTCTAAAAACCGACTGTGTTTCGAGAATATTTTTAAGCTTTAGAAATTCTTCAAGACAAACGGATTGAAGACACATGGCGAAACAATACAGGGAAGTGAAAGTTATGGTGGGTCCTTAGGTTTATTGAGGGTCGAAGTGACGTTACGCAGGCTGGTTGTTGTCCGGTGGCGCGAGCTGGCGCGGGCTGGCGTGCAGATGTTTTAGGCGGCGTAACAACAAGGAAGATCCTAGAAAATGAGAAGGGTGGATTAGAAGAACGAAGAAAACTCGAAGAAGATACAAAAGAAGAAACTACAGAGACAGAAGTCAATTCAAAAGGTATATTAAATAATAAGTGCGATTTACTTGATACCGAAAGAGCTATTGAAATTAATGATACGGTTCAAGATATTAAATTTACTGAAGGTAGAAGCCGCACTCAAAATGATATGGAAGATGTAGTAGAAGATTCACAAGAATTATCTAATAAAAGTAAGTTATCAGAAATAAGGATTGCACTTAACAAAATTGAATATACAAAAACTATTTTACGGAATAAAAAGAATTCATTAGAAAGAGAAAGAGGAGTAAGGGGAAAGAAGAAAATGTACAGACAGAAATTATTTCAAAAAATATATCAGATGATAAATGTGATTTGCTTTAGAAAAAAAAAAAAAAATATTATCCACAAACTACATTAGGAATTTATCTATTTTAGTGAGGAGAAAGAGAAAGGATAGAGGAGTTGATCAATAGACTGTGGATTTTGAAGCGTTTATGAAAAACTTACAATTTTAATAAAATATTCAATGTAAAGTCTTTGTTATAATATTCAGATAGATAGATGAAAAAAATACTGAATTTGCATAATTACTCATGGCTTATTGATCAATCATGCGACTCGTTCAGAGGTAACTCGAGTTGTAAAGGCGACAATTTATTAAAAATGGTATATCTGACGTACGATGCATTTGCTCATGTTAAACTATTTAAATAAGTATAAAAATCACGCGAAAAAAAATCTACTGAAAATAATGTTGAACTAGTTAATAATAATAAATCATATAGTGAAACACAAACCTTAAATCAAGATTTTAAGTTCAAAAAAAAAAAAAAAGAAAGAAGAAGAAAGAAGTTGATAAAATGACAGCAATAAAATGACCAAAAATTGAATTACGATCCCGAGCATCAACTCGCTGATCTTCAAGTAGAATGTTCCGACAAAGACAGGACGACACAAGAGTTCGAGAAGCACATAGAGGACATGAAGGAGGAAGTGCAAAAATTAGAATTGCAACTCGACGAGTTACAAAAAAAAGAAAAACACACACGCACGTAAAAAGAGTTCAATCTTTTGGAATACAAATGGAAGAACTAACAATAAAATTAGAAGAAATAACACAGAAGAAATAAGTCACCAATATGAAATTGCCTGATGGCTGATGTTGATCGTTGACGTTTATAATGATTGAATTTCGTCCACGGCGCCATCTGGATCCTTGTTGAAAAATTCAAATAGCCGCAACAGCACCATTGAGCTCATCACGTTTGTTGGTGAGTCGAGGAGCTGGAGGATTTCTCATCCTCAAGGACATAAATTTCACCGGTTCCGGTAATGTTTTTTACATGGTCCAAGCATTCGAAATCACAACATCGCTTTCCAAGACGAAATTTCCTGCATGGCTGTAGTAAACAGAAATCGATCAATTGTACAGATCAATCGTCACTTGACTGCTCGAGAATTCAGGTCATCCAGAGAATAGAATAGAGACGTGGAAAAATGTAGTGCGATCATCGCAGTGGGAGGAAATAGGGGGATAGGGACCAAATGAATGAACGAGATGTTAAGGACAACTGACGACAAGTTCTTCTTTTGTCGAGAATTGCATGTTTGTGAATGGTTTGTGGGTGGTTAGGTGGAGAGAATTGAAGAGTTTGGAGGTGACTGGAAGAGTGTTTTGGGCAAGGTAGATTGCAGAATGGTTGCGGTAGCATTGTGTTAATTATGGGTTTGTACATGTAATCTTTGTATGTATCACTACATAGAACCTAACGTATATTTTTAATAATACATCAGAGTTTTAGTTATTTCATAGCTATGAATTTTATACTCTATAATCTTGACGTTTTATTTCACAGAAGCGTTTGAATATCCATAAAAATTAAATGAACCAATGTATTCATTATCTTATAGAGAAGATATATTATTTTTAATTATGTTCCAATTATTTATCATGATCCTGATTTCCTTATTCTGAAAATTTGAAAGGAAGTTTTGTAGTTTGATACTTTCAGCGACAAAGGGTCAATATTGCTTTAGTATATTTCGTCACATATACATGTATATCTATATATCCACCGAAAATGCGCTCTTGTAGACAAACGCTCGATTCGCGTCATAGCTTTTAAAGCCTGTCGCATCTCAATCAGTTGGAAAAAGTTTTTCCTGTAGCATATTTTATTTTTACGAACCAACAAGGTCTTTGTTTATTTCCTTCTTTTTTTTGCTCTAATTCCCCCATTGTTTTTTCAAGGATAGTATTTCAGAGCCATTAGTCAAGTTCATTGTAACAATAAACGTACGTTTCGGAAACATTTTGTGCTGTGAAACAGAATACACTAAAGTTTGAAGGTCACATCGATTTTCGAAAGTTTATAAATGGAGGTGTATGACAGTATCACCAGCTGTTGCTGTCCCCAAGCGCCAAAATACGTTCTGACTACTATTTTATGTATCTCACAGAAGTATGTCTTCATTCATCATCTCCCATGCCATCCACCAACGTGTTCTTAACATGTTATCTCCTAGTAAAATATTGATGTTGAGTCAGATATCCAACTGAATAATCTTTTCGGTGTCTACTATAAGACATTTAAAACCAAGGCTCGTACACACGTGTGCTTATACGTCAGATGTAATACTCAACAGGAAACCTGCTTATATTAATATTAAATTTATGCATAGTAGGATGTTCGACCTTTGTAAAAATGAAATTATAATACATACAGTTTCACCGTGGAAAAGTGAATCTTTCTAGCATGTCCACGCAAATGCAGGGTAGGGGAGGACTGTGCATGCACCAAACAACTTTACGTTCGTAATTTTTCACACAAATGTACAACTGTAGGGAAAAAATTATCTCTGATTTTTCGGATGTTAGGAATCGACAATATCGCATAACGGAATGCTGTGTTCTACGTATTCTATTTTTGTTACGAAAGTGGTACAAACGAAGTCCACATAAGAATAGTACAACAAAATCGGTTGAGGTTAGGTTATCGTGCAGATATCGCGGCTTTTGCATTGGAAATCACGCAACTGCCAGTCTCGTCGTTCCTTGTAAACGAAAGAAAGGTATTGTAATCGGTCGGAATTAACATAAAACTAGTCGCATGCGACCATATGGCCTGAATGTTCAATAAACGAGAGTAGAGCGCGAGCTATGTGATTCTAACCGTTTAGGCGGAAACTAATGATTGTAACCAGAGCCGAGATATATGCCAATATTACTTTGTTCGACAAAGCGTATAAGATGAGGAGAGAATCGCGATAAGGTAGAACAAGAGACAGATATTCTCTACGTAAAGCAAGTCTGTCAACTAGATTGAAATCCTATAGCTATAACTACAGTGAATCCATATTCTGGCGAATTGTCTTTTCACAAATGAAGCTTCTGAAGAACGGAATTGATACAATAACTACTGTTCATTCGTAACTACTGTTGTAAGAATCTATATATTTGTCTATCTATATCTATATATATCGATCTATATATATTTGTCAGAATGTCATTTTATCAAAAAACCCATTCTCTGTAATCATAGTTTAACGAAGCATAATTAATAGAAGAGGTAGAGCGTTAAGTGGAGATGATTTAATCACAGTTAAGTAGATAAATCTCTATATTAGTCTCTTTAATTAAAATGTTCTACGTTTTATTTGCGTCATTTTTTTCCTTCATCCAATTTAAAATGTTTAAATAACAATAGCCTATACAATATAATTTTATGTAAAAAAATTGATTGTACCATGTTTATTACAGATATTTAACATTTTTGTGTACATACAAAATTTAAATTATACCTCGCTTGAGAACAAAAATTCTATTTGTTTTCCTAACATGTACTAATAATTATTGATCAAAATAGAAAAAGCTGGAGGAGATTACTTAGGAAGATTACTTAGCATCTCATATTCCTGTCAAGGCTCGAACGTTTTATCTTCCTTTAGATTTTCCTAAGTTTCCATTTCTCTGACTTGCTATTTGAGTTAGCTTAGTATACGTGCTATACATAAGTATGTATAGTGTCATGATCGCGACAGTCTTGAGTTACCCACGCTTTATCCTCTGTAAACTATTTATAAAAGAAGAACAAATTACATGTTAGAACTTTCATTCAATTTACCAATACAAATAATTTTAAACAAGAAAAAAGACCTAATGCAGTGGTTTCAACTTAAACATATCCAACAGTTATTTACGAATAAATAGTATAAATCTTTTAGCAACATGAAATTCGCGATATTTATTCAAATATTTATATTTACAGTGCGGCATCAGCAAAGAAAACGTGTTTATCGAAACGTGCGCTATCGATTTTATGATTTTGCCACGCAAACAGGGAAATTGCAACTCAAAATTGAATTCGCACTGCAAAGCGTTGACGTTACGATATCAATTACATACTTCAAAAACACCGAAGGTATCACACGGAATCAGAGAGATTCTATGAGAAGTTAAACGCATAGTCACCCTATTGGGAATAGGATTGCTTTGATTCGAGCTCAAACATAGGGAAAGCTGAAAGAATCTTTTGCGGATCTTCCTTCTTCTCTACATTGGATTTTATACAAAACGACTTTAACCTTTTCAAGGAAATACGGAAATAAGGATTTTAGATAGAGAGATTTATCTGGAAGGAAATGGATAGAAAACGTAGAACCAGTTCTTGTTGGTTGAAAGATTTTTTCTCTTCGCAGAGATTCAAGCTTTAAAGAACGATCAAATATGTGCGCAGCTGACTTACGAGTGAAGTTATTATTAAAAAAAATTGTTAGTTCAATTATCATAAGTTTAAAGATATGTAGATATTGTATTTACATATCGAAAATCAGACAGCAATATTAATTAACACACCTAGTCAAACGCACACGTACTTTAAAACCGTGCTTTAAAATCGATATTCGCTGAAACAATACATCGCTCTGCGCTTCCAATTTGTTTTCGCACGAAGAATCAGTCCACTCATTGTTACCGTCACCATCTCTACCGTAATCTATATTACTCGAATAAATTCTATATCTTGATTGGAAAATCACATATTTTAACGAACTTCCCTATTTTTTGTTTTTTATGACTTTAACTGGCAATTTCCATAATGTTCTATAACTTGACAACAGACTGATAATATTTCAGGATATATATACATACATCATGTTTTTGAGGATTCTGTAGTAAAATAATTATAGTTGGGGAGTCCAACTTCCCAAACCGCGACAAACATATTTCACACATCCACGACGACTTTACAAGCAGACCCCTCGCGGTTTTGGGAAATCGATGAAGGACCCTCAATTAAACATATCTCAGAGGGCAGATCGACGATGCGAAGAACACTTCCAAGCCCACACCCGACGCACCAGCGAAGGACGATACATCGTCGCTCTACCTTTCAATGATCAGCTTCAGTCACTCGGATCCTCTAAAACGCTGGCAATTAAACGACTCGCCTCACTCAATCGCCGATTCCAGCACGACAAACGCTTCGAATCAGAATATCGAACGGTAATACAGGAATACCTGGCATTGGGACACATGACGAAGGTCAATGTCAACCACTCCGACGACAACGGATACTATTTACCCCATCATGGCGTGACCAAAGCATCGAGTCAAACCACCAAACTCCGTGTAGTTTTCGACGGATCGGCACCAAGCACTGCCGGAACCTCCCTAAACGATACACTTTACACAGGACCCAAGTTACAGGAAGATTTATTTTGTATATTAATTAGATTCCGCGCTCATCAGTACGTACTGACTGGCGACATCGAGAAAATGTATCGGCAATTCCTCGTACGACCAGAGGATCGGAAATATCAAAGGATATTATGGCGCAGCGCGAGTGGAGAAACAGAAACATATGAGCTTAACACCGTAATACTCTTATCATAGAAATAGAAGCAGTCCTCAATTCCCGCCCGCTAACTCCTATCTCCACCGATCCAAATGATCTCCTAGCCCTCACTCCCGGACATTTCCTCATTGGCGATTCATTAATGTGCTTACGTGATCGAGATTTCAGAGACATTCCATCGAACCGACTCTCCAAATGGCAGCATATCCAACAGCTTAAACAACATTTTTGGAACCGCTGGCATAAGGAGTATTTGAACGAGCTAACCAACCGCAATAAATGGAGCAAGGGTGGACACAGCATCCAAAAGGGCACAATCGTCATCCTCAGAGAGGACAACGTTCCCTCCATGCATTGGCCTCTGGGCCGAGTTATCAAGGTTCATCCAGGCGCCGATGGTGTCATCCGGACAGCTACAGTTCAGACGGCAAAGAGCATTTTGGATCGGGGCGTCAAAAGGCTTGTCCCACTGCCAATTCAACCCGATCTCGAGAAACCCGAACAACTAGCCACCGAGACGAAATAAGATGGGAATTTCAGCCACACCTCGCTAGTTTGATCGGTACCCTCTCAACGGGGGGAGAATGTTACGCCATGCGGCTTACCATAGGTCATATTCTTAACTATCGATAGCGCCACTATAATGTCGCAGACGGATCGTCGCGTCTGCCCGGCAAACAAACATTGTAGTGGCAAGCGCGTGGTTCATTAAGCAGGGCGACTTCCAGAAACGTCGACTCGTGGCCCGTATTTTACCTCGCAGTAAAAGAATGTGGCGTGATCCGAACGTAGTGGGGGTCGCCTTCCAGAAAAAACGAAAAAAATCGAAAGGCGTTCAGAACTTTTCGAGAAGTCGAACCGTCAACACATGTGGTATGTCGCGCATTACTTATCAACCAAAACGCAGTTACATTTTTTTTGTTCCTTTTATATCTTTCTAGTTAATAAGTTGTTGAAATAAACGTTAATTTATTTGTGTTAATTCTGTGGAATTTCATTGAACTACCCTTATTATCATAATCGAAATAAGGGGATCGATCAGTTCGTGGCGTCGATTATTTAATCGTAACGGGAACTTACAACTCTCGTTGACGTGCTATCTCGCGATCGCGTCTCTCCGCGAACGGTCGAAACAAAATGATTCACTAAAAACTGTCCTGAATTCCTAAGAATTTATTTACCGCAAAACTGACAAAGTGTTTATTTAAAAAATGAGGTTGAAGGTAGTCCTTTTCTTTCATTTCATTCATTTTCATTTTCTTTCTTAAGTATGGCTAACACAATATCTAATCAATTAAAATTTTATATTTTCACGTGAAAAGTTTCTTTAGATAATTATTATCAACATGATGACTAACTCTTACGGATTAATACGTGTCTGTAGGGCAATCCGGTGGACTTGATCGGCTTTTTACTTCGAAAGTTGAGTAATCGGTGTCGCTTTCTTACGCATCTTTGAACTGTATAAATGTTTTAAAATTGTTTGATCCAGAATGTACCACACCGGACAATCAAGAAGGCAGGTGCCTTGACTACAGAAAATGTAAACCTCTGCAAGAAATATGGCAGATACAGTACCGTACAGCCACCGATTTTTATAGACGATCAGTGTGCAGATACCAGGGCAATGTTACGATCGTTTGCTGTCCGAACGATCCAAACAAAGAGAAGAGAGAAATTTTAATAAAAACTGTGTACAAGTATAAGGCTTTGCGACCACCATACTGTGGTTTTAGCAACGTCTCTCATACCAGGGTGGTCGATGGTAAACCAGCTGAACTTGGTACGTTTTATGTCTTTCTTTCCGATTAATAATAAGCCATTTACTGCAAAGAATGAACTTTAAAGGCATTAAACAGCACATCAATGTACATTTCAATTAGACTAAATAATAATGCTATGATTTCATCGGTAGTAACTTTACTTATTAACTTGAATTATTTCTTTCTTTTACTTCATGTTAGGAAGAGTATCTTTTTGCTTGAAATAAAGAATTGATATAGGAGTAATAATATGGATAGAGATCAAAAACTGTTAGGGCAGAAATTACACGTTTGAACTTTATAGTTCAGTATAGTTCAAATAGAAATTATATAGAATTATTTGATAATTTGCATTCCACTGGAATAAAAATTTAATTTCTGTCTTTATCAAATCTGTATTTCAGAGTATTTGTACGTATGTACTTATCGTCTGCTGTATGATCGAATATCGAATAGGTAATAATCGTTGTTACTCGTTATGTGAGAAAAAATTATGTATATTCACAACTATGACTATTGCATTTTAGGCGCTTGGCCATGGATCGCTGCATTAGGTTTTCGTAATCCCCGAAACCCAGACAAACCACTATGGAAGTGCGGAGGTTCCCTGATATCGGCTAGGCATGTTTTGACCGCAGCACATTGTGCACATATGGATGGAATAGAAAACATACACAATCATAATATTGCCATTCTTAGATTGGTGGAGGAATTGCCATTTTCGAGTAAGTCCTCAAATATATATATATATATATATATATGCTATTGAGTATTACTGAAGTATCATATCCTGAAATTTCTTACTGTACACATATATTGTGTCATAAAGCATGTACAATTCTTTCTCATACTTTTGGTCATTCGTTTCCTGCATTTTCATTTATTCTTTTATTTTTCAGGGTACGTATATCCCATTTGTACGAAAGAGCCCCTACGAAAGAGCAACTTCGTCGGCTATAACCCCCTTGTTGCTGGATGGGGAGCATTAAGATATAGTAAGTGATATCAATTTTATAATAAAATTAAACAGTTCCAGTCTTAAATATCTTTCTTATTTTCTTCGTAGGACGACCACGACGTAATGCATTAATGGAAGTACAAATGCCAGTGATTAAGAACGCCGAATGCAAAATAGCTTATTCCAAATTTCCTAATGCACCTGATATCACTGATGGTATAATATGCGCCGAACATGCTCAGGGTGGAGAGGATTCTTGTACGGTAATTAAGTTACAGAGTTACTACAAACTATACGGTATCTGAAGACACGTTAATTCGAATTAACATCAAATCGACGTCTTAAACATTAGAAATAATAGATAAACACAATTTAATAATCTTGCCCACTTCTCACACCTCATTGTGGTATTTAATCTAATTTCCTTCTAATCTTAGTTTTGCTCAAAATACATATAACATGTACATTATAAATTGGAGTATTTCAATACACAAATCAATAGAAGATTATTACTGTATATAAGTATAATTTCAATACAATTCGATCGATATATTTCAGTATCTTTGATTAAAAATTTAACGATCCTTTCAGGCTGACCGCGGCGGACCACTGCTGATACAACATGAATTAACCTCGTATTTAATAGGTATTGTGTCTTACGCTTATAAGTGCGGCACAGCTGGGTATCCCAGCGTTTACACTAGGGTCACATCGTACCTTGACTTCATTCTCCAAGCGATGCAATAATATGATATTACTGTTCCATAAATATCATTGTGTAAAAAACGTAAAGTTGGATTTTCTTATTGTGGAGATAAGAAACAGCTCAAACTTACATTGTTTTGTACGTTACAAATTATAGGCTTAAAATGTACGAAATGTAACTTTGAAACGACACTAATTTTTTACGCACGATAAACCTCCACGACTTAGGTATGTAAAGATGATAAACGTATATTAATTCTATTAATTTGGTAATAATAAACCAACTTTCTGAGAAGTTCTGTAAATTTCGTTTCTGTTGTATCAAGAGAATAATGGAATATTCCACTTAGATCGTATACTTCTTGTATGTACATACAAAATTTTCCGGCTAATCTAAAACACTTCATAAGATAGAGAGCTTCTGGAAATTCGGACACAGAGAGTGCATAAAATACAAGATAAGTCTCGTGTCTTTCAAAATTATTTTTTATTCGCTAAAAACGTCCTGTGTACTCATGCAATCACATGCAACCTTGAAACTTCACTTATTTTTTATCACTTTCCAATTCAATACACTGTTTCTGCATTTTTGACTATATGTAAGAGAAATTTCCATTCAGCCAAAGGTGTACTTACAGATTATAGATTCCTATACGACTCTCGGTAAAAATTTATCCGCACTCCAGATAGTTAAAACTTCTGTCGACCGTACTGATCCATCTGCACTCTTCGTATGACGTCAATATCTGTTCAGTGCTGCTGCGTAGGTTTCATTGTGTTACGTCGATTCGTTTGTGACCGTTGCGCGAGTAATAGCGCTTTGCAATGGTGATTTGCAGGAAAACAGTGCAGGATGCTGTGATTCGTTTCTTGTGGTCGGAGGTTATATTTGATGCCTATATTTATCAAAGATTTAATGCACATTATGGAGAAAGTGTTTTGTCACGAAGTGTGTTTGAATGGGCACAAAAGTTCAAAGAAGATCGCACAAGTGTTATGAAAAAACAGCTGGACGCCCGTCCACATCCACGATGACAACATTGAACGTGCTCATGAACTTATGCTCTATGGAATAGACGAGTGACGCTGGATAATGTGGCAAATCATTTGCAAATCAGCCACGGCTCTGCTTATGCAATAGTGCACGACAGATTTGGGTTTTAAAAAGTTTGTGCGAGATGGATGCCGAGAAAGCTGATGAAAAGGTGAAGACGACGATGCATTCGTGGTTCGCAGCTCAGCCCAAAATATTTTTTAATGAGAAAATACGAAGGTCCTTCAGCAAATGGACAAAGTGTATACAGAAATTGAGTGATTATGTCAAAAAATGATGTATGTCTTTTTTGACAATTGCTTAAAATAAATTCTATACCGACAGAGCGGGTAACTTTTTACTCACCCTCGTAAGACACTTAAATTTCCAATCTATTATGATGAATAAAAGAGCTTATACTATTAAATCTAATTGTATTTTGTTGCATGAGAGTACACGTGTATGTGATGTACATTACCTTTATATCCCCTTGAACGCTTCAATATTGCGCATATATACTATATTTTGTACAGCTTCTATAAAATTTTGTATGTTTGTTTAGGCTGTTAATCTAGAGGCTGGAGTACAAAGAAGTGGCACAATGATGTGGGCTGATGACATTTATAATTATCAAGGAATCACCCCTACATTCGCTCAGGTATATATCGTTGACTATAATGTATTTAACATATATGATTGTTAGAATATTAATAATTAATTTTTAATTCTATCAGAATTTTAATGAAACTGTCCCTTGGGAAGGAAGAACTGATACCTTGATATCACGGTTTATACATCCTATATGTACGACAAATTTTAGAACATTATATAACGAAGAACCAGATCGTCGTGGCCATGTGATGTGAATAAAAGGACTTGAATTTGATGATATTTTTATAATGTTAGATAACATAACTAAGTATCTTCACAGTAAGATAGGATGACATGGTTTACATGATCTTAATGTTGTTCACTTGAGTGATGATATTATAAGGAAAAGTGTAATATCACAGGTAGGATGATTCATAATTTAGAACTACTAACTCATGTATGTATTAAAAATTAAAGAAATATATTAAATTTTATAGGATATTTATGTTTAGTAACCAGTAATTCAGAGATTGGTATTCATGGTTACTATAACGAGGCTGTAGAAACGCACCCTTTCTTCTTTGCAAATGGTCCTGTATTTATGTCTAAGTCGAAACTGGAACCTCTGAATAATTTAGATTTATTCTTGTCATTTTCTAAAATACTTATCTACAGTATACCATAAGGAATGATACCGTATCACACCTAATCAAGTGCCTTAAGAAACATCAACAGGATATCACAGTAATCCCTTATCGACTGATATGTAAGTAAAAGTTATGTGTCATTGTTATACACAGTTATGTGTTAGTGTTATACACAGTTATTTATCATTTTCTATTAATTCAGTTGTAGCCACTACAATATCTATGACACCGGTAGTAATTATAAGATCAATAATGATGTTCTATAAGAGGAAATGATGATTAGGAACAAAAACTTACAGGTAAGTCAAAGTATATGTTATTTGCCATTTGAAAAGAAAGTTACTAACTTAGAATTTTTTGATAAATAATAATTGTGCAAAATATATTGGATTTCAAATTTGTCAAAAATTGAAATTTAAGAAGCATTGTAATAATATAACATTAATATTTTGATTTTTCAGGAGATATCATGCGGTGGATGGATAATATGTAAAAAATATTAAGCAGTATATGAATTTTCATATTGCGTAGAGATAACAAAATGAATTTTAAAAAATGTCGACATGGTAATAAGAAATAGCATCATGATAAAGAATATATAAACACAGTTTCATTTTTTATAAATAAAAATTTGTTGTTCCAGATTTTGAAATATAGTGAAACGTTTAATTAGTATCTTAATATCTTTAAATAATTATTATTTTAGAATCAATTGTAATTGTATCATACGTACTTTTGAATTCGTGCAAGAACATATGTAATTTTGAAGTAGTTATTATTAGGAAATTGTTAGACGCGAACAGTATGCGAAAAGTTAGTATGCAGTGTAATAATTATCAATCAAAACACAAGAATTAAATTCTTGAGGAAAAAATTTCCGGAATTTCTTATTTACATGATTATAAAGAAATCCATAATAAAAAGGAGCTGCTTTCTAATACTTCTCTTCCTTGTAGTGCCTACGTTAATAATAACGAGGTTCGACTTTTTGTTTTTAGAGGGATACTGGAAAATTTGAAAGTACAGTACCATTGGGAAGAAAATCACGATATTGAAAACGATATTTGCAAGTAAATTTCCAAAAAATCTGTTTTCAAATTTTCGCTTTCTATTTCACATTAAAAGAAAGGGCTGCCTTCTTTCTCTGAAGACAAAACAAACATTCTGAATCTCGTATCAATGAATGATGTCAATAAGTTATTTTTCTTTTCAGATTGAACAATATTCCAGATTTATTCATAATTTCATACTACGCGAAGAATAGACTTTCATAGGTATATAAAGGAAATATTAAGTATAGGAAAACTCTTTTTCGTTGTAGGTGACATATGCTTCACGGTTGAGCACATGTATTTTTGAACACATATAAATGAAAAAGTACTCTTATGGAGAAAAAGAATTGATACCTTCGATTGACATTAGATAATGTATATAAACTTATGAACAATCACTATCAGTTTGTATTTTAGGTGCACACGCAGATTTGTTGGAGTTCTTATAAAATGTACATCCTGTACGAACGTTTTATTCTTCCAAATTTTACGATACTATGTCTCATATAATAACTATATGGATTAAACGTAATATAAATGATCCGAAAATAGACTCGAACGACATTAATTGTCTTTCTATTTATATCAATATCGAAAATACAAGTAAAGCTGGAACAATAGTATGCAAGAATGGACTATTTATTATTTTAAACCAAATCATAGCATATTCAGAATGCACAGTATTATCATGAAATGTAAATGAATCAGTTGTAAACGAACGATTTTACTGTAAAATCGTTGCCTCCTTTTTTTCATCTGAAATATAGCAGCAATGAGTACATTCTTTTAATATATAATAAAACGAGATATCTTTATAAAGTTACATATGTCATCACTGGTAACTGTTATCTCGTATGACACCAAATATACCGTTAGTATGGAATGATATTTTTATGAAGATGTACTTTAATGATAGATTTTATGAATGAAACGTTATATAAGAAAAATTATCTCTTGTTATTCTATGAAGTGTAGTAGCTAATGAAGATTAATTTTACGAAGTATTAGAGCAAAAGAGAATTAAAAAATTAAAAAGATCTAAATAAGATTGTTCGTGTGGCTTAATTATCTCAATTCTGGTACACCACTTGTTACATTCTAACTAATTAGCGCTAAACAATAACTTGCAAATATTAAAGATATTAACACCTTAATATTAACACCTAAAGGTTTTCAGGAAATTTTATAATATTTGATTATTGTATATCTAGTCATTGATTGATAAAATTTCTTGTATAAGCATAGATCGAGGTTGACGTCATACGCAGATTGCATATCATTGACAGGTATCGTTTTAATTTATTTTATGGCTAGAATCATTTGAATATTATACGAATAATTATTTCCATTCGAACGATTAATAAATCACGTACCTATAAAAGATATATTATGAAAAAGACGTGACGAAACAAAAAAATATTGGAAATTCCGTTGTCATTAGATCAATTATTTTTGCAATGATTTTTATTTCCATGTAATTACATATGAAATGGGTAATTCATTAACATCTCCTCGAATCGAATATAATTCGTTACACTTCACAACGATTCAAATAATGGACGGGAAATATATAATAAGTTTCCTGTCCTTGCGTTAAAATAGTACTGTACAAATCAGATGATACAGGAAATACCCAAAAAACCCAATTACATCCACATTGCATGACAGCACACTTGCAATGGATTTTTGTGATTTCAATGTCACAGACAATGACACAACTAATCAGAACACGTTCGAGGCTATAGACATTGAAATTACCGCGTGTTTAATACGTTTAAAGCATAAATCTAAATTTCACGCGATTATTTCTTTGTACATTGTGAAACTCTTAAATTATCTTAATCGAATAAATAATCCTAATGTAATAAAACATCTTGAAATAGACCTAGATATCTGAAACAGAAACTCGAAGGATAAGAAATCCTAAAAGGTACTAATCCTAAAATAACAAACTCCTAAATAATAAACAAGTGATAAAACCTGTTATAAATAATAAAGCTTACCTGGAATAATCAAATCCTAACTAATCGAAAATAAAATAAGGCAAGCAATTCTTAATCTTTCAAGTAATTTTTCCGAAAACACAGAAAGATAGAGAAATTAAAAAGACGCAGCACAAATTGCAGCACAATGAAAGTTTCAGAGCGATGAATACGATCGTATTAAACTAAATAATTTTCAAAAGTGAAATTACACTGAAACGTATATCGATGATATTTGTCATTTCTACGATCTGTTTCGCTTGATCGTGCTTCTTTTCTGATGTAAATTCAATTTATAATACGAACTAAGTTTCCTTTATTATTATTAGTCCTGTGTCTTTTTAATTCGTCACTTCTTTTATTTCAGAACAATGACGGGCTCCAAGATGCTGTTCGGATGTTTGGCGTTAATTGCTTTTCTGCATCCATTAGTTCACGTTTGTACTTCGAGTAGTACAGCTCAAGGTTTGTACTTCGAGTTGTCTTTTTCCATGCACTTCAAATTCCAATACGATCTGGTCACGTGGCCTTCGTACAATTTCGAAATTTTACCTGTTTGGTAATCGTCAATGAAAAAAGAAGTTATGCGTGACCTCAACACATTGAAACAATTTTTATGATTTTTTATTTGCCGGTTGGTCAGCAAGTTAATGGAAACATTTCACTTAACTATTCGCGTTAATTTCTTCGGTTTAACTTTTGGGAAATGCTTCGTTAGCTTCGGGAATATTCCAACGATTCGTTTTACGATAAGCATGATAAATATTACATCACGGTAATGTAATATCGGAATATATTAAAGGTGTAATTTTGTCCGATTAATTATAATTTATTAATAATGGATTGAAAATACAGATATTAGTTAGACAGAGAAACGATGTTTGATTAACAGGAAAACTAAATGCAACGCTCGTATTTACAACAAATAACTTGACAACTATTTGGTAACTCTCTCTCTCTCTCACTCTCTCTCTCTCTCACTCTCTCTCTCTCTCTCACTAGCAACTCTAACACTCGACAACACTCGCAACTCAATTCTAACGACTCTATGCTTCGACGTCTCGATCAACTCTGATTCTCGCAACACGCACACTTTTCGATTCGCCTTGGATAGCGAAACCGTCCTTCTTCTAACGCGTTTTTAAAACGCGATGGCGCTATCACTTTCTAAAAGCGTCGTTTTTACATTTCCGATGGCCACGGGCACATCCGACTGCCAGATATACAATGTATTATAAGAGTATCATTACCATACTTTTCATGAAAAGAGCAATTTTTCTTGATAACTATACTCTGTAACATAGATTGAAGTCGCTGATTTGATCCCTCTGATATCGTTGTCTTATGAGAGTCTCGCCTGGTCTTGATTGGTTCTGTTGACTCTTATCGTTGTGAAAAATCGATTCGTTGTGTACCTTTTTTGTATAGAGAATTATTTTGTGGTAGAATATAATGTTGTAATATTTGTGGTCTTTACTTTACTAATTTTGTCACTGAGCCGCTCTTTGGTTCGTTGAGCGATTCATATTCCGCATATATTCCGTACTTGCTTCGCTTGGTACTTTTATAATTTTCGCAGTTACAATAAAAAATTTAATTCTTAACAGATTAAGGATTTAACCTCTTGCTTTATAGTGTACAATAATTTTTTTTTTTTTTTTTTTGTATAGGTTATGTGATCCATAGTTTGAGTAAGTAGTACATATATATATATATATATATATATATATATATATATATATATATATATATATATTTACGTGACAAGCTTTCATTTCAATCTATATTTAAGATTAATATTTTATCAGTTTCTGTTCGTAACAACATCGAAGTAGTCAATAAGTTTGAAGAGTATAATTAAGGAAGTTATGAAGCAAGAGGTTAAGAACAAATTCTGAAAGAGGTTATGTACAACTCAGTAGTACTGCTTTACATTACTTTGCGAATTACTTTTCAAGCATAAAAATAGTTTAACAGCCACTTATAGTTACTTCCTTACCATTACATTCATTAAATTCGTTTGATTTTGGAAACAAAATAACCACGCTGACCAGTCTCTCATTTAAAATAGAATTATTTTGTCATATATCCAACAGTTTACTTTCTCTTCGTAAATATTATTAATAATTTTATCAATTTCGTATACTTCCATCCTTCGTATAAGTGACAATGAATCAGAAGAGTTTCATAGCAATATTGAACAACATACAGTCAACTACAACACCATTAGATAACAGCAATACAATAGATTATAATTTTCTACGTGTCATTGATTCATCATCATCATTTTCCATTTTTTTAGCATATGTAAAAACCATCCAATTTAAAATGTTTAAATAACAATAGCCTATACAATATAATTTTATGTAAAAAAATTGATTATACCGTGCTTTAAAACCGTGCTTTAAAATCGATATTCGCTGAAACAATACATCGCTCTGCGCTTCCAATTTGTTTTCGCACGAAGAATCAGTCCACTCATTGTTACCGTCACCATCTCTACCGTAATCTATATTACTCGAATAAATTCTATATCTTGATTATTTTAACGAACTTCCTTATTTTTTGTTTTTTATGACTTTAATTGGCAATTTCCATAATGTTCTATAACTTGACAATAGACTGATAATATTTCAGGATATATATATACATACATCATGTTTTTGAGGATTCTGTAGTAAAATATATTATAATAAATTATAGGAAAAACAAACTATTTAAGAAAAAATTACCACCTTCGAGTAATAAATTATAGAAGGTTACCAATGTAATTTAAAACTTAAAACTTAAAAATAATCTATTACACGTAACAAAGAAAAGGATTTCTTCGCAAACGGTAACTCGAAAATTACAGCCATTGCTGTAGAAACATAGTTTTACAGGGAGAAGAATTTCGCTAGAAACTCTCGACGATGTCACATCAAGCGAAAATTCAATAAAGCGATTACTAACCATACTACCAGCGGCAATCGTGTTACGGCAATTCGTAAATAAGTTAGTCTTCTATTTGCAGAAACGTCTCTGGCAATATCGTCACACTCTTGATTACGTCGGCGCTATCAAATGGTCTTTGGAAGAAAGTTTTCCATTATTTACTTTTGCCCATGGCGTCGTTCCAACAAATGAATTCGAGTTCTGAATCGCTTTGTCTCGTATTACGACTTTATAACGGTGTTTCTTTAAACTTTAAACGATCGTAATAAATGTATTTACCCTGAATCATTTATAAACTGAACCGGAATATAAAATTTTATTCCGCAAAAATCATAAAGTTGAAAGTTAGGAACGAATAACAAATGAATAACGTAGTTTCATTAAAAGGCACGTGGTTAAGGTACGCCAATCCGCGTAATAACTTTGACACTCCAATTATTATAAAATATGTATCCTTAAGGGATTTTTTTGCGCGAATGCAAAATACTTTTCATACGTGCAACTGAATAAATGGGGCGTGATTTTCAATATTTCTTTTTGTAGAATTTTTAAACAAAGTAACTTTTTCACAAATGTTTTCGCTAACATTTTTACAACGTAAATGTCTTCTTTTGTAATTAATAATTTCAACATTTCTCTGAACTTTCTTCGTTGCGATAAAAAAAATATACAAAGCTTATGACGTGCTTGTTTAAAAATATTTATACGGAACAAGACTTTGAATTTGTCAGACCAATCGTCCTAACGAACGAATAAATTAAACGACTCGTAACAAAAAATTATTCCTGTCATTGTTGAATGGCGGAAACCATTTATAACACGTCCCATACAGCGTAGATCGCATACACGTCTTAGGGTGTATTTTTGGTACTTATATATACTCTATATATATTCTTACTCTATATATACTTATATGTACTCTATATATATTCTCTATCTTAGATATACCGTAAAATATTTCGTGAAATCGCGTATTCGTGTCTAATGTCAGGGATTCTCTTTCCATAAGTCTGCGTTTTCTATATTATCTTTCTTCCTTATCAGTAGGCATTCTCACAATTTGTGATTAATACTGCTCGTACAGGAATGTTAGGTTTTTGACGTTGTAAAATTTCACGTGAAATAATAATGCCTATATATTGACTAATTTATCAATTAATTAAATCCGTGTATATCAAGTTTTCTATAATTTAGTACTTTCGTGTAACTACAGAAATTTGATGCAATATAAAACTTGATTAAAACAGCGATTCATTAGGAAACGAGAATAATGATGCAAATATTTTTTGTAGCCATTATATAGGATTTCGATCGCATAATTCATCAGTATCAACTTACCAGTCTTTAACGGAAGAATAGAAAGAAGGGAAAGAAGGGTCAAAATGCCGTACATCTTCGTTAGTCGTCAGAAGTAGCGATGAGAAGCGTAAGAGAAGTGCACTAGCCAGAAGTATCTGCGACAGAAATCAGAAAACACTCGTTTTCGCATGGTTGGATCAATTTCGCGTGGGACTAACCTGATTGAACCTAACGCGGGATAATTGTGTTAGGGAAGTGATACATTTACACTGTACATGAGAGTGTGTGTGTAAGGGCCAGAGGGCGTCAAGGTCTTAGTGGAGACAAAAGACTGTTGCCAGATGTTAGAAGAATCTAGGATAGTCGGTTGGCAACAAGCGTGCGTGCAAGACGTTCTTCAGAGTGTAATATAGATGTATAACTGTTGTGTGGGAAATATAGTTAATTATTTGTATTCCCAAATCCTCGAATTTCCTTAACATGGTAGCAGAGCGTGGTTACTAGTTTTGCAAGATATTTAGTGCGTGGTTACGATCTTGCGAGTGAGTTTTCAGTAAAGAAAAAAAAACTTTCAGAGGAACAAAATATACTTCGAGCACGTAGAAACGCTTGAGTAAGAAAAGAAAAAAAAGAAGAATCAATTAAAATGGAGAGATCGGAAATCATGATACCTATATTCGACGGCGAGGATTATGGAATGTGGAAGCAAAGAATCACGATGTTTCTCAAATATAAGGAATGCGAGGTTGTTACAACTAGAATGAAGAACGAAAGAGACGATGAAGACTGGGACAAAAAGGATTTGAAGGCGATTAATATAATTTATAGTGCAATATCGAACAGACAATTGGAGTATGTTAGGGAAGGAAAAACGGCGTATGATATAATAAAAAGGTTCGATGAAATGTACTTGAAAGAGTCGACGGCACTGCAGATCGTATGCAGAAGGAGATTGGAAAACATAAGACTGGAGAACTACAGTGATTCAGCATCATTCTTTAACGACTTTGAAAAATTAATCAATGAATTAAAAAGTGCGGGCGCACAAGTAAGTGAGAGGGAAAAGCTGAATTACATGCTGAATACGTTACCCGAAGAATACAGCTACATAGCGGACATAATAGACGCATTGAAAGAAGAGGATCAAACGGTAGCGTATGTAAAAAATAAAATAGAGATAGCAGAGAAGAAAAATAAATCCAATCGAGGAGAAAGGCAAACCAACGCCTTTTCTGCAAAAAAGGAAGGATGCTTCAGATGTGGAAGATTAGGACACTTTGCGAGAGAGTGTCAAAATGGCGTCCAAGCGGGAAGCAGTAACGGCTATTGGCATGGGCCAACACGTGGTCGAAACAGAGGAAGAGGGAACAAAGGCAATACGAGCAGAGGACGTGGAAACTTTCATCGTCAATCAGCAACCGGCACGGGCGAGCATGGAAACTCAAGAGCAGGCATATGGACAGCAACGGCGCACGCAGCAAACAGCAGTGAGACGAATGAAATAAGTAAGAACGAAATAGTGTGGCTATTAGATAGCGGTTGTACCGATCACATAATTAATAATATAAATTATTTCGATAAATCTATCGACCTAAAAGAACCGGTAAATATATTATATATTTAGGCGATAATAGACCGATAAAAGCGACAAGAGTTGGGAATGTTATAAGTTATTTTGAAGCATTCGGAAAACAAAATGAAATAAATATGAGGAAAGTATTTTACGCGAAAGAAATGTCCGCAAATTTGATTAGTTTAGGTAAACTAACAGACAATAAGAATACGGTTATTTTCAAAGGAAATATTGCGAAAGTAATAGATGAGGATAATAAACTTACAGCTGTAGCGTTCAAAGAGAATGGGACATATAGAATAAAAAGTATATTGAAAGGGAAGAAGCACTTAGTAAACAGCGCCGAACGTAGTGGTATGAGTTAAAAGGAAAGATGGCATAGGATGCTAGGACACGTAAATTTTAAATATTTAGAGATTTTGGGTAAAGAGCAGCTAGTGACTGGCATACCGAATGAATTTGAAAAGGAACTTTTGAAATGTAGGGTGTGTATAGAAAGCAAAATGCATAACTTACCTTTCAAAAATAATCGAACTAAGGCTAAGGAAATAATGGAAATTATTCATACGGACGTATGTGGTCCCTTTAAGACTACCGGATTCAATGGAGAAAAATATTTCATTTCATTTATCGATGATTATAGTAAAATAGCTAGGATCTATTGTATAAAATCAAAAGATGAGGTCTTTGATTCTTTCGTACAGTTCGTAAATGAAGCCGAAAATTTAACGGGCAAGAGGTTAAAAATATTAAGATGCGATAATGGTAAAGAATATTTAAATAATCGAATTTATAAATTTGCTAGGGATAAAGGTATAAGAATAAATAATTGCCCAACATACGTACATGAATTAAACGGGACAGCGGAAAGGTATAATAGAACAGTGATGGACATGGCGCGTTGCTTGTTAGCGGAAGCGAAAGTACATAAAAGGTACTGGCCGGAAATAGTTTATACAGCGGAATAACACCAGCTCAGATAAATGACCCTCTAACTTACCTTTGTCCTCATCGACGTCAGTGATTTTAAAGCTAGTTATAAAGTGCACTTCTCAGCCAGCGTCCACGGCAGTCAATATTATTTAACGGGTCTTAACGCGATGTAAAAAGGGAAAAAGGAGGAAAGAAGGAACAGGGAAGCAAAGAGGAAAAACGAATTTTTCATTTTCTCGAAACTGGATCAAGTTTCAGGCTGCTCGCCAAAGAGTCTGTAGCTAACGAGACAAGATTAGACAAACCACGCTTTAAAATTGCCACAGAACCATAATAATCCTCGAAATCAATACGATTCGTCGATCCATCGCCTGATTAAAAAATGAGATAGGATGAAGCTCACTAGTCGGCCTTTGAACTTTCAATAGTGATTCTCTGTAAATGCTTGAAATTGACGCTTGGATTCTTTCCGGATTAACTAGCTTTGCCCCTCCCTCCCTTTATCTATTTTCTTAGATCGACTTAGACTGCCACAACATATTATCTTTCTTCTTTTCTTTTCTTTTCTTTTCTTTTCTTTTCTTTTGATCTTTTAAAGCCCTAAATCGCTGGCTATTTTGTATACTATATATTTTGTACACTCAATTACTCTGTAAGTCATAAGTACATATGTTTTACAACGTTATTTGTCATATTTCAGTTAAACCCCAGAAAAGCCAGAAATATATTTGCAGCGTGTTTTAACGCGTCCCTGGCAAAGATCTCAAAAACGAGTTGCGACACAATTTAAAGCGACAAATAGCACCGCGTATCTCGTTGTGGTAACACACGGTTCGCCAGCTTTTTAAAAGCGCTCTCCGTTTGCTTTTTCCTCTCTTCCCTGTCTCTTCGTTTTTTCTTAACGAGCAAAACCATTTTCGCGAGGACGAGAATACGGAAATGACGTACTGGCAATTTTGTTTTGTGATAATACAAGCAGCTCGGTTTCAGTGAATTAAACTTGGCCCCAAGCTTCTACTTATCCCTACCTTCCTTTCCTTTATTTTCCCTTCTATATCGGTTTTGCGGTTTTCCACATTTCCATCACAATAAACCATGTTTTTTCTCGATTTTACATGTTAGCCAATGATTCGCGGCAAAAGCGTCGACTGTAAAGATATTTGTAGTTGCAATAGCAACAAGTATGTTTTCTCAAATAGAAAATATTGGGAGCGTACACGCTGGCAAAACAATTCATGAATAGCTCGTCCTCTGCTTGTTATTTGTTTCGATACTGTTAGCAAACAAATTCATGAAACATACTGGTATAGCGTAAAATGAACATAAAAGTTTTGCGTACACTTGAGAGCTGAACTTTGGCTGTTATACGTATATTATATATATACGCACACAGTTATGTATATGTATATATATGTCGGAGATGAAAGAACACCGGAGCCTTTGGAATTTTGGATAATCCCGCAACATTGTAACCTAGAGTCTACTATAGCTGTAATTGAACAATTGTAGTTATTCAATCCGATTGTAATTGTTCGAGAGTTGTGATAATGAGCTTGGGCTCGAGGCGACAGTCAATCGCCGAACGTAGCCGCGGTCACGGGATGAACGCTTTGCCTAACAAAGGTATGGAGTAATTCTATAGCTCTCCTTAAAAGAAATATTCGTGGCGACACGCGACAGTAAACATTCCAACGGTTTCTGTCCCGTGGCTCGCCACACGCAGACCCTATTCTTCGAGTAAGATGATTGCCAGATGTCGATGCGTCTCCGCAGTACATGTTCGGCTAGCCCGAGGGCCCGTTATAAATCTTAAGGTTTCGTTAACTAAAGTCCTTCAAACAGACAAACAGTCTTTGTCCCAACTACGGGAAGATAGGGGAGACATATTTTTCAACGAGCGGCGTCTCCCACTAGCAACTTTCCCTCGAGGGCGGCTAGCATCTTTTTCTAACCACCGATATGGAGATTGACCAGTTAGCAGCAACGTCAATTTCCCTTACTTCCTAAACGAAGGCTTTCCTCGACGAATCCGATGATCTCGTGTCCTTAGACACACCCCATTATAGTTTTCCTCTGTGGCATCATCGGGACGGGAAAGGCATTCTCGCTCGCGATCTCATTGATGAAAGGAGTAACTCTTTACGACCAGTGAACATTACGCGTCCGACATAGATTTTGTGAGTACGTTCATCTATCATTCCGTCGACCGCGGATTCGTTATTGAACTTAGGATCATTGTCATTAGTTTCTCGAGTACCTAACTACCACGGTTACTTGTCCGGTTTTATAATAATCGTATTTACACTAGTCAATGTCTTCTCTATTGCATAACGACAACGTGTAACCCAAACGAAGATTTGTTTCACGCCCCTAACCCTAATTCTAATGTAAACCCGACATCAGAAGTGGGATCAGTGCCGGTTATAACAGTGCAAGAGCTTACGACCATCGTGCGCGAGTTAATTCCGTCGCTAGTGCAAAAAATCGAGTGTGGAATCTAACAATTTTTCGACTCCGCTGCATGGTGCGCAGCTACCAATCTGATTATGGAGGAAAATCCTTTACAAAGCAGTGCCCTGAATATAATTTCAATACCGAATGTCGAATCGACTTCTACGTAGTGGACGCGCTAACTGGTAGATCAAGCCATCCGGGTGAGTCGTTTCCATTTTACCCCGATTTCGGAGCCGAGTGTTCGCTAATTAAAGAATCCGTAGTCATGAGAATTTCTGGCAAAAGAACGATTGATATAGTAGTAATGCGAGGAATAAGAGATGTTGGTACTAAACGTATCGCTCAAATCTTGTCCGTTGCAGGTGTTAGTGGTTAGAGATAAATTTTTCATGTCCTGGCTGATAGTTATTTAAAAATACGATATCGCGATTGCTCGTCAAATTTTAAGCCAAGATCTTGACGTAATATTACACAAACTAGCCTCGCTATGTGTAAAACGCTGAAAACGAGATCGACGTCAATGAAGTTGACAATGAGGTACGTGGTAGTGATAAAAGTCGATTAATCTTTCTTTTCAAAAATTCAGAGATTCATCCGTTACGGGTTCCCTACGTACTTGTACAAAAAAAATACAGGACAGTTAGAAGTACAATTAATTGATCCTAACATCGCCGTACAAGGAGTCCTAATAGACTTCGCGAGCGCAGAGTAGTACGTGATAGAACAAGCGACTTAATTACAGCCAAAAATCATAAAGCCTAGTAATTCACCGTTCGCGAGCCCCGTGTTACTCGTGAAGACGAACAATGGTTCAGATAGATGATAGGCAGATTTTCGAGAACTAAATAAATATACGGTCGCGGATCGGTATCCTTTACCCCTCATTGCGGATCGAGTCGCGAGATTGCAAAAGCGAGATATTTTATTATTCTGGACATGGCCGGTGGGTTTCTCCAAATCCCTATTCATCCTAATTCTAGGAAGTATACAGCATTGATTACCCTCGATGAACAATTTGGATAATAAGTTGTTGTTTTCTTCGAATTCTTTTGTGCCTTTGTTCGATCCATTCTAAGTCGATCTAAGAAAATAGATAAAGGGAGGGAGGGGCAAAGCTAGTTAATCTGGAAAGAATCCAAGCGTCAATTTCAAGCATTTACAGAGAATCAAGCGGGCTGGTTAAGGTCGTGAGTTGAGCAATTATCCCGCGTTAGGTTCAATCAGGTTAGTCCCACGCGAAATTGATCCAACCATGCGAAAACGAGTGTATTCTGATTTCTGTCGCAGATACTTCTGGCTAGTGCACTTCTTTTACGCTTCTCGTCGCTACTTCTAACGACCAACGAAGATGTACGGCAGTCTGACAGTCTACATGAAAATGATCATGATTGCGGTCTGTGTACCGCCTGCCCTTCTTTCTGTTCTTCCGTTAAAGACTGGTAAGTTGATACTGATTAATTATGCGATCGAAATCCTATATAATGGCTACAAAAAATATTTGCATCATTATTCTCGTTTCCTAATGAATCGCTGTTTTAATCAAGTTTTATATTGCATCAAATTTCTGTAGTTACACGAAAGTACTAAATTATAGAAAACTTGATATACACGGATTTAATTAATTGATAAATTAGTCGATATATAGGCATTATTATTTCACGTGAAATTTTACAACGTCAAAAACCTAACATTCCTGTACGAGCAGTATTAATCAAATTGTGAGAATGCCTACTGATAAGGAAGAAAGATAATATAGAGAACGCAGACTTATGGAAAGAGAATCCCTGACATTAGACACGAATACGCGATTTCACGAAATATTTTATGGTATATCTAAGATAGAGAATATATATAGAGTACATATAAGTATATATAGAGTAAGAATATATATAGAGTATATATAAGTACCAAAAATACACCCTAAGACGTGTATGCGATCTACGCTGTATGGGACGTGTTATAAATGGTTTCCGCCACTCAACCGCATTTGAATTTGTGAACACGATCGAACAATTGACACGAATTATTAATTCCCGTCTCTACTCTAGTAACGATTTGCTTTGGAACGAGGTCGAATCGTTCTGATTCCGCGCATGATTAACAAATAATTACAGAGGACATCAATTACTTGGATGGTCTTCCTGAAACTTGATCCAGTTTCGAGAAAATGAAAAATTCGTTTCTTCTCTTTGCTTCCCTGTTCCTTCTTTCCTCCTTTTTCCCTTTTTACATCGCTTTGTTTTACATCGCAATTTACATTTATTTGTAAAGTTTGAATCTCCTCGATATTGAAGATGTTGAAGCTGCAAGTATGTATTTCATTTTAATCCATTCGAGACCGAGATTTAATTGTAAGACGATACCTAGGTGTCGCTACGATCTGAATGTTTAGTTGGAATGATTCTGTGTTTTACTCTCTCCAGGGTATCCTTTTCATACTTTGATTTTAAATCGATGACAATCTTAAATAGTATGCCTCATATTTTTAAAATATAAAATTATATACTATGTTTCACTATCTGAAATTGATTTTTGTTTAACACCTCTTTTTTCTTCTTTGGCAAATTTATTTTCTACATTTTCCGATGCCTTTTGTTTATTAATTATTTCAGACTTGTCTTCGATTAATTTCGTCTTTAAAGCGCTTCGCAAAATTTTATTTGTGTTTGATTGTCTGGTTTGATTATAAACAATTTCTTCAAATTTTGGCGAAGTAGCAGGCTTTGCAGCAACATTATAACGACTGCTCCGTTTACTACTATCTAACATAGATGGAGATGGATTCTTGTCATCTTTATTCTCTAAAGACTTCTCTTGTGTATTAGCATCTAAATTTCTCGACATAAGATCTGCTGAAGTTTTTGATTCTGTAGTGTCACACGCATTTTTCGCTGTCATCATTTGGTCTTCTTCTATAAGCAAATGTTCATTATTGTAAGCATTATCTCTTGCTTTTTGTATGGATTCTAACGATATATTTTGTTCAACGTTGTCTATTGATTTTGTATCATTTTCAGCAGTTGATTTACTAACTGCTTCTAATTCCTTCGTTTCAATTTGGTTTTCTTTATTTGTATCGCCGTCCAAAATATTTCTCATTGAAATATTATCCTTCTTGTTATGATCTTTTTCTGCTTCTCCTAAACTTTTACTTTTTTTGTCAAACCATTCTTGTAAATTTTGAGTATCTTGTGACGAAGATGGTGATAAATCATTATACAATACTGCAATATCTTCTTTCCTTCGTTTCACAGACTCTTTCTGGTATTCTGTTGAGCTATTGACATCAAACATTAAGTCTGTTTTAATGAAAATATAATCCTGTGAAGCGGTGTCAATTGATACTTTCTTTTCATAAGAATTTTCTACATTAGACTGCAATTCTTTTGAAAATTCTTTCAAAACCATTTCTTCATTTCCCACAGTAACGTCTGTTTTCTCCAAGCTTTTGTTCAAATTATTAGAAACTAAACTACCCTGATAACTCCGACTAGTCGCTGCTTTAATAGTCTCCTTTAACAGTTTTCTTAAATTGATTTCGTTCTGCTTCTGCATAGCGTCTAGTATGGCCCGAATACTTGGATCCACACCAGTAGCCATAGGGCTAACAGAAGATGTGTCTTCTGATTTTTTGCTCATAGTGGTTATTGTACTGTTGTTGGAGTCTGTACTAGCGAAGCTATTGCGACGAGTACGATAATATTTAAAAGAATCCAGTTCTTTACCTGAATATTCTTCTTTTCGTGACCAGTTTCAATTTTGGTGATGACCGTAGTCCGCTTTCCGTAGAAGTCGTTTTCACGCAAAGTGAGCTGATCTGCAGAGGTCCGCTGATCCCTCAATCTTCAATGATGCACGTATGCCGAAATGCGTAATTTCGTTTTCTTGAAGTTGATGGATCCTGGCACGGATCGCCAAAATGTCACGTAAAGTTGGTACTTGGGTTGCGAGAGAAAAGAAAGCTGAGTCGTAGCCCAACTATTAATTCTCTTTTATCGAACTTTATTATGACTTTGGCACTTACAGTAGAATAACGTTGAACAGAGAAAGGGGTGTTGTACAAGAACAGCAACTAGAACGAGAACTCCCCGGGCTGGGTGAAGTCTCGGCTTATATACACCCTGGCTTGGGGATGTTGGGGGGTTTGGTGTGGATTCCAAGGAGTCCGAAAGTCGGGGTTGGGGCCTTATCTCTGATGGGGACTAAGATGCGTCGCAGCGTTGGCGTCCGACAGTCGGGAGTCGATGTCTTTTCTCTGAGAGGTAATTGGTGTCACACGGTCAACGGGACGAACTCTCCACCTAACAAAGGCATTAAGTAATCCTATAGCTATCCTTAAAAGAAAGATTTGTAGCGGCACATGGCAGTAAACATTCCAACGGTTTCTGTCCCGTAGCTCGCCACACGCAGATCCTATTCTCCGGGCAGGATGTTTACCAGATGTCGACGCGTCTCCACAGTACGTGATCGGCTAGCCCGAGGACCGTCATAAACACTAATATCTAGTTACCTAAAATCCTTCAACAGATACACAGTCTTTGTCCCAGTTACGGGAAGACAGGAGAGACCTATTTTTCCACTAGCAACCCTCCCTCAAGGGCGGCTAGCATCCTTTTCTAACTACCGATATGGAGATTGGCCAATTAGCAGCAACGTCAATTTCCCTTACTTTCCGAACGTAGGATGTCCCCGACGAATCCGATGATCTCGTGTCCTTAGACACACCCCGTCATATTTTTCCTCTGGGGTATCACCGGGTCGGAAAGTCTCTCTCTCTTGCGGTCTCATCGACAAAAAAGGATTAACTGCTTACGGTCAGCGAATATTAACACAGAATCCGACTTAGATTTTTTACGAGTGCGTACGACTACCGTTCCGTTGTCCGCGGATTCGTTATTGAACCTAGGATCATTGTCATTAGTCTCTCGAATATCTAATAACCACGGTTACTTGTCCGGTTCTATGGTAATCGTATTTGCACTAGTCAATGTCTTCTCTATTGCATAACGACAACGTGTAACCCAAACGAAGATTCGTTTCACGCCTCTAACCCTAATTCTAATGTAAACCTGACGTATATATATATATATATAAATAAATAATTATAAATTAATATTACCTATTATTAATAATAATTTAATTATATATCTCAAGATAATAAAATATTTATAATTTATATTAATTTTTATATATAAATACTTAATTATATATAATGCATTTTTTCAATTTAAAGTTAAAATATTTATATTTATATTTTAATTTTTTTATAAAATTAAATATATGTATAAAGATTTTAAAATTAATATATTTAAAACTAATAATTATATATTAATATATACTTATATACAAGATAATTCAATTTTTATCAATTTTATTAAAAAATTTTATTTTATTACGTTAAATATTTATAAATTATTTTAATTTAATTATCTAATTAAATTATTATTAATTAATTATAATAGCAATATTTATAATAGTATTGTTAATTTTTTATTTTTATATTTTAAAATATATATATAATGTACGTATCCATTATGTATTTGCAATGTACGTACAGCAGATACTCACAGGAAAAACCAACGAGACTAATAATAAAATCAACGAATTAGAAAAAAAGAGCTATAGACAAATATCTTATAATATACCGTGGCATAATCTGCAATTTATTATAAAATAATTGATCCGAGCAGTATCAATTATAAAAGAAGATGGCTGAATATGATAGACACTGTCGAATACTAATCAAATATAATCATTTAGTTAATCTTTAAGATTTAAGTTAAGATACATCTTGGAGGAATCAATAAGTCTTTCGCTAATAGCCTAATAGATCTCTTGATAGATCAAACGAAGAAATACCTAACCGCGATTACAGCCAATTGGTACATATTATTCGATACATAATTAATATTTGTATCACGTACAGCGATGCAAGTGGTATTGAAGAAAATAGCCATTTTATGTTACAACTATAACGAGTAAATTTACTCGTTTAACTTGAGAGAAATTAAAAAGGTACCTGACTTTTAAATAAGCATTAAATAAGAAATTTAAATATCGCAGACGGTGATGTAGGTGTTATTCAAGAAAAGAGAACATTTTATTTTGTAATTAGCACGAGTAAATGAACGAATATCGATAATATAATATAATGATTAATATGAATTTTATCTGGCTGATTATTTAAATACCATAACATATTTCACAGTAACGTCATCGACTGCCGTTAGGCTCCTTCCCCTTTTTGTTCAAACTAATTGATAGTCGAAAACTAGTATCAAGGAGGTGTGAATTTAGTCTTAGTTTGTAGAAACTATTAAAATGATAAAAATGGATACCGTATTAAATCGTCGAAGGCGCCAATTTACGATAAAAATTAAGAAATTGTTCAATTTGATTTTGTTATCATGGAAAACCCGTCCTTCGCTATGTCAAGAGATCGTTAACGTTTTATTGACATCTCGACACCTTGTCAAGATATATAAGGAACGCGGAAGTCGCGCGCGAGCTCTTTCGTGCCTGAAATTCCGGACAGTGAACATCCAAGAAGAATTTAAATATAAGGTAAATAAAAAAAAATATCAAATAACAACATTGTAACTAGTAATTTATAACGTCTAAGCCATTAATTTACAATACTTGAGAAATTAATTTATAATATTTAAGCTATTAATTTATAACATTTAAGCCATTAATATATAACATATAAGCAATTAATTTATAACGTCTAAACTATTAATTTATAACATTTGTTGAGATATGTATAATTTTCTGTGTTGGACTGGGTTAAATGTGTAGTAGAGATACTTGTATGTGAATATCAGCGTGTGGATGTATGTGTGTGCGCGGCGTTTCGAAAACAGATGAATGTAAACTGTTCAGTCGGTTAACAGTCGGGTATAGAAGAAAGTGCTGAGACGCGTGCAAGTGTGTATCGATGAATATATAAGAAATCGTCCATGAAATAAATATATTACTATTTTAAAATTAATCCTCAGTATAAATTTAGTGTTCTTATAACATTATTTCGACTTCAAAGATCCACAATTCTCAACAACATTTGTGCTATTAATTTATAACATTTAAGTTATTAATTTACAACATCTAAGCCATTAATTTACAACATTTGAACTGTTATTTTATACATTTAAGTTATTAATTTATAACATTTAGGCTATTAATTTACAACATCTTAGCCATTAATTTACAATACTTGAACTATTATTTTATACATTTAAGCCATTAATTTATAACATTTAAACTATTAATTTATAACATTTAAGCCATTAATTTATAACATTTAAGCTATTAATTTTCAACATCTAAGCCAATAATGTACAACATTTAAACTGTTATTTTATACATTTAAACTATTAATTTATAACATTTAAGCTATTCATTTATACCTTCTAAGCCATTAATTTATAACATTTAAGCCATTAATCTAAAACAATTACATCATTAATTCTTAACAGTTATACCAATAATTTATAACAACATTTTCCCATTAATTCAATGTAATTATGCTCTTAATTTATAACAGTTGTACCCTTAATCGGAAGTAACTCTACATTCATTGATTTTAATCAATACCATAAATTCGTAGTGAGTGAATTAAAGATTTATTTTGCTTTATTTTATTAACGAAATCTATCAAGTTTTTGAAGTGCTATTTCATTTCCATATAGCATTATATTTTAACTCTGAATACAGTATTCAATTTCCAATTTCACTATTTCGTATAAAATCTGTGGTAACACAGAGTGTCGATGTATGTGTCACGTAAAATAACAAAATAAAAAAGGAATTTGAGGTAAAAAATAAAAAAAGAAAACTTTATTTTTTTCTAACATCAATACACTTTACAATCTACTTCCGAACTCTAGGCGTGACTTTCTAAGACTGACTCTTATGATTTTACTTTCGATCGGATCCGATTACTTTCTTTTGTCATCCCTCAACATCCCCACCGTCCATGCATTTGCTAGGCGTCCGCGATCGTTGCCACGTGCTCTTTCTTCTAGAACCTTCGGTGGAAGGACCGTTGGGATGTTGATGGTTCATTAGGCATTTCTGCGATATACATTGTCGCCGAGTGCTTTATCTCTATCGTCAGTCCGTCGGATTTGAAGTATGCCGGTCGTGACACACGCGAAAAGTGACTGACCAAAAAAGAACTGAATGTTTTGACGACATTAAGAAACTGCAGCCTTGTATTTCAGCAATATCATACCAGCAATAACAAATTTTGAGAAATATCTTTATGTTCTATTCCTGTGGCGTATTTTGGATAACGCTAATCCCGGCGACACACTAAATTTTGAAATCCATACGACTGATTCTACAGAAGCGGGGATTCTACAGCAGCGATTTCGCTTGCACAGTTGTTCATTTAATTTGTGAATTGTAAGAAACCTCAAGTATGTCAGAGGACATAGTGATATTGCTACAAAAGCGACTAGACAAATAGAGAGCTACATGTGATTTTATCGCATTTTTTTAACCCTTTCGCTTCGGCAATCCAGTCCGCCGAAGTACTGTCACTGAACGGAAACGCGCGCCAGAAATACGCACAGTGTGCGTGGCTACTGTATATACGTTTTCCTAAGTCTTAAATAATAATAATTCTTGTAAGAACCGTATACGAAATATCGTTTCACTGTCAATGGATTTAGTAGATTCTTTAGCACGAAACAATATACGATTTTGATGTTGTTTCAAGAACGAGTAACTTAAAGAAGTGATTAATCCAGTATGTCAATAAAATCAAGGGAAAATGTTCTGTCGATAACGAAAAAATATATTAATGACCACAGATAGAATTTGTATATGCATTTTTGCATTTTTGTCAAATTTTGTCTTCCAAACACAACTTTTTAATATTCCTATTTTATCTACTTTTGCTAAAATACATTAAACACATTTCAATACTAAACTAAAGATCTTTAAACTTAAAAATGACTTTTGCTTATTCCCATGTCACAAACAATTGGCTTTAATAATTATCGATCAATACTCTCTTATTCGTAAGCACATCAGCATATTCGATCCATGCAAATTCACGTAAAATGTTACTACTTCCTGCCTTTCGTTACATGTATCTTAATAAATTGTATCTTATTAAATCTTAATAAATATGAGTCTTAATAAAAAGAAGTTACTTTTTACGTAGACCAAACCTAGTTCTATTATTAAGCGCGTAAGCAGATAAGATGAAGATGAAATAGAGGCAAAGCTAAAAAATAACGACTATATATTTTCATGTTTCAGCGTTGAAAACTTATGTGGGTGAAACGCTAGAATTGACTGGAGTTCTTCGACAAGAAATGGGCACTTGTCTTTGCATAGACAGCAACAATGTGCCTCCGACAGTCAGCAAACGTCACTCTCTACAAGTTCACTGTATGTATTATTAAGCGCTTGTCATAGAGTTATTATACAAATATATTTGCAATTATCATTCTTATATATTATACAAGGTGAATCAGAACACGTGGAAAATATGGCAGAGGTTGATTCTGAATACTGAAATAAGAAGAAAATTTTATATAACATAATATGCCTAATATGACCATACGTTCCGCTTATAGCTTGTTTTGCGATGCTAAACATTACACAGATGAACGATTTCTTGGAAAATAGATAAATCGTGTTGGCCTTATTTCCGGACCAATACGCTCTTCGGATCCGAATCCGTTCGATTATTAAATACGGGCGCGTTTAAAATCTCTTACTTATAAAACGTTAGTTGACGTGACGATCAAAATTTTCGACAAATTCGTGTAAGCTGTTCGAACAAGATGGACGATCTATGACGCGACGCATTCGCGTTTCCGTAGAAACTGGAACTGGTCGATTCGAGTAATTTCTCTAAAGATAGGTAAGAAAGTACTGTGACACAAAGCAAGCGTCTACTCGAAAACGTTTATACGAAATTTTCTTCTTATTTTAATGCGCTGAATCAGCCCCTGCTTGCCTGGAAGCCGTACTTTCCACATGTCTCGAACTCTATCATACCGATCCACTAGGTAAACAAAATAAAAGCCTGCCAAGCACTGTGGCGGCACGGGCCACGGAACTTTTCAACGGCTCCGGATGCAAAGCGCGACGCCGCCAAAGCGCAACACCGACGTGCCCAATGTACCATCGATATCTCCACACTCTTTCCGCCGAATTCTCGGAAGAGCATACACGTGCCAGCACTGGGCTACGATATCGATGGGCTACGAAGGGAAGAATCTGCGCGATCCGAAACAAAAGCACAGGCAGTCTGTCTTACGCCATTAAATGTGTAACTCCTCGGTATTATTTGCATAGCAACGCGTCGAATGATCTCTCGGTGTCTATCGTTATTTGTTAGTTGTTACCAATTGTCTGTTAAGTGTAATTGTTAATTGTTAATTGTTAACTCTGATTGTTGATTAGTTCTAAATAAACTATTGTTCGTTAAAAACACCAAGAGTAGTTCCTTACGCACCTATCACCATACCACCTCAGCACGAACGCCGTATAGATTGTTTTCACCTGTTCGATTCGTGCTAGATTTGACTAAAATACTCATGCGAAGTTATTGAAAATATAAAATCCGAATTAACATCCAGTTTTCAACAACCTGTCTAAAGATACCGCTCACAAGCAAGCTATCATTTCTTGAAACAAATATATAAGATTTATTTACGTTATCAATTTTGTCGTGTGTCGAAATACAGCCCACTCAAAACATTCTATGGACCAAACGAAAAAATTGTTGACATTGATTGTCAACAAGTCCTACAAACTAGGATCTTTCATATTTCTTTCGCTTTTGATAATTAGGCACAACCTCCCGCTAGCCGATGAATCATTCTGCTATATTTGGCTTATCCTTTGTTATTATACAAATTACTGCCATTGTTCACGGCTGATCTACTAATTCGTTTGGTGACTAGACACTACGTTAGATATTTTAATCAAATAAACTCATAATTGTATCGATAAAATACTTCCTATCAGTACAATATATGATCCAAAATTTAAACATCCTGCTTCAGGGCGACATATCCAGTGAATTAACGGCGCCTGAACAATCCCTTAAAACGGGTAAATCTATAACTTTATTATCTAATTTCAACCTAATATCCACAAACTGATCAACATAATTTCACTATGGCCAAAAAGAATCGCCTTGCAAATGATATCGATATTTACGACATTTCTTTGCTATATTAATATAGTATTATTTGTTATAGATCCAGACCACCGACCTCGACCAGGGCTATCAAAATTCGCCTTCGTCATGGCCAATAACCAATATAATATTAACTACGATAGAAACTGTCATTGTTAATTTAACACTAGCTATCGCTGCTATAATACGAATAGCCTGTATACATATTAAATAAACTGTAATAAATAACTTATTATTTTTAAATACACCCTGTCTTATTTATCTACACCTTCCTTTGTCTTACGTCCACCTTGACCTACGCATTGTCACGTAAAATTCGTGATAAAAAAGGATTTTTGCAATCCACTAGCGATAAAAAGTTCGCGTACAAGGTAAATAGCGGGCAAAAGAACGGTATAAAGCATAGAGTGTAGAGTATAGTAGCATCGCAGAAAAAGAAAAATCAACAGCTTGCTCGGTCATTGCGCAGCAACAGATCGAGCAACGATACAAATGATCATGGAAGTGCGTTTCTGCTTCCCGGTCTGTTCGAACTATGACGATTTGTCTTTCTGATCTTTCCGACTCGACCGTTGCACCGTTCACTCGACCATCGACCATAAATTGTTTCGAATTTTCTAGAGAACGGACACTTGAAACTACGTGCTTGCGGTACATTCGATAGCCAGAACAGAGGGATCCTTCGTGAGCCTGTTTTCGTCCTGCGAGACGAGCAAATTATTAGAAATTTCCTGATGCAATTGTACGCGGTTTTATGCAACTTTGATTATACACGTGAACGATATTTGGCACAGAGGAGTAACATTTTCGGGGTAACATTTGCGCACTAATAGGTTCCCACGTAGCTAAAATAAAGCAAAAGTTGCGCGAAATTAACGGATGACAATTGAGAAATTTCTTGGGTGATCTACGTTTATTACGAAATGGTTGGATGCGAGAATCGATATCTGGTAGCATCTAAGTTGTCCGAGAGAGTTTCACGATAAAGGAACAGATCTCTGCCGATACTCTCTATCCGACTATCGTAGCAGATTTGCGTACTTTTGCAAGGTTCTCCAAATTGATACAAATTTCTAACTACCGTAACATCGAGATATTATACATCGTAAGGCAAAGTTAAGGAGAGTGGCGATGACCTCGGAAACGCGAAAAATATCTCAGAAGATAGAATTTTGGTGGCGCGAAGGACAAATGTTCGTGATGGTTTTTGCCAATAGCGATTCTGATTCTCCCTTGACGTGTCTGCTCGGCGCCACTTCCGGCATCGTGACAACCACCGTAAGCCCTAGGACACCCTTACAGCCTCCTTTACATCGCATATGCCCTTCTCGCTGTTGATGAAAATCCAATTTGTGAAATTAGACGTTTGCTCGCTTTGAGACAAAGTAAACCGCGTTTCTCACAGGTGTTCGGCAGATGGCGATGATGAGATATATAGTGCAACAAAGTGAAATTTTACGCGCGTAAATCTAACAGGATTATAATGTAACAGAAGCACAACAAAGAGGAAACTTGTGATGAAAAAGGAAGAATATATTACCAACGAAACTCTTTTGCTCCATTTTCTTTCGTAGAATTATATTTCACTTGCGAGTATTATAGCAGGTCTGCCTTTGATACAAAAATCATAAAAGGTTTACGTATCTGCACGTATATTTACGCTGTGTGAACGACACTCGAGTATTACACGCATGCATTATCGACAAATAGATCCACGTTCGAGATAAGAGTTCCTCTTTGATACTTTCTTATGGTATAAATAACGAGAAATTATCAGGAAGTATGTTACAGTGAAACTGCTCGTACTTCGTTACTTTTACTCGCATGTATGACATCTACAACGATATTCTTTGTTGAATCAATAAATAAAAGCGCTCCCCAGCGTACATACAAGACTAGATCTTGAAATATAAGAATCGACGTAACAATAAGACTAAAAAAGTTCGAAATGAAAGTAATTATGTATATTCGATATATCTTTGGTAATCATTTCTTTAATCTCCTTCTTTGATCCAGTATCCATATTTAAAATCTACAAATAAATGATATATATTTAATATATACATTAAACTATACTTTTTAATAATACATACCATAATTTAATATTATGGTTGAAATTATGACGTATATAGCAATTAATACATACACATGTGCTTAGTTCTATTAACTTAGAAGCACATGTAAATTAAAAAAAAATATATATATATGAAACAATAATAAAATAATGAAGTAACATTGAGAATAGAATCTAGTTTAATTACACATATATACCCTTTTAATAATTCCGTTCTTATAAATTTTATTAAATTTACAGTGAAGCTTACAATTACACTAATGCCAATGAATATTAACGTATGCGTTTATTATTACACTAAATAAAAATGAAAGTAATGCAATGAAAAATACAATATACCTTAATGGAAATAAAATAAGTAAATAGCGAAGTATTTATTAATATTATTATATAGCATTATATTATATTATTATAATATTTATTAATATTTACTTACCTTTTACGTTTGCACAAAAACTATAAAATTTTAAATATAAAGAGAGATTTATAACAGAGATAAAGCAAGTCACAGAAATTAGTGTCTTTCAATGGCAAAAATGCGTTAAAGGAAGTGAAACGATAATCTCCGTCTCGCGTCACAAGCGGAACTGTGTCAGTTTTGCTCCTTGAAAGTACACGTAGCGGTACATGAGCTAGAGAACATTTCAAATCATGTTGTTGTTTTTTTGCTTCGGAGTATCAAGATCGTGAGGACATACATAATATATTAATAAATAAACTCCGGGCAAAACAATGTCGCCGTTACGTTACCGTCGAACCGTCGAACCGTCGAACAAAGACGAATTTGAATTCTCCGACTCTCGCCCGATCTGTTTATACTATACCAGTTTAAACGGACGCAATCGTAAAGAGTTCACGAGAGTTATGGATCAGTATCTACGAGTATCTACCGTCCTTGCGAACATTATCTATAATTATTTATTTAATCATTTGAAAATATACTTGAAGGTTTCAACAACGAGCAATCTTGTCTAATAAATCTCACGATCAACCATCCTCTACACACAAGTCCTCTGAAAACATAACGACTTTTCAGTTCAATTTGAATCGTTGCGTTCAACGCCATCAGGGTGTCCTGCATAACGCGGGCATCCGACTAGGTGCTGATACCACATACAAGAACAAGTCGAATATGTGAAATAAAGCTTTTGAGCTTAAGGTCCCGTTTTGAAAAAAATACAGTTTGAATATGTTCGGTTGGCAATTGGCTTAATACACGCGTATGATAAATAATAAGGTTTATTACATGATTTTACAAAATTTGTTAAAATTGATTAAGAAGTTACTTTCAAGAAGTAATATTTACATAATTGTAAATTGAACCCTATGTTTAACAAAATTAGGCATTCTTAAGTATTTGTTATTGTAAATTACTATTATGCTTCGCCAAGTGTGATTGGCTATTTCTGGAACACAGCGTCCATCGATGTCTTCAATGAAAGAACATAAGTTTAATAACCTAACTTATCGACGAAATAAATCCCTGGCCCCCGGGTAGCGTGTTAGGAAGCTTCCGTGGTAATTCTTTTAAAAGCAATTAACGAGTGATCTGTTCGCGAATTATTGTATTGTATTACAATGATAAAAATGTTAAATCTGTTATTCCTAAAGAATAAATTCTTATTATAAGACCTAATTGACTTAATGTTGATAAAGCAATAATCTTTTTAAAATCTATTTCAAAATTAGCTATAACTCCTGAAACTAATATTGTTATTCTTGAAATTATTAAAATAAATCTTTTATATTTAAAATCAATTATTATCTCATAATTGATTAATAAATAAATTCCAGCAGTAACTAAAGTTGATGAATGAACTAATGAAGACACAGAAGTAGGAGTAATTATTGCAGCTGGTAATCACATCATAAATATTAATTGTGCACTTTTTGTAAATACTATTAAAAAGAACATTAATAAAATTAATAAATCTATTTTATATAAAATTAAATTTCATGTACCAAAAATTACTAAAAAAGAAATAATTATTAATAAACTAGAATCTCCTACACGATTTAAAATTACTATAATTATTCCTGAATTAAATGATAAAAATTTTTGATAATAAATAATTAAACAATAAGAAATTAAACCCAGACCATCTCATCCTAATAATAAAGTTAATATATTAGGTCTCAAAATTTAAAAAATTATTGATATTAAAAACATTAATATTAAATAATAAAAACGATTAATTAAATATTTATTATTTAAATTTATATATCTAATTCTATATAATAAAATAAAAGAACTAATTAATATTACTAAAAATACAAATATTAATAATTTAAATCTAATCATAAAAATTGTTAGGGAAGTGGTACATTTACACTGTACATGAGAGTGTGTGTGTAAGGGTCAGAGGGCGTCAAGGTCTTAGTTGAGACAAAAGACTGTTGCCAGATGTTAGAAGAATCTAGGATAGTCGGTTGGCGACAAGCGTGCGTGCAAGACGTTCTTCAGAGTGTAATATAGATGTATAACTGTTGTGTGGGAAATATAGTCAATTATTTGTATTCCCAAATCCTCGAATTTCCTTAACACGAATAGATGTACCTAATAACATAAAAATGTAATCGCTAATTCTATTGCTGCAACTTTTGTAAATTAATATCAAAGTTACCAACTCCTAAACTTTAATTATTTTTTATTTAATAACTGACAGCGTTTTTATCACTTTCTTTTATTAAAAAATCTTATCATTTAATAATGTTTAAAAAGGAGAAAAAATAAGTATTTTCGTATGTGAAAAATTTATACAACAACAAACACATTACAACAAAAATGGGCGTTTCCCGTATCATAACGTATTTTATAAACCGTAAATTATAGAATTGGTTATAGTATACGTATGTACATATGTATATTCCTAAATTATTCCTAGATAGAGTCACTTTCTTCACCCCGATATTTTCAAATTCAAAGCCATAAAGGAATATATTACTTACCTTTCGGTGTCTTGCTATCAAAGTTCCATCGGGACCCCAAATAGTACAGGTATTGTACAATTTATCGCCCTCTATTTCAGGCATCGTACCACCAACTACATAGATGTTGTTTTCTTTAGCTGCGTTCGATGAAGCAACGCTCGTTTCACCATCAGGAATACTCTCGGCGTATTTTGGAAAGTACTCTGCATTGCAATATTTCAATTAATGAAAAATAACTGTCTTTTGTTCCAACCATAAATTAAATTGAAATGTTTGTCAGTTTTTTATTTTTAAATTATTAAAATAACTAAGTTTTATATTTCGACTTAATTAAATATGCAATTACTTAGCTAATAGTATATATAATAAATTGTTTCTACAGGTCCAAAATGAAAAATGAATATTTAGAAATATTTAATTACGACAATGCTATTTGTGTTAGCATCAGTGGCTTGTTACTCAACGACTTTGCTAGTACTTTTTGAAACATAAAGTTAGTTTTCAATTAATACTTATACTAGAGGCGGAATTATAAATGCAAAATAATTGATAATACTAATTTATAAGTACCTAATTATTAGTATGTTAAAAAATATATTTATACAAAAATCACGATAATCATGAAAATGGGGAAATCCTATATTCTCGAATCAATTCACAATTTATTTTGTATATTAATTAGATTCCGCGCTCATCAGCACGTACTCACTGGCGACATCGAGAAAATGTATCGGCAATTCCTCGTACGACCAGAGGATCGGAAATATCAAAGGATATTATGGCGCAGCGCGAGTGGAGAAACAGAAACATATGAGCTTAACACCGTAATACTCTTATCATAGAAATAGAAGCAGTCCTCAATTCCCGCCCGCTAACTCCTATCTCCACCGATCCAAATGATCTCCTAGCCCTCACTCCCGGACATTTCCTCATTGGCGATTCATTAATGTGCTTACGTGATCGAGATTTCAGAGACATTCCATCGAACCGACTCTCCAAATGGCAGCATATCCAACAGCTTAAACAACATTTTTGGAACCGCTGGCATAAGGAGTATTTGAACGAGCTAACCAACCGCAATAAATGGAGCAAGGGTGGACACAGCATCCAAAAGGGCACAATCGTCATCCTCAGATAGGACAACGTTCCCTCCATGCATTGGCCTCTGGGCCGAGTTATCAAGGTTCATCCAGGCGCCGATGGTGTCATCCGGACAGCTACAGTTCAGACGGCAAAGAGCATTTTGGATCGGGGCGTCAAAAGGCTTGTCCCACTGCCAATTCAACCCGATCTCGAGAAACCCGAACAACTAGCCACCGAGACGAAATAAGATGGGAACTTCAACCACACCTCGCTAGTTTGATCGGTACCCTCTCAACGGGGGGAGAATGTTACGCCATGCGGCTTACCATAGGTCATATTCTTAACTATCGATAGCGCCACTATAATGTCGCAGACGGATCGTCGCGTCTGCCCGGCAAACAAACATTGTAGTGGCAAGCGCGTGGTTCATTAAGCAGGGCGACTTCCAGAAACGTCGACTCGTGGCCCGTATTTTACCTCGCAGTAAAAGAATGTGGCGTGATCCGAACGTAGTGGGGGTCGCCTTCCAGAAAAAACGAAAAAAATCGAAAGGCGTTCAGAACTTTTCGAGAAGTCGAACCGTCAACACATGTGGTATGTCGCGCATTACTTATCAACCAAAACGCAGTTACATTTTTTTTGTTCCTTTTATATCTTTCTAGTTAATAAGTTGTTGAAATAAACATTAATTTATTTGTGTTAATTCTGTGGAATTTCATTGAACTACCCTTATTATCATAATCGAAATAAGGGGATCGATCAGTTCGTGGCGTCGATTATTTAATCGTAACGGGAACTTACAACTCTCGTTGACGTGCTATCTCGCGATCGCGTCTCTCCGCGAACGGTCGAAACGCCTATTTTTTAACGAACGACGTCTCCCACTAGAGACTTTCTCTCGAGAGCGGCTAGCATCCTTTTCTAACCACCGATATACAAATTGACCAATTAACAGCAATGCCAATTTCCCTTACTTTCTGAACGAAGGTTGTCCTCGACGAATCCGATTTTTCCTCTGCAATATTTTTAAAGCTACACATTTCGAATTTTCCAATTATGCCGAAACAATTGCGTGAACCACTCTATATATTCCATACAATAAACTATTTTTTGCGTTTTAAAGTAGTTGAATATTTTATTAAAATACTCTGAGCAATTCTCAGGTTTCTGTGAAAACAAGATAACCCAAATGTAGTTGTGTTTCCTTCAGAATTATGCAGATTTTATTTGAAATATGTGAGGTGTAAGTGACCCCGACGTGATCGAGCTAATGAGATTTCAATGATCGTGATTCCGGGCGCGCTAACGATATGTCGAACAAGAATAAAACAGTTACGACCAGTGAAGTAGTCCGCGTGCCTTTGACGATGCCCTAGAAGATAGTGCTATGGTTCTCCTTACTAGAGAGATAGCTCGCGGCGGCGAGCATCGCGGGCGATGAAGAAAAATCTACCGCTGGCTGTAGATGTCGCTGCTAGGGTACTGCTGTATTTTCTTTTCATTTAAGAATCGTGGAAGAAAAATCGGACTACGGTCGCCGGGATTTAAGAACCCAGATCCCGAACGTTCGTAACTTGAGGCGCTAACCACTGCGCTGCCGTTGTCTGGTATTAGTTAGTGTCGAGTTGTCGTATTTGTGCTGTCGAGTGCGGCCACATATGTATGCATTTATGAATTGAGTGGTTTACGAGTAATTACAATCGATATACATTACAAGTAATTACAATTTATTACAAATGACTCGCTGTGCATATTACTATAACAGTCAGTACTAATTCTATAGATCAGCAGCATTATAACTTTCCAATAAACAACCGAAAATCACGTCGTTGAATAATAAATGCATTCACTGTAGAACGAAATTATTACTACGAATATAAGAGAAACGATTTAAAAACCATGTATTTTTTCATTTAAATTATTTGCATTTGCAAAGGGAGATACAAAATTTTAACAACGTTGCAAATTATAAAGACACAAATTACAGTTTCGTGTTTAAGTTATTGTTCAGAGTTTGTTGGAATACAACGATATTAATCGCATACAGATGAGGTGATTGATCGAACGGATTCTTTCCTTCGTTGTTCAGCGATATCCTCATTAGCGTGCGTTCGTGAGATGTACCACGGCGGCTAGCACGTGCATGCTCTTTCGAGAATTCGGCGGAAGAAGCGTAGGAATATGGATGGAACATTCCCGATGGGCACGTCGAGAAGCTACTAGAAGGTTCTGTGGCACATGTGACGCCACACAGACACCCACACAGGTCACACTCATTACTGCATAGAGAGTGGGGTTCAAAACCTTTTCAAGGGCCATGGGTCACTAAGCCAGTCAGTCTGTGAATAACTAGCCAACTGTCTACATTCCAGAACACACACACTTATAATTCCTGTAATAATTGTTTAATAAATATCACATTATATTGTTTCAACACAAACATTGTGTCTTCCACAGATTATTAATCTTAATTCCAAGATTAAATTCTAACAGAGCTTCCTAATAATTATGGTACAATTGGTAAAATGATGATTTTACATGAAAAAAGTAAAAAATATATTAGATAATCGAAATAACGCGATATAAATATAATTGAAATAACATCAGTAAGAACGGATGTTTTAAGCTTTCGATTTTGAGAAAACAGGGTATGAATACGTTTAGTTAAAAAGCAATCCGTGTTTATTCGAGCATTCGCGGAGAGACGCGATCGCGAGAAAGCACGTCAACGGGAGTAGTAAATTCCCGTTGCAATTAGATAACCGACGCCACGAACTGATCGATCCCCTGATTTCTGTTACGATAATAGGGGTGGTTCAATGAATTTAACACTGTATTAACAGGTTAATATAGCTTGTATATTTAAAAATAATGAATGTAATAATAAGAACGTCACAAATTATTTAGCGATAAATACAGTTGATATGTTATAGGAATTCAACCCGACATTGCGATATCTCTCAATGAATTCGTTAGACTAAGCAATTTATAACGTTTGACTCTTCAGAAGGGACCGATTACTCTTCGATCCTTTTCGTTGTCTTCTCTGAGATACGACCCCCACTACGCTCGGATCACGCCACCGTTCGCGCCTATGATCACGTATACCAGCTTCTTTCTTTATGCGGATAAAATAACGCACCGAAGGCGAATAGATGTTTCTGGAACTCGCTGCTTGACGACAACTATGCGTTTATCGCTACTTTGTGTATATCTCGACGGTCATGTAAGACGATCTGTTTGCGACGGTTAGGAACACGGCCTATAGTAAGCCTTGGGGCGTAATAAACGGAGAGAATAGAATAATCTTCTTTCTCTGTGGGATGTTAGAGACTGATGTGTACAAATCGAAACCGCTGAGGAGAATATCGAAAGGCGAGTGTCACAAATAAGTGAAGAGATATTATTAAGCGTCTTTAAAAACATGTTACGAAGAAATAATAAATGTACTGAATATCAAGGCGGGCATATTTAACAATATTTGTAATTATTTTTATGCATATTAATTGTAAGTTATCGATCCTTATCAGGAGCACGAAATTACACAATTAACAATTATCGAGATCGTCAAACTTTAAAACGACGAAATTTTCGGCTCTCTCGTTAAGTACCGAAAGAACTGAGTTACAGTTAAAGGTACGCGAAATTACATTAGAGAAATTAATGCAACGTGTTACGCCATGCGGCTTACCATAGATCATATTCTTAACTGTCGATCGCGGCACTATAATGTCGCAGACGGATCGTCGCGGCTGCCCGGCAAACAAACATTGTAGTGGCAAGCGCATGGTTCATTAAGCAGGGCGACCTCCAGAAACGTCGATTCGTGGCCGTTATTTTACCTCGCGTAAAAGAATGTGGCGTGATCCGAACGTAGTGGGGGTCGCCTTCCAGAAAAAACGGAAAAAATCGAAAGGCGTGCAGAACTTTTCGAGAAGCCGAACCGTCAACACATCTCTTATATCGCGCATTACTTATCAAGCAAAACGCAGTTACATTTCTTTTTGTTGTTCTCTTTATGTCTTCCTAGTTGATAATTTGTTAAAATAAACGTTAATTTATTTGTGTTAATTCTGTGGAATTCATTGAACTACCCTTATTATCCTAATCGAAATAAGGGAATCGATCAGTTCGTGGCGTCGATTATTTAATCGTAACGGGAACTTACAACTCTCGTTGACGTGCTATCTCGCGATCGCGTCTCTCCGCGAACGATCGAAACACAACGTTCAAACGACAATTGATAGTCCTGACGAAATAAACGTCGCTCAGAGAGTCGAAAATTTGTCTCTTCAAATTTTAAGCGGATACGAGTTATCCCCACTACTTCGCGGAACTGATCACTGCAAGTAGTTTCCGGTGTTTTCTTTGTCTGCTCCAGCGATAACGCAATTACTCATAAATTGCCAAAATAAGAAAAACGAAGTTTTCATATTTTTTATTTCATTGTTATAAAACGATTTAATTGGATTTTCGAGAATCTCACGATCAAAATGATATTGGACGATAGCTAAACTCTGGAAATGCGCAACGTTCGGTCAACTGCACAGAAGACCATGCCTAAGTCCGACACAATTCTTTGAAGTTACAATGAATGTTGATACTAAATCCGTCGTTTAGAGATACCTTGGCTTCTTATGACACTAAGTTAAACAACTTCCGTTATTTGCTGACTAGTCCAAATGGATCCAGACACTGGTTAAATTATATTTCTTTTGACTTTATTTGTCTAGATATAAAATCTGTAAGGTATCTCGTTGTATCTCAATTGCTTCTCTTCTTTCTTATTCCTACATTCACCGTATTCACAAAACAACGATCCAAAGACAAGTAACAGCGGTCAGTTTGTGAAAAGTGCTCGTTAACAAATCTTAAATTACAACGAAACGAAATTGTTCAACACCTTAAAATTGAAAATTACCGAACTAAGTAGGAAAAAGGCCACAATGTTTGTAGAACCTCGATAAGTGTTCGCCGAGACAGTTTCGACATCTGGACTACGTCGGACAGTTTACGACGGATATCCGTCACATAAAAGGGGTAGAAAATAACGTAGCCGATACTCTATCTCGCATCGAAGCGATCGGAAAACCAATAGATCACCATACGCTAGCTGCAGCGCAAGAAAAGGATAGCGAGCTACGCAAAATTATCAACGCTGGCTCGAGCGCGTTGCAGCTGAGAAAAGTACGATTTCCCGATCACAACGTCGAGTTATACTGCGATATTAAAACCGAGACCGTGCGACCGTACGTACTGGAACCGTTACGCCGCACCGTATTCCAAGCGCTACATGGACTTTCCCACCCGGGGATGCGAGCTACGCGAAAATTGGTAGCGACGCGCTTCGTCTGGCCGTCGGTAAATAAAGATTGCCGAACGTGGACACGACAATGCATACCGTGTCAGCGCAACAAAGTCACCAGACACGTATCCTCGCCCGTCGGAACGTTCGGAACGCTAGCGGGCCGGTTCGAGCATATACACGTAGATATCATCACAATGCAATATTCGCAAGGATACCGTTATTGCCTTACGTGTATCGATCGTTTTTCGCGTTGGCCTGAAGCCATACCTATCGCCGATATGGAAGCGTCAACCGTGGCTTCGGCCCTCCTTTCTACCTGGATATCTCGTTTCGGCGTACCCTTGAAAATTACGACTGATCAAGGACGTCAATTCGAATCGCGTTTATTCGAGGAATTATGCCGGTTGCTCGGCGTCAAACATTTGCGTACAACGGCCTACCATCCAGCGTCTAACGGGATGGTAGAACGCCTACACAGACAATTAAAGGCGGTGATCAAATGCCACGACACGAGCAACTGGGTCGGAATTCTCCCGATCGTCTTATTAGGTATAAGAACCGCGATAAAGGAGGACCTAAACGCAACGGCGGCCGAAATGATTTACGGCATCGGCATACGTCTGCCGGCGGAATTCTTTTTGCCAACTAGTCAACGGGCCAACTTGGAATACGCGCGAAAATTTTTGCAAAAATTTCCTAAAGGAATTATAATCTATGAGATAAATGAAATAAAAATATAAAAACCAACCGATATTAAAAGAAGAATGATTATTTTACAAGATAATACGAAACTGTGTAAGGGATTACATATGTAACATATTGTCCCGATGTACACATATCTGCGAAGCGACTTACTACCCTGTATATTCCAGAAACTTCTTAGTTTGCCCCAGCCTTAGCAATTTGAAACTATTTTATTAAAATTAAGAATTTTCCACATTAGATCGAACGCACTTCTAATAGGTACCAAACAGTATATATATATATATATATATATATATAGCAAGATTTCACATATCTCTAAATTATTCACAGAAAATTAATACGGCACATAAATTAGACTTCGGATTGTAAATATTAAGAATAAATAACCGATACAGTCTCACAAAAATAGAAGGATAAAGATAGAGATAAGGGATCAAAAACAACAGTTATTTTTCAAATTTGTATGAAAAGCCCTTAAGAAAATAAGTTCCTCCTTAAATTGAAAACAGTTATATGTATAGAAATCAAACTTGCGATAAAAGTAAAAAAGATAGAAAATAAGAAAATTGTATTTGTTTTTATGACTCACTTTTACATGTAGTATAATTTCCACCGCTATTTTAGCATAGAACGCTATTTTCAAACACGAATTGTTCCAACTCGATAGTCCCTTGCTTTGCTGTAAACGGAAAATTCTTTCGTGTTCTCAACCAAATTTATCAAATTCCAGCAATGACACATGCTATGTGATTGTCAGTAGAACATGGAGAAATGTTTCCAGTAAAGTTTCGAGCGACTTATCGGCGATTTTCAGGAGACACGACGCGACGATATCGCGTGTACAGTGCTTCTATCGGTGTTGATGCGCTTTAATACATAGTGCAAGAGAACACTAATAAGATTTCCCAGTGGGCCTGTAAATCCTTATAGATCACTCAAAAATATATCATATTGTTTGTTTCAACTACTAGCAATTTAAAACGTCGTCTACATATATTTAGAAAGTTAGCAAAGACATATATTTGTTCCTGAGCATGATTTCTATCAGTTGAGCGTTGTAGCAAAATGTCCGATACAATTTAATGTTGAATTTGTCTTTTTTTTAGGCTAGCTTGATTGGATTACAGGTAGATTTAAACGATCCGTGTGTTGCATCTCCAAGGCATCTTCGACTCATCGATACGCAGTGATACCCGGCAAACTTCTAGTGGACAAGCGACGTTGCTTGCAGGCAGTTTATATACATGTTTTGGCATGTGTTGTCTACAGATACCTGTAGTCTGCCCGTACGCGCCTTAAGTTTCACTGACAGACATTGTCCGCCGATTACTACGACATCTGTCTGTGGACAATAGGCCGTCAGTGTGGAGTTATCTTTACCCGAATAATTTAAGAAATATAAAATAAACTTCAACGAAAAGTTGCTAGCTTCGATATCTTACTAATACAATGTTATCGAAATTGAATAAACCTCGTTACTGTATTTAAAAGGAAATTGCATTTATATTTCAAGTTTATAGAGACAACAACAACAACCAAACAAAGAATCGCAACGAAGAAATAAACGGATACAACAAACAGAACACTGGATCGAAGATAGAACAATAAACAAGATAGAACCAAGAAAACAACAGTAACGAAGAACCGGGGCGCAGAAAAAAGCACGAAGCGTGCGAGCTGGAGAGGAAACCTGTGACCGTCGGTGCAAGCGGTAAGCCTACAAAATGGTTGCCGAGCAGGAATAATCGGCTGGAGAGCCAACCTGCTGGGACCGAGCTATATGGTGGCAGGTATCGCGTGGCGCCAGCTAAGCGAGCTGCCGCCCGAAAGGGTAGGTTTAACTTGTCCAATGATCCGCAAGGAGAGGGCAAGTCGCGCGCCGACCATCTATGCGCGCCATTCCCAAGTCGAACGCGAACATCTAAATGCGAAGCCAGTATGCGTTTTTACTGCAGGTATGGCGCAGTCGACCAAAAGGTCGGGCCCTCAAACGCACACATTACTTGTACAATTCGAGTGCTGCAGATACGGAAAAGCAATTTATAATTTATCGTAATTTATCGTAATGCGAATTTTGGCGCGTCGTCATAAATAGATTTTTATTTAAAACGAAATTGTTAAATATCCTTTTGTATCAATTCACATAACGTTAATAAATCAATATTAGACATATTACTCATAAATTGTACATATCTTTGTGCATATACGCATAGTTTTCGTGCATATGTCAATATTTGTATATTTTATGTGTATAACTTTCATATGCTTTTCGCAAATTTTACATTCATAAACATCTGCAATCTACACGTTACGTTTTTCGTTGTATTTACAAGTACGGACATTAGATATTCTATTACATTCTTTTATTATAATCTTTTGATATATTTATAGTTGTTTAATTATTAGGTCATCCCATAAGTTCGTGCCGTTTTTCGAGAGGTTATATATGTTAAGATCGTTTACATACCTTTCAGTTTCATGAAAAAATGTAATCCCCCTCTCGTTGTACAACTTCTTCCCATTTTTCTGGTAGGTTCCGTCTCGATAAAAGTTCTCTTGTTTTTCTTTAAAATAATTTTCTATGCTATTTTTGAGAGTGTCAATATTTTCAAATCTTTTAGCTACTAAAAAGTGTTGTAATGCTCTGAACAGGTGGTAATCAGATGATGGTAATCAATGTCTGGGGAATATGGGGGATGTGGTAAAATTTTTCAATTAAATTCAGACAATTTTTTTGTAACGCTTTTCGCGACATGCGGTTTAGCATTGTCGTGATGGAAGATAACGTTGTTCCTATTCACTAAACCTGGCCGTTTTTCAGCTAGTGCTTCCCTTAATTTTTCTAACTGAGCGCAATATTTGTCTGAATTAATGGTATCACCACTAGATAAAAGTTCAAAATAGAGTATTCCTTTATAATCCCACCATACACACAAAAGAACTTTACGCGGATGTAACCCTGGTTTTGCACAGCGTTCAGGTGGCTGATTTCGTTGGGATCAGCTACGTTTCCGTTCAGGGTTTTCGAAAAGTATCCACTTTTCATCACCAGTTACCAGGGGCGTTTAAGGAATGGTTCACGTTTATTACGTGCAATTAATGACATGCACGCTGTCGTTCGTTCAAGACGGTTCCGTTCCGTAAGTTCATGGGGCACCCAAACGTTCAACTTTGACACCATCCCCATTTTTTTAAACACCTATGAATCGTTGTCTTAGGTATTTTCAGGACATTTGACATCTCTTGAACTGTCAAACTTGGTGATTTTTCAACAAGATCCCGAATTTTATCTCCGTCTGTCTGAGGAGGACGCCCGGAGCGTACCTCCTCTTCTAAACAGAAATTCCCAGCTCTAAAACGTTGGAACCACTTCCTACAGGTGCGAGATGAAAGCGTATTTTCTCCGTAAACAGCACATATGTTTTTCCTGGCAATTGTTACCGAACTTTTTTTCCGAAATTCATATAACATGAGATGTCGAAAATGGATACGCATTTCACTCGTGATTTTTTACTGTTAGAAGTCACTGTGTTCACTATATTACGATCTTATGCCCACGAAGATCTACTCTAGCCTGTTCTCGATCAGCTAAGCTCAAGTGCATTGGTCCCGTATAGCCGTATGTTTAGAAATCGACACATGAAATATATACACAAAAACTTATGGGATCACCTAATATGTAAACGATTTTGAACTATTTAATTTAATAAAGACCTTAGATCGATGGATTTTAATTGCTGTCACATAATCGTTAATTCATTACTTTTCCTCCAACTGTCACGAATTTTCACAAAGTGTGTATTTCGGATCGTTAATCTCATACGAATGTAAACTTCATTTTCTTAATAATCTTGGTCAATCATGTATCACATTTTCTATAAAATCTATAAGATCAGCAAGTGCTCTAATACTTGTGAACAATCATATATCTTAATTCGTGCCTTTTGTATTAATACAGAAGCTTCATGCGAGAAAGAATTTTCGATATAAATGTTCTCAATGTTGTAAATCGAGTTCTGCCAGAGCAACCGAGCCAAACGGACGTGTAAAACAGTGCTTCAGAAAAAGTGCGGCAAGTGGGGAAGAGAAAGTTACGAACGGCAACGCCCATAGCTAAATGGTGGAAACTCGTGTCTTCTACTAAGAAGACTACAAGCAAAACTAAAATGAAAAAGCACATCCCACCGATAAAAATAATTAACAAAGACGAACAATACTACATAAATAAAACAACAAACATATCAAAACCAAGCCAACCAATAAACGAAGAACAGGAATGCTCAGCTACAAACGAAGTTGATATGGAAACAATACCAAACAATGAAGAGAATATTACCAATAACGAATTAACCCAACAGGATGAAGGCTGGAAGGTGGCAAGTTATAACAAGAAACGAAAAATAACAGGAAATTCAGATACAGAAAAGCAGCGATGGCTGCAAGAATTACCATTAAGAAACTCCTTCAGCTCACTTACGAAAGAAATAGACGACCCAACAACCAAAAACACAACTAAATCAACGCAAACTACAAAACCACCACCAATATTTGTCAACGCCCAGATAATAGACCCGCTTATTGATCCACTAAACGATATAGCTGGGAAGGAAAACTACACAATAAAACAAACAAAATTAGAACAAGTAAAAATTCAAATAAACACCCCAGAAAATTATAGGAAAGTGATAAAAGAATTAAAAGAAAAAACGCTGTGTACCACACATACCAGCTGAAAACGGAAAGGAGCTACGAAATAGTTATAAGAGGACTACATTCAAAAACTAACACAAAAAAAATTAAGTGACGAATTAGCAAAAATTGGTCATCAAACAAGAGCAATAAACAATATGACAAGATACGATACGAAGCATTTAACAACACATTGTCCATACGTAGGGAAAATAAATGAAGTAAAATGTTACAACTGTAATGGAAACCACCCAGCCAGCTATAAAGGATGCGAAATCAGAAAACAATCACAACGTAAACAGTTTCCACCACTTGGCAATAGATCAATCAACAACTACCAACCACAACAAAGTATAACGGATAATTAAGTAACATTGAAAGCACAAAATGAACCAAAAGCTATAAACGGAAACACCGATCCCCAAGGAAACCGCAGCTACGCGCAAGTAACCCAAAACATTAGACAAACAACGCCCACAAACAAACAGAATCAAAGCAACAACACCGAAGACGATACAGAAATCAAAGAAATGCTCAGACAATCCATTAAAGGTACAGAGATATTAAGAAAAATGGTAAGTGAGAAAAACACAATACTAAGGCAACAAGTACAACAAACAACAGTCATGTTACAACTACTCACAAACTTGCTAAGTAAAAAATAAAAATGGACATGCTTAAAATAGCAGCCTGGAACTCTAACGGACTACAACAAAGGGCCCTAGAAACTAAAACATTCCTGTATAATAATAATATCGACATACTACTCGTATCGGAAACACACTTCACTATAAAAAGTTACATAAAAATACCGTACTACACAATATATGATACCAAGCATCCTTCAGGAAAATCACACGGAGGGACCGCAGTAATAATAACAAACGACATTAAACACCACTAACACAGCCAAGCTAGTAAGGAATATATACAAGCAACCACCGTTACTGTACAAACTAGCAGCAACCATTTACAGTTGTCAGCAGTATATGTACCACCGCGACACAAAATGACATCACAAACGTGGGAAGAGTACTTTCAACACTTAGGTGACAAGTATATCGCAACGGGAGACTACAATGCAAACCCACGCTATGGGGATCAAGAATTACCACACCTCGAGGTAGAACCCTGGAAAAATACATTAACAACAACCTCAATATATTATCCACAGGAAGACATACTGGCCGACAGACCTGAGCAAAATACCTGGCCTACTCGATTTTGCAGTTACAAAGGGACTAAACGCAAATAAACTAAAAATAACACCCAGCCCCATTGCATACAGCCCAATTGCTTACAGAAACAAATTAATACTTTATAGCAATCCAGGGACACTATGCAACAGAACAACCAAATGGCAAATTTTTAAAGAAATAATCGAGAGCAAAACCAGTTGCAGCATCCCATTGGAAACACCCGAACACGTCGAACAGGCAGTAACACCATTGACAGAAACTATCCAAGAAGCATCATGGACAACCACTATACCTGAACCAACCAACAGACAAACAAAAATAATTCCATCAGACATACTTGAAAAAATTAGAGAAAAAAGAAAAGCGAAAGCAAAATGGCAAAAACATAGAACACGAGAAAACAAAAATCACCTAAACAAACTTGCAAAGGAAATAAAAAACAAAATAAAAGTGCACAACAATAACGAATTCACAAAATTCATAGAGTCACTCTCTGCTCACGAGAACTCCAACTACTCCCTATGGAAAGCCACGAAAAAAAAAGAAACCAATAAAACTAGTCCCAGCAATCAGGACGGCAGACAACACATGGGCAAGAAGCAACGAAGAGCAAGCTGAAGAATTTTCCAACCACCTTTGAAACACATTTATACCACATAATATCAACAACAGCAACCCCAAATGTCATACGGACGAGGATGCGTTTACCACTAGTACCTCAACTGACAACCACTATACCATACCTAAAACAACAGCACAAGAAATTAGAAACATAATCGAGAAAACAAAAAACAATAAAGCACCACGAATCGACCTAATCAATGGTAAAATCTTGAAAAACCTTCCGCCAAAAGCGATAACACTAATGACAATAATATTCAATGCAATACTAAGAATCCAATACTTTCCTAAACTGTGGAAACTAGCACAGGAGATAATGTTACCTAAACCAGGCAAAGAACCACACCAAACTGCATCTTACAGACCAATATCACTACTTCCTGTGTTTTCCAAAATACTAGAGGAAATAATATGCAACCGCATAAAACCAATAATATTGTTAAGGAAATTCGAGGATTTGGGAATACAAATTATTGGCTATATTTCCCATACAACAGTTATACATCTATATTCCTCTCTAAGAACGTCTTGCACGCACGCTGGTTGCCAACCGACTCTACTCTTCGGTGTCTCGATTAACTCTAACGACTCTACTCTTCGACGACTCGATTAGCTCTGTCTCTCGCAACACACACACTTTTCGACTCGCACACTCTGACCTTTCGGTCGTCCCACCTTGAAACCGTCCTTCTGATCTAACGTTGTCTATTGTTTTTCTTCTAACATCTGGCAACAGTCTTTTGTTTCCACTGAGTCCTTGACGCCCTCTAACCCTTACACACACACTCTCATGTACAGTGTAAATGTATCACTTCCCTAACAAATATAGAAGGAAAAATTAATACCAGATCACCAATTTCGATTCAGAAACATACACTCCACTATAGAGCAAATGCACAGGCTCATTAAAGAAATAATACTAGCATTAGAAAACAAACAATACTGTACAGCCCTCTCTATGGACATAGATAAAGCATTTGACAAAATAAACCACGAAAGCCTACTACAAACAATCAGGAAACAATTTCCGGAGCAAATATACCAATTAATAAAATCTTACTTAAGCAGCAGAACCTTCGTAATAAAAATCAAGGACACATACTCTGAAGTTAAAGACATAAAGGCAGGGGTTCCGCGAGGAAGCGTCTTAGGATCAATACTATACACAAAACATACCAACAACTACCAATAGCAAAATACTGACACTCACGGACGACACAGCTGTACTAGTCAGGCACACTAACCCAGAAACAGCAGTCAAATTACTACAAGAACATATCACAAAAATAGAAAAGTGGCTGCAAGATAAACAAATAAAAGCAAACCCCGATAAATGCAACCATATTACACTCACACTGCGAAAACAGACACCATCAAACATCCTACTGAACGGCACGCACATACCGCAAACAAGGCAAGTCAAATACCTAGGACTAGACCACCTAGAAACACAACTCACATAGAAACAGCATACTAAATCAATAATAGACAAAATACAGACAACAAGGAGACAAATGCATTGGCTAACAAGTCGAAAATCCAAATTAAGCATAGAAAATAAATTAAAAATATACAAAACGATCATAAAACCAATCTGGACGTACGGAATACCACTATGGGGGGCAGCGGCAATGAGCCATATAAACAAAATAGAGACAGTACAAGCTAAAATTCTTAGAACAATAGTAAACGCCCCATGGTACGTTAGAAGCGAAGGCATACGGAAGGACCTGGGAATACCAATGGTCAAAGAGAAAATTAGCAGACACGCAGAAAAATACAAAGAAAGAATAGGAACACAGCCAAACTGGCTAGCTGCGGAAACGATCAACACCTCAAACATGGATAGAAGGCTGAAAGGGAAATACCCAGCAGACCTCACAAAGGACACAACCAAACAAACACGAAGATGGTATCCCACTGGGGGTAGCTACCCACATAATAATCTAACAGCTAAAAAATTCTACCAAATGTCCAAACTGGACAAATTGTGAATCTAATCTATAAAATAAAAAAAAACCTGTGATCTGAGTTTAGATCTCAGTTTAGAGTGATACATCTCCTAAAAGGATTAAGAGATTTTTTAACAAATTCCCAAAATAACAGTGAATTTTAGAACAAAGATAATGGAAATACATAAACATCTTGTTAATAACGACGTGGGTATACTGATAGGAACTAATATCTGCAGAATATATGAATGTCTTAAACATAAGGTAATGCTAAAAAACGTTCTCTTTGTCCAACGACCTCTTGATTCCTATACAACCTCTCCTGGTTATCTTGCGCACGCGTAACATTCACGTACCGTTACATGCATTGCCATTCCATACTTTTCGTATCCTTTTTATACTGTTACTTGAATATAGAATTGTATGAAAAATACAAGAGCACAAAGATATAGAAAATATAAAAATATAAAAATAAAAGATTACAAAACTGTCAAAATTACAGAAAATCAGATTAAACATTAGTACCTATATTCTGCATTCTTTTTGTATTACATATACATTTTTTACATTATAAATGTCGGGTTTACATTAGAATTAGGGTTAGGGGCGTGAAACGAATCTTCATTTGGATTACACATTGTCGTTGTGCAATAGAGAAGACATTGACTAGTGCAACTGCGATTATTATAGAATCGGACAAGTAACCGTGGTAATTAGATACTCGAGAAACTAATGACAATGATCCTAAGTGCAATAACGAATCCGCGGTCAACGGGATAGTAGATGTACGGGCTCACAAAATCTAAGTCGGACTCTTTGTTAATAAAACGCGTAATATTCACTGGTCGTATGGGGTTACTCTTTTCGTCGATGAGATCGCAAGAAAGAATGAATTTCCGTCCCGATGATGCCACAGAGGAAAACTATAATGGGGTGTGTCTAAGGACACGAGATCATCGGATTCGTCGAGGAAAGCCTTCGTTTAGGAAGTAAGGGAAATTGACGTTGCTGCTAACTGGTCAATCTCCATATCGGTGGTTAGAAAAAGATGCTAGCCGCCCTCGAGGGAAAGTTGCTAGTGGGAGACGCCGCTCGTTGAAAAATATGTCTCCCCTATCTTCCCGTAGTTGGGACAAAGACTGTTTGTCTGTTTGAAGGACTTTAGTTGACTAAACCTTAAGATTTATAACGGGCCCTCGGGCTAGCCGAACATGTACTGCGGAGACGCATCGACATCTGGCAATCATCTTACTCGAAGAATAGGGTCTGCGTGTGGCGAGCCACGGGACAGAAACCGTTGGAATGTTTACTGTCGCGTGTCGCCACGAATATTTCTTTTAAGGAGAGCTATAGAATTACTCCATACCTTTGTTAGGCAAAGCGTTCATCCCTTGACCGCGGCTACGTTGGGCGACAGACTGTCGCCTCGAGCCAAAGCTCACCGTCACTAATCTCGAACAATTACAATCGGATTGAATAACTACAATAGTTTAGTTACAGTTATAGTAGACTTTAGATTGCAATGTTGCGGGGCTATCCGAAGGTTCCGGTGTCCTTTCATCTCCGACATATATATATATATTTATGTTGTGTGTCATATTAATATGACTAATGTTTTTTAATTCTTCGATAGCGTTATTTATTGTTTTGAGTAGTTTATTTTATAGTGTGTTCGATAGTGTAAAACATACACACACACACATATATATAAATATGTATTCATATGCATATTTCTTCTGGCAGTGTAGTATTCATACGAAATGAAATGTTAATTATTTATTTTATATTAACTTCATTTAATAAGATAGAACACGCACACGCACACGTATATATGTATATACTTCTGGCAATGTGATTTTCATTTAGATTCTTTAGAGATGTAATGTTGTGTATTTGAGGTTATGTGTCAATTATTTGATTTCATATATACATATATATCTTGTATTGTGACAACATAGTATTGAAGGTTTTGTTTCTAGATTATTGTGTGTTTAATGTGTGTTTACATATTTGTGTTTGATGATAGAATTTCTGTACGCAATTCCTCAAGTCGTTGCGGTGTTAATTATTTTGAGCGTTTGGCCTATCGACAGGTTGTCGCTTAGTCCCAAGTGTTGCGTTGTGTGTTCTATTTCTTTTGTAGATTATTATTAGTGGTTTAGTTTAGAATATGGATTATTTATATATTTATATATAGACATGCATGTTTCGTAATTGTTAGGGAAGTGATACATTTACACTGTACATGAGAGTGTGTGTGTAAGGGTTAGAGGGCGTCAAGGTCTTAGTGGAGACAAAAGACTGTTGCCAGATGTTAGAAGAATCTAGGGTAGTCGGTTGGCGACCAGCGTGCGTGCAAGACGTTCTTCAGAGAGTAATATAGATGTATAACTGTTGTGTGGGAAATATAGTCAATAATTTGTATTCCCAAATCCTCGAATTTCCTTAACCTGGTAGCAGAGCGTGGTTACTAGCTTTACAAGATATTTAGTGCGTGGTTACGATCTTGCGAGTGAGTTTTCAGTAATGAAAAAAAAACTTTCAGAGGAAAAAATATACTTCGAGCACGTAGGAACGCTTGAGTAAGAAAAGAAAAAAAAAGAAGAATCAATTAAAATGGAGAGATCGGAAATCATGATACCTATATTCGATGGTGAGGATTATGGAATGTGGAAGCAACGAATCACGATGTTTCTCAAATATAAGGAATGCGAGGTTGTTACAACTAGAATGAAGAACGAAAGAGACGATGAAGACTGGGACGAAAAGGATTTGAAGGCGATTAATATAATTTATAGTGCAATATCGAACAGACAATTGGAGTATGTTAGGGAAGGAAAAACGGCGTATGATATAATAAAAAGGTTCGATGAAATGTACTTGAAAGAGTCGACGGCACTGCAGATCGTATGCAGAAGGAGATTGGAAAACATAAGACTGGAGAACTACAGTGATTCAGCATCATTCTTTAACGACTTTGAAAAATTAATCAATGAATTAAAAAGTGCGGGCGCACAAGTAAGTGAGAGGGAAAAGCTGAAATTACATGCTGAATACGTTACCCGAAGAATACAGCTACATAGCGGACATAATAGACGCATTGAAAGAAGAGGATCAAACGGTAGCGTATGTAAAAAATAAAATAGAGATAGCAGAGAAGAAAAATAAATCCAATCGAGGAGAAAGGCAAACCAACGCCTTTTCTGCAAAAAAGGAAGGATGCTTCAGATGTGGAAGATTAGGACACTTTGCGAGAGAGTGTCAAAATGGCGTCCAAGCGGGAAGCAGTAACGGCTATTGGCATGGGCCAACACGTGGTCGAAACAGAGGAAGAGGGAACAAAGGCAATACGAGCAGAGGACGTGGAAACTTTCATCGTCAATCAGCAACCGGCACGGGCGAGCATGGAAACTCAAGAGCAGGCATATGGACAGCAACGGCGCACGCAGCAAACAGCAGTGAGACGAATGAAATAAGTAAGAACGAAATAGTGTGGCTATTAGATAGCGGTTGTACCGATCACATAATTAATAATATAAATTATTTCGATAAATCTATCGACCTAAAAGAACCGGTAAATATATATTTAGGCGATAATAGACCGATAAAAGCGACAAGAGTTGGGAATGTTATAAGTTATTTTGAAGCATTCGGAAAACAAAATAAAATAAATATGAGGAAAGTATTTTACGCGAAAGAAATGTCCGCAAATTTGATTAGGTTAGGTAAACTAACAGACAATAAGAATACGGTTATTTCCAAAGGAAATATTGCGAAAGTAATAGATGAGGATAATATACTTACAGCTGTAGCGTTCAAAGAGAATGGGACATATAGAATAAAAAGTATATTGAAAGGGAAGAAGCACTTAGTAAACAGCGCCGAACGTAGTGGTATGAGTAAAAAGGAAAGATGGCATAGGATGCTAGGACACGTAAATTTTAAATATTTAGAGATTTTGGGTAAAGAGCAGCTAGTGACTGGCATACCGAATGAATTTGAAAAGGAACTTTTGAAATGTAGGGTGTGTATAGAAAGCAAAATGCATAACTTACCTTTCAAAAATAATCGAACTAAGGCTAAGGAAGTAATGGAAATTATTCATACGGACGTATGTGGTCCCTTTAAGACTACCGGATTCAATGGAGAAAAATATTTCATTTCATTTATCGATGATTATAGTAAAATAGCTAGGATCTATTGTATAAAATCAAAAGATGAGGTCTTTGATTCTTTCGTACAGTTCGTAAATGAAGCCGAAAATTTAACGGGCAAGAGGTTAAAAATATTAAGATGCGATAATGGTAAAGAATATTTAAATAATCGAATTTATAAATTTGCTAGGGATAAAGGTATAAGAATAAATAATTGCCTAACATACGTACATGAATTAAACGGGACAGCGGAAAGGTATAATAGAGCAGTGATGGACATGGCGCGTTGCTTGTTAGCGGAAGCGAAAGTACATAAAAGGTACTGGCCGGAAATAGTTTATACAGCAGTATACTTGAAAAATCGAATATTAGCGAATACTATAGAAAGAAAGACACCTTTTGAAATATTCTTCGGGAAAAAACCAAGTGTTAAAAATCTACATCTATATGGAAGTAAAGTTTTTGTAAGAAGGCCAGAACAAAAAAGAGTTTCCAAATGGGACAAGAAGGCAGATATGGGAATTCTATTAGGATATAGTGAAGTAGGATACAGAGTCTTATTAGGTGGGAAAATAACAATAGCTAGACATGTAGAGGTCATTGAGACAGACACTAAATGTATCGGTTTTGAGGAAAATTCATTAGAGGCAGATAGAAATGATAGCGAAGATAACTATTCATTGGATGGTATGGATAAGGAAGAGTTAGAAAGTAGGAAAGATGAAAATAATAGTAGTATTGAAAGCTCAAACACTCCTAGGAGATCTACACGTATTAAGAAAACTCCAGTAAGGTATCCAGAAAAGGAAAATATTTGCGAGATTCATGCAAATTATTGTAAAGTAGATATCCCTCGTACATTTGAGGAGGCGATTTGTTGCGAAAATAATGAAGTTTGGAAACAGGCTATGGATAAGGAAATAGAATGTCTCTATAAGAATAAAACTTGGAAATTGGTAGAAAGGGTAAAAGGCAAAGAAGTATTAGATGTAAAATGGGTTTACACGAAAAAATCAGAGGACAGGTATAAGGCTAGATTAGTGGTAAGGGGATTTCAACAAAGAAACGTAGCCGATGACATATATTCTCCAGTGGCGAGTAATCAGACCTTTAAGATATTGCTATCATATTGTTGTCAAAATGGATTAATAATTGAGCAAATGGATGTAGAAACTGCCTTTTTAAATGGTGAAGTAACCTCGGAGGTATATGTAAATCAACCAAAGGGATATGCGGACGGAACGAATAGAGTTTGTAAATTATCGAAAGCGCTTTATGGGTTAAAAGAAAGTCCGAGGGACTGGTATGAGTGTTTTGATAAGTATGTGACGAGATTAGGTTTTCAAAAGAACAATATAGAGCTGTGCCTATATACTTATGGAGAGGGAGAAAATGTTGTTTATTTGTTAATATACGTAGACGATTTGTTGATTTGTAGTAAAAACAAAGGGAAGATACAAAGTGTAAAAAAAAATTATTAACTGATAAATTTGAAATGAAAGATTTAGGTGAAGTAAAAGAATATCTTGGAATAAATATAGAGTATGATTATTTAAAAAATGAAATGAGATTAAGCCAAAAGAAATACATAGAATCATTAGCAAACAAATATAAATTACATAATAGCAAATTGTACTGTACACCTATGGAGACCAACTTAAAAATTGAAAAAGCTGAGATAAATAGAGAGGACATTGGATACAAGAATTTAATTGGCGCATTGCTGTATATTAGTGTAAATACCAGACCCGATATAAGTTATAGTGTGAATTATCTGAGTAGATTTCAAGATTGTTGTAACGAGACACATTTTAAATATGCCTTGCGAATATTGAAATATTTGTACCGGACTAGAGATTTAGGGCTACATTATAAAAGAAATGAAAAGTGCGAAACGATAGATTGTTATGTGGACGCTGATTGGGCAGGAGATCATATAGATAGGAAATCGACTTCTGGGTATGTAATTGGATTGTATGGAAATGTAATTGGATGGAAGTCTAAAAAACAAAGGTGTGTGACAAAAGCCTCGACGTATGCAGAGTATGTAGCTCTATCGGAAGCGGTGAGCGAAGTAATGACTATCAGAGAACTAATGAAAATCTTCGATGTAAATGTAGACGATAACCCTGTAAAAATCTATGAGGATAACTCTGGAGTAATGAGTATAGCAAAATACGGAACTTCTACAAAAAATACTAAACACATTGAAGTTCATTACCACTACGTTCACGAGTACGTAAAGGAAAATAAGATAAACATAATAAAAGTAAGTACAGAAGAAAATACTGCCGATATTTTTACGAAGGCACTGTGTAGAGAGAAATTTGAAAGGTTTAGGTCATGGATGAATGTAAAATAAGAGAAATGTAAATAAAGCGATAAATGTTAAATATTTTGTTAATTCGACAAGTATGTAAATAAAATTAAGTGTACAGTATAAATGTAAGGAGGCGTGTTAGGGAAGTGATACATTTACACTGTACATGAGAGTGCGTGTGTAAGGGTTAGAGGGCGTCAAGGTCTTAGTGGAGACAAAAGACTGTTGCCAGATGTTAGAAGAATCTAGGGTAGTCGGTTGGCGACCAGCGTGCGTGCAAGATGTTCTTCAGAAAGTAATATAGATGTATAACTGTTGTGTGGGAAATATAGTCAATAATTTGTATTCCCAAATCCTCGAATTTCCTAAACAGTAATGTAGTTCTTATTTTATAACTCTTTACCGGAATGTAGGCTAGTTTTAAGTATATATCTTACATTACTATTTGATTTAATGCGCACACATATATATACATTTCTGACAATGTAACCTTTATTTCTATAATAATACAATATTGTATGTTTTATGTATTCGTTAGACTGTTAGTTTTTGACTTCATATATACTTATATTTCATAAATTGATAATATTGTATTTGTTGCATAGTATTGGAAGCACTGCCTCTAATATTTACTAGTTTATTACACGTCTGGCATATATGTTTATACTTATATGTAACTCTCCAAGTTGATTGATTAAAATATATATATATACATGTATTCCTGGCGTTTCAATTATTTCCCCTTATGTAGTTATTCTTATTTCCTGGTTTATTTGTTTGGTTCGTAACTCGTTCAATCCATTAGCTGGTTCTATTTATTTTATTTTATACTGGTTGGATTTATATTATATTGAACCATAAGTTTTTCAAATTGCAAGTCGGTTATTGGTAGGTTTATTTAGAGTTGTGTGTATATGTATTTTGTTTATTGGTTGGATCTATTAGTCGCCCACGTTTCGTTACTCCTTCCTTTAGTTTCGTAGCGCCGTGTGTTAGTTTGTGCATTCAAATCCTTATTCGCGCGTTTTGTATAGAATGGTTTTCTTGTTCTTGTTACGGCTCGTGCGGAGCGCTGGACGTGACATCAGCGAGCGCTTAAACGTCGAAATATCTCTAACGGGAAGGGAATGACGGCTACTTTTCGTCAAAATCGACGAAATCATCGCGATTTGCGATCTATTTTGCGTGTTTCGACGCTTAAACGGTAGTACATTGCATTTGCAGTGTAAAATGGAGTTCAACGAGCGCTTAAACGTCGAAATATCTCCAACGGGAAGGAAATGACGGCTAGATTTCATCGAAATCGACGAAATCTTCGCGATTTTCGAGCTATTTTGCTTGTTACGACGCTGAAACGGTAGTGCATTACACTTGGCGTGTAAAATGGAGTGAAATGTGCGGTTAAAGGTCTAAATAACTCCAACGGGATGGAAATGACGGCTAGATTTCATCAAAATCGACGAAATCTTCGCGATTTACGAGCAATTTTGCTTGTTTCGACGCTTAAACGGTAGTACATTGCATTTGCAGTGTAAAATGGAGTTCAACGAGCACTTAAACGTTGAATTATCTCCAACGGGAAGGAAATGACGGCTAGATTTCATCAAAATCGACGAAATCTTCGCGATTTGCGAGCAATTTTGCTTGTTTCGACGCTTAAACGGTAGTACATTGCATTTGCAGTGTAAAATGGAGTTCAACGAGCACTTAAACGTTGAATTATCACCAACGGGAAGGAAATGACGGCTAGATTTCATCAAAATCGACGAAATCATCGCGATTTGCGAGCAATTTTGCTTGATTCGACGCTTAAATGGTGGTGCATTGCATTTGCAGTGTAAAATGGAGTTCAACGAGCGCTTAAATGTTGAATTATCTCCAACGGGATGGAAATGACGGCTAGATTTCATCAAAATCGACGAAATCATCGCGATTTGCGAGCAATTTTGCTTGATTCGACGCTTAAATGGTGGTGCATTGCATTTGCAGTGTAAAATGGAGTTCAACGAGCGCTTAAACGTTGAATTATCTCCAACGGGATGGAAATGACGGCTAGATTTCATCAAAATCGACGAAATCATCGCGATTTGCGAGCAATTTTGCTTGATTCGACGCTTAAATGGTGGTGCATTGCATTTACAGTGTAAAATGGAGTTCAACGAGCGCTTAAACGTTGAATTATCTCCAACGGGATGGAAATGACGGCTAGATTTCATCAAAATCGACGAAATCTTCGCGATTTGCGAGCTATTTTGCTTGTTTCGACGCTTAAACGGTAGTACATTGCATTTGCAGTGTAAAATGGAGTTCAACGAGCGCTTAAACGTTGAATTATCTCCAACGGGATGGAAATGACGGCTAGATTTCATCAAAATCGACGAAATCATCGCGATTTGCGAGCAATTTTGCTTGATTCGATGCTTAAATGGTGGTGCATTGCATTTGCAGTGTAAAATGGAGTTCAACGAGCGCTTAAACGTTGAATTATCTCCAACGGGATGGAAATGACGGCTAGATTTCATCAAAATCGACGAAGTCTTCGCGATTTGCGAGCTATTTTGCTTGTTTCGACGCTTAAACGGTAGTACATTGCATTTGCAGTGTAAAATGGAGTTCAACGAGCACTTAAACGTTGAATTATCTCCAACGGGATGGAAATGACGGCTAGATTTCATCAAAATCGACGAAATCTTCGCGATTTGTGAGCAATTTTGCTTGATTCGACGCTTAAAGGGTGGTGCATTGCATTTGCAGTGTAAAATGGAGTTCAACGAGCACTTAAACGTTGAATTATCTCCAACGGGAAGGAAATGACGGCTAGATTTCATCGAAATCGACGAAGTCTTCGCGATTTGCGAGCTATTTTGCTTGTTTCGACGCTTAAACGGTAGTACATTGCATTTGCAGTGTAAAATGGAGTTCAACGAGCACTTAAACGTTGAATTATCTCCAACGGGATGGAAATGACGGCTAGATTTCATCAAAATCGACGAAATCTTCGCGATTTGTGAGCAATTTTGCTTGATTCGACGCTTAAAGGGTGGTGCATTGCATTTGCAGTGTAAAATGGAGTTCAACGAGCGCTTAAACGTCTAAATAACTCCAACGGGAAGGGAATGACGGCTACTTTTCGTCAAAATCGACGAAATCATCGCGATTTGCGATCTATTTTGCGTGTTTCGACGCTTAAACGGTAGTACATTGCATTTGCAGTGTAAAATGGAGTTCAACGAGCGCTTAAACGTCGAAATATCTCCAACGGGAAGGAAATGACGGCTAGATTTCATCGAAATCGACGAAATCTTCGCGATTTTCGAGCTATTTTGCTTGTTACGACGCTGAAACGGTAGTGCATTACACTTGGCGTGTAAAATGGAGTGAAATGTGCGGTTAAAGGTCTAAATAACTCCAACGGGAAGGAAATGACGGCTAGATTTCATCAAAATCGACGAAATCTTCGCGATTTTCGAGCTATTTTGCTTGTTACGACGCTTAAACGGTAGTGCGTTGCATTTGCAGTGTAAAATGGAGTTCAACGAGCACTTAAACGTTGAATTATCTCCAACGGGATGGAAATGACGGCTAGATTTCATCAAAATCGACGAAATCTTCGCGATTTACGAGCAATTTTGCTTGTTTCGACGCTTAAACGGTAGTACATTGCACTTGCAGTGTAAAATGGAGTTCAACGAGCACTTAAACGTTGAATTATCTCCAACGGGAAGGAAATGACGGCTAGATTTCATCAAAATCGACGAAATCTTCGCGATTTGCGAGCAATTTTGCTTGTTTCGACGCTTAAACGGTAGTACATTGCATTTGCAGTGTAAAATGGAGTTCAACGAGCACTTAAACGTTGAATTATCACCAACGGGAAGGAAATGACGGCTAGATTTCATCAAAATCGACGAAATCATCGCGATTTGCGAGCAATTTTGCTTGATTCGACGCTTAAATGGTGGTGCATTGCATTTGCAGTGTAAAATGGAGTTCAACGAGCGCTTAAATGTTGAATTATCTCCAACGGGATGGAAATGACGGCTAGATTTCATCAAAATCGACGAAATCATCGCGATTTGCGAGCAATTTTGCTTGATTCGACGCTTAAATGGTGGTGCATTGCATTTGCAGTGTAAAATGGAGTTCAACGAGCGCTTAAACGTTGAATTATCTCCAACGGGATGGAAATGACGGCTAGATTTCATCAAAATGGACGAAATCTTCGCGATTTGCGATCTATTTTGCGTGTTTCGACGCTTAAACGGTAGTACATTGCATTTGCAGTGTAAAATGGAGTTCAACGAGCGCTTAAACGTCGAAATATCTCCAACGGGAAGGAAATGACGGCTAGATTTCATCGAAATCGACGAAATCTTCGCGATTTTCGAGCTATTTTGCTTGTTACGACGCTGAAACGGTAGTGCATTACACTTGGCGTGTAAAATGGAGTGAAATGTGCGGTTAAAGGTCTAAATAACTCCAACGGGAAGGAAATGACGGCTAGATTTCATCAAAATCGACGAAATCTTCGCGATTTTCGAGCTATTTTGCTTGTTACGACGCTTAAACGGTAGTGCGTTGCATTTGCAGTGTAAAATGGAGTTCAACGAGCACTTAAACGTTGAATTATCTCCAACGGGATGGAAATGACGGCTAGATTTCATCAAAATCGACGAAATCTTCGCGATTTACGAGCAATTTTGCTTGTTTCGACGCTTAAACGGTAGTACATTGCATTTGCCGTGTAAAATGGAGTTCAACGAGCACTTAAACGTTGAATTATCTCCAAAGGGAAGGAAATGACGGCTAGATTTCATCAAAATCGACGAAATCTTCGCGATTTGCGAGCAATTTTGCTTGTTTCGACGCTTAAACGGTAGTACATTGCATTTGCAGTGTAAAATGGAGTTCAACGAGCACTTAAACGTTGAATTATCACCAACGGGAAGGAAATGACGGCTAGATTTCATCAAAATCGACGAAATCTTCGCGATTTACGAGCAATTTTGCTTGTTTCGACGCTTAAACGGTAGTACATTGCACTTGCAGTGTAAAATGGAGTTCAACGAGCACTTAAACGTTGAATTATCTCCAACGGGAAGGAAATGACGGCTAGATTTCATCAAAATCGACGAAATCTTCGCGATTTGCGAGCAATTTTGCTTGTTTCGACGCTTAAACGGTAGTACATTGCATTTGCAGTGTAAAATGGAGTTCAACGAGCACTTAAACGTTGAATTATCTCCAACGGGATGGAAATGACGGCTAGATTTCATCAAAATCGACGAAATCTTCGCGATTTACGAGCAATTTTGCTTGTTTCGACGCTTAAACGGTAGTACATTGCACTTGCAGTGTAAAATGGAGTTCAACGAGCACTTAAACGTTGAATTATCTCCAACGGGAAGGAAATGACGGCTAGATTTCATCAAAATCGACGAAATCTTCGCGATTTGCGAGCAATTTTGCTTGTTTCGACGCTTAAACGGTAGTACATTGCATTTGCAGTGTAAAATGGAGTTCAACGAGCACTTAAACGTTGAATTATCACCAACGGGAAGGAAATGACGGCTAGATTTCATCAAAATCGACGAAATCATCGCGATTTGCGAGCAATTTTGCTTGATTCGACGCTTAAATGGTGGTGCATTGCATTTGCAGTGTAAAATGGAGTTCAACGAGCGCTTAAATGTTGAATTATCTCCAACGGGATGGAAATGACGGCTAGATTTCATCAAAATCGACGAAATCATCGCGATTTGCGAGCAATTTTGCTTGATTCGACGCTTAAATGGTGGTGCATTGCATTTGCAGTGTAAAATGGAGTTCAACGAGCGCTTAAACGTTGAATTATCTCCAACGGGATGGAAATGACGGCTAGATTTCATCAAAATGGACGAAATCTTCGCGATTTGCGATCTATTTTGCGTGTTTCGACGCTTAAACGGTAGTACATTGCATTTGCAGTGTAAAATGGAGTTCAACGAGCGCTTAAACGTCGAAATATCTCCAACGGGAAGGAAATGACGGCTAGATTTCATCGAAATCGACGAAATCTTCGCGATTTTCGAGCTATTTTGCTTGTTACGACGCTGAAACGGTAGTGCATTACACTTGGCGTGTAAAATGGAGTGAAATGTGCGGTTAAAGGTCTAAATAACTCCAACGGGAAGGAAATGACGGCTAGATTTCATCAAAATCGACGAAATCTTCGCGATTTTCGAGCTATTTTGCTTGTTACGACGCTTAAACGGTAGTGCGTTGCATTTGCAGTGTAAAATGGAGTTCAACGAGCACTTAAACGTTGAATTATCTCCAACGGGATGGAAATGACGGCTAGATTTCATCAAAATCGACGAAATCTTCGCGATTTACGAGCAATTTTGCTTGTTTCGACGCTTAAACGGTAGTACATTGCATTTGCCGTGTAAAATGGAGTTCAACGAGCACTTAAACGTTGAATTATCTCCAACGGGAAGGAAATGACGGCTAGATTTCATCAAAATCGACGAAATCTTCGCGATTTGCGAGCAATTTTGCTTGTTTCGACGCTTAAACGGTAGTACATTGCATTTGCAGTGTAAAATGGAGTTCAACGAGCACTTAAACGTTGAATTATCACCAACGGGAAGGAAATGACGGCTAGATTTCATCAAAATCGACGAAATCATCGCGATTTGCGAGCTATTTTGCTTGTTTCGACGCTTAAACGGTAGTACATTGCATTTGCAGTGTAAAATGGAGTTCAACGAGCGCTTAAACGTTGAATTATCTCCAACGGGATGGAAATGACGGCTAGATTTCATCAAAATCGACGAAATCATCGCGATTTGCGAGCAATTTTGCTTGATTCGATGCTTAAATGGTGGTGCATTGCATTTGCAGTGTAAAATGGAGTTCAACGAGCGCTTAAACGTTGAATTATCTCCAACGGGATGGAAATGACGGCTAGATTTCATCAAAATCGACGAAATCATCGCGATTTGCGAGCAATTTTGCTTGATTCGACGCTGAAACGGTAGTGCATTACACTTGGCGTGTAAAATGGAGTGAAATGAGCGGTTAAACGTCTAAATAACTCCAACGGGAAGGAAATGACGGCTAGATTTCATCAAAATCGACGAAATCTTCGCGATTTGTGAGCAATTTTGCTTGATTCGACGCTTAAATGGTGGAGCATTGCATTTGCAGTGTAAAATGGAGTTCAACGAGCGCTTAAACGTCTAAATAACTCCAACGGGAAGGAAATGACGGCTAGATTTCATCAAAATCGACGAAATCTTCGCGATTTTCGAGCTATTTTGCTTGTTACGACGCTTAAACGGTAGTGCGTTGCATTTGCAGTGTAAAATGGAGTTCAACGAGCACTTAAACGTTGAATTATCTCCAACGGGATGGAAATGACGGCTAGATTTCATCAAAATCGACGAAATCTTCGCGATTTACGAGCAATTTTGCTTGTTTCGACGCTTAAACGGTAGTACATTGCATTTGCCGTGTAAAATGGAGTTCAACGAGCACTTAAACGTTGAATTATCTCCAACGGGAAGGAAATGACGGCTAGATTTCATCAAAATCGACGAAATCTTCGCGATTTGCGAGCAATTTTGCTTGTTTCGACGCTTAAACGGTAGTACATTGCATTTGCAGTGTAAAATGGAGTTCAACGAGCACTTAAACGTTGAATTATCACCAACGGGAAGGAAATGACGGCTAGATTTCATCAAAATCGACGAAATCATCGCGATTTGCGAGCAATTTTGCTTGATTCGACGCTTAAATGGTGGTGCATTGCATTTGCAGTGTAAAATGGAGTTCAACGAGCGCTTAAATGTTGAATTATCTCCAACGGGATGGAAATGACGGCTAGATTTCATCAAAATCGACGAAATCATCGCGATTTGCGAGCAATTTTGCTTGATTCGACGCTTAAATGGTGGTGCATTGCATTTGCAGTGTAAAATGGAGTTCAACGAGCGCTTAAACGTTGAATTATCTCCAACGGGATGGAAATGACGGCTAGATTTCATCAAAATGGACGAAATCTTCGCGATTTGCGAGCTATTTTGCTTGTTTCGACGCTTAAACGGTAGTACATTGCATTTGCAGTGTAAAATGGAGTTCAACGAGCGCTTAAACGTTGAATTATCTCCAACGGGATGGAAATGACGGCTAGATTTCATCAAAATCGACGAAATCATCGCGATTTGCGAGCAATTTTGCTTGATTCGATGCTTAAATGGTGGTGCATTGCATTTGCAGTGTAAAATGGAGTTCAACGAGCGCTTAAACGTTGAATTATCTCCAACGGGATGGAAATGACGGCTAGATTTCATCAAAATCGACGAAATCATCGCGATTTGCGAGCAATTTTGCTTGATTCGACGCTGAAACGGTAGTGCATTACACTTGGCGTGTAAAATGGAGTGAAATGAGCGGTTAAACGTCTAAATAACTCCAACGGGAAGGAAATGACGGCTAGATTTCATCAAAATCGACGAAATCTTCGCGATTTGTGAGCAATTTTGCTTGATTCGACGCTTAAATGGTGGAGCATTGCATTTGCAGTGTAAAATGGAGTTCAACGAGCGCTTAAACGTCTAAATAACTCCAACGGGAAGGAAATGACGGCTAGATTTCATCAAAATCGACGAAATCTTCGCGATTTGTGAGCAGTTTTGCTTGTTTCGACGCTTAAACGGTAGTACATTGCATTTGCAGTGTAAAATGGAGTTCAACGAGCGCTTAAACGTTGAATTATCTCCAACGGGATGGAAATGACGGCTAGATTTCATCAAAATCGACGAAATCATCGCGATTTGCGAGCAATTTTGCTTGATTCGACGCTTAAATGGTGGTGCATTGCATTTGCAGTGTAAAATGGAGTTCAACGAGCGCTTAAACGTTGAATTATCTCCAACGGGACGGAAATGACGGCTAGATTTCATCAAAATCGACGAAATCATCGCGATTTGCGAGCAATTTTGCTTGATTCGACGCTTAAATGGTGGTGCATTGCATTTGCAGTGTAAAATGGAGTTCAACGAGCGCTTAAACGTTGAATTATCTCCAACGGGATGGAAATGACGGCTAGATTTCATCAAAATCGACGAAGTCTTCGCGATTTGCGAGCTATTTTGCTTGTTTCGACGCTTAAACGGTAGTACATTGCATTTGCAGTGTAAAATGGAGTTCAACGAGCACTTAAACGTTGAATTATCTCCAACGGGATGGAAATGACGGCTAGATTTCATCAAAATCGACGAAATCTTCGCGATTTGTGAGCAATTTTGCTTGATTCGACGCTTAAAGGGTGGTGCATTGCATTTGCAGTGTAAAATGGAGTTCAACGAGCACTTAAACGTTGAATTATCTCCAACGGGAAGGAAATGACGGCTAGATTTCATCGAAATCGACGAAGTCTTCGCGATTTGCGAGCTATTTTGCTTGTTTCGACGCTTAAACGGTAGTACATTGCATTTGCAGTGTAAAATGGAGTTCAACGAGCACTTAAACGTTGAATTATCTCCAACGGGATGGAAATGACGGCTAGATTTCATCAAAATCGACGAAATCTTCGCGATTTGTGAGCAATTTTGCTTGATTCGACGCTTAAAGGGTGGTGCATTGCATTTGCAGTGTAAAATGGAGTTCAACGAGCGCTTAAACGTCTAAATAACTCCAACGGGAAGGGAATGACGGCTACTTTTCGTCAAAATCGACGAAATCATCGCGATTTGCGATCTATTTTGCGTGTTTCGACGCTTAAACGGTAGTACATTGCATTTGCAGTGTAAAATGGAGTTCAACGAGCGCTTAAACGTCGAAATATCTCCAACGGGAAGGAAATGACGGCTAGATTTCATCGAAATCGACGAAATCTTCGCGATTTTCGAGCTATTTTGCTTGTTACGACGCTGAAACGGTAGTGCATTACACTTGGCGTGTAAAATGGAGTGAAATGTGCGGTTAAAGGTCTAAATAACTCCAACGGGAAGGAAATGACGGCTAGATTTCATCAAAATCGACGAAATCTTCGCGATTTTCGAGCTATTTTGCTTGTTACGACGCTTAAACGGTAGTGCGTTGCATTTGCAGTGTAAAATGGAGTTCAACGAGCACTTAAACGTTGAATTATCTCCAACGGGATGGAAATGACGGCTAGATTTCATCAAAATCGACGAAATCTTCGCGATTTACGAGCAATTTTGCTTGTTTCGACGCTTAAACGGTAGTACATTGCATTTGCAGTGTAAAATGGAGTTCAACGAGCACTTAAACGTTGAATTATCTCCAACGGGAAGGAAATGACGGCTAGATTTCATCAAAATCGACGAAATCTTCGCGATTTGCGAGCAATTTTGCTTGTTTCGACGCTTAAACGGTAGTACATTGCATTTGCAGTGTAAAATGGAGTTCAACGAGCACTTAAACGTTGAATTATCACCAACGGGAAGGAAATGACGGCTAGATTTCATCAAAATCGACGAAATCATCGCGATTTGCGAGCAATTTTGCTTGATTCGACGCTTAAATGGTGGTGCATTGCATTTGCAGTGTAAAATGGAGTTCAACGAGCGCTTAAATGTTGAATTATCTCCAACGGGATGGAAATGACGGCTAGATTTCATCAAAATCGACGAAATCATCGCGATTTGCGAGCAATTTTGCTTGATTCGACGCTTAAATGGTGGTGCATTGCATTTGCAGTGTAAAATGGAGTTCAACGAGCGCTTAAACGTTGAATTATCTCCAACGGGATGTAAATGACGGCTAGATTTCATCAAAATCGACGAAATCTTCGCGATTTGCGAGCTATTTTGCTTGTTTCGACGCTTAAACGGTAGTACATTGCATTTGCAGTGTAAAATGGAGTTCAACGAGCGCTTAAACGTTGAATTATCTCCAACGGGATGGAAATGACGGCTAGATTTCATCAAAATCGACGAAATCATCGCGATTTGCGAGCAATTTTGCTTGATTCGACGCTTAAATGGTGGTGCATTGCATTTGCAGTGTAAAATGGAGTTCAACGAGCGCTTAAACGTTGAATTATCTCCAACGGGATGGAAATGACGGCTAGATTTCATCAAAATCGACGAAATCATCGCGATTTGCGACCAGTTTCGCTTGTTTCGACGCTGAAACGGTAGTGCATTACACTTGGCGTGTAAAATGGAGTGAAATGAGCGGTTAAACGTCTAAATAACTCCAACGGGAAGGAAATGACGGCTAGATTTCATCAAAATCGACGAAATCTTCGCGATTTGTGGGCAATTTTGCTTGTTTCGACGCTTAAACGGTAGTACATTGCATTTGCAGTGTAAAATGGAGTTCAACGAGCGCTTAAACGTTGAATTATCTCCAACTGGATGGAAATGACGGCTAGATTTCATCAAAATCGACGAAATCTTCGCGATTTGTGAGCAATTTTGCTTGATTCGACGCTTAAATGGTGGTGCATTGCATTTGCAGTGTAAAATGGAGTTCAACGAGCGCTTAAACGTCTAAATAACTCCAACGGGAAGGAAATGACGGCTAGATTTCATCGAAATCGACGAAATCTTCGCGATTTTCGAGCTATTTTGCTTGTTTCGACGCTTAAACGGTAGTGCATTGCATTTGCAGTGTAAAATGGAGTTCAACGAGCACTTAAACGTTGAATTATCTCCAACGGGAAGGAAATGACAGTTAGTTTTCGTCAAAATCGACGAAATCTTCGCGATTTGCGAGCTATTTTGCTTGTTTCGACGCTTAAACGGTAGTACATTGCATTTGCAGTGTAAAATGGAGTTCAACGAGCGCTTAAACGTTGAATTATCTCCAACGGGATGGAAATGACGGCTAGATTTTATCAAAATCGACGAAATCTTCGCGATTTGTGAGCAATTTTGCTTGATTCGACGCTTAAATGGTGGTGCATTGCATTTGCAGTGTAAAATGGAGTTCAACGAGCACTTAAACGTTGAATTATCTCCAACGGGAAGGAAATGACGGCTAGATTTCATCAAAATCGACGAAATCATCGCGATTTGCGAGCAATTTTGCTTGATTCGACGCTTAAATGGTGGTGCATTGCATTTGCAGTGTAAAATGGAGTTCAACGAGCGCTTAAACGTTGAATTATCTCCAACGGGATGGAAATGACGGCTAGATTTCATCAAAATCGACGAAATCATCGCGATTTGCGACCAGTTTCGCTTGTTTCGACGCTGAAACGGTAGTGCATTACACTTGGCGTGTAAAATGGTGTGAAATGAGCGGTTAAAAATCTAAATAACTCCAACGGGATGGAAATGACGGCTAGATTTCATCAAAATCGACGAAATCTTCGCGATTTGTGAGCAATTTTGCTTGATTCGACGCTTAAATGGTGGTGCATTGCATTTGCAGTGTAAAATGGAGTTCAACGAGCGCTTAAACGTCTAAATAACTCCAACGGGAAGGAAATGACGGCTAGATTTCATCGAAATCGACGAAATCTTCGCGATTTTCGAGCTATTTTGCTTGTTTCGACGCTTAAACGGTAGTACATTGCATTTGCAGTGTAAAATGGAGTTCAACGAGCGCTTAAACGTTGAATTATCTCCAACGGGATGGAAATGACGGCTAGATTTCATCAAAATCGACGAAATCTTCGCGATTTGCGAGCAATTTTGCTTCTTTCGACGCTTAAACGGTAGTACATTGCATTTGCAGTGTAAAATGGAGTTCAACGAGCACTTAAACGTTGAATTATCTCCAACGGGAAGGAAATGACGGCTAGATTTCATCGAAATCGACGAAGTCTTCGCGATTTGCGAGCTATTTTGCTTGTTTCGACGCTTAAACGGTAGTACATTGCATTTGCAGTGTAAAATGGAGTTCAACGAGCGCTTAAACGTTGAATTATCTCCAACGGGAAGGAAATGATGGCTAGATTTCATCAAAATCGACGAAATCTTCGCGATTTGCGAGCTATTTTGCTTGTTTCGACGCTTAAACGGTAGTACATTGCATTTGCAGTGTAAAATGGAGTTCAACGAGCACTTAAACGTTGAATTATCTCCAACGGGAAGGAAATGACGGCTAGATTTCATCAAAATCGACGAAATCTTCGCGATTTGCGAGCAATTTTGCTTGTTTCGACGCTTAAACGGTAGTACATTGCATTTGCAGTGTAAAATGGAGTTCAACGAGCACTTAAACGTTGAATTATCACCAACGGGAAGGAAATGACGGCTAGATTTCATCAAAATCGACGAAATCATCGCGATTTGCGAGCAATTTTGCTTGATTCGACGCTTAAATGGTGGTGCATTGCATTTGCAGTGTAAAATGGAGTTCAACGAGCGCTTAAATGTTGAATTATCTCCAACGGGATGGAAATGACGGCTAGATTTCATCAAAATCGACGAAATCATCGCGATTTGCGAGCAATTTTGCTTGATTCGACGCTTAAATGGTGGTGCATTGCATTTGCAGTGTAAAATGGAGTTCAACGAGCGCTTAAACGTTGAATTATCTCCAACGGGATGGAAATGACGGCTAGATTTCATCAAAATCGACGAAATCTTCGCGATTTGCGAGCTATTTTGCTTGTTTCGACGCTTAAACGGTAGTACATTGCATTTGCAGTGTAAAATGGAGTTCAACGAGCGCTTAAACGTTGAATTATCTCCAACGGGATGGAAATGACGGCTAGATTTCATCAAAATCGACGAAATCATCGCGATTTGCGAGCAATTTTGCTTGATTCGATGCTTAAATGGTGGTGCATTGCATTTGCAGTGTAAAATGGAGTTCAACGAGCGCTTAAACGTTGAATTATCTCCAACGGGATGGAAATGACGGCTAGATTTCATCAAAATCGACGAAATCATCGCGATTTGCGAGCTATTTTGCTTGTTTCGACGCTTAAACGGTAGTACATTGCATTTGCAGTGTAAAATGGAGTTCAACGAGCGCTTAAACGTTGAATTATCTCCAACGGGATGGAAATGACGGCTAGATTTCATCAAAATCGACGAAATCATCGCGATTTGCGAGCAATTTTGCTTGATTCGACGCTTAAATGGTGGAGCATTGCATTTGCAGTGTAAAATGGAGTTCAACGAGCGCTTAAACGTCTAAATAACTCCAACGGGAAGGAAATGACGGCTAGATTTCATCAAAATCGACGAAATCTTCGCGATTTGTGAGCAGTTTTGCTTGTTTCGACGCTTAAACGGTAGTACATTGCATTTGCAGTGTAAAATGGAGTTCAACGAGCGCTTAAACGTTGAATTATCTCCAACGGGATGGAAATGACGGCTAGATTTCATCAAAATCGACGAAATCATCGCGATTTGCGAGCAATTTTGCTTGATTCGACGCTTAAATGGTGGTGCATTGCATTTGCAGTGTAAAATGGAGTTCAACGAGCGCTTAAACGTTGAATTATCTCCAACGGGATGGAAATGACGGCTAGATTTCATCAAAATCGACGAAATCATCGCGATTTGCGACCAGTTTCGCTTGTTTCGACGCTGAAACGGTAGTGCATTACACTTGGCGTGTAAAATGGAGTGAAATGAGCGGTTAAACGTCTAAATAACTCCAACGGGAAGGAAATGACGGCTAGATTTCATCAAAATCGACGAAATCTTCGCGATTTGTGGGCAATTTTGCTTGTTTCGACGCTTAAACGGTAGTACATTGCATTTGCAGTGTAAAATGGAGTTCAACGAGCGCTTAAACGTTGAATTATCTCCAACTGGATGGAAATGACGGCTAGATTTCATCAAAATCGACGAAATCTTCGCGATTTGTGAGCAATTTTGCTTGATTCGACGCTTAAATGGTGGTGCATTGCATTTGCAGTGTAAAATGGAGTTCAACGAGCGCTTAAACGTCTAAATAACTCCAACGGGAAGGAAATGACGGCTAGATTTCATCGAAATCGACGAAATCTTCGCGATTTTCGAGCTATTTTGCTTGTTTCGACGCTTAAACGGTAGTGCATTGCATTTGCAGTGTAAAATGGAGTTCAACGAGCACTTAAACGTTGAATTATCTCCAACGGGAAGGAAATGACAGTTAGTTTTCGTCAAAATCGACGAAATCTTCGCGATTTGCGAGCTATTTTGCTTGTTTCGACGCTTAAACGGTAGTACATTGCATTTGCAGTGTAAAATGGAGTTCAACGAGCGCTTAAACGTTGAATTATCTCCAACGGGATGGAAATGACGGCTAGATTTTATCAAAATCGACGAAATCTTCGCGATTTGTGAGCAATTTTGCTTGATTCGACGCTTAAATGGTGGTGCATTGCATTTGCAGTGTAAAATGGAGTTCAACGAGCACTTAAACGTTGAATTATCTCCAACGGGAAGGAAATGACGGCTAGATTTCATCAAAATCGACGAAATCATCGCGATTTGCGAGCAATTTTGCTTGATTCGACGCTTAAATGGTGGTGCATTGCATTTGCAGTGTAAAATGGAGTTCAACGAGCGCTTAAACGTTGAATTATCTCCAACGGGATGGAAATGACGGCTAGATTTCATCAAAATCGACGAAATCATCGCGATTTGCGACCAGTTTCGCTTGTTTCGACGCTGAAACGGTAGTGCATTACACTTGGCGTGTAAAATGGTGTGAAATGAGCGGTTAAAGGTCTAAATAACTCCAACGGGATGGAAATGACGGCTAGATTTCATCAAAATCGACGAAATCTTCGCGATTTGTGAGCAATTTTGCTTGATTCGACGCTTAAATGGTGGTGCATTGCATTTGCAGTGTAAAATGGAGTTCAACGAGCGCTTAAACGTCTAAATAACTCCAACGGGAAGGAAATGACGGCTAGATTTCATCGAAATCGACGAAATCTTCGCGATTTTCGAGCTATTTTGCTTGTTTCGACGCTTAAACGGTAGTACATTGCATTTGCAGTGTAAAATGGAGTTCAACGAGCGCTTAAACGTTGAATTATCTCCAACGGGATGGAAATGACGGCTAGATTTCATCAAAATCGACGAAATCTTCGCGATTTGCGAGCTATTTTGCTTGTTTCGACGCTTAAACGGTAGTACATTGCATTTGCAGTGTAAAATGGAGTTCAACGAGCGCTTAAGCGTTGAATTATCTCCAACGGGATGGAAATGACGGCTAGATTTCATCAAAATCGACGAAATCATCGCGATTTGCGAGCAATTTTGCTTGATTCGACGCTGAAACGGTAGTGCATTACACTTGGCGTGTAAAATGGAGTGAAATGAGCGGTTAAACGTCTAAATAACTCCAACGGGAAGGAAATGACGGCTAGATTTCATCAAAATCGACGAAATCTTCGCGATTTGTGAGCAATTTTGCTTGATTCGACGCTTAAATGGTGGAGCATTGCATTTGCAGTGTAAAATGGAGTTCAACGAGCGCTTAAACGTCTAAATAACTCCAACGGGAAGGAAATGACGGCTAGATTTCATCAAAATCGACGAAATCTTCGCGATTTGTGAGCAGTTTTGCTTGTTTCGACGCTTAAACGGTAGTACATTGCATTTGCAGTGTAAAATGGAGTTCAACGAGCGCTTAAACGTTGAATTATCTCCAACGGGATGGAAATGACGGCTAGATTTCATCAAAATCGACGAAATCATCGCCATTTGCGAGCAATTTTGCTTGATTCGACGCTTAAATGGTGGTGCATTGCATTTGCAGTGTAAAATGGAGTTCAACGAGCGCTTAAACGTTGAATTATCTCCAACGGGATGGAAATGACGGCTAGATTTCATCAAAATCGACGAAATCATCGCGATTTGCGACCAGTTTCGCTTGTTTCGACGCTGAAACGGTAGTGCATTACACTTGGCGTGTAAAATGGAGTGAAATGAGCGGTTAAACGTCTAAATAACTCCAACGGGAAGGAAATGACGGCTAGATTTCATCAAAATCGACGAAATCTTCGCGATTTGTGGGCAATTTTGCTTGTTTCGACGCTTAAACGGTAGTACATTGCATTTGCAGTGTAAAATGGAGTTCAACGAGCACTAAAACGTTGAATTATCTCCAACGGGATGGAAATGACAGTTAGTTTTCGTCAAAATCGACGAAATCTTCGCGATTTGCGAGCTATTTTGCTTGTTTCGACGCTTAAACGGTAGTACATTGCATTTGCAGTGTAAAATGGAGTTCAACGAGCGCTTAAACGTTGAATTATCTCCAACTGGATGGAAATGACGGCTAGATTTCATCAAAATCGACGAAATCTTCGCGATTTGTGAGCAATTTTGCTCGATTCGACGCTTAAATGGTGGTGCATTGCATTTGCAGTGTAAAATGGAGTTCAACGAGCGCTTAAACGTCTAAATAACTCCAACGGGAAGGAAATGACGGCTAGATTTCATCGAAATCGACGAAATCTTCGCGATTTTCGAGCTATTTTGCTTGTTTCGACGCTTAAACGGTAGTGCATTGCATTTGCAGTGTAAAATGGAGTTCAACGAGCACTTAAACGTTGAATTATCTCCAACGGGAAGGAAATGACAGTTAGTTTTCGTCAAAATCGACGAAATCTTCGCGATTTGCGAGCTATTTTGCTTGTTTCGACGCTTAAACGGTAGTACATTGCATTTGCAGTGTAAAATGGAGTTCAACGAGCGCTTAAACGTTGAATTATCTCCAACGGGATGGAAATGACGGCTAGATTTCATCAAAATCGACGAAATCTTCGCGATTTGTGAGCAATCTTGCTTGATTCGACGCTTAAATGGTGGTGCATTGCATTTGCAGTGTAAAATGGAGTTCAACGAGCGCTTAAACGTCTAAATAACTCCAACGGGAAGGAAATGACGGCTAGATTTCATCGAAATCGACGAAATCTTCGCGATTTTCGAGCTATTTTGCTTGTTTCGACGCTTAAACGGTAGTACATTGCATTTGCAGTGTAAAATGGAGTTCAACGAGCGCTTAAACGTTGAATTATCTCCAACGGGAAGGAAATGATGGCTAGATTTCATCAAAATCGACGAAATCTTCGCGATTTGCGAGCAATTTTGCTTGTTTCGACGCTTAAACGGTAGTACATTGCATTTGCAGTGTAAAATGGAGTTCAACGAGCGCTTAAACGTTGAATTATCTCCAACGGGATGGAAATGACGGCTAGATTTCATCAAAATCGACGAAATCTTCGCGATTTGTGAGCAATTTTGCTTGATTCGACGCTTAAATGGTGGTGCATTGCATTTGCAGTGTAAAATGGAGTTCAACGAGCACTTAAACGTTGAATTATCTCCAACGGGAAGGAAATGACGGCTAGATTTCATCAAAATCGACGAAATCATCGCGATTTGCGAGCAATTTTGCTTGATTCGACGCTTAAATGGTGGTGCATTGCATTTGCAGTGTAAAATGGAGTTCAACGAGCGCTTAAACGTTGAATTATCTCCAACGGGAAGGAAATGATGGCTAGATTTCATCAAAATCGACGAAATCTTCGCGATTTGCGAGCAATCTTGCTTGTTTCGACGCACAAACGGTAGTACATTGCATTTGCAGTGTAAAATGGAGTTCAACGAGCGCTTAAACGTTGAATTATCTCCAACGGGATGGAAATGACGGCTAGATTTCATCAAAATCGACGAAATCTTCGCGATTTGTGAGCAATTTTGCTTGATTCGACGCTTAAATGGTGGTGCATTGCATTTGCAGTGTAAAATGGAGTTCAACGAGCGCTTAAACGTCTAAATAACTCCAACGGGAAGGAAATGACGGCTAGATTTCATCGAAATCGACGAAATCTTCGCGATTTTCGAGCTATTTTGCTTGTTTCGACGCTTAAACGGTAGTACATTGCATTTGCAGTGTAAAATGGAGTTCAACGAGCGCTTAAACGTTGAATTATCTCCAACGGGATGGAAATGACGGCTAGATTTCATCAAAATCGACGAAATCTTCGCGATTTGCGAGCAATTTTGCTTCTTTCGACGCTTAAACGGTAGTACATTGCATTTGCAGTGTAAAATGGAGCTCAACGAGCACTTAAACGTTGAATTATCTCCAACGGGAAGGAAATGACGGCTAGATTTCATCGAAATCGACGAAGTCTTCGCGATTTGCGAGCTATTTTGCTTGTTTCGACGCTTAAACGGTAGTACATTGCATTTGCAGTGTAAAATGGAGTTCAACGAGCACTTAAACGTTGAATTATCTCCAACGGGATGGAAATGACGGCTAGATTTCATCAAAATCGACGAAATCTTCGCGATTTGTGAGCAATTTTGCTTGATTCGACGCTTAAAGGGTGGTGCATTGCATTTGCAGTGTAAAATGGAGTTCAACGAGCGCTTAAACGTCTAAATAACTCCAACGGGAAGGAAATGACGGCTAGATTTCATCGAAATCGACGAAATCTTCGCGATTTTCGAGCTATTTTGCTTGTTTCGACGCTTAAACGGTAGTACATTGCATTTGCAGTGTAAAATGGAGTTCAACGAGCGCTTAAACGTTGAATTATCTCCAACGGGAAGGAAATGATGGCTAGATTTCATCAAAATCGACGAAATCTTCGCGATTTGCGAGCAATCTTGCTTGTTTCGACGCTTAAACGGTAGTACATTGCATTTGCAGTGTAAAATGGAGTTCAACGAGCGCTTAAACGTTGAATTATCTCCAACGGGATGGAAATGACGGCTAGATTTCATCAAAATCGACGAAATCTTCGCGATTTGTGAGCAATTTTGCTTGATTCGACGCTTAAATGGTGGTGCATTGCATTTGCAGTGTAAAATGGAGTTCAACGAGCACTTAAACGTTGAATTATCTCCAACGGGAAGGAAATGACGGCTAGATTTCATCAAAATCGACGAAATCATCGCGATTTGCGAGCAATTTTGCTTGATTCGACGCTTAAATGGTGGTGGACTGCATTTGCAGTGTAAAATGGAGTTCAACGAGCGCTTAAATGTTGAATTATCTCCAACGGGATGGAAATGACGGCTAGATTTCATCAAAATCGACGAAATCATCGCGATTTGCGAGCAATTTTGCTTGATTCGACGCTTAAATGGTGGTGCATTGCATTTGCAGTGTAAAATGGAGTTCAACGAGCGCTTAAACGTTGAATTATCTCCAACGGGATGGAAATGACGGCTAGATTTCATCAAAATCGACGAAATCTTCGCGATTTGCGAGCTATTTTGCTTGTTTCGACGCTTAAACGGTAGTACATTGCATTTGCAGTGTAAAATGGAGTTCAACGAGCGCTTAAGCGTTGAATTATCTCCAACGGGATGGAAATGACGGCTAGATTTCATCAAAATCGACGAAATCATCGCGATTTGCGAGCAATTTTGCTTGATTCGACGCTGAAACGGTAGTGCATTACACTTGGCGTGTAAAATGGAGTGAAATGAGCGGTTAAACGTCTAAATAACTCCAACGGGAAGGAAATGACGGCTAGATTTCATCAAAATCGACGAAATCTTCGCGATTTGTAAGCAATTTTGCTTGATTCGACGCTTAAATGGTGGAGCATTGCATTTGCAGTGTAAAATGGAGTTCAACGAGCGCTTAAACGTCTAAATAACTCCAACGGGAAGGAAATGACGGCTAGATTTCATCAAAATCAACGAAATCTTCGCGATTTGTGAGCAGTTTTGCTTGTTTCGACGCTTAAACGGTAGTACATTGCATTTGCAGTGTAAAATGGAGTTCAACGAGCGCTTAAACGTTGAATTATCTCCAACGGGATGGAAATGACGGCTAGATTTCATCAAAATCGACGAAATCATCGCGATTTGCGAGCAATTTTGCTTGATTCGACGCTTAAATGGTGGTGCATTGCATTTGCAGTGTAAAATGGGGTTCAACGAGCGCTTAAACGTTGAATTATCTCCAACGGGATGGAAATGACGGCTAGATTTCATCAAAATCGACGAAATCATCGCGATTTGCGACCAGTTTCGCTTGTTTCGACGCTGAAACGGTAGTGCATTACACTTGGCGTGTAAAATGGAGTGAAATGAGCGGTTAAACGTCTAAATAACTCCAACGGGAAGGAAATGACGGCTAGATTTCATCAAAATCGACGAAATCTTCGCGATTTGTGGGCAATTTTGCTTGTTTCGACGCTTAAACGGTAGTACATTGCATTTGCAGTGTAAAATGGAGTTCAACGAGCACTTAAACGTTGAATTATCTCCAACGGGAAGGAAATGACAGTTAGTTTTCGTCAAAATCGACGAAATCTTCGCGATTTGCGAGCTATTTTGCTTGTTTCGACGCTTAAACGGTAGTACATTGCATTTGCAGTGTAAAATGGAGTTCAACGAGCGCTTAAACGTTGAATTATCTCCAACTGGATGGAAATGACGGCTAGATTTCATCAAAATCGACGAAATCTTCGCGATTTGTGAGCAATTTTGCTCGATTCGACGCTTAAATGGTGGTGCATTGCATTTGCAGTGTAAAATGGAGTTCAACGAGCGCTTAAACGTCTAAATAACTCCAACGGGAAGGAAATGACGGCTAGATTTCATCGAAATCGACGAAATCTTCGCGATTTTCGAGCTATTTTGCTTGTTTCGACGCTTAAACGGTAGTGCATTGCATTTGCAGTGTAAAATGGAGTTCAACGAGCACTTAAACGTTGAATTATCTCCAACGGGAAGGAAATGACAGTTAGTTTTCGTCAAAATCGACGAAATCTTCGCGATTTGCGAGCTATTTTGCTTGTTTCGACGCTTAAACGGTAGTACATTGCATTTGCAGTGTAAAATGGAGTTCAACGAGCGCTTAAACGTTGAATTATCTCCAACGGGATGGAAATGACGGCTAGATTTCATCAAAATCGACGAAATCTTCGCGATTTGTGAGCAATCTTGCTTGATTCGACGCTTAAATGGTGGTGCATTGCATTTGCAGTGTAAAATGGAGTTCAACGAGCGCTTAAACGTCTAAATAACTCCAACGGGAAGGAAATGACGGCTAGATTTCATCGAAATCGACGAAATCTTCGCGATTTTCGAGCTATTTTGCTTGTTTCGACGCTTAAACGGTAGTACATTGCATTTGCAGTGTAAAATGGAGTTCAACGAGCGCTTAAACGTTGAATTATCTCCAACGGGAAGGAAATGATGGCTAGATTTCATCAAAATCGACGAAATCTTCGCGATTTGCGAGCAATTTTGCTTGTTTCGACGCTTAAACGGTAGTACATTGCATTTGCAGTGTAAAATGGAGTTCAACGAGCGCTTAAACGTTGAATTATCTCCAACGGGATGGAAATGACGGCTAGATTTCATCAAAATCGACGAAATCTTCGCGATTTGTGAGCAATTTTGCTTGATTCGACGCTTAAATGGTGGTGCATTGCATTTGCAGTGTAAAATGGAGTTCAACGAGCACTTAAACGTTGAATTATCTCCAACGGGAAGGAAATGACGGCTAGATTTCATCAAAATCGACGAAATCATCGCGATTTGCGAGCAATTTTGCTTGATTCGACGCTTAAATGGTGGTGCATTGCATTTGCAGTGTAAAATGGAGTTCAACGAGCGCTTAAACGTTGAATTATCTCCAACGGGATGGAAATGACGGCTAGATTTCATCAAAATCGACGAAATCATCGCGATTTGCGACCAGTTTCGCTTGTTTCGACGCTGAAACGGTAGTGCATTACACTTGGCGTGTAAAATGGAGTGAAATGAGCGGTTAAAGGTCTAAATAACTCCAACGGGATGGAAATGACGGCTAGATTTCATCAAAATCGACGAAATCTTCGCGATTTGTGAGCAATTTTGCTTGATTCGACGCTTAAATGGTGGTGCATTGCATTTGCAGTGTAAAATGGAGTTCAACGAGCGCTTAAACGTTGAATTATCTCCAACGGGATGGAAATGACGGCTAGATTTCATCAAAATCGACGAAATCTTCGCGATTTGCGAGCAATTTTGCTTCTTTCGACGCTTAAACGGTAGTACATTGCATTTGCAGTGTAAAATGGAGTTCAACGAGCACTTAAACGTTGAATTATCTCCAACGGGAAGGAAATGACGGCTAGATTTCATCGAAATCGACGAAGTCTTCGCGATTTGCGAGCTATTTTGCTTGTTTCGACGCTTAAACGGTAGTACATTGCATTTGCAGTGTAAAATGGAGTTCAACGAGCACTTAAACGTTGAATTATCTCCAACGGGATGGAAATGACGGCTAGATTTCATCAAAATCGACGAAATCTTCGCGATTTGTGAGCAATTTTGCTTGATTCGACGCTTAAAGGGTGGTGCATTGCATTTGCAGTGTAAAATGGAGTTCAACGAGCGCTTAAACGTCTAAATAACTCCAACGGGAAGGAAATGACGGCGACATTTCATCGAAATCGACGAAATCTTCGCGATTTTCGAGCTATTTTGCTTGTTTCGACGCTTAAACGGTAGTACATTGCATTTGCAGTGTAAAATGGAGTTCAACGAGCGCTTAAACGTTGAATTATCTCCAACGGGAAGGAAATGATGGCTAGATTTCATCAAAATCGACGAAATCTTCGCGATTTGCGAGCAATCTTGCTTGTTTCGACGCTTAAACGGTAGTACATTGCATTTGCAGTGTAAAATGGAGTTCAACGAGCGCTTAAACGTTGAATTATCTCCAACGGGATGGAAATGACGGCTAGATTTCATCAAAATCGACGAAATCTTCGCGATTTGTGAGCAATTTTGCTTGATTCGACGCTTAAATGGTGGTGCATTGCATTTGCAGTGTAAAATGGAGTTCAACGAGCACTTAAACGTTGAATTATCTCCAACGGGAAGGAAATGACGGCTAGATTTCATCAAAATCGACGAAATCATCGCGATTTGCGAGCAATTTTGCTTGATTCGACGCTTAAATGGTGGTGCACTGCATTTGCAGTGTAAAATGGAGTTCAACGAGCGCTTAAATGTTGAATTATCTCCAACGGGATGGAAATGACGGCTAGATTTCATCAAAATCGACGAAATCATCGCGATTTGCGAGCAATTTTGCTTGATTCGACGCTTAAATGGTGGTGCATTGCATTTGCAGTGTAAAATGGAGTTCAACGAGCGCTTAAACGTTGAATTATCTCCAACGGGATGGAAATGACGGCTAGATTTCATCAAAATCGACGAAATCTTCGCGATTTGCGAGCTATTTTGCTTGTTTCGACGCTTAAACGGTAGTACATTGCATTTGCAGTGTAAATTGGAGTTCAACGAGCGCTTAAGCGTTGAATTATCTCCAACGGGATGGAAATGACGGCTAGATTTCATCAAAATCGACGAAATCATCGCGATTTGCGAGCAATTTTGCTTGATTCGACGCTGAAACGGTAGTGCATTACACTTGGCGTGTAAAATGGAGTGAAATGAGCGGTTAAACGTCTAAATAACTCCAACGGGAAGGAAATGACGGCTAGATTTCATCAAAATCGACGAAATCTTCGCGATTTGTGAGCAATTTTGCTTGATTCGACGCTTAAATGGTGGAGCATTGCATTTGCAGTGTAAAATGGAGTTCAACGAGCGCTTAAACGTCTAAATAACTCCAACGGGAAGGAAATGACGGCTAGATTTCATCAAAATCGACGAAATCTTCGCGATTTGTGAGCAGTTTTGCTTGTTTCGACGCTTAAACGGTAGTACATTGCATTTGCAGTGTAAAATGGAGTTCAACGAGCGCTTAAACGTTGAATTATCTCCAACGGGATGGAAATGACGGCTGGATTTCATCAAAATCGACGAAATCATCGCGATTTGCGAGCAATTTTGCTTGATTCGACGCTTAAATGGTGGTGCATTGCATTTGCAGTGTAAAATGGAGTTCAACGAGCGCTTAAACGTTGAATTATCTCCAACGGGATGGAAATGACGGCTAGATTTCATCAAAATCGACGAAATCATCGCGATTTGCGACCAGTTTCGCTTGTTTCGACGCTGAAACGGTAGTGCATTACACTTGGCGTGTAAAATGGAGTGAAATGAGCGGTTAAACGTCTAAATAACTCCAACGGGAAGGAAATGACGGCTAGATTTCATCAAAATCGACGAAATCTTCGCGATTTGTGGGCAATATTGCTTGTTTCGACGCTTAAACGGTAGTACATTGCATTTGCAGTGTAAAATGGAGTTCAACGAGCACTTAAACGTTGAATTATCTCCAACGGGAAGGAAATGACAGTTAGTTTTCGTCAAAATCGACGAAATCTTCGCGATTTGCGAGCTATTTTGCTTGTTTCGACGCTTAAACGGTAGTACATTGCATTTGCAGTGTAAAATGGAGTTCAACGAGCGCTTAAACGTTGAATTATCTCCAACGGGATGGAAATGACGGCTAGATTTCATCAAAATCGACGAAATCTTCGCGATTTGTGAGCAATTTTGCTTGATTCGACGCTTAAATGGTGGTGCATTGCATTTGCAGTGTAAAATGGAGTTCAACGAGCGCTTAAACGTCTAAATAACTCCAACGGGAAGGAAATGACGGCTAGATTTCATCGAAATCGACGAAATCTTCGCGATTTTCGAGCTATTTTGCTTGTTTCGACGCTTAAACGGTAGTGCATTGCATTTGCAGTGTAAAATGGAGTTCAACGAGCACTTAAACGTTGAATTATCTCCAACGGGAAGGAAATGACAGTTAGTTTTCGTCAAAATCGACGAAATCTTCGCGATTTGCGAGCTATTTTGCTTGTTTCGACGCTTAAACGGTAGTACATTGCATTTGCAGTGTAAAATGGAGTTCAACGAGCGCTTAAACGTTGAATTATCTCCAACGGGATGGAAATGACGGCTAGATTTCATCAAAATCGACGAAATCTTCGCGATTTGTGAGCAATCTTGCTTGATTCGACGCTTAAATGGTGGTGCATTGCATTTGCAGTGTAAAATGGAGTTCAACGAGCGCTTAAACGTCTAAATAACTCCAACGGGAAGGAAATGACGGCTAGATTTCATCGAAATCGACGAAATCTTCGCGATTTTCGAGCTATTTTGCTTGTTTCGACGCTTAAACGGTAGTACATTGCATTTGCAGTGTAAAATGGAGTTCAACGAGCGCTTAAACGTTGAATTATCTCCAACGGGAAGGAAATGATGGCTAGATTTCATCAAAATCGACGAAATCTTCGCGATTTGCGAGCAATTTTGCTTGTTTCGACGCTTAAACGGTAGTACATTGCATTTGCAGTGTAAAATGGAGTTCAACGAGCGCTTAAACGTTGAATTATCTCCAACGGGATGGAAATGACGGCTAGATTTCATCAAAATCGACGAAATCTTCGCGATTTGTGAGCAATTTTGCTTGATTCGACGCTTAAATGGTGGTGCATTGCATTTGCAGTGTAAAATGGAGTTCAACGAGCACTTAAACGTTGAATTATCTTCAACGGGAAGGAAATGACGGCTAGATTTCATCAAAATCGACGAAATCATCGCGATTTGCGACCAATTTTGCTTGATTCGACGCTTAAATGGTGGTGCATTGCATTTGCAGTGTAAAATGGAGTTCAACGAGCGCTTAAACGTTGAATTATCTCCAACGGGATGGAAATGACGGCTAGATTTCATCAAAATCGACGAAATCATCGCGATTTGCGACCAGTTTCGCTTGTTTCGACGCTGAAACGGTAGTGCATTACACTTGGCGTGTAAAATGGAGTGAAATGAGCGGTTAAACGTCTAAATAACTCCAACGGGATGGAAATGACGGCTAGATTTCATCAAAATCGACGAAATCTTCGCGATTTGTGAGCAATTTTGCTTGATTCGACGCTTAAATGGTGGTGCATTGCATTTGCAGTGCAAAATGGAGTTCAACGAGCGCTTAAACGTCTAAATAACTCCAACGGGAAGGAAATGACGGCTAGATTTCATCGAAATCGACGAAATCTTCGCGATTTTCGAGCTATTTTGCTTGTTTCGACGCTTAAACGGTAGTACATTGCATTTGCAGTGTAAAATGGAGTTCAACGAGCGCTTTAACGTTGAATTATCTCCAACGGGATGGAAATGACGGCTAGATTTCATCAAAATCGACGAAATCTTCGCGATTTGCGAGCAATTTTGCTTCTTTCGACGCTTAAACGGTAGTACATTGCATTTGCAGTGTAAAATGGAGTTCAACGAGCACTTAAACGTTGAATTATCTCCAACGGGAAGGAAATGACGGCTAGATTTCATCGAAATCGACGAAGTCTTCGCGATTTGCGAGCTATTTTGCTTGTTTCGACGCTTAAACGGTAGTACATTGCATTTGCAGTGTAAAATGGAGTTCAACGAGCACTTAAACGTTGAATTATCTCCAACGGGATGGAAATGACGGCTAGATTTCATCAAAATCGACGAAATCTTCGCGATTTGTGAGCAATTTTGCTTGATTCGACGCTTAAAGGGTGGTGCATTGCATTTCCAGTGTAAAATGGAGTTCAACGAGCGCTTAAACGTCTAAATAACTCCAACGGGAAGGAAATGACGGCTAGATTTCATCGAAATCGACGAAATCTTCGCGATTTTCGAGCTATTTTGCTTGTTTCGACGCTTAAACGGTAGTACATTGCATTTGCAGTGTAAAATGGAGTTCAACGAGCGCTTAAACGTTGAATTATCTCCAACGGGAAGGAAATGATGGCTAGATTTCATCAAAATCGACGAAATCTTCGCGATTTGCGAGCAATTTTGCTTGTTTCGACGCTTAAACGGTAGTACATTGCATTTGCAGTGTAAAATGGAGTTCAACGAGCGCTTAAACGTTGAATTATCTCCAACGGGATGGAAATGACGGCTAGATTTCATCAAAATCGACGAAATCTTCGCGATTTGTGAGCAATTTTGCTTGATTCGACGCTTAAATGGTGGTGCATTGCATTTGCAGTGTAAAATGGAGTTCAACGAGCACTTAAACGTTGAATTATCTCCAACGGGAAGGAAATGACGGCTAGATTTCATCAAAATCGACGAAATCATCGCGATTTGCGAGCAATTTTGCTTGATTCGACGCTTAAATGGTGGTGCATTGCATTTGCAGTGTAAAATGGAGTTCAACGAGCGCTTAAACGTCGAATTATCTCCAACGGGATGGAAATGACGGCTAGATTTCATCAAAATCGACGAAATCATCGCGATTTGCGACCAGTTTCGCTTGTTTCGACGCTGAAACGGTAGTGCATTACACTTGGCGTGTAAAATGGAGTGAAATGAGCGGTTAAACGTCTAAATAACTCCAACGGGATGGAAATGACGGCTAGATTTCATCAAAATCGACGAAATCTTCGCGATTTGTGAGCAATTTTGCTTGATTCGACGCTTAAATGGTGGTGCATTGCATTTGCAGTGTAAAATGGAGTTCAACGAGCGCTTAAACGTCTAAATAACTCCAACGGGAAGGAAATGACGGCTAGATTTCATCGAAATAGACGAAATCTTCGCGATTTTCGAGCTATTTTGCTTGTTTCGACGCTTAAACGGTAGTACATTGCATTTGCAGTGTAAAATGGAGTTCAACGAGCGCTTAAACGTTGAATTATCTCCAACGGGATGGAAATGACGGCTAGATTTCATCAAAATCGACGAAATCTTCGCGATTTGCGAGCAATTTTGCTTCTTTCGACGCTTAAACGGTAGTACATTGCAATTGCAGTGTAAAATGGAGTTCAACGAGCACTTAAACGTTGAATTATCTCCAACGGGAAGGAAATGACGGCTAGATTTCATCGAAATCGACGAAGTCTTCGCGATTTGCGAGCTATTTTGCTTGTTTCGACGCTTAAACGGTAGTACATTGCATTTGCAGTGTAAAATGGAGTTCAACGAGCACTTAAACGTTGAATTATCTCCAACGGGATGGAAATGACGGCTAGATTTCATCAAAATCGACGAAATCATCGCGATTTGCGAGCAATTTTGCTTGATTCGACGCTTAAATGGTGGTGCATTGCATTTGCAGTGTAAAATGGAGTTCAACGAGCGCTTAAACGTTGAATTATCTCCAACGGGATGGAAATGACGGCTAGATTTCATCAAAATCGACGAAATCATCGCGATTTGCGACCAGTTTCGCTTGTTTCGACGCTGAAACGGTAGTGCATTACACTTGGCGTGTAAAATGGAGTGAAATGAGCGGTTAAACGTCTAAATAACTCCAACGGGAAGGAAATGACGGCTAGATTTCATCAAAATCGACGAAATCTTCGCGATTTGTGAGCAATTTTGCTTGTTTCGACGCTTAAACGGTAGTACATTGCATTTGCAGTGTAAAATGGAGTTCAACGAGCACTTAAACGTTGAATTATCTCCAACGGGAAGGAAATGACAGTTAGTTTTCGTCAAAATCGACGAAATCTTCGCGATTTGCGAGCTATTTTGCTTGTTTCGACGCTTAAACGGTAGTACATTGCATTTGCAGTGTAAAATGGAGTTCAACGAGCGCTTAAACGTTGAATTATCTCCAACGGGATGGAAATGACGGCTAGATTTCATCAAAATCGACGAAATCATCGCGATTTGCGAGCAATTTTGCTTGATTCGACGCTTAAATGGTGGTGCATTGCATTTGCAGTGTAAAATGGAGTTCAACGAGCGCTTAAACGTTGAATTATCTCCAACGGGATGGAAATGACGGCTAGATTTCATCAAAATCGACGAAATCATCGCGATTTGCGACCAGTTTCGCTTGTTTCGACGCTGAAACGGTAGTGCATTACACTTGGCGTGTAAAATGGAGTGAAATGAGCGGTTAAACGTCTAAATAACTCCAACGGGAAGGAAATGACGGCTAGATTTCATCAAAATCGACGAAATCTTCGCGATTTGTGAGCAATTTTGCTTGATTCGACGCTTAAATGGTGGTGCATTGCATTTGCAGTGTAAAATGGAGTTCAACGAGCGCTTAAACGTCTAAATAACTCCAACGGGAAGGAAATGACGGCTAGATTTCATCAAAATCGACGAAATCTTCGCGATTTGTGAGCAATTTTGCTTGTTTCGACGCTTAAACGGTAGTACATTGCATTTGCTGTGTAAAATGGAGTTCAACGAGCGCTTAAACGTTGAATTATCTCCAACGGGATGGAAATGACGGCTAGATTTCATCAAAATCGACGAAATCTTCGCGATTTGTGAGCAATTTTGCTTGATTCGACGCTTAAATGGTGGTGCATTGCATTTGCAGTGTAAAATGGAGTTCAACGAGCGCTTAAACGTCTAAATAACTCCAACGGGAAGGAAATGACGGCTAGATTTCATCGAAATCGACGAAATCTTCGCGATTTTCGAGCTATTTTGCTTGTTTCGACGCTTAAACGGTAGTGCATTGCATTTGCAGTGTAAAATGGAGTTCAACGAGCACTTAAGCGTTGAATTATCTCCAACGGGAAGGAAATGACAGTTAGTTTTCGTCAAAATCGACGAAATCTTCGCGATTTGCGAGCTATTTTGCTTGATTCGACGCTTAAATGGTGGTGCATTGCATTTGCAGTGTAAAATGGAGTTCAACGAGCGCTTAAACGTCTAAATAACTCCAACGGGAAGGAAATGACGGCTAGATTTCATCGAAATCGAAGAAATCTTCGCGATTTTCGAGCTATTTTGCTTGTTTCGACGCTTAAACGGTAGTGCATTGCATTTGCAGTGTAAAATGGAGTTCAACGAGCACTTAAGCGTTGAATTATCTCCAACGGGAAGGAAATGACAGTTAGTTTTCGTCAAAATCGACGAAATCTTCGCGATTTGCGAGCTATTTTGCTTGTTTCGACGCTTAAACGGTAGTACATTGCATTTGCAGTGTAAAATGGAGTTCAACGAGCGCTTAAACGTTGAATTATCTCCAACGGGATGGAAATGACGGCTAGATTTCATCAAAATCGACGAAATCTTCGCGATTTGCGAGCAATTTTGCTTCTTTCGACGCTTAAACGGTAGTACATTGCAATTGCAGTGTAAAATGGAGTTCAACGAGCACTTAAACGTTGAATTATCTCCAACGGGAAGGAAATGACGGCTAGATTTCATCGAAATCGACGAAGTCTTCGCGATTTGCGAGCTATTTTGCTTGTTTCGACGCTTAAACGGTAGTACATTGCATTTGCAGTGTAAAATGGAGTTCAACGAGCACTTAAACGTTGAATTATCTCCAACGGGATGGAAATGACGGCTAGATTTCATCAAAATCGACGAAATCATCGCGATTTGCGAGCAATTTTGCTTGATTCGACGCTTAAATGGTGGTGCATTGCATTTGCAGTGTAAAATGGAGTTCAACGAGCGCTTAAACGTTGAATTATCTCCAACGGGATGGAAATGACGGCTAGATTTCATCAAAATCGACGAAATCATCGCGATTTGCGACCAGTTTCGCTTGTTTCGACGCTGAAACGGTAGTGCATTACACTTGGCGTGTAAAATGGAGTGAAATGAGCGGTTAAACGTCTAAATAACTCCAACGGGAAGGAAATGACGGCTAGATTTCATCAAAATCGACGAAATCTTCGCGATTTGTGAGCAATTTTGCTTGTTTCGACGCTTAAACGGTAGTACATTGCATTTGCAGTGTAAAATGGAGTTCAACGAGCACTTAAACGTTGAATTATCTCCAACGGGAAGGAAATGACAGTTAGTTTTCGTCAAAATCGACGAAATCTTCGCGATTTGCGAGCTATTTTGCTTGTTTCGACGCTTAAACGGTAGTACATTGCATTTGCAGTGTAAAATGGAGTTCAACGAGCGCTTAAACGTTGAATTATCTCCAACGGGATGGAAATGACGGCTAGATTTCATCAAAATCGACGAAATCATCGCGATTTGCGAGCAATTTTGCTTGATTCGACGCTTAAATGGTGGTGCATTGCATTTGCAGTGTAAAATGGAGTTCAACGAGCGCTTAAACGTTGAATTATCTCCAACGGGATGGAAATGACGGCTAGATTTCATCAAAATCGACGAAATCATCGCGATTTGCGACCAGTTTCGCTTGTTTCGACGCTGAAACGGTAGTGCATTACACTTGGCGTGTAAAATGGAGTGAAATGAGCGGTTAAACGTCTAAATAACTCCAACGGGAAGGAAATGACGGCTAGATTTCATCAAAATCGACGAAATCTTCGCGATTTGTGAGCAATTTTGCTTGATTCGACGCTTAAATGGTGGTGCATTGCATTTGCAGTGTAAAATGGAGTTCAACGAGCGCTTAAACGTCTAAATAACTCCAACGGGAAGGAAATGACGGCTAGATTTCATCAAAATCGACGAAATCTTCGCGATTTGTGAGCAATTTTGCTTGTTTCGACGCTTAAACGGTAGTACATTGCATTTGCTGTGTAAAATGGAGTTCAACGAGCGCTTAAACGTTGAATTATCTCCAACGGGATGGAAATGACGGCTAGATTTCATCAAAATCGACGAAATCTTCGCGATTTGTGAGCAATTTTGCTTGATTCGACGCTTAAATGGTGGTGCATTGCATTTGCAGTGTAAAATGGAGTTCAACGAGCGCTTAAACGTCTAAATAACTCCAACGGGAAGGAAATGACGGCTAGATTTCATCGAAATCGACGAAATCTTCGCGATTTTCGAGCTATTTTGCTTGTTTCGACGCTTAAACGGTAGTGCATTGCATTTGCAGTGTAAAATGGAGTTCAACGAGCACTTAAGCGTTGAATTATCTCCAACGGGAAGGAAATGACAGTTAGTTTTCGTCAAAATCGACGAAATCTTCGCGATTTGCGAGCTATTTTGCTTGATTCGACGCTTAAATGGTGGTGCATTGCATTTGCAGTGTAAAATGGAGTTCAACGAGCGCTTAAACGTCTAAATAACTCCAACGGGAAGGAAATGACGGCTAGATTTCATCGAAATCGAAGAAATCTTCGCGATTTTCGAGCTATTTTGCTTGTTTCGACGCTTAAACGGTAGTGCATTGCATTTGCAGTGTAAAATGGAGTTCAACGAGCACTTAAGCGTTGAATTATCTCCAACGGGAAGGAAATGACAGTTAGTTTTCGTCAAAATCGACGAAATCTTCGCGATTTGCGAGCTATTTTGCTTGTTTCGACGCTTAAACGGTAGTACATTGCATTTGCAGTGTAAAATGGAGTTCAACGAGCGCTTAAACGTTGAATTATCTCCAACGGGATGGAAATGACGGCTAGATTTCATCAAAATCGACGAAATCTTCGCGATTTGTGAGCAATTTTGCTTGATTCGACGCTTAAATGGTGGTGCATTGCATTTGCAGTGTAAAATGGAGTTCAACGAGCGCTTAAACGTCTAAATAACTCCAACGGGAAGGAAATGACGGCTAGATTTCATCGAAATCGAAGAAATCTTCGCGATTTTCGAGCTATTTTGCTTGTTTCGACGCTTAAACGGTAGTACATTGCATTTGCAGTGTAAAATGGAGTTCAACGAGCGCTTAAACGTTGAATTATCTCCAACGGGAAGGAAATGACGGCTAGATTTCATCAAAATCGACGAAATCTTCGCGATTTGCGAGCAATTTTGCTTGTTTCGACGCTTAAACGGTAGTACATTGCATTTGCAGTGTAAAATGGAGTTCAACGAGCGCTTAAACGTTGAATTATCTCCAACGGGATGGAAATGACGGCTAGATTTCATCAAAATCGACGAAATCTTCGCGATTTGTGAGCAATTTTGCTTGATTCGACGCTTAAATGGTGGTGCATTGCATTTGCAGTGTAAAATGGAGTTCAACGAGCACTTAAACGTTGAATTATCTCCAACGGGAAGGAAATGACGGCTAGATTTCATCAAAATCGACGAAATCATCGCGATTTGCGAGCAATTTTGCTTGATTCGACGCTTAAATGGTGGTGCATTGCATTTGCAGTGTAAAATGGAGTTCAACGAGCGCTTAAACGTTGAATTACCTCCAACGGGATGGTAAATACGGCTAGATTTCATCAAAATCGACGAAATCATCGCGATTTGCGACCAGTTTCGCTTGTTTCGACGCTGAAACGGTAGTGCATTACACTTGGCGTGTAAAATGGAGTGAAATGAGCGGTTAAACGTCTAAATAACTCCAACGGGATGGAAATGACGGCTAGATTTCATCAAAATCGACGAAATCTTCGCGATTTGTGAGCAATTTTGCTTGATTCGACGCTTAAATGGTGGTGCATTGCATTTGCAGTGTAAAATGGAGTTCAACGAGCGCTTAAACGTCTAAATAACTGCAACGGGAAGGAAATGACGGCTAGATTTCATCGAAATCGACGAAATCTTCGCGATTTTCGAGCTATTTTGCTTGTTTCGACGCTTAAACGGTAGTACATTGCATTTGCAGTGTAAAATGGAGTTCAACGAGCGCTTAAACGTTGAATTATCTCCAACGGGATGGAAATGACGGCTAGATTTCATCAAAATCGACGAAATCTTCGCGATTTGCGAGCAACTTTGCTTCTTTCGACGCTTAAACGGTAGTACATTGCATTTGCAGTGTAAAATGGAGTTCAACGAGCACTTAAACGTTGAATTATCTCCAACGGGAAGGAAATGACGGCTAGATTTCATCAAAATCGACGAAATCTTCGCGATTTGTGAGCAATTTTGCTTGATTCGACGCTTAAATGGTGGTGCATTGCATTTGCAGTGTAAAATGGAGTTCAACGAGCGCTTAAACGTCTAAATAACTCCAACGGGAAGGAAATGACGGCTAGATTTCATCGAAATCGACGAAATCTTCGCGATTTTCGAGCTATTTTGCTTGTTTCGACGCTTAAACGGTAGTGCATTGCATTTGCAGTGTAAAATGGAGTTCAACGAGCGCTTAAACGTTGAATTATCTCCAACGGGAAGGAAATGACGGCTAGATTTCATCGAAATCGACGAAATCTTCGCGATTTGCGAGCTATTTTGCTTGTTTCGACGCTTAAACGGTAGTGCGTTACATTTCCAGTGGTCACGTCCCGCGCTCCGCACGCGCCGTAACAAGAACAAGAAAACCATTCTATACAAAACAGGCGAATAAGTATTTGAATGCACAAACGAACACACGGCACTACGAAACGAAAGGAAGGATTAACAAAACGAGGGCGATTAACGGATCCAACCAATAAACAAAATACATATACACACAATTCTAAATAAACCAGGAAATAAGAATAATTACAAAAGGGGAAAATAATTGAAACGCCAGGAATATATATATATATATATATATATATATATATATATATATATATATATATATATATATATATATATATGTCGGAGATGAAAGGAAAGCCGAAGCCCTTCCTTGGAAATTTTGGGAACATCCTCTAGTACCTTAGCCTAGATTTTCTTATAGTTGTAATTGTTTAAGATTTGTAATAAGCGAGATTGGGTTCGAGGTGACAATCGGTCGCTGAACGTAGCCACGGTCACGGGATGGATGTTTTATCTAACGGAGGTCTGGAGTGGTTGTATGTGTTTTCCGAGAAATGTGGTTGTGGCGGCATGCGGCCTCGAGAGCGGGCCGAGCCACGTGTGATGTTGCCTCGGAGGTGCCGATGCAATGGGACATACATTGTATTTAGTAACCAAAACTCCAGGCAGAAACTGCCTAGCAACGGCGTTTGGAACTTTCTCGATGCTTCCAACGAGTGTGCCTAGCAACGGCGTTTGGAACCTTCTCGATGCTTCCAAACGGGTATAGAAAACAAAATGCAATCGTACAGGGAGAAAAATCTCCACGAGGCTGGCATTCTTGCGATTGCCTTGGAGAGTGATACATCGAGCTTTTTCGACGATCGCATTTGCGTCTAAGTTAGTTTCGCTTAGTAAGGAGTTATCCCGGTGACCGTGGATTCGTTTGAACTCAAACATTGCTAATAGTATTATTTAATTTAATTATTCGTAGATCGTATTATTCATTAGGCTTAGTGTTTGTTAGACTTATTATTAGTTGTACTTATTATTTGTTAAGCTTAGTGATAGACCTGTATATACGTGTAAATAAAATCTCGGCTTTGTGAGACGATGGCTAGTCCACATGAAGAGTCGTCGCGCGCCCAAAATTCGAATCCTGATCCGACATCAGAAGTGGGATCAGAACCGTTTAAAGTGCTACAAGAGCAAATGGACCTTATGCGCGAGTTAATTCAGACGCTAGCGCACAAACCGGGGGAGCAACGACCGAGTACGGAATCTAAGGATGCAACGTTACCACGTTTTGACCCTGAAGGCGCGGGCGCCGATCCATCCGCGTGGTGCTCTCATGCTGATCTGATTTTGAAAGACCACCCGATGCAAGAGAGTGCGTTACTTTCCGCTCTAAATCGCGCCCTAAGGGGTTCTGCTGCGCATTGGCTTTCACAAATGGTGCGCGGTGGAAAGCTTACCTGGCCAACGTTTAAGGAACAATTTCTTTCGCGTTTTGGTGGCAGAGAGACAGCCGCTTCGGCGTTAATAAGGATATCCAGAGAACGACCGTCGGAGACTGAATCTCCGGGAGCGTACGGTAGTCGCCTCCGCTCCATGCTGCAGATGAAGTTGCAAGATCTAACGATGCCCGAAGTGATCAATGCCCTCGCCCTTTATATGCTGAGTTCACAAGATCGACGCTTTCGGCGACTAACGCTCGCGAATAATATCAGGACGGAGGACCAATTTCATGATGAAATGAGGATTCTCCCTTACAACGATCAGCCGACATTTTCGCCAAGAAATTCACTAACGGAACCTGAAGCTAAACGCAGCAGGCTATCAGTTCCTCGGATTAAGTGCTACCGCTGTGGTGCTCACGGACATAGGAGAACGGAGTGTCGCCTGCAAACACAAACGGGGAAGGAGCAGGATATACGAAACCCGAAGGAAAAACGACCAGCCGCATCGTCGAAGGTGACCTGCTTCAAATGCCACGAGGAGGGACATATCGCGCCTAATTGCCCATCATCGCGGAAAAGAAACTACGATTCCATTGACGAACGCCGGATCGACTCCTGTGTAGTAGAAGCTCCGGCTGGTAGATTAAGCCATCTGGGTGAGTCGTATCCATTTTACTTTGATTCTGGGGCCGAGTGTTCGTTAATCAAAGAGTCCCTAGCCTCGAAATTTTCGGGTAAAAGAATAACCGATGTGGTAGTGATGCGGGGGATCGGGAATACTTGTACTAAGAGTACACTTCAGATTTTGTCCACTGTTCGTATTAACGATCTTACATTGGAGATAGTTTTTCATGTCCTTGCTGACGATTACCTAAAATACGACATCATGATTGGTCGCGAGATTTTGAGCCAGGGATTCGACGTAAATATCGCGCAAGATAGCCTCGTTATTTGTAAAACAAAGGTCGTTAACGCTTGTGGTAAAGTCGCGGAAGATGCGGTCAACATTAACGAGGTTGACACTGATGTGATCGGTAACTATAAAGATCGATTAATCTCTGTTCTCGAAAAATTTAAAGAATCATTCATTACGGGTTTCTCGCGCACTCGCGTCAGTACGGGCCAGTTGGAAATACGGCTAATCGATCCCAACGTCACCGTGCAGAGAAGCCCTTACAGGCTTAGCGTGGAAGAGCGAAGAATAGTACGCGAGAGGATAGACGAATTAATTAAAGCACAAATTGTAAAACCTAGTAATTCGCCGTTCGCGAGCCCTATAATACTCGTGAAGAAGAAGGACGGCTCAGACAGATTGTGCGTAGACTTTCGAGCGCTGAATAAAAATACGGTCGCGGATCGGTATCCCTTACCCCTTATTGCTGACCAAATCGCGAGATTGCAGAGTGCGAGATACTTCATTAGCCTGGACATGGCTAGCGGATTTCACCAGATTCCCATTCACCCTAACTCGACGGAATATACTGCGTTCGTTACCCCCGACGGTCAATACGAATACGTGACGATGCCGTTTGGGTTGAAAAATGCACCAGCCGTTTTCCAGAGAGCCATTTTCAAGGCCTTAGGCGACCTCGCTTATTCGTATGTCGTTGTTTATTTGGACGACGTTCCAATAATCGCCGACTCAATAGATCAAGCTCTAGAAAGGTTGCACACTGTACTAAACACTCTCGTAAACGCCGGATTTTCTTTCAATTTCGCTAAATGTTCTTTTCTGAAGACGTCGGTACTTTATTTGGGATATGTAATTCGTAACGGAGAAGTTCGTCCAAACCCGGGAAAAATACAAGCTTTGAATTCTTTACCTGCACCGTCGACCGTCACACAGCTTAGGCAGTTTATAGGTTTGGCCTCTTACTTCCGAAAATTTATTCCTAAATTTTCGCAAGTGATGAAACCCTTGTACGCACTCACTTCTAGTAACAAGCACATAACTTGGACGGACAGGCACGAAAAGATAAGACAACAGATAATTTCCGTTCTGACCGACGCGCCGGTGTTAATGATATTTGATCCCAATCGGCCCATAGAGCTACATACCGACGCTAGTTCGGAGGGGTATGGAGCTATTTTAATGCATAGAGTCGAAAAGGAAAACAGAGTCATCGAATATTATAGTAAAAGGACCAGTCCCGCGGAATCTAGGTATCATTCGTACGAACTGGAGACACTAGCAGTAGTAAGCGCCGTTAAGCATTTCCGACACTACTTACATGGACGGAAATTCTTAGTAGTTACGGACTGTAATTCTTTGAAAGCCTCCAGCAACAAAGTAAACTTAAACGACCGGGTTTATAGGTGGTGGGCTTATTTGCAAACATTCGATTTTGACATCATGTATCGAGAGGGTAAACGAATGGCCCACGTAGATTTCTTTTCGCGAAACCCCGTAGACTTGAATCGCCGTATGATAGACAAGGTCGCAGAGAAAGAGATTAATCTGGCCGAGATCTCCGAAGACTGGCTATTAGCGGAATAACGTCGCGATCCGCAAATCTCCGAAATCGTTAATAAATTACAGAACGAAGAGCTCGCGGAAGATATCGCGAATACCTACGAACTGCGATCCGGTACACTTTACCGTAAAGTACAACGAAAGGGCAGAACCCTTTGCTTACCCATTGTTCCGAGAGGTTTTAGATGGTCCGTCATCAACCATGTGCATCAGTCAATTATGCACTTAGGATCGGATAAAACGCTCGAGAAGCTCTATGAGTATTATTGGTTCGAGGGAATGGCGAAGTATGTTCGCAAGTTTGTCGAGAACTGCCATGCTTGTAGAGTTTCGAAGGCTAGTTCAGGTAAAATACAGGCTGAACTGCATCCTATACCTAAGACCGGCATACCGTGGCATACGGTGCATATGGACATAACGGGCAAGCTGAGTGGCAAGAATGACTCGAAAGAGTATGTCGTCGTCTTGATCGATGCCTTTACGAAATTCGTGCACTTATATCACACACGCAAATTGGATTCGCTCAGCGTTATCAAGGCACTTAAGTCCGCCGTGTTTTTGTTCGGTAGTCCCTGTCGGATAATAGCAGATCAGGGTAGATGTTTCACGGGCCGGGAATTTCAAGAATTCTGTGCAAGCAAACAAATCAAAGTTCATTTGATCGCGACCGGTGCAAGTAGGGCCAATGGGCAAGTAGAACGTGTTATGAGCACGTTAAAAAATATGTTCACAACGGTAGAAACGACCGGGCGTTCATGGCAAGACGCGATCGGGGAGATGCAATTGGCTTTGAATTGCACCATCAACCGCGTAACCAAATCGAGTCCTTTAGAGTTATTGATTGGTAGAGCAGCAAGACCGTATGACTTATTACTACCTGATAACATCGAGGAAAAAGAAATAGATATCTCCAGTGTAAGACAACAGGCAATAAAAGAGATGGAAACTAGTGCTAGGTATGACAAAGAGAGATTCGATAAAACCAAAGCTAAAGTAGTTAGGTTTAATCCTGGTGATTTGGTACTACGCCAAAATGAAGAAAGGAACCAGACAAAATTGGATCCAAAATTCAGGGGTCCGTTTGTGATATCGGAGGTCCTGGAAGGAGACCGATATACCTTGAAAACACTGGATGGGAAAAGGTCATACAAGTACAGTCATGACAGGTTAAGGAAAATGCCGGATAGTCGCATTCCTGCGGAGTTGGATGTCTGTTGTGATGACGAGAACAGTGACCATGGCGATGTGAGTACCTCGATCCCAGAGGATCGTAGAATTATATGAGCCCAGGTGCGGCCATGGGACGGAGTTCAGTGCGGTCAGGCACTGGGAGTGACGATGTCACGAAGCTGGGAGCCGGTTTAGTACCGACAGCGACGATGTCACGAAGCTGGGAGCCGGTTTAGTACCGACAGCGACAATGTCACGAGGTTGGAGCTGGTTTAGTACCGATAGCGACAATGTCACGAGGTTGGAGCTGGTCTAGTACCGACAGCGACAATGTCACGGATTTGGAGCTGGTCTAGTACCGACAGCGACGATGTCACGAAGCTGGAGCTGGTCTAGTACCGACAGTGACAATGTCACGAGGCTGGAGGCGGTCTAGTGTTGACAGCGATCGTGTTACGAAGCTGGTTATGTAACGAACTTTGAGAGTATGTGCGATTCGAAGGATGAGACCCATTTGGGTGTGAAATCGAGAATGGTCCGTCATGTCATTACGACCCGACTGAAAGCACGCAGAATGCAACTGGCACTTTGAATGCTAATCACAATGACACTAATCTTGTTTCCTTTTGTTTTGTTAACGAAGGTACACCCGAGGACGTGTGATAGTCAGGATGGCCGTGTCGGAGATGAAAGGAAAGCCGAAGCCCTTCCTTGGAAATTTTGGGAACATCCTCTAGTACCTTAGCCTAGATTTTATTATAGTTGTAATTGTTTAAGATTTGTAATAAGCGAGATTGGGTTCGAGGTGACAATCGGTCGCTGAACGTAGCCACGGTCACGGGATGGATGTTTTATCTAACGGAGGTCTGGAGTGGTTGTATGTGTTTTCCGAGAAATGTGGTTGTGGCGGCATGCGGCCTCGAGAGCGGGCCGAGCCACGTGTGATGTTGCCTCGGAGGTGCCGATGCAATGGGACATACATTGTATTTAGTAACCAAAACTCCAGGCAGAAACTGCCTAGCAACGGCGTTTGGAACTTTCTCGATGCTTCCAACGAGTGTGCCTAGCAACGGCGTTTGGAACCTTCTCGATGCTTCCAAACGGGTATAGAAAACAAAATGCAATCGTACAGGGAGAAAAATCTCCACGAGGCTGGCATTCTTGCGATTGCCTTGGAGAGTGATACATCGAGCTTTTTCGACGATCGCATTTGCGTCTAAGTTAGTTTCGCTTAGTAAGGAGTTATCCCGGTGACCGTGGATTCGTTTGAACTCAAACATTGCTAATAGTATTATTTAATTTAATTATTCGTAGATCGTATTATTCATTAGGCTTAGTGTTTGTTAGACTTATTATTAGTTGTACTTATTATTTGTTAAGCTTAGTGATAGACCTGTATATACGTGTAAATAAAATCTCGGCTTTGTGAGACGATGGCTAGTCCACATGAAGAGTCGTCGCGCGCCCAAAATTCGAATCCTGATCCGACATATATATATATAATCAATTAAAAAGGGGGAAATATAAAATTAAAATACATATATTTAACAACCATAAAATAGATATCACATTTAAAAAATATATAAATATATATATATATATATATATATATATATATATATATATATATATCATACATAAAAACAAAAGACATTTAGAAGAAAAAAAATAATAATATTAAGGAACCTCTGATGGAAATGCCTCCGCAAACATTGTTCGAACGTCGATCTCCGAACCCTAGGGAAACAACAAGAAAGGGAAAAACATCAAAATCGCAAAAACAATCATAAGCGTACCCCCAGCGGACCACCACCCCGTGGGGGATGGCATTATAAATAAGCAAAGCAATGTAGAGCAGGGCTCATTATTATTATTATTCCGGTGAACATTCTTATTACGTCCATTGCTCATTATTATTCCGGTGAACATTCTTATTACGTCCATTGCTCGTTATTATTCTGGTGAACATTCTTATTACGTTCATTGCTCATTATTATTCCGGTGAACATTCTTATTACGTTCATTATTCTTCGTTCATTATTCTTTGCTCATTATTATTCTGGTGAACATTCTTATTACATTATTCTTCGTTCATTATTCTTTGCTCATTATTATTCTGGTAAACATTCTTATTACGCTCATTATTCTTCGCTCATTATTATAGTGATCATTGTTATTACCGTTCATTATTCTTTGTTCATTATTATTGCGATCTTCGTTGTTACGGTTCATAATTATTTTGTTCACTCTTTGAGCTCATTGTTACTACGTTCGTTATTGCGCTCATCTTTAGAAATTTTGTATAGTATTTTGCGCTTCGGGGTCTTTAGTTTTTCGGTCAAGAAAAGAGAGCCGCGACTAAGTAAAAAGAAAATTTTATCTTTGAACGCGCATTGTAATTGCGGTATTAATCCAGTTAGTAAATTGTTCTGTCTGTATCGAAATAGATAAATAAAGTAAAAGTTGATAGTAAACTATATTCGAGTTCAAGTAATAAACCCAGCAAAAACTTCGACGACCACTGGAGCAGCTGAGGTAATGGCGCCAGACAGCGCCTACTCCTCAAGGTAAGAAAATTAATTTTGAGAATTTCCTTTTTCTCTGATAATTTCGTTGCCCTCGAGAATCGAATTAGAACTTCCTATCATCGGTCTCGTTTTATTTTCGTGAACAGTTTTGAAGATAGAATCATTGTTTAAACTTTAAACAAAGGAGTTGTCCGCTGTGTCGGCTTGTGCGAACGGTGTTTTCAGCTACTGAAACACCCACTGATCTTCGCATTCCTCCTCCCATTGTTGGCAAAATATTGCCCGTCTTTAGGCAAGGCTAGCGAAATCACACAAATCCCGCACAGAAAGGACTATTAAATACATCGTCGGGGTCAATCGAAAATTAAGAGCAATACCGGCATTGCTAATAATTGATATTCTTGCCATCGTGCATGCGATTGTAAGAGAGAAATATCAGAACAATTTCCCTTCGGAAATTTAAGCAAAGGATCGTTCGCTGTGTTGGCTTGTGCAAACGGTGTTTTCGATTATCAAAAAAACACCCGTCGATCCTCGCATTCCTCCTCCCACTGTTGGTAAAATACTACCCGTCTATGGGCAAGGCTTGCGAAATCACACGAGTCCCACACAGAGAGGATCGTTAGAATCATCCTCGATTATTAAACTCAAAAGGCAAGAAAATCGTGGTAAGAGAATCCATCGTAGTAAATGAATTGAGTTTCGGTTCTAACGGCAAACTATTACAGCGAAATTAAAAGAGAAGAAGCAGTCAAACGTAAAAATAAATTTATATAAAACAACGAAAAATCTCACATTCCTATCCAATCCAGCAACGCTAAAATATATATATATCCGGCTTGTTCCTTCGACCAATCGCGGGGAGACGTAATCGCGTGGAGAGACGTCAACGGGGGTCGTAAATCCCCGTTACGATTATAACAATCGACACCACGAATTGATCGATCCCCTGATTTCCGTTGAGATAATAGGGGTGATTGAGGTTCCGAGTAGCATTTTGTTGTATGTCGTACCTTTACTTGTACCGGAATGCATTTGACTATATGGACCGCTTCTCCTGCGATCAATGTTGAGAAATGTTAAGTTGGTATGATCGCTGCTTACTACAAGCTAAGTTGGTACGACTTCTAACGACGCTCTTTTGTCTTAGAAGTCGACCACGTTGTTCTATTGACTTGGAGATTCCTGTGTGGTAAGACGTGTTATAAGGCTGAAATATATTGGAGAAAACGAATCTAAGTGAATCGTTATTTTATAAACCTAAAACCTTATTAAATAACAGGTTATGGGCCCAGAGCAGTAAACTGCGGGGAAAAACGGTATTATTTTTTTGAGTTTTTTGTGTTTTCTAAGACAATCCGAGAAGAGACCACGCCATGGCCGATCACGACAAAGTAAGTGATGTGGACAGCGATATGAAGCCGGTCCTAAGAAAGGGGAATTACGAGTATTGGAAGACAATGACGGAAGCCTCGCTAATTTTCCTGGGTTGCTGGGAGGCAATAGAACCAGGATTTACGGAAGCGCAAAGGCTGGACCCAGAATGCATGAGGAAGGATAACATGGCACGTGCATATCTTTTCCGACATATTCGCTCCGAATATATCGGAGAAATTAAATCCTTGAAGACAGCGAGGGATTGTTGGAAGGCGCTAGAGGACGTCCATGGAAGGTCCACGTCGATGGACACTGTCCTATGCATACGGGAACTGGGTACCATAGAAAAAACCCCGATATGGACGTCGCAAAATACTGCGGAAAGATATACAATCTGTGCGAAAAAATTTCCAACGCAGGTTTAAGAATCGAAGACCACATGATGGCGTGTTTCATCTTAGCCGGCCTCGTGGCGGACCCAAACTACACGACATATCTTAGGACGGTAAGACTCGATAAGAAACTAACCTCGAGGGTCGTGAAATCCGATCTCCTACTTGAGGAAAGGAGAATGGAAGCGGCCATGGGTCCCTCCGAGAAGAACAGTGCAATGGCGGCTTGCAAACAATCGAAGACCAAGCCCCAACAAAATCAAGATGGCGCTAAGAAAAAGCACAAAAACCCAAAGGATAAAAAATGCTATAAATGTGGAAAACGAGGCCACATATCGTACAACTGCCATGAGGGAAAAGAAGACAAGGAAGAGAAAGACCCAGAAAACAAAGTGGAGAAAGGATCGGAAGATAAACCGAGATCCAAGGGACTTATCTCCACACTGGCTTTATCATCTATCAACCACGTGGAAAGGGACAGGATCAGCTATCTTGACTCGGGAGCCTCAAACCATATGACCCCGGATAGGTATCGGTTCGTGGACTTCGTGCCTGCGACTGGACAGATCCGGATTGGTAAGGGCTACCTGGAAGTCAAGGGAAAAAGCACGATCGTCGTGAAGATGACCAAAGCCTGTGGCGGGTGAAGTCTATCCTTGTCGAACGCCCTGTGGGTGCCTGAATTAGATGTAAATCTAATCTCGATCAGGCAATTGGCAGTGAAAGGCGTCACCACAGTGTGTACGAAGGATGAGGCCGTCGGCACACATGATGATGGGGATGTGGTATTTAACTCAAAGGTAGGAGACAACGTGTACTACCTAGAGACAATACCACCTGAGAGGCATGTAGCAAACGTTTCCATGGAGAACGATCAAGAGGAACCTGGAAATGATGACGACCACGCCGAGGTTATTGAAGCTAAGGCGTACAAAGGTATCGTGTCATGGCATGAGAGGTTAGGTCATCTACATGGGGACGCGATGAGAAAGATCCCTGTGAGGAACGTGAAGGAGGGCTCTAGGATACATGAGGAACCATGCGGGGTCTGCGTGAAAGGGAAAATGACAAAAGTACCATTTCCGAAGACAGCCCACCACATGTGTCAACGTCCTTTAGAAATAGTTCACAGCGATATTAGTGGCAGAACGCAATGCAAGTCGCTGGGCGGAGGTAATTATTTCGTAACGTTCATAGATGATTTTTCTCGTTTCATGCACGTCAGAATCATCAGTAGGAAGAATGAAGTACTCAAGTGCTTCAAGGAGTACCAGGCGGAGGTGGAGGCTTTACACCAATCCAAGATAAGTGCCCTTCAAACAGATAACGGGGGTGAGTACACAGGAGAAAACTTCGAGAACTACCTGAAGGAGAAAGGCATCTTACACAGGAAAACTGTTCCTAGAAACCCTGAACAAAATGGGGTCTCCGAACGAGCGAACAGAACCCTGGTCGAGATGTCCAGATGTTTACTCATCCAATCTGGACTCCCTGACTATCTGTGGGGGGAGGCTGTGAACACGGCATGCCACATAAAAAACCTATGCCCATCCGCTGCCATCGGAGACAAGATCCCACTGGAATTATGGAAGGGTAAGGGATGTGACCTCCAAGGGGAGATAAACAGACTGAGAGTGTTTGGATGCAGAGTCTGGTATCTAAAGAGTCCAAGCGGAGGAAAATTCGAGAGCAGAGCGGATGAGGGGATATTTGTGAGATATGACAGACAGGTCAAAGGTTATAGAATTTACCTACCGAAGATCCAAAAGGTGATAATATCCTGTCATGTCAGGTTCGAGGAGAACACGTTTCCCTACAAGAGCGCTAAGGCGGAAACGAACCATATAAAGGATAAGTCCTCGGAATGGATATGGGATGTAGAAACCTTTGAACATAGGGGAGAAGCCGGTCAAACTGACGTCGAGACACAGAGTGACGGAGAAAACGACGAAGGGGAAACCGACTACTTTATGGACAGTTTAACGTGTGAGGACAATCCAGTGAATACTGTGAGTGTACCGTTTGTGCCGAGGAGGTCGGCAAGACTACACAAACCAAGAATATGTGATTGTTGTGCTCACACTGCGACTGTTTGTAAAGCTCAAAACGTGTGTGTACCTGTGAATGTGTATGAAGCCCTGAGGGGGCCAGACGCTCAAAAATGGACTGATGCAATAAGGAAGGAACTAGACAATCTAAAAAGTAAAGATGTGTGGGACATTGTGCAAAGACCCTTAAATAAAAACGTTATAGACTGTAAGTGGGTGCTTGTGATAAAGAGAGACCCTGATAGGTATAAGGCTAGGCTAGTAGCTCGGGGATTCTGGCAGAGGCCTGGAGTAGATTATTCAGAAACCTTTAGTCCAATAGTAAAACGCAAAACTCTAAGAATTCTGCTTGCTCTATGTGCGGAAAATGAGTGGGTTTACGGGCACATCGATGTGGAATGTGGGTATCTCAACAGCCTTCTGGATGAGGATATATACATGTAGTATCGTGGACGAAAGGCCTGGGAAATATCGGACGAACTATGAACAGTGTCGCGAGAGCCGAGGCGCCGTCGGGCCCATCAATGTGTCATCGGTCTTTTCAAGTGCATAGTTTCGTGGAAAAGACCTACGTGACCCTGGCCACGAGCGTCTGCAGAACACGTGTGCGGTGGGTCTAGGAAAAGGGCAATAGAATGGGACAACGGCCAGAGAGTGTTAGTCGCGGAGCAGAGTGCGAGTCGAGAAACAGTGTGCGAGTCGAGAAACAGAGTGCGAGCGGAGAAGCCGAGTGCGAGTCGAGCGGAGACGGAGGTTGCGAGTGGCGTTGCCGAGAGAGTGTGGATTGCGCTGTGTTCTGTACGTTTAGTATGAATAGTTCAAGTTAAGCCACAATCGTCTTTTCTGTCTGATTAACATCTCTATTGTCCACTTTTTGTAAACATATTACATCACGATATTACATACATGGAGCAACCAGAACTCTTTAGAGTTCCAGGTAAAGACAGAACTAAATTTGTGTGTAAGCTCAAAAAGAGCCTGTATGGACTGAAGCAAGCTGGAAGAATGTGGTTTAGACACATCGATAGCATTTTAAGAGGTATGAGTCTGAACCCATGCGTGAGTGGTCCATGTGTGTATGTGGATGCGTCTAAAAAATTTATTGTAGCTGTGTATGTGGACGACATCCTTGTGTTTGGGACGAATGAGTGGATTGAGATATTCAAAACTAGGATTAAGGACAAATTAGATGTTAGAATGCTAGGTGTAGACACTCAATTTCTGTCCATCCACCTGAGTAAGCCAAACAGCACCACTGTAGTATTCGATCAATCTGTACAGATAGGTCAAATGCTGGATCTGTTTGACATTACCAGTGAGGTTGGGGTGGTGGGAGTGTCGACACCGCTAGCTAGAGAATGTGAGGCTGGTTTTGATATTGAACGTGATGAGCCTTTCGACAGTAAATTATATGAACAAGCTGTGGGGCACATAATGTATGTAGCTACTGTAAGTCGTCCTGATGTTGCGTGTGCAATAGGGAAACTAAGCCAAAGATGCGCGAATCCGACTGTATCCGATTGGAAAGCAGTGAAGCGGGTATTCAGATATTTACTAAAGACCAAAGACTTGAAGTTAGTATACCAAAGGACCGGGCAACCTCTGAAGGTGTTTTGCGACTCGGATTTTGCGGGTTGTACGGTAGACAGGAAATCCAGGAGCGGGTATGTGTTCATACTCGCTGGTGGTGCGATATCCTGGCTATCCAAAAAACAACCGATTATAGCTCAATCGACGTGCGAAGCGGAATTTGTGGCAATGCAGGAAGCAGCAAGGGAAACAGTGTGGATTTCTTTACTGTTAAAGGAATTGGGTCAACTGTCATATTGCCCTCGCCCCTGCAAGATATTCTGCGATAACATCGGAGCTATTTCATGGTCAAAGGACGAAATAGTTGCTGAGAGTTCTAAGCACGTCCAAGTGCGTTACTTTTACGTTAAGAACTGCGTATCGAGGGGGATACTAGATTATACTTATGTACCTAGTCCTGAGAATGTGGCTGACATTCTCACCAAAGGCCTAAATAGGATTAAGACTCAGCAATTTACCAAAGCTATGGGGCTTGTAGAAACTAGCGATCAAAGGGGAGTGTTGAGAAATGTTAAGTTGGTACGATCGCTGCTTACTACAAGCTAAGTTGGTACGACTTCTAACGACGCTCTTTTGTCTTAGAAGTCGACCACGTTGTTCTATTGACCTGGAGATTCCTGTGTGGTAAGACGTGTTATAAGACTGAAATATATTGGAGAAAACGAATCTAAGTGAATCGTTATTTTATAAACCCAAAACCTTATTAAATAACAATCAAAGCCATGTGTCCTGGGTTTTGGTTATGGTGTATGCAAATTCGTCGGGCGGTAAGTTTGCCAAGCTTAAAGCGTTCTCTATTAGTTTCTTCTGTGTGGTGTATCTTTGCGTCAGTGTATCATGGTATAATGTTTTCATTTCTCGAGTTTATCAGAAATAGGAATAACCTTTTATAGAAAAAGAAAATTTTATATTTATGTATATTATATTTTTTTTCTTTCCTTTTTTTTCTTCTTTTTTTTCTTCTTCCCCTTTTCTTTTTTTTTTGTTTTTTTTTATTGTTAAAACCTTTGTTTTATTTTAGGTTTTACGTACTTGTTATCAGTGAAAATAAATATTATGAATACTACTTGGATTGGAATTATATACATATATGCGTACAAAATCCATTTCTACATGTTAGATATAATAATATAACAATACTACGTAGATTAATACATAATAAAATATCCTTTTACTCCGGTTATATTTATTACTAACTCTCAATTAATCTATCTTAATTATTTTCTAACCACTTTCTATATTTATCAGCTATTTTATTTCTTCTTGTTAATCTGCGAAATCCATGCATGTACACTTCCTTGTATGGTGATTGATTGTTCACGAGGTAAGTTGCACTTTCACTGTTTTCGTTATTCGTTGAACTAACACGTTTTACATTCAAACAGTAATTGGAACACTCGTAATAAACTTCTTTTCTTTTTCCAAGTTTCCGCTATCTGTGTCATTCGACGAACAGTGCCACGCCTCCACAGCACCGCTATAACATTTAGCGATGCTGCTCTTTGCATTAAGGCAATTGAAGTTAATTCGTTCGTTTATTTTCAGCTGGTACATGGTGTTCCGCAAGCAGGGAGCCATAACCTATTTTGCATGTAGACCTTCTTGTATGATGATTACTTGTTTACAAGGTAACTTTCACTTCCCCTCTTTTAATTATTTATTGAATCGACATGTTGTATATTCAAACAATAATTGGAGTACACATAATAATTTTCCCTTTTTCTTTTTAGGTTTTCGCTATCTGTATTATTCGACGAACAGTGTTACACCTCCTTTTGATTTATCCATAATATAGTTATAACATTTAGTAACCTTGTATTTTGCACCGAGACAATTGAAACTAATTTATTCACTTATTTTAGGTAGCTGTCATACATTGTGTTCCACGAACAATGATCCATAACCTATACTTGCACGTACACTTTCTTGTATGTTGATCACTTGTTCACAAGGTAACTTTCACTTTCACTAGTTAATTGTTCATTGAGTTAACACGTTTTATATTTAAGCAATAATTGAAACACGTATAATAATTTTCCTTTTTCCTTTTAGGTGTTCGATATCTGTATTATTCGACGAACAGCACTATAACATATACCACCGCACTACGTTGCCCACTGAAATCGCTTTATTCATTGCTTATTTCGATTATGCGCTAGTTTTAACTTGTTTAAATGCACCGTTCGCGGAATCCCTTTTACTTCGATCTTGACGTTTTGGTTCTGCAAGATTTCTAGCACTTTGTATGGTCCAGTATATTGATCGGAGAATTTTCCTTTACTGGGTTCTTTTAGTAAATATATCGAATCTCCTATTTTAAAATCTTGGGGGTTGATTCGTCGGTCGTAGTATTCTTTTGATCTTAGTTTGGATTTTATCAAATTTTCTCTTGCCATTCGTTGTACGGTGTTAATTTTATCGAACAGGTCTTCGAGATATTCTGCGTAAGTTGGTTCCATGTTCTCTTCGATTATTACTTCACCAGTAGGTTCTCTGGCTAAATGTCCAAAAACTAATTCGTGCGGGGAGAATTTCGTTCCTTCGTGTACAGAGGTATTATAGGAAAACATAGCTAATTCTACCCATTCGTCCGAATTTTTGGAATTTTCAATGTATAATTTGAGATATTCTATCAGCACGTGGTGAGGTCTTTCGATTGAACCGTTACTTTGTGGATGATATGCCGTCGTGGTGTATTGTTTGATGCGGAATCTCTTTGCTACTTTCTTCATTTGTGAGGATGTAAAGTTCGTTCCTTGATCAGTGAGAATAGCTCTCGGTGATCCGAAACGACAAATAAATCGCTTTACAAAAGCGTCCGCTATCTCGGCTGAAGAGATTCCTCCTAGTGGAATCCCAATTGAGTATTTTGTTAATAAATCTTGGATGGTTAATATATATTCATTTCCCTTTTGAGTTTTTGGTAATGGTCCTACAATATCCATACTAATTTTATCGAATGCTTTACCTGGTGTGTCTGTAAGTACCATTGGTTGTTTTGCTTTTATTCTTGTGAGTTTCTTTAATTGACATTCCTTACATGTTCTTACGTAATCTTGAATTTCCTTTTTCATATTTTCCCAATAGTAGTGTTGTCGTATTCTTTGATAAGTTTTGGTAATTCCTTTGTGTCCTGCTACGCTTGATTCATGTTTTTCTCGTATTATGTTGTTCCGCGCTTCCACAGGTGGAGTAATTACTTCTCCAGTGCAAATGGTGATGGATAAGGTTTTTTCCATAAATATTTCCTTTAATTTTCTGATTGTATATCGCCAGGGTATTTCCTCCAAGTTTCCTTTGCTAATGCTGAACGAAGTTAACTGTTTTTCATTTACTGCGTCTAATAGAGATCTTAGCGAGTTTAATAAATTTTCTGGTGTTATTGGAATATTTCTATTTTCCTTTATCGGTAGGAATACAATGTATTTTCCAGAATCGTAATTCAATCTTGCTTTTTCTAACATTAAATCTTCATAACGAGGTAATTTTCCCGTTTCCTTCATTTCCAAGGTTCCTTTATCTATCGGATTGCCATGTATATCTATAAATACTACTTTATGGTCATTTACTCTCGCAATTGAGTCTCGGGTTTCTGAAATTCTTAGTTCCGCAATTATCGTAAGTCTCGTGTCCTTTTCTCGTTGTTGAATTAGTTCTGGAATTACAGTGGAGGTCTCTTTTTCGCTTGTTGTATCCGTGCCTTCTTTTTCTCGATTGGTTATTTCTCTATCTGTACTTACATCGATTTCTGCTAATGCTTGGTTTAAATATTTTATGGGGGTTTCTTCTATTGTAAAATGTTTTCGGGTAAAACCCTTTCCTTGATTTTTAGAATCACTGGATTGAGGCAAGACGTGTGGTTTAGCTTCGAATATGGGAGAGTCTTCGGTTGACGTATCTATTTCGAATCTTTTTGAGACAGGATAGCGAATTGGTGAGACTTCCTCTCTCTTTCTGATTGATAAACAAACTTCCGGAGGGTTCCTAGATAATGCGTCTGCGTTTGCGTTCGCCCTGCCTTCTTTGTATACAATATCAAATTCGAAGTCCGATAACTTTAATTTCCATTTCCAAATTCTTGAAGTAGGATCTTTGATAGAATGCATCCACACTAAAGGTTTATGATCGGTTACGATGGTAAACTTTCTTCCGTAAAGATACGGTCGGAAGTGCATTGCGCTGTAAACAATTGCCAGACACTCCTTTTCTATGGTAGAGTAGTTTTGTTCGGCGGGATTTAATAGCCTTGAGGCATACGCAATCGGCAAATCCTTTCCGATTGGCCCTTGACTCAGTACACCGCTTATTGCATATCCTGATGCGTCTGTAGTAAGGTTAAAGGGTTTAGAAAAGTCTGGATATTGCAGGATGGGTTTCGTCACTAACGCTGTCTTTAAATTATTGAATGCGTTTTCTTGATTTTCTGTCCATTTAAAGGGAGTGTCTTTCTTTAATAGTTGTGTCAATGGTTTCGCGACCTTGGGGAAATCGGGGTATAAATCTTCTGTAATATCCTGCTAGTCCCAGAAATTGTTTGATATTTTTCGCCCTCTTTGGTCGTGGAAATTTTGATACGGCTTCGACTTTCTTTGGGTCGGGTTTCACGCCATCCTCACTAATTACATGTCCTAAATAATTCACCTCGTGTCGTAAAAATTCGCACTTATCAGGTTGTAATCGTAATTTAGCTTTCCTCAGTCTTTCCATTAATTTATTAAATTTAATTTCGTGTTCTTGGAGAGACGTGGAATAAATCACTATGTCATCCAGATAGACGAATAGTTCTACTCCTTGCAGACCAGATAATATTGAATTCATCAAACGTTGAAATGTTGCTGGGGCATCTTTTAATCCAAAGGGCATTCTTTTGAATTGAAAATGCCCGTATGGTGTCGAAAATGCAGTTTTGCGGGCATCTTCCTGTGACATACGGATCTGGTGAAAGCCCGATGCCAAGTCAAATGTGGAAAAATATTTTGCACTTCCTAATTGATCCAATATTTCTGTAATGTTGGGTAGTGGGAAGGCATCGCCAATCGTTTTATCGTTCAATTTTCTATAATCGATGACTAATCTCCAGCGCTTCTTTCCTTGCGAATCGGGTTTTTGGGCACAATCCATAACGGGGAGTTATATGGAGATATTGATGGTTCCACTACGTCCGTATCTAGTAGTTCTTGGACCTGTCGATTTATTTCTTCTCGATGTATTGGTGGATATCGATACTGTTTAGTATTGATGGGTATATTATCCGTTGTAATTATCCTATGTTCCAGAACTTCGGTTGCTTCCAATGTATCTCCTGGAATATGAAACCTATCTTGATTATTACGAATCAATTTTTTAGCATTTTCCTTTTCTTCTTCGTTCAAATGTTCGAGTCGTAGTAACTCATTTATTTTATCGTATCTACTTTCCTCCGATCTTAGAACTGTATTGCACGCTGTCCTAGGAGGCGGGGGGGGGGGGGGGGGGATTTTCAAATTCTTTAATTACCATCGTTGGTGTTGTAAATACGTAATCTCTCGAAGTAGTATTTATTACTCTTATGTAACCTTTTCCTTTATGATTCCTCACAACTGCATTACCAAAATAGATTCCCTTGTTCGGCTCGATTCTTGGAATAAATCCCTCTTTTATCTCTGGATTAGCGATATTAATCGAACACGTTATTGAACTTCGCTTCGGTATAATTATTTTTTCTTTAGTATCGAAGGGAATATAAATATTTCCCCATCTGATATGTTTTCCCTCATAATCTAAACGAGCCTTACAACCTGCAAAAAATTCGGATCGTAGGATTCCGTCTTGATCGATTAGCAATGAATCATCGACTACATGAAAAACAACCGGATGGCCCGCAACCTGTATTACCGTCTGCCCTAAGAAGACCAGGCTCGTTGCCGTAATTCCTCGCACTTCGATTGATTCCTTTTCGTCGATGATGGCTGCATCGAGTATAGCAGGTTTCTTGATAATGTTGATTTCCGATCCAGAGTCTAATAATAAACTCGTCTTAGTCTTTAGATTTGGGGAAACTATTCGTGCAGTTGGGGTCGTTGGGGAATCGTTAAATTTTATTGAAATAATTCGGAGAGGTCGCCTTCCGAATCTGAATTCAACTCCTGATGATTTTCCTTCGCCGGTTGCTTGTGCTTCACTCTTTTCCTTTTGCCTTGAGATTCTGGATTCTCTGTCTGTGACCTCGTTTGGTTGTGAGATGACTCCCCCACAATATTTAGTGGTTGTTCGTTCGATCTTATGGTCGGCATTGCGTTCGCTCTGTCTCTCGTTATGGGTGGTGGAGTCGATCTCGCGGGGGTGGCTGTCCTTGTTGTGTTTGTTGCCGTCGGCGCCGGTCGCCTGGTTGCCGCCTGTACTCTTGGGCGATTCGGCGTATCGTTCCTTCGTGGCTCGCTCCATTCTCCCGAAGGACGTGTTTGGTTTCCCGATGGTCTCGAAGCATAGGGTACGATTAATCCGGCATCTACTCGGGCTTTGAATTTGTAACAGTCTTTCACTAGATGCCCGGGTTTTTTGCAATAGTTACACGTGATATTTTGTCTTGTAGAATTCAAAAAATTCTGCGATGGAGGTAGCGATCTTCGATCTTGGCGGTTGTTCCTGATATTGTTGTTAGTGTTCGAAGGATGTGCGTTGTCGCGTCTGTAATAGTTCGAGGGTGTCGGTCGTTGGGGTCGCGTTCTATCGGTTATTTGTTTCAATTCGTGTGTTGCTTTGACGGCTTGACGATACGCATCTTCTAAAGTATGGTACCCTGCTATTTTTACTCGCACATATACCTCGTTCGGAAGTCCTTTAACGAAAGCTTCTTTCGTTTCCCAATCTATAGTATCTTGGATATCGGGGGATATGATGCCGTAGTCGCCTCTTTCTCCGTCCATTATTGCCAATCTAAGATTTCTAACGCGATCCATATAATGTAATATGTCTTCCCCGGGTCATTGAAATATCGTTCCTAATTCCTCTTTATATTCGTTAAGAGATTTCTTTGGGCCGAATAGATCCTTTAATTTGTTTCCGAAACCGTTTAGACTCATTAATTCTGTGTCTTCGATGGCGAGGAGCGCGTGTCCACGGAGCTTATTTACTAACAATTTTACCAATTGAGGTTCTTGATATCTGGGAATCATATTTCGCGCGCGCACACAAGCTCTTAAAAAGTGGAATACCGATGGTCGATATCCGTCAAACACTGGCACCGATTCGATCGCATCTTTTAGCTTAATTGGCTGGGTATGTCCACTCGGCTGGACCGTCTCTTGTTGCGTTGTCGGCGGCGATACGGGTGTTTTAGGTTCTTGTTTTAAGTTCGAATAAGCCGCTTTGTAATTCGGCGAGTTTTGCACTCATATCGCGAAAGTTCGCATCCCATACTTTAAGCTTTTCCGACAATGTCAAAACCATTTCTTCGTCCAACGATTCCACTACACCCGCCATTGTTTCTTAAATATTTGTTAAATATATATATTAATCAAGATAGACTAACTAAATATTAACGACAAGACATGACTGAACTCGGTGCAAAGGAATAAAGTTATGCTACACGAAATAACTGGTAACACAATACACAAAACATTAACTAAATTAAACGAGACTTACATAAATGCAAGTCACGTATAATCGAAACAATGACTATTGAAATTCGGTAACAATACAATCCATGCTATCGCATTAAAGTAGCACACGGTATTGACACACACAATATCACGAAACACAAAACAATATTACAAAACACTACTAAATAAAATTATAGTGATTAACAATTAATTAGTTATTTCAACAACACGTTACTGTTGACATTAAACCAACGCCATACCAAAGAGACACGCGAGCGACCATGTTGAAAAATTTGTCGCGCGCACATACAAATAACAGCCAATGCAATACAATACAGCATCATAATAGCAATGTTAGGTACTAATAAAAAAAAAACACAAGAAAATGGGGGAGAGAGTTAAGGAAAATATATATAATAAATAACAACTAACATAATTATAACATATTATATATATTATATTATATACAGGGATACAGTATTCGTACAAAGGAACAGATCCAAACGAAAATTATATATATAAAAAAAAAATAAATAATATATATATGTAATATCGTGATATAATATATTTACAAGGAATGGATGATACAGATGTTAATCGGACAGAAAAAGACGATCGTTGTTCAACCTGAACTATTCACACCAAACGTACAGAAAACAGCACAACTAAATAATTAGATAACGACTCGACTTTCACAAAATGCAATCAACACTCTCTCGGCAACGCCACTCGCAAACTCTGTTTGTTGATTCCTTTTTTCCCGTCCCTTGGCAACCGCTCGTGGCCAAGATCACGTAGGTCTCCTCTTTTCAAAACTACGCGATCAAAAACAAACGCCTCGGCTCTCGCGACATTCCACGCGGTTCACCCGCCAACTCCCAGGCCTCTCACTCACGATACTACATATATACATTAACTATTTTTATATGTGTGTACAGAACTGATGGCGAACTCATCAACCATTTTTTGAACGACGGATGGAAGAACATGAATAGCCATCCACACAGTGGAACTGTAAAGTATTTGTACGCCACTCACGAAACCAAACACTGATGCTATCCACCTGTAAACAAACAACATTTATAACTATGCATATAATTTTCACTTATGTTCACCACTATATATATATACACGCATGTTGTAAAGTAGGCGATATTTATAACATTCACTTCTTCAGAGAGTAATATAGATGTATAACTGTTGTGTGGGAAATGTAGGCAATAATTTGTATTCCCATATCCTCGAATTTCCTTAACAAATATATATAAATATAAAATTTTCTTTTTCTATAAAAGGTTATTCCTATTTCTGATAAACTCGAGAAATGAAAACATTATACCATGATACACTGACACAAAGATACACCACACAGAAGAAACTAATAGAGAACGCTTTAAGCTTGGCAAACTTACCGCCCGACGAATTTGCATACACCATAACCAAAACCCAGGACACATGGCTTTGATCGCAGGAGAAGCGGTCCATATAGTCAAATGCATTCCGGTACAAGTAAAGGTACGACATACAACAAAATGCTACTCGGAACTACCCGTTTGGCAAAGGAATCGCACCACAGGAACTCCGCCCGGACGTGCGCCAAACGTGGCGATATTCAGCACCATCGTCGTTGGCCACAAGCGGAATGTATACCCAAAAGACCTCGATGCACTACGGGACCACGTCATGTTCCCGGCAGAAAATCTGCAGTCTTGAACGCATTGGCCAGAGGAGCAACAGGAAAAACAATCGTCCCTGGAACAGTAAACATCCTGGCAATGATGGACAAAACACATTAACGACAATAGCGAAAAATACCGTATCAAGCTTATGGACTGGTTTTATGGAATTTGGAACTGTCAGTGCAGCAATATTTGGAAAATCGCCCTATTAGGAACAATATGCGGCTCAGTCACCCACCCGCTACTATACCTCAAAAGAAGACGAAGTATCGATGATCAAACAGCACAACCTCAAGGGATATCGATAACACCGGTAGTCACTCAACTACCAACGACATCTACGTCCGCCTTGAGCGAACTCAGAGATACCATCAGTCAAATTTCCTTTGGAAATTTGAACTCCAAGGGCGGGGATGTCACGTCCCGCGCTCCGCACGCGCCGTAACAAGAACAAGAAAACCATTCTATACAAAACACGCGAATAAGGATTTGAATGCACAAACGAACACACGGCACTACGAAACGAAAGGAAGGATTAACAAAACGAGGGCGATTAACGGATCCAACCAATAAACAAAATACATATACACACAATTCTAAATAAACCAGGAAATAAGAATAACTACAAAAGGGGAAAATAATTGAAACGCCAGGAATATATATATATATATAAATATATTTCAATCAATCAATTTGGAGAGTTACATATAAGTATAAACATATATGCCGAACATGTAATAACCTAGTAAATATTAGAGACAGTGCTTCCAATACTATGCAATAAATACAATATTATCAATTTATGAAATATAAGTATACATGAAGTCAAAAACTAATAGTTTAACGAATACATAAAACATACAATATTGTATTATTAAAGAAATGAAGGTTACATTGTCAGAAATATATATATGTGTGCGAATTCTATCAAACCGATAATCTAAGATACATACTTAAAACTAGCCTACATTCCGGTAAAGGATAAATAAATAATTGACATTTCATTTCGTATGAATACTACACTGCCAAGAGAAATATGCATATGAATACGTATATATATATATATATATATATATTTATATTTATATTATCGAATACTCTATAAAATAAACTACTCAAAACAATAAATAACGCAATCGAAGAATTACAAAACATTAGCCATATTAAAATGACACGCAACATAAATATATATATATATATACGTATATATATATATATATATATATATATATATATACGTATAAATATATATATATATATATATATACGTATATTCACACGAACAATACTTTTGTCACTTTAAAGCAATATTAATAAATAAATGTTCTAATTGCGGTAGAATAAGGAAAAACGAGCGGCAGACGGAAAATTACTTCGATATTAAGGAAAACTAAAGACCCGTCACTATAACTTTACTGATGACATTTATGAGCAGCCATGTTAGATTTACACGCGTATAGCGACAGGAATATTAGGGATTAATGGAAGTCAGTCGCGAGAAATAAATCATGAAAACACATTGTTAACACTTTTCTTTAATAAAATCTGTGCGCAACTACAAATGTAAAAAATATATATATGTCGGAGATGAAAGAACACCGGAGTCTGTAATTGAACAATTGTAGTTATTCAATCCGATTGTAATTGTTGGAGAGTTGTGATAATGAGCTTGGGCTCGAGGCGACAGTCAGTCGCCGAACGTAGCCGCGGTCAAGGGATGAACGCTTTGCCCAACAAACATATGGAATAATTCTATAGCTCTCCTTAAAAGAAATATTCGTGGCGACACGCGACAGTAAACATTCCAACGGTTTCTGTCCCGTGGCTCGCCACACGCAGACCCTATTCTTCGAGTAAGATGATTGCCAGATGTCGATGCGTCTCCGCAGTACATGTTCGGCTAGCCCGAGGGCCCGTTATAAATCTTAAGGTTTAGTTAACTAAAGTCCTTCAAACAGACAAACAGTCTTTGTCCCAACTACGGGAAGATAGGGGAGACATATTTTTCAACGAGCGGCGTCTCCCACTAGCAACTTTCCCTCGAGGGCGGCTAGCATCTTTTTCTAACCACCGATATGGAGATTGACCAATTAGCAGCAACGTCAATTTCCCTTACTTCCTAAACGAAGGCTTTCCTCGACGAATCCGATGATCTCGTGTCCTTAGACACACCCCAGTATAGTTTTTCCTCTGTGGAATCATCGGGACGGGACGCGCATTCTTTGACGCGCTCCCGTCGACGAAAGAGTAACGTCTTTACGCTCAGCAATTATCGTTTACGAGTCAGACTTAGATTCAGCGAGAACGCCTATCTGTCATCCCGTTGGCCGCGGATTCGTTATTGAACCTGGGATCACTGTCACTAGTGTCGCGGACGTCTCACCGCCGTGATAAATTGTCAAACCTGTGTTATTCATACCTGTGTCAATAAATCGTATCTTCGTTACACCGCAACGATGGCTACCTTCAATGAAGACTCCTCAAACACCGACAACCCTATCCCCCCTGCTTCTCCGACATATATATATAATAATTCTATATTGAAAAAAATATGAAATTAACATGATATATACATTACTACATAAGTTATATATAAAATATGTATATTATACCCTTGCCTACTGACTGATATGAATTTCTTTCGGTCTCGAATGCGTTAAAAGAGAGCGCAAAGAAGTCGAAATTACTTATTGTAATTAGTAAAACGACCTGAGAGGCAGACAGATACAAGAAAGAAGGAATATTATATTAGCGGCATTATCATGTTTTTGCTCTCTTTAATTCTTTCATCGAGACAGACAATCTACAGGTATTAATCGACCAATTTCTCCAAGCTGATAACTTCGAATTGATGTTTATATATAAGAAGTGTTATGTGTTAATCTGTCTAAATGTTTAAAAGGTGTTATAAATTAAATGTTGTTAAACGATACGTAATTGCCTTTTGATCGTAAATTTTACTATCAAGGGGTCTTTTATGTATGCGTAATCATTGTGAATTATAACAATTTATGTGATCGATATTAAAGGTGTTTAAAAGCATGTATTTTTTTCTATATTATTATTCTCCTATATTATTATCCTATATTATTATAGCATTCCTATATTATTATAATATCCAATTACATGTTGATACACAAGATATACAGATTATTATTTATAACGTTTTAGTTTTCTTAATTGAGTCATTCATTTAGTACAAATGATAAGAAATTAGTAATAATTCACAAAAAAAGGATATCGTAGTAGAAATATTATAAAAAAACATTTTCTGTTTTAGTGTAGAGTTACTCCTTCTTACAGACAGTGTCGTACAAATCTGTACGTCTCTGAGAAAATGTAGGTATCCGAGCCCTTACTTCCTCAACAACTTTTAGATCTGATAGAAAAAAGAAACATACGAAGTAATAAGTAATGCTTACTAATAAATTCAACAAATACAAAGGAAGATGGCTAAATCGATAAATTAACGAGACTAAAAATTAATTACATCATGGATCTCTCGCTTTTAATTTTAAGCTGTAAATTACCGATATCGGTGACTGCCATATTCTCTTGAGTTTCCAAATCGTAAAGAATCTTTCCTCAGGGATTGGTCAACTGTGTATGTCCCCATGCGACGTAACTTGCTTAAGGAACACGAGCCGGTGATATGCAGGCAACGTATAATTGATTATCATTCGCTCTGAAACGCTGAAGTAATGACCAGTGCAGTGGTCCAGTGGTCATATTGAATGCCGCTGGATATATCAGCATTTGGCAACCTAACCCAGAGAAGCAGGAAATATGAAGCCACCGAATACCAATTAACTTCGTAGTTGCACGGTTCACATTCCATCATTTCTGAATATGCGAGGACAGTCCTCTTATTGTGCTTTTAATTCTTTTATTTGTTTCATTTTCAGCAAATATACTGGTTTTTTAAATTAAGCTTCTTTTTATACAGAGTTACAGATTATATTAATTTTATATAGAATATATTTAAGAAAGATATTTAATTTTTTGCTAGTTAAGTATTGATCGATTAAGTTACTGTACCTTTGTTCCGATAAATGCGTGCCATTTCCTCGAATCTAATATCATAGCAAATGCCAATACCTATTTTGCAGCCCTTCACATCGAACGTCGTTAGGGAGTTACCAGGACTGAGTGAATCACTCTCTCGAAAAGTAATCTTATTAGGAATGTCGATGTCGAATAGATGTACCTAATAACATAAAAATGTGGTCGCTAATTATATTGCTGCAACTTTTGTAATTTAATATCAAAGTTACCAACTCCTAAACTTTAATTATTTTTTATTTAATAACTGACAGCGTTTTTATCACTTTCTTTTATTAAAAAATCTTATCATTTAATAATGTTTAAAAAGGAGAAAAAATAAGTATAATAATATTTTAAGTATGTGAAAAATTTATACAACAACAAACACATTACAACAAAAATGGGCGTTTCCCGTATCATAACGTATTTTATAAACCGCAAATTATAGAATTGGTTATAGTATACGTATGTACATATGTATATTCCTAAATTATTCCTAGATAGAGTCACTTTCTTCACCCCGATATTTTCAAATTCAAAGCCATAAAGGAATATATTACTTACCTTTCGGTGTTTTGCTATCAAAGTTCCATCGGGACCCCAAATAGTAGAGGTATTGTACAATTTATCGCCCTCTATTTCAGGCATCGTACCACCAACTACATAGATGTTGTTTTCTTTAGCTGCGTTCGATGAAGCAACGCTCGTTTCACCATCAGGAATACTCTCGGCGTATTTTGGAAAGTACTCTGCATTGCAATATTTCAATTAATGAAAAATAACTGTCTTTTGTTCCAACCATAAATTAAATTGAAATGTTTGTCAGTTTTTTATTTTTAAATTATTAAAATAACTAAGTTTTATATTTCGACTTAATTAAATATGCAATTACTTAGCTAATAGTATATATAATAAATTGTTTCTACAGGTCCAAAATGAAAAATGAATATTTAGAAATATTTAATTACGACAATGCTATTTGTGTTAGCATCAGTGGCTTGTTACTCAACGACTTTGCTAGTACTTTTTGAAACATAAAGTTAGTTTTCAATTAATACTTATACTAGAGGCGGAATTATAAATGCAAAATAATTGATAATACTAATTTATAAGTACCTAATTATTAGTATGTTAAAAAATATATTTATACAAAAATCACGATAATCATGAAAATGGGGAAATCCTATATTCTCGAATCAATTCACAATTTATTTTGTATATTAATTAGATTCCGCGCTCATCAGTACGTACTCACTGGCGACATCGAGAAAATGTATCGGCAATTCCTCGTACGACCAGAGGATCGGAAATATCAAAGGATATTATGGCGCAGCGCGAGTGGAGAAACAGAAACATATGAGCTTAACACCGTAATACTCTTATCATAGAAATAGAAGCAGTCCTCAATTCCCGCCCGCTAACTCCTATCTCCACCGATCCAAATGATCTCCTAGCCCTCACTCCCGGACATTTCCTCATTGGCGATTCATTAATGTGCTTACGTGATCGAGATTTCAGAGACATTCCATCGAACCGACTCTCCAAATGGCAGCATATCCAACAGCTTAAACAACATTTTTGGAACCGCTAGCATAAGGAGTATTTGAACGAGCTAACCAACCGCAATAAATGGAGCAAGGGTGGACACAGCATCCAAAAGGGCACAATCGTCATCCTCAGAGAGGACAACGTTCCCTCCATGCATTGGCCTCTGGGCCGAGTTATCAAGGTTCATCCAGGCGCCGATGGTGTCATCCGGACAGCTACAGTTCAGACGGCAAAGAGCATTTTGGATCGGGGCGTCAAAAGGCTTGTCCCACTGCCAATTCAACCCGATCTCGAGAAACCCGAACAACTAGCCACCGAGACGAAATAAGATGGGAACTTCAACCACACCTCGCTAGTTTGATCGGTACCCTCTCAACGGGGGGAGAATGTTACGCCATGCGGCTTACCATAGGTCATATTCTTAACTATCGATCGCGGCACTATAATGTCGCAGACGGATCGTCGCGTCTGCCCGGCAAACAAACATTGTAGTGGCAAGCGCGTGGTTCATTAAGCAGGGCGACTTCCAGAAACGTCGACTCGTGGCCCGTATTTTACCTCGCAGTAAAAGAATGTGGCGTGATCCGAACGTAGTGGGGGTCGCCTTCCAGGAAAAACGAAAAAAATCGAAAGGCGTTCAGAACTTTTCGAGAAGTCGAACCGTCAACACATGTGGTATGTCGCGCATTACTTATCAACCAAAACGCAGTTACATTTTTTTTGTTCCTTTTATATCTTTCTAGTTAATAAGTTGTTGAAATAAACATTAATTTATTTGTGTTAATTCTGTGGAATTTCATTGAACTACCCTTATTATCATAATCGAAATAAGGGGATCGATCAGTTCGTGGCGTCGATTATTTAATCGTAACGGGAACTTACAACTCTCGTTGACGTGCTATCTCGCGATCGCGTCTCTCCGCGAACGGTCGAAACAAAATGATTCACTAAAAACTGTCCTGAATTCCTAAGAATTTATTTACCGCAAAACTGACAAAGTGTTTATTTAAAAAATGAGGTTGAAGGTAGTCCTTTTCTTTCATTTCATTCATTTTCATTTTCTTTCTTAAGTATGGCTAACACAATATCTAATCAATTAAAATTTCATATTTCCACGTGAAAAGTTTCTTTAGATAATTATTATCAACATGATGACTAACTCTTACGGATTAATACGTGTCTGTAGGGCAATCCGGTGGACTTGATCGGCTTTTTACTTCGAAAGTTGAGTAATCGGTGTCGCTTTCTTACGCATCTTTGAACTGTATAAATGTTTTAAAATTGTTTGATCCAGAATGTACCACACCGGACAATCAAGAAGGCAGGTGCCTTGACTACAGAAAATGTAAACCTCTGCAAGAAATATGGCAGATACAGTACCGTACAGCCACCGATTTTTATAGACGATCAGTGTGCAGATACCAGGGCAATGTTACGATCGTTTGCTGTCCGAACGATCCAAACAAAGAGAAGAGAGAAATTTTAATAAAAACTGTGTACAAGTATAAGGCTTTGCGACCACCATACTGTGGTTTTAGCAACGTCTCTCATACCAGGGTGGTCGATGGTAAACCAGCTGAACTTGGTACGTTTTATGTCTTTCTTTCCGATTAATAATAAGCCATTTACTGCAAAGAATGAACTTTAAAGGCATTAAACAGCACATCAATGTACATTTCAATTAGACTAAATAATAATGCTATGATTTCATCGGTAGTAACTTTACTTATTAACTTGAATTATTTCTTTCTTTTACTTCATGTTAGGAAGAGTATCTTTTTGCTTGAAATAAAGAATTGATATAGGAGTAATAATATGGATAGAGATCAAAAACTGTTAGGGCAGAAATTACACGTTTGAACTTTATAGTTCAGTATAGTTCAAATAGAAATTATATAGAATTATTTGATAATTTGCATTCCACTGGAATAAAAATTTAATTTCTGTCTTTATCAAATCTGTATTTCAGAGTATTTGTACGTATGTACTTATCGTCTGCTGTATGATCGAATATCGAATAGGTAATAATCGTTGTTACTCGTTATGTGAGAAAAAATTATGTATATTCACAACTATGACTATTGCATTTTAGGCGCTTGGCCATGGATCGCTGCATTAGGTTTTCGTAATCCCCGAAACCCAGACAAACCACTATGGAAGTGCGGAGGTTCCCTGATATCGGCTAGGCATGTTTTGACCGCAGCACATTATGCACATATGGATGGAATAGAAAACATACACAATCATAATATTGCCATTCTTAGATTGGTGGAGGAATTGCCATTTTCGAGTAAGTCCTCAAATATATATATATATATATATATGCTATTGAGTATTACTGAAGTATCATATCCTGAAATTTCTTACTGTACACATATATTGTGTCATAAAGCATGTACAATTCTTTCTCATACTTTTGGTCATTCGTTTCCTGCATTTTCATTTATTCTTTTATTTTTCAGGGTACGTATATCCCATTTGTACGAAAGAGCCCCTACGAAAGAGCAACTTCGTCGGCTATAACCCCCTTGTTGCTGGATGGGGAGCATTAAGATATAGTAAGTGATATCAATTTTATAATAAAATTAAACAGTTCCAGTCTTAAATATCTTTCTTATTTTCTTCGTAGGACGACCACGACGTAATGCATTAATGGAAGTACAAATGCCAGTGATTAAGAACGCCGAATGCAAAATAGCTTATTCCAAATTTCCTAATGCACCTGATATCACTGATGGTATAATATGCGCCGAACATGCTCAGGGTGGAGAGGATTCTTGTACGGTAATTAAGTTACAGAGTTACTACAAACTATACGGTATCTGAAGACACGTTAATTCGAATTAACATCAAATCGACGTCTTAAACATTAGAAATAATAGATAAACACAATTTAATAATCTTGCCCACTTCTCACACCTCATTGTGGTATTTAATCTAATTTCCTTCTAATCTTAGTTTTGCTCAAAATACATATAACATGTACATTATAAATTGGAGTATTTCAATACACAAATCAATAGAAGATTATTACTGTATATAAGTATAATTTCAATACAATTCGATCGATATATTTCAGTATCTTTGATTAAAAATTTAACGATCCTTTCAGGCTGACCGCGGCGGACCACTGCTGATACAACATGAATGAACCTCGTATTTAATAGGTATTGTGTCTTATGCTTATAAGTGCGGCACAGCTGGGTATCCCAGCGTTTACACTAGGGTCACATCGTACCTTGACTTCATTCTCCAAGCGATGCAATAATATGATATTACTGTTCCATAAATATCATTGTGTAAAAAACGTAAAGTTGGATTTTCTTATTGTGGAGATAAGAAACAGCTCAAATTTACATTGTTTTGTACGTTACAAATTATAGGCTTAAAATGTACGAAATGTAACTTTGAAACGACACTAATTTTTTACGCACGATAAACCTCCACGACTTAGGTATGTAAAGATGATAAACGTATATTAATTCTATTAATTTGGTAATAGTAAACCAACTTTCTGAGAAGTTCTGTAAATTTCGTTTCTGTTGTATCAAGAGAATAATGGAATATTCCACTTAGATCGTATACTTCTTGTATGTACATACAAAATTTTCCGGCTAATCTAAAACACTTCATAAGATAGAGAGCTTCTGGAAATTCGGACACAGAGAGTGCATAAAATACAAGATAAGTCTCGTGTCTTTCAAAATTATTTTTTATTCGCTAAAAACGTCCTGTGTATTCATGCAATCACATGCAACCTCGAAACTTCACTTATTTTTTATCACTTTCCAATTCAATACACTGTTTCTGCATTTTTGACTATATGTAAGAGAAATTTCCATTCAGCCAAAGGTGTACTTACAGATTATAGATTCCTATACGACTCTCGGTAAAAATTTATCCGCACTCCAGATAGTTAAAACTTCTGTCGACCGTATTGATCCATCTGCACTCTTCGTATGACGTCAATATCTGTTCAGTGCTGCTGCGTAGGTTTCATTGTGTTACGTCGATTCGTTTGTGACCGTTGCGCGAGTAATGGCGCTTTGCAATGGCGATTTGCAGGAAAACGGTGCAGGATGCTGTGATTCGTTTCTTGCGGTCGGAGGTTTTGTTTGATGCCTATATTTATCAAAGATTTAATGCACATTATGGAGAAAGTGTTTTGTCACGAAGTGTGTTTGAATGGGCACAAAAGTTCAAAGAAGATCGCACAAGTGTTATGAAAAAACAGCTGGACGCCCGTCCACATCCACGATGACAACATTGAACGTGCTCATGAACTTATGCTCTATGGAATAGACGAGTGAAGCTGGATAATGTGGCAAATCATTTGCAAATGAGCCACGGCTCTGCTTATGCAATAGTGCACGACAGATTTGGGTTTTAAAAAGTTTGTGCGAGATGGATGCCGAAAAAGCTGATGAAAAGGTGAAGACGACGATGCATTCGTGGTTCGCAGCTCAGCCCAAAACATTTTTTAATGAGAAAATACGAAGGTCCTTCAGCAAATGGACAAAGTGTATACAGAAATTGAGTGATTATGTCAAAAAATGATGTATGTCTTTTTTGACAATTGCTTAAAATAAATTCTACACCGACAGAGCGGGTAACTTTTTACTCACCCTCGTAAGACACTTAAATTTCCAATCTATTATGATGAATAAAAGAGCTTATACTATTAAATCTAATTGTATTTTGTTGCATGAGAGTACACGTGTATGTGATGTACATTACCTTTATATCCCCTTGAACGCTTCAATATTGCGCATATATACTATATTTTGTGCAGCTTCTATAAAATTTTGTATGTTTGTTTAGGCTGTTAATCGAGAGGCTGGAGTACAAAGAAGTGGCACAATGATGTGGGCTGATGACATTTATAATTATCAAGGAATTACCCCTACATTCGCTCAGGTATATATCGTTGACTATAATGTATTTGACATATATGATTGTTAGAATATTAATAATTAATTTTTAATTCTATCAGAATTTTAATGAAACTGTCCCTTGGGAAGGAAGAACTGATACCTTGATATCACGGTTTGTACATCCTATATATACGACAAATTTTAGAACATTATATAACGAAGAACCAGATCGTCGTGGCCATGTGATGTAAATAAAAGGACTTGAATTTGATGATATTTTTATAATGTTAGATAACATAACTAAGTATCTTCACAGTAAGATAGGATGACATGGTTTACATGATCTTAATGTTGTTCACTTGAGTGATGATATTATAAGGAAAAGTGTAATATCACAGGTAGGATGATTCATAATTTAGAACTACTAACTCATGTATGTATTAAAAATTAAAGAAATATATTAAATTTTATAGGATATTTATGTTTAGTAACCAGTAATTCAGAGATTGGTATTCATTACTATATATTGGTATTCGTTACTATAACGAGGCTGTAGAAACGCACCCTTCCTTCTTTGCAAATGGTCCTGTATTTATGTCTAAGCCGAAACTGGAACCTCTGAATAATTTAGATTTATTCTTGTCATTTTCTAAAATACTTATCTACAGTATACCATAAGGAATGATACCGTATCACACCTAATCAAGTGCCTTAAGAAACATCAACAGGATATCACAGTAATCCCTTATCGACTGATATGTAAGTAAAAGTTATGTGTCATTGTTATACACAGTTATGTGTTAGTGTTATACACAGTTATTTATCATTTTCTATTAATTCAGTTGTAGCCACTACAATATCTATGACACCGGTAGTAATTATAAGATCAATAATGATGTTCTATAAGAGGAAATGATGATTAGGAACAAAAACTTACAGGTAAGTCAAAGTATATGTTATTTGCCATTTGAAAAGAAAGTTACTAACTTAGAATTTTTTGATAAATAACAATTGTGCAAAATACATTGGATTTCAAATTTGTCAAAAATTGAAATTTAAGAAGCATTGTAATAATATAACATTAATATTTTGATTTTTCAGGAGATATCATGCGGTGGATGGATAATATGTAAAAAATATTAAGCAGTATATGAATTTTCATATTGCGTAGAGATAACAAAATGAATTTTAAAAAATGTCGACATGGTAATAAGAAATAGCATCATGACAAAGAATATATAAACACAGTTTCATTTTTTATAAATAAAAATTTGTTGTTCCAGATTTTGAAATATAGTGAAACGTTTAATTAGTATCTTAATATCTTTAAATAATTATTATTTTAGAATCAATTGTAATTGTATCATACGTACTTTTGAATTCGTGCAAGAACATATGTAATTTTGAAGTAGTTATTATTAGGAAATTGTTAGACGCGAACAGTATGCGAAAAGTTAGTATGCAGTGTAATAATTATCAATCAAAACACAAGAATTAAATTCTTGAGGAAAAAATTTCCGGAATTTCTTATTTACATGATTATAAAGAAATCCATAATAAAAAGGAGCTGCTTTCTAATACTTCTCTTCCTTGTAGTGCCTACGTTAATAATAACGAGGTTCGACTTTTTGTTTTTAGAGGGATACTGGAAAATTTGAAAGTACAGTACCATTGGGAAGAAAATCACGATATTGAAAACGATATTTGCAAGTAAATTTCCAAAAAATCTGTTTTCAAATTTTCGCTTTCTATTTCACATTAAAAGAAAGGGCTGCCTTCTTTCTCTGCAAGACAAAACAAACATTCTGAATCTCGTATCAATGAATGATGTCAATAAGTTATTTTTCTTTTCAGATTGAACAATATTCCAGATTTATTCATAATTTCATACTACGCGAAGAATAGACTTTCATAGGTATATAAAGGAAATATTAAGTATAGGGAAACTCTTTTTCGTTGTAGGTGACATATGCTTCACGGTTGAACACATGTATTTTTGAACACATATAAATGAAAAAGTACTCTTATGGAGAAAAAGAATTGATACCTTCGATTGACATTAGATAATGTATATAAACTTATGAACAATCACTATCAGTTTGTATTTTAGGTGCACACGCAGATTTGTTGGAGTTCTTATAAAATGTACATCCTGTACGAACGTTTTATTCTTCCAAATTTTACGATACTATGTCTCATATAATAACTATATGGATTAAACGTAATATAAATGATCCGAAAATAGACTCGAACGACATTAATTGTCTTTCTATTTATATCAATATCGAAAATACAAGTAAAGCTGGAACAATAGTATGCAAGAATGGACTATTTATTATTTTAAACCAAATCATAGCATATTCAGAATGCACAGTATTATCATGAAATGTAAATGAATCAGTTGTAAACGAACGATTTTACTGTAAAATCGTTGCCTCCTTTTTTTCATCTGAAATATAGCAGCAATGAGTACATTCTTTTAATATATAATAAAACGAGGTATCTTTATAAAGTTACATATGTCATCACTGGTAACTGTTATCTCGTATGACACCAAATATACCGTTAGTATGGAATGATATTTTTATGAAGATATACTTTAATGATAGATTTTATGAATGAAACGTTATATATGAAAAATTATCTCTTGTCATTCTATGAAGTGTAGTAGCTAATGGAGATTAATTTTACGAAGTATTAGAGCAAAAGAGAATTAAAAAATTAAAAAGATCTAAATAAGATTGTTCGTGTGGCTTAATTATCTCAATTCTGGTACACCACTTGTTACATTCTAACTAATTAGCGCTAAACAATAACTTGCAAATATTAAAGATATTAACACCTTAATATTAACACCTAAAGGTTTTCAGGAAATTTTATAATATTTGATTATTGTATATCTAGTCATTGATTGATAAAATTTCTTGTATAAGCATAGATCGAGGTTGACGTCATACGCAGATTGCATATCATTGACAGGTATCGTTTTAATTTATTTTATGGCTAGAATCATTTGAATATTATACGAATAATTATTTCCATTCGAACGATTAATAAATCACGTACCTATAAAAGATATATTATGAAAAAGACGTGACGAAACAAAAAAATATTGGAAATTCCGTTGTCATTAGATCAATTATTTTTGCAATGATTTTTATTTCCATGTAATTACATATGAAATGGGTAATTCATTAACATCTCCTCGAATCGAATATAATTCGTTACACTTCACAACGATTCAAATAATGGACGGGAAATATATAATAAGTTTCCTGTCCTTGCGTTAAAATAGTACTGTACAAATCAGATGATACAGGAAATACCCAAAAAACCCAGTTACATCCACATTGCATGACAGCACACTTGCAATGGATTTTTGTGATTTCAATGTCACAGACAATGACACAACTAATCAGAACACGTTCGAGGCTATAGACATTGAAATTACCGCGTGTTTAATACGTTTAAAGCATAAAGGATAAATTGAAACTATTCAGCTGGACAAACAATTTTGGTAAAAATTCAAACAGTGAACACAGATTCGGGAAAAGTACTTCTAAATGTGGCTAATCAAGACATAATAGTTGAAGAAGCAACATTCGATATTGGTGAAGAAGTAGAGGGCACAATAATAGAATCATCCGCTCAGGGATTATATTTAAGAGTCAGTAGATATAAAGGACAAACTGTTAGTACAGGATTTTTACTAGATGGTCACATGTCACCTTGTATGGAGATTGCAGCTCTACTAGCATCAAAATATGTTCCTGGTCATACACTTTCAGCTCTTCTATTTGCTACAGTACCTAATTTAATTTTAACTAGGACTTTTGCAACTCAAGGAAGGTACAGGAATTTTGAAAAACTGAAAATAGGAGACTGTATACCTTGTACGATCAAGGATATGGGTATAAGACTGGTATAAGACTTATTTTTCCAGTTGCAGAATATACGCCATTTGGATATGTGTCCCATAGTAACGTTAGTAATTTTAATCTACTGCACATAAACCAAATTTTATTGGCAAAAATATTTTCTATTAACAGGAAAGAACAACAATTAAGACTAACATTACCGCTAAAGAAAATATACATTGAATCCATTGATCCTGTATTTTAATAAATTAGTAGAACTTTCAAGGAATTCATATTACAAAAACAGACCCATTGCATCTGTCAAATTAGGGCAGAGAGTTACTGGAGAGATTGAAAAAATTACGCCTGATTGGTTGGTTGTTCAATTGCAGAATAACTTGCTAGGTATAGTGTCTAAGAATCATTACTCTGAGAATAAAAAAATAGGGGACAAAATTTCTGGGACGATTATATGGAAAAATTACGTACACGAGCTTGTCCAATCGACCACGTTATCGTTAATAATGCATAAGTGCCAAAATAAGTGCCAAACAAAATAAGCAAATACAATTTCCTGACGGTAAATTGCTACGTGGTAGAATCTTAATGGTGACAAATTGGTTTATCCTGATGCTCCTTCAAGGTATTGGCAACGGAACTTTAGCTGCGATACCTGTACGTCGTCACATAAATAGTTTACTGCCAGATCTAACACCTTATACTATTCATTCTAAAATTAAATGTTACACCTCATTAAATTTCAAAAAATCCGATATTATGCCTCTCAGCGTCATAAAATCTGCATTTGAAAAGAAGTGTTGTGTGAGAGAGAAATCGGATGATAATAATAACTTAAAAAGAAAGAAGCAAAATCAAGAGTACGTGGCACTCGCCAAAAAAATAAAAATTGAAAAGTTACGGGAAGACGAAACATGAAAAACAAAGGGAAACGAAACAGAGAAAAACCAGAGAAAGATTTAGAAAAGGAATATTCAAAGAGAATGTGTGTTGAACAAACAGGAGAAGAAAAGATTAAACTGGAAGATACCAAAGCTTCCGAAGAAGATTTGAAATATGCTGACTCAACTCTCCTTCAGGATAAAGAGTCATCTTGCGATAGTGAAGATGAAGTAGAAGAAAAACCAAATCTGAGAAATAAGAAATTATGTGCCGCTGAACGTCGAGAACAAAAAAGACAGGAGAAACGTGAAATACGTCAAAGAGAAGAAGCACTCGCCAATAACCAGTTACCAAATTCTGTACATCAGTTCGACAGATTAGTTTTAGCTAGTCTAGACAGTTCAATAGTATGGTTACAGTATATGGAATATCATTTACAAATAACAGAAATCGAGAAAGCAAGAGCAGTTGCAAGAAGAGCGGTGAAAACGATTAATTTCAGGGAACAGAAGGAAAAATTAAACGTTTGGAAGGCTTGGTTGAATTTGGAGTCTAAATTCGGATTTCC